>NC_135306.1:157609070-158254070 GCF_048772815.1 Callospermophilus lateralis
CAGGTCCAAGACACAAGCATACACTATGTTCAAGAAACTGGGGGGAAATTACTCTATAAACTAACTACATAGTATGTGATAAGAATGAGCATTATAATATAAAACCTTTCAACACATAGTAGTTAGCTGCAGGAAACCATTTTTAGCTTAGGAAAATGGTATTCCACATTTCAGTGTAAACTACTAGCAAACTTCAATTCCTTGGTGTGGCAACTATCATTTCTGTTTTTAAACTCTTTCACCCCACCCTGAGTTATAAGGTCTGGAGTGGTTTTTTCCCAATCACAAGTGTGATTACCAATATTGTCCATCCTTACAATGATCTGATGAGACAAGGTCTCATTGCTCATTGCAAGAGCACCACCAAGGTGATCCTGCATGATGCTGGAGTCAGTCTTGGCCATCTCCCCAGTTTCCCGTTTGGTAATGATGTCTCAGACTACCACCTGTAAAACATTTTTGGGGGGCAATGTACTAGGGATTTAACAAGGAGATGATTTATCACTGAGATTTGTCCCCAGTCCTATTTATTTTTTATTGATGCTCAGGGTCTCACTAAGTTGCTGAGGACCTGACTAAGTTGCTGAGCCTGGCCTCAAAATTATGGTCTTCCTGTCTCAGCCTCCAGAGTTGCTGGAATTATAGACACGTGCCATCATGCCCAACTATACTTTTAAATGTTGAATCATTTTTGCGTTTCTTGGATAAATCCCAGTGGCAATGATACATAATATTTTTAATATGCTGCTGAATTTAAGTTGTTAAGTTTTTTTAAATATTGATTTTTGAGTTGTAGTTGAACGCAATACCTTTATTTCATTAATTTATTTTTATGTGATGCTGAGGATCGAACCTAAGGGCCTTGCACCTGCTAGGCAAGCACTGTACCGCTGAGCCACAATCGCGGCCCCAGTTGTTAGATTGTTTAAAAAAGATTTCTGTATTTAATACTCATAAAGTGTTGAGAGCCACAGCCCTAAAGGGGCCCCAGCAAACTTCCAGCTGCCAGCAAACTTCCAGCTGCCAGCTGATGATTGGCTCACAGCGGCCCCAGCAAACTTCTAGCTGTCAACTGATTGGCTCCTCTGCGGTGATGCTCATTGGGCTGTTTCCCTGCCCTTTCAGACCACGGAGCTGCTCATTGGAGGACTGTTTTTGGCTCTGCCCACGCGACCCAGCCAATCAGCCTCAAGAGCAGGAGGAGTGGGGGAGGTTGAGAGGCATGTTGGAAGCAGGTGGTGGCAGTTGGACTCTGAAGGTTTTTTCCTGAGGACCTGTTTTGTTTGACGTTTGTGGTTCTAAAAAATGTTTGTTTCTTTTGACAAGTGGCTGCTGAATTGTGCCCAGCCAGACTGCGGCAATAAAGGGTATTAGTCTTACTTTTCCACTGTGATGTCTTTGTTTGGCTTTAGTATCAGGGTAATATTGGTCCTGTAAGGTAAGGTGGGAATTGTTCCTTCCTCTTCTACTTTTTGGTAGAGTTTGAGAAGGAGTAGTGTCTATTTAAAGTTTTGGTAGAATTTACCAGGGAACCCATAGTTTTCTTTAGAAGAGCCTACTAACTTGTCAATCTTGTTGATTTTCCCCTTTACTACTTTTAGCTATTTAGTTATTGGGTTTTAACAATTTAAGTGCAATTCTAGTATCAGTTCTATTGACATTATGAAATACTGCCTCTGGCAAGAATTTCACTTTGTAATATATTGTCATTGCAAAAATATTTTATGTTGCAGCTGAGATTGGTGGGAAAGGAAGATGCTAGTGTGTTATTGTTTTGCTTTGTTCAACCCCCAGTATAAATAAAAGAAAAAGAAAGACAATAGATATTAAGTACTGGCCAGGATGTGGAGAAACTAGAATTCTTGTACAATGTTTGAAGGAATGTAAATTAATACAGTCATTAAGGAAATCAGTATGGGAAGTTTCTTTAAAAATTAAAAATAGAGTTCAGTTGGTAGAGTGCTTGCCTTACATGCTCAAGGCCCTGGGTTCAATCCGACCACCAATAAAAACAAAAAATTACCCTATGGTGCAGCCATCCCACTACTTGGTATATATCGATCCAAAGGAAATGGCATCAGTGTATTAAGAGACATCTTCACCCCATGTTCATTTCAGCACTATTCTCAGAACCAAGAAATGGGAAAAGCTGTGTCTATCAGTGGGTGAGTGGATACAGACAATGTGGTTTAGAAATATAAGGGGACACTCTAAAAAAATAAGGAAATCCTGTCATTTGTGACAAATGAATGAGGCCAAAGGACATTTTACTGGGGGAAATAAACCAGGCACAGGGCAACCATCACAGAATCTCACCTACATGTGGAATCTATAAAAGCTGAACTCATAGAAACAGAGAGCAGAATGGTGACTGCCAGGGGCCCAAGACTGGCTGGGCTGTGGATGGGGGAGATGCTGGTCACAGGAGACCAAATTGCACTTAGATGAGAGGGATGAGTTTAAGGGATCTATTGTGCAACATAATGACTACGGTCAATAATAACACAACAGAATGAGTAGAGTTGATAGTTATATACACATGAAAATGATTCAGAGACTAGACTTTAAGGATTCTCACCCCAAATAAGAATATGAAGTAATCTATATGTTAAATAGCTTGACTCAGACATTTTTCAAGTATACATGTTTCAAAATATGTTCTATGCCATACATATGTACAAATTGTTATAATTATTGTTATCATCATCATCATCAGGGAATGAACCTTGGGTTTCTTAACCATTGAGTCACATCCCTAGCCCATTTTATTTTTTATGTTGAGACAGAATTATGTCATAAAGCCCACCATGGAAGTGAGGGAAACTGGGAGGATATTTAGTTGGGTAGATTGCTACCTCCTCCCTCAAACTGGAGTTCTGTTACAACAAAAAGGAAGAAGCGGAGCTAGGATAAGCAATGAGCACTGCCTATTTTTATTAGCACTGGGCCTGAAAGGGGGATAACCATCACCAAACGTCTCCCCATAAACCATATTACATGGTCTCTGTATTAGCTGCTTTCTTTTGCTCTAACAAAATACCCAAGAATGGGTACTTTATAAAGAGATGGGGTTTATTCAACTCAAGAGTCCAACGTTTGGCAGCCCCTAAGACTGACCTTTGGGGAGAGTGATCACAACATGGTGAATGGAATCATGGAGGGAGGACCTGCAAGGGGTAGACACTGAATGGCCAGAAACTGGGGAGGATGAGTCTTGTTCTTTTTATAACAACCCCCTCTCACAGGAACTAACGGGGGCCCATGAGAAGTCCATTACTCCCTTCCAAGGGCCTCATCCCCAGTGGCCGAATTACCTCCCGCTAGGCCCCACTTCTTGCAAGTTCTACCCCCTCAACACTGCCGCACCGAGGACCTAGCCTCCAGCCTATGAACCTTTGGGGGACAAACTACATCCCATCCTCACAAGCTCCAACAAAGCCACCAGGGTAAGAGCGGGATGTCCCAGTCTACAAGTGTGTATGTGAGGGCAGAGGAGGGTTGATATCAGGGGGCACTGGAAGCAGCCAGAGCCCCCATTCCGGAACCTCTCTGATGTCACACTTGTAGTCATGGTACTCTGGGTGCCAACCCAGGAGAAGGAGCGGTTGGCTCTCATTTGTTTGAGAGCAGGCAGCGAAGCATGACTGCATCAAACGACTTATTGACCCCACCCCAACCCCCAGCCAGATCCTGGCTTTTATCGAGCCTTTGGGCTTGTGTGATTGTGGCAACCCTGGTGTCTCTGAGCACAGTATTCTTCACTTTCACGTGAGTCTCTGAGCCAGCTGTCGGGTTTCTCACCAAGAGACAGATGAGAAATAGACAGTGAGAGTGCAGAGGCAGGGAGGAGGTGGGAGGCCAGGAGGGGAAGGAGGATATTTAGTGAGAAGCACAGAGATGTGTGGAGCCTGAGGCTTTGGGAGGACTGTGGGAGGCTGGTAATGCTGGTGACACTTGGTGGAGGGAATGGGGTCTGTCTCCTTAAGCCTCCTGGGGGCTCCGGGTTGCCCCCGACTAGAACTGAGTCTGGCCCTTGTTACAGATGCCGAGTCCTGGTGCAAAATGGAGAGTGGGTCTTTCCAGTGGCCTCAGGCCTTCTCTGCCTACTCAGTTTCTATAGCCTCATTTCCATGAACATTTCAGACCCAGGTGTCTTACACCGAGGTAAGGCCTCAGACCCCTGGGAGGGGGAGGTGGCACCCCAAGGGCTGGTGCCTACTCGGGTCTTTCTAAAGGGCTGACCCTACCTGTGGCCTCAGGATCCCTTCTTACCCTGTTATCATTCCTTGGGCCCTGGCACTTCATTTCCCAAGCCACTGAAGTGTGGGAAAAACAGAATCCTGGAGGTTTTCCAGTTGCTTTAGAAGGGAGGACCGGGCAAGAGAGGCAGCAGGCTCTTCCAACCATGCAGTTCACCCTTCCTCCTTCCCATTTCACACCCGACTCCAAGCACTGATCACTATTCCAAAGAGGGGAGCGCCACGTAGAGCTCTTGTGGCTGGAAAACCCTTCTCTCTGTCCACCCATCTGAGTGGTCAGCTTGCTCATCAGGGACCGGGATTCCCCTGCCCACCTCCTCCCCGCCTTCCTGTTGCCCAGTGATACTATGGGGGGCACCGAGCATCAGAGTGATACAAGGGCCTCCTCCACTGCCCAAACCTCTTCCCATGCCAGGCGCCTTCGAGCAGGACCCTGAGGCTCTGTACAGGGCACGAGTGAATGGCAGGTTATACGACATGCCGTGGTGTCCCACCTGTTATTTTCACCGCCTGCCTCGAACCTTCCACTGTGAAAGTTGTGACATCTGTGTGGAAGTGAGTGTTCCTCCTCCCTGTCCATTCACCAACCCGTCCCCGGGCACCTGGCCAGGTCCAGGAACCTCACGACATGAGTGGGCCAGGGGTGGGTATGAGACCATCTTCCTGAACTGCTTCGAGTGGCATATATAGGTCATCACCTCAGTGTCTGCACCTGTCCAGGGAGGCTGGCCTTGCTTGCACAGGTGCTGACATGCAAAGGGCATCCCCTCTGTGCTGAGCCTGCTGGAGTCAGGGGGAGGAAAAGCAGTGACTGTCCCCTCTCCTGGCTTGCTGATACTAGATCCCCAGCCCTTTAGGCTGAATGCTGCCCTGTCCTGGGAATCTTTGCCTGTCTTGCTCTGGGTGTCCCAGTTGGAGGGTTTCCTGGGTTCTGAGTTCATTTCTCTGATGTGCCCACCCTGCTCGGGTTCAAAGTGCAGACAGCTGGTAGGGCAAGGGTGTTTATTTTCATCCTTATCCATCCTGCTCCAAGTGACACCAGGAAGGTTTTGTCTCTAAT
This sequence comes from Callospermophilus lateralis, assembly GCF_048772815.1. Classification (NCBI taxonomy): domain Eukaryota; kingdom Metazoa; phylum Chordata; class Mammalia; order Rodentia; family Sciuridae; genus Callospermophilus; species Callospermophilus lateralis. The sequence continues at coordinate 157,614,390 of NC_135306.1, forward strand.
GAACTCACGCAGGACAGGTGACCTGATGAGCCATGGGGTCCTAACTGTGCTCTAACCATGGAAATGCCAGGTTCTCCCTGAGATGGGAACCGGTACGTAGGGCCAAGAGCAGGTGGCCTAGAGGGCTACGCTGGGAATCGGGGGTGATGGGCCTCAGGATTAGGGGGTGATGGAGGCCAGTCGGAACGGGACCCTGAGTCCTCATTCCTCTCTCCTAGGAGTTCGACCACCATTGCAGGTGGGTGAATAACTGTGTGGGACACCGAAACATCCGGCTCTACCTGCTACTCCTCGTGTCCCTGTGCCTCTATCTGGGTACTGTGCTGGCCACCTGCGTGCTTTTCATCATACGCAGGAGGCACGTGGCGCTTCTGGACCAAACCATGACGTATCCACACAGTCCTAAGGGCCCACACTGGGAAGAGCTGGTGTGGTGGGGAGGGAGGGGCAAACATCCGAGGAGAGGCGGGGTGACGGGGGAGGGGCTGACGTGGGCGGGGCTAGAGGGAGAAGTCACTTGGGAGGACCTGTGAAGGACATGTGGAAGGCCAGTGGGGTCAGGGAGATAGGCGGGGTAGGATGCCTGTGGAGTTAAGAATCTAGGGGGGACCACAGAGTAGGATAATGAAAGTTGAAAAGGGAAAGGTGGGAGGACAGTGTGGTGGAGTGAGGTTTCCCTTGGGTGTACTGGACTAACTGTCCAGTGCAGGGAGGGAGAGCTGGTGGGTTGTGCTAGCTGGGGCGGGAGGGAGGGAGGGAGGGAGGAGTCGGGTTGAAAGGCGGGGCCAGGGAGGAGCTCTTCCATGGCTTCCCTTCTTAGCCTGTGCACAGCATCCTAGTGGCTGTACCTGCTGGGGCCCTCCTGCTCCCTCTCATGCTGCAGTTGTTCAGCAAGGCAGTGGCAGTGGGCGCTGCCAGGCGACCCTATGAGGATCAGGTAAGTGGTCTGAGTGCGTGTGCCCTTGGCTGTGTGGAGGCATCTTGCACCTCTGCAATTTGGCACTTTGTGCGATTTCTCCACTGCCCTTGGCCCTGATGGTGCCTCATGAGTCCTTCCAGACCCACCTCTAAAGATGCAGCTCAGATGCCTCTGTATGTGGCCATTCTCCCTCCTGGGTGCATAGCATTGAAAGCCTACTGTGTGCTGGGTGTGCTAGGGGACAGTTATTTAAGGGATGGGTGTAGAAGTGAGTAAGTACATCATGCACTTGTGTTGATAAGCAACCAGCCATCCGAATAACACCAGGAGACACCCAGGAACACTCTGAGCGAGGGGTCAGTCCTGAGTGGTGTAGTAGACTGGAAGAAACTGGGAGTTTGGCGAAGCCCACGCTGTAGGGTAGAACATGCCACTCTCTGTGTCCTAGGTGTGCTTTTGGAGAGGCAGACAGGAGGGCATTGACGGTGAGAGGTACAATTTTGCAGAAAGGCACAGAAATCCAAAAGTAGGGTATTAACAGAATGATGGAGAAACGGATCTAGTTCAAGCACAAGTTGGCATGGGCAATGAGGTTGACTCCATGGGGGTCAAGATTAGAAAGGCCCAGAAAGCCAAGCATGCAATTTTTTTTGAAGAAGTGGAAACCTGGGAGCCATGGTAAATGTTGTAAAAAATGTCATTTATGGAGGGGTAATTACAAACAGTAAAATTCACCCTTTTTAGTCTATAGTTAGGGATTTTGACAAATGACATCATGTACTCTCCACCAAGATCAAGGTTAACCAGTTTCATTACCCCAGAAAATCCTTTTATCTCTTGTTGTCATTTTCTCTCCCTGAGTCCTTGTGGTTTTTCTTTTTTCAGAATCATGCATAAATGGCGTTGTGGGCTTTCTAGTCTGGCCTCATTCACTGAGCACGATCCATTTGAGATTCATCTATGTAGTTGCTCATATCAGTAGTTTATTGTCTTTTGTTTCTGTGTAGTGTTGTATTTCCCTACAGATTTTTTAAACATTCACCAATTGAAGGATTTTTACTTTGCATCTAGTTTCTGGCAGTATTTTTGTTGGTTTATTTTGTTTTGTTTTTGTACCAGGGATTGAACCCAGAGGTGCTTAACCACTGAGCAACAATCCCAGCCTCACCCCACTCCACCCCCAGCACCCTTATGTTTTCTTTTTGAAAAATTTTTCAAATCTTGAAAAAGGGTCTTACTAAGTTGCTTAAGGCCTTGCTAAGTTACTACGTTACTGAGTCTTTGAACTTGCCACCCTCTTGCCTTAGCCTCCCAAGCCATTACAGGCATGGGGAACTGTGCCCAGCCAGTTTTGGGCAGTTATAAATAAAGCTGCTACAACAACCATTGGTGCATAGACATGTGGACATAAGTTTTCATTTCTGTTGGGTAAATTGTTAAGTGTGGCATTGCTGAGTTAAGGTAAACATGTGGGACTTTTTAGGAAACAACTGTACCATTTCTCCTTTCTACCAGTAATGAATGAGAATTCCAGATGCTCCACATCCTCACTAGCTTTTGACACTGTCATTTGTTACTATTCTTTTTTGTTTTCAAATTGTAGCCTTCTAATAACTGAATAGGGGTATCTCATTAGGGCTCCAGTCTGTATTTTCCTAATGACTAATGATGTTGAGCATATTTTCATGTTTTCTCAGCCATGGGTATATTGTTGGTGAAGTGTTTGCTCCAATCATTTGCCCATTTTTAAAAAATGTGTTGTTTTCTTATTGAGTTCAGGACTTCTCTGTACTGGATTCAGATCTATGTTTTGCAAATCTTTTCTTGCAATTCATGGCTGGTCATTTCATTTTCTTCATAGCATCTTCCATAGAGCAGGAGTCCTTAGTGTTGCTGTTTTTCCAGTACTGGGGATTGAATTGGGTGCTCGACCACTGAGCTTCTTCCTCAGCATTCATTGTTGTTCCCTCTGAATGGAACCTCATGTCCTGTGTGAGGAACAGTTTTATTGCTTTCTTTCCCATCTGGGTGTCTTTATTGCTTTTTCTTTGAGCAACCACTAGCTATGATAGGAATGGGCATCTCTGCCATGGGATTCCTTTAGTATGGCAATCACTTGACTAAAGGCTCTTTCAGCAAGACTGGTGGCAGCATCAGGAGGGGAGGGGAAGCTACAGACCCCAAGACAGCTGAAAAGTCAGAGGATCCTCTCTGCTCATCACCTCCCATCCTTTTGGTCAGTACCCCACCACTACCATATGTGGTTCCCTCCCACCTGTGACTACTGTGCTTGGCCCTTTTTCATCAGCCCTGTGGTCTGCCTGTTTTCTCTCTCCAGCTTCACTCCATCATTGAGTATGCCTGGCAGCCTTTTCCCTTCCTCTGTCCTGTGGTTTTTCCAGCCCCAGGTCAGGCCATAGGCCATTGCCCTTCCTCCTCTGCTCAGAATGAGGCCCTCCAAGTCCAGGATCCCCAAGTCTCAAGGGACCTAAATGTGGTCTGCACTCTAAGATTCACCAGACAGGACTCCTTTCTATTATTGGCAGCACTAATTATAGGCACTGATCCCATGCTCCAACTTTCATTCCCACCATACTCCATTCCCTGACTGCAAATCCTCCTAGAGTCACTTGCTTGGTGGTTGGTGGCAAAGACTCTGGTGAAGACCACATAAGTAAAAATCACAGCTATAGAACTGACCAGCAGGGAGACCCTTGGGTATGCTACTTAGCCCCTGGTCACTCAATTTCCCTATCTGTATAACAGGGAATTGTGGGTTAATTCATGTAAACCACATAGAACAGTGGTTGGTACCAGAAAGTGCCCTGTGTGCTGCTATTCCTATTACTACCGTTCCTTCCCGTGGTCATCTACACATGTTTGTGCCTCATCTTAAAAGCCATACAAGTCTCAGCCTTAACATGCCAGGCCTCCACTCCACCTGTTGTACCTTCTGGGCTTTATTTCCTGAAAGAGCTGACCTTGTTCACTAGCTCACCCTTCACTTCCTGGGCCAGGTCAGCCCAGCCCGTGCTGCCAGGACGATGCTCTCATTAATGGCCAGAGCCAGCAGACATCTTCAGACTACTCTTTCTAAACTGGACACCCCCTCTGAAGCCAGAAGTAGCTGTCTCAGCACTTAACTCTCTGGGCTTCTCCTCTGCATGTACCTGGGTGCTGTGATCTGGGTTGCCTACATGGTTCCCATGATACCTCTCTCTACTCTACCCTGGCCACTTTCCATGGTGCACAGGGCCTCGTGTTGCAGCTGCCCTCACCACTGAAAATAGGCTGGCCATGTTGTTTGCAGGGTGTTTTCCATCCCCAGTGCAGTTGACCCTTCTTTTTTTTTTTTTTTTTGCTACTCAGCATTGAACCCAGGGCCGCTTTACCCCTGAGCTATATCCCCAGTCCTGCTACTATTCATTGTAAATCAGGGACTCACTAAGTTGCTGTGGTTGGTCTCAAACCTGCCTTAGTGTCCCAAGACACTGGGATTACAGGTGTGTGCCACTGTGCCTGGTTGGACAGAAGCATCCTTGATGCCCTAAAATATTTCTGACTTCGGGTGCATCTCAGTGGGAGAATGTGTGCTTAGCATGTGCAAGGCGCTGAATTCTTTAGCCCCAGCACAAAGAAAAAAGAAAACTGAATAAATGAGGGAACGAACAAACAGAAGAATCAACATTTGGGGATAGAAGGAAAGAGAGAAGCCTGGTGCCCTGATCCCTCAAGATAAGGGGAAGAAGGAGAGGCAGCAGGAAGTTGGGCAGAAAATGGGGCAAGAAGAAGATGCCGCTGGATTTTGGTCCTGTGGAGTGGGAGGGTGTTTGAGACACAGAATTGGAGCAGGAGCCTCAGGAGTGGAGCCAGTGAGAGAGGCTGGTCTGGGTGCCTCAGAGATGTTGGATTCTAGTTGTGTGTGATAGGGTTCCATGTGGGGGGAAGAAGGTATTCAAATTTACTGCTCAGTTCTTAGAAATTTATTAACTATCATTCCTTAAGCATTTTCTATCCTTTATGTACAATCAGTATTTTCTATACATGATATATATCTAATCAAACATTCTTTCTCTAAGTTTAAAAATTCTTTGATTTTTTATTTTTTTATTTATTTTTTATTAATTTTTATTGTTGGTTGTTCAAAACATTACATAGTTCTTGATATATCATTTCTGCCATTAATGAATTTATTTCTTCTGGTACTAGGGATTGAACCCAGGGGTGCTTTAGCACCAAAGTTGCATCCCTAATCCTTACTATATTTTGTTTTGAGATAGGGTGTCACTAAATTGTTGAGGGCCTTGCTAACTTGTTGAGGCTGGCCTTGAACTTTCGATCCTCCAGCCTCAGAATCCCAAGTCCCTGGGATTCCAGGTGTGCACCACTGCACCTGGTGGTATACTCATTTCTTAAGTGCTGTGCAGGCCTTAAAGGAGGCAGAACCTAATAGAAGACAATGATTCATGTTGCTTTTTGGACATATTCCAGAGCTGTTCTGATGTGGAATCATCTTTCCTTCTGGTGAAGAGTGTTTGAAGATGAAAGTCTTCATGTGTAGGCCATCGGAGAGTTGGTGTAGATAGAAGTGCTGCTGGGCCACTTGTCATTATAACAGAGTATTTGCTACCTAAAGCTCATGAAGTTGGGGTGAAACTCAACCTGGTCTGGAAGGAGGAGGGGTCGAGGCTGACCAATGGACTCAGGGAAAAGAGAAAGTAGAATAAGGGAGAGGAGAAGCCAGTCAGTGTCCAGGGAAGGACATGACCTTTGAGCTTGACCTTTCCTGCTTTGTGTACTGAAGGTCTTCAGCTCAGATTTTCCTGGAAAATCTGATTTTTGACTAGGGAAATATGTCTGGGCATCCCTCGGTGCCACTGGCGTCCCAGATAGTGAAATTCAATGAAGGTAGAATTTTAGACAAAATCGAGAGGCAAGAGAGTAAAGTGGTGACACCATCTTTGGATCAGTTGAGCAGAACAGCACTACAAAGATCTTAAAAGGTACCTAAAAGAATGAGGTGAGAGGACAGGTGTGGCCAATAGAGACAGAGCAAGGATCCTGCAAAGGGAAGCACAAGGGGATGAGAGCCCTTGGAAGGTAGCAGAGGTGGGTGCTGGGTCAGCAGCATCTTGGAGAGCTGCTCAAAAGTGGGTCGAGGGAGGTCACGCTTCCTAGGATCCTGAGAAGGCAGGAGGTCCTGAGTCACTCTTGGAGCCTTGCCACGGGCCCAGGTTGAGCCCTGGCTTAACTGCCCAACTTAGCAAGGGTCACTGGGAGATGCCTTGCCCAGTCCTGCTGATTTTGAGCTCCTGTTCCCTTCCTCATCTCCCTCCAGAACGATAACCCTTATGACCAGGGCTGCACAAGGAATTTCTACATCACGCTATGTGCATCCTAGGACCCAAGTGAGTTGGTAAACCAAGGGCTCAAGTGGTGGACCCTGGGTTTGGTGGGGTGGGGTGAAGCTGGGTCTATTTCCCTGGTCCCTGTCCGCAGCTCCCTGGCTTTAACACTTCCTGTTTCTTTCCTTTGGAGTTTTCTCCAGGGCACTCTGGGAGTTTCTGGGAATTTCACTCTTCCTTGGTATTGTAGGTTCTTGCCCCAAGAAATGTGGTAGAGGGGAATGGCAGCCTGGATAAGGCTCCTTGATGAGAGCCCTGGGCTCTGTGCTTTCCCAGCTGAGGGGTGAGTGAGGTCAGGGAGACCAGGCCAAGGTGGGTAGTGACTCCTTGCATTTGGCCTGTTGCCTCCCAGGTACATGTCTGAGGCTGTTTGCCTTCAGATGGAGCAGGACACCAACTGGAGGCCAACCTGACATCATAAAGACCTCCTTGGGCCCAGGTCTGCAACTCAGGCCCCGCCTAGGTAAGTCCGCAACTTTATACAAGGAAAGGAGTATCAGGTGAGCTTTGAAACATGGGGGTCATGGGTTGCACATGTGGTGGGGGAAGCCCCCGATGTTGGGCTGGCCCTGAAGCTGAAGCCCTTGGAGCCTAAGGAGTGAGATTATGGACCTGGAGGGTGCAGGGTCCAGGTCACAGGGCTTCAGAGCACACCCAGGTGTCCCTGGATAGAGAAAGAGAAAAGACTGCACTGCTAACTAGCTGGTTGGCCCTGGGACAGTCCTTTACCTTCCTCAGCCATTAATGAGGTCTGAGACTAGTCCAGTAGCTTATCATGTGTTAAAGAAGATTCTTTATTTTTTTTAAATTGGAAATTTTTACTCAGTCCCATGTGAAACAGATGGAATGGAGCATTTGGAGTGCAGTGGGCTGGGTAACACCCAGTGCAACCCAATGGCCCTTGTAATGACTTGTGGTGCCAACCCTCTCCTTTTTCCTGCCTCCAGGAGCTGAGGGACTTGACTGTGAGCAGTGGGGTGGAGGTTAGGGAGAGCCCCAGGTACTGACTCTGTGTTTATCCTCCCATCAGCCCAGTGCTACCACATCCCACCAGGTGATGCCAGGATGTGAATGCTACACGGAGGTCTCTCGGGCCTGAGCACCCACTCAATCCCCTGTTGGGGTGCCATGACCTCCACAGTTATCTAATCCTTATAAAATATATTTTTTGTTGCTTTTTATTGCTTCTCTGCCTGTTTATTCTACGTTCAGAGAAGTGAATTTCTCTGTGGGTGTGGGGAGGCTATGAGGGCTGGGAGGCTGGGACAGAGCCCTCCTGGAAGGGAAGAAGATCTTTGCTCTCTGGAGACCCAAGCTCAGGAACCAACACTGTCTGGCTTTTTTGACCTTGGGCAAGACACTTAGGATTTCTCTCATTCTTAAAATATGGCAACGGTACTAATCACAGTGGCTGACCTGCTTGGCTTCCTGGCAAGGGCTGGAGATGAGAGGAGAGAAAACTGACCATCCTGGATAATATCAAGTGCACCTCAAACTACTCCACAAAATAGAAATGGAACTTATTTATTAGTAGTTTTAATTGTGTGTGCACATGTGTGTATTCTTTAGGATTGTGTGTGTGTGTGTGTGTGTGTGTGTGTGAGAGAGAGAGAGAGAGAGAGAGAGAGAGAGAGAGAGAAAGAGAGATTGATTGTGTGTGGTACTGAGGATCAAATCAAACCCAAAGCTTTAGGCATGGTAGGCAAGCGCTCCACCACTGAGTTACATCTCCAGCCCTTTTTTATTTTCAGACATGCTCTCACTAAATTGGCCAGGCTGGCCTCCAACTTGTGGTCCCCTTTCTCAGCCTCCCCGATAGTCTCCCAAGTTACAGGAGTTAACTGCCATGACTATCTTAGGGTTTTCTATATGCAAGATCTTTTCAACTGCAAGTGATTTCTTCTTTCTTTCTCACTTGGAGATTAAATATTTTTCTTGCCTCATTTCTGGGGCTAAAACATTTAATAAATATAAGATTTTTCATAAATGTCCTTCATAAGGTTGAGGAAATTACCTTTTATCTCTGTGTGTGTCCTTTTTAATTAGGGAAAGGTATTAGATTTTGTCAAATGCTTTTTCTGCACCCAATGATCATGTATGATATTTTTCTTCCACTATTAATGTGGTGTACTACAAATTGACATTTTCTCCAAGTTTTAGTGTTTAATAATTAATAGCTTGACAGTGTTTAATAATTAATATCTTGACTAACCAGGTCCAAGACACAAGCATACACTATGTTCAAGAAACTGGGGGGAAATTACTCTATAAACTAACTACATAGTATGTGATAAGAATGAGCATTATAATATAAAACCTTTCAACACATAGTAGTTAGCTGCAGGAAACCATTTTTAGCTTAGGAAAATGGTATTCCACATTTCAGTGTAAACTACTAGCAAACTTCAATTCCTTGGTGTGGCAACTATCATTTCTGTTTTTAAACTCTTTCACCCCACCCTGAGTTATAAGGTCTGGAGTGGTTTTTTCCCGATCACAAGTGTGATTACCAATATTGTCCATCCTTACAATGATCTGATGAGACACGGTCTGACATGTATCTTGCATTCATTGCAAGAGCACCACCAAGGTGATCCTGCATGATGCTGGAGTCAGTCTTGGCCATCTCCCCAGTTTCCCGTTTGGTAATGATGTCTCAGACTACCACCTGTAAAACATTTTTGGGGAGGAATGTACTAGGGATTTAACGAGGGTTGATTTATCACTGAGATTTGTCCCCAGTCCTATTTATTTTTTATTGAGGCTCAGGGTCTCACTAAGTTGCTGAGGACCTGACTAATTTGCTGAGCCTGGCCTCAAAATTATGGTCTTCCTGTCTCAGCCTCCAGAGTTGCTGGAATTATAGACACGTGCCAACGTGCCCAACTATACTCTACTTTTAAATGTTGAATCATTTTTGAATTTCTTGGATAAATCCCAGTGGCAATGATACATAATATTTTTAATATGCTGCTGAATTTAGGTTGTTAAGTTTTTTTAAATATTTATTTTTGAGTTGTAGTTCAACACAATACCTTTATTTTATTAATTTATTTTTATGTGATGCTGAGGATAGAACCTAAGGCCACGCACATGCTAGGCATGCACTGTACTGCTGAGCCACAATCGCAGCCGCAGTTGTTAGGATTTTTGAAAAATATTTCTGTATTTAATACTCATAAAGGGTATTAGTCTTAATTTTCCCCTTTGATGATTTTTTGGCTTTAGTATCAGGGTAATATTGGTCCTGTAAAGTATGGTGGGAATTGTTCCTTTCTCTTCTACTTTTTGGTAGAGTTTGAGAAGGAGTAGTGTCTATTTAAAGTTTTGGTAGAATTTACCAGGAAACCCATAATTTTCTTTAGAAGAGCCTACTAGCTTTTCAATCTTGTTGATTTTCCCCTTTACTACCTTTAGCTGTTTTAGACTATATTCTATTTAGTTATTGGTTTTTAAGAATTTAAGTGCAATTCTAGTATCAGTTCTATTGACATTATGAAATACTGCCTCTTGCAAGAATTTCACTTCATAATATATTTTTATTGCAAAAATATTTTTTGTTGCACCTGAGATTGGTGGGAAAGGAAGATGCTAGTGTGTTGTTGTTTTGCTTTGTTTCTTTGTTATTAATAATTTGGGGTTTTTTTAGATTTACACTTCAGTAGTGTATTTTGACATATTATACATACATAGAGTATAACTCCCCATTCTGTTAGTTGCACATGATGTGTAGTTTCACTGGTGGTGTGTTTATATATGAACATTGGAAAGTCATGTCCAATTCATTCCACAGTCTTTCCCATTCCCATTCTCTCTCTCTTCCCTTCATTATCCTTTCTGTGTTAGCACAAAGTGCAATGAACTTCTATTCTTCCCTCCCTTACCCCTCTTATTGTGTATTAGCATCTGTATATCAGAGGGAACATTCAGCCTTAGGTTTTCTGGGATTGGTTTATTGTACTTTTGCTTTCAAAAAAAAGTTATATTTTTAAATTGTAGATGGACACAATACCCTTATTTTATTTTTTTAAATGAAGTGGTGATGATCAAACCCAGTGCCTCACTCATACTAGACAGTGCTCTGCCACTGAACTACAGCTCCAGCCCCTTGCTTTGTTTTTTTGAGATGGGGTTTTACTATACTGTTCTGGCTGGCCTCGAACTTGTGGTCTTCCTGCCTGAGCTACTGAGTAGCTGGGATTACAGGCCTATGCCACCATGCTTGGCTCAAGATGCCAGTTTTAAATGAAAGAAGATGTTTGAGTTCATAAGTAAATATTTTTGTGTTATGGTTTGTATGTGTGTGGGGGGGGGTGGTTTAATGTGGTACTGGGGATCCAACCCATGGCCTGCCTCACATGTGCTAGGTAGGCAAGCGCTTTACCACTTATGTATGACACCAGTCCTCATATGGGGTTTTGTTTACTACATAACATCATAACTCTATGGATTCAGATGATAACAACCAAGAATTCAAAAAACTTTTTGTATTTAAACTATAAAAAAATTCAAAATACATGGTGCTAAAATCAATAGATTAATGAAACAAAATGTCCACACACAGACTCTAGAGATCAACATGCAGGATGTTTACAGGGAATGATTTGGGGATAAACACCCCTAGAAGGAAGGGGAGGGGAGGAGAAGATGCAAGACTGAGCTAAGGGGGGTCACCTGAGGTAGGGGCCAAACAAAAGCTCAGCAAACCCGAAGGTCACGTGGCCCTTCAAAGTTGTCCTGCTTTGGGGTACAGTGGCTGGGCCTGTATGCCTGTAGTGACCACTCCTTGGATACAATCTGACCCTGGACGAAGGGGTGGCAGGACCCAGATTTGGGGCTATCTCCTACCCACACTCCAGCAGCTGTGTGGGTAAGTTCTTCATTCTGGAGGAGAATCTGGGAGGCACCTCACAGGGTCCACTCCGCAGATCTGAGTGTATATGAAGAACTCAGTGTCTGTTTAAGTGTTGGTCATGAATCCGGGAAATGAAATCTACTTGATAAGTAATGCTGGAAACATTGATTGTAACCATGGGGAACACACATGGATTAGACTGTTATCTCATCTTACCCGACATTAATTTCAGCTAGATTAAAGAATTGAAAGAAAAAAAACAATATACCTAATACTTATCAGCTTGAAGGAGAGGGAAACAGAAGTAAACTTAGATGATGCCAATAAAATTATTCAAAGATTTGATCACATAAAACAAACATTTTGCATTCAAAATTTTACACAAAATTAAAAGGCAAACAAAACTGAGAACATGTTTGCAATAAACACATTGAAAACATTAACATGTATTCATTTATATTTGATTGGTTCTTTATGTCATCCTATCCTTCCCTTCCCCTCTCCTTTATTTTTACCCCACCCTCTGCATTTGACAGAAATCATTTGACCTTTGAATTTCTGAGTTTGGATTTTTTCACTTAGCATGATATTCTCCATTACCGTTCATTTACTGACAAATGCCATAATTTTGTTCTTTTTTAAAAGTGATCCTGCAACTAAAAAAGAAACCCAATACTTAGGTCAAAACTACAATGAGCTACCACTTCATACCCACTAGGATGGCTATTATCAAACAACCAACCAACCAACACCAGCACCATCAAACAAAAAGTGTTTATCAAGTGTGTGGAGAAATTGGATCCCTCATGCATAATTGATGGGAATAAGAAATGGTACACCTACCATGGAAAACATTATGGCAATTCCTCAAAGAATTCAGCAGGTAATTCCTATATGATCCAGCAATTCCACTCCTGCAGATAGATCTGAAAGCATTAAAGCAATGATTTGAACAGGTATTTGCATATCAATATTCACAGCAACATTATTTATAGTAACCAAAACATAGAAGCAACTGCAATGTTCATTGGCAGATGAATGGATAATAAAATATGACATAGAGTGGAATATTATTTATTCATCTATATAGAATGGACTATAATCCAGCTTTAAAAGAAATGAATTCTAACTTATGCTCCGATATGGACAAAACTTGAAAATACTATTATACTAATGAAATAAACCGAACCCAAAAGGATAGCTTGTATGATTTATACATATATCTGAGATCCCTAGTAGAGTCACACAAAGACAGGAAGTAGAGCAGCGGGGTGGAGAGAAGGAGGAGGAGGTGATGGATGGGCACAGAGTTTCTCTTTGAGGTGATGAAAAAGTTCTGGAGGTGGATGGTGGTGATGGTTACCTAAAAAGGGGAAGGTACTTTATGCTGAAGAATCAGACACTTATAAATGGTTAAAGTGGTAAATTCTATGTTAGGTATGTTTACCATGATAAGAAAAGAAAATCCAGCACATCCACACCAAACTGTGTCCAATCTTGCTTCTAACTTGTGATCCTCCTGCCTCAGCCTCCTTAGTTGCTGGGATTACAGGTGTGCACCACCATGCCTGGCCATTAAAATTTTTAAATAATTTTTTTAAAAAGAAAGGAATAAAATAAAGAAAAGGAACCGAAAAAAAAAAAACAAAGTAAAACATTAAAGCACAGTCCAGGACAAGGATCCTATAGGTGACAGAGTTCCTGTGATCCCAGAAGAAAAGCCAGGTTTCCCAGGATCACCATCAGTCACTGGACAGTGAGCACACTCTGAAGAGCAAGTGGTGGAAACCAAAGCAAAGTTAAGGTAGAAGTAGAAAGCAAGGACAGCAGACAATGGATGTGCATTTAAGGCTGTTGGTAAAACTCTAATCTATTTTCTGTTCTTTTCTTGCTCCTGGCACACAGGAAAAACATTTCTTAGCCCCTTGGATTTAGAAGTTGTTACTGCTTCTCCTGATGTGGCAAGAGGAAGAAGCCTGGCTTTGAGAAGAAGGTGGGCACGTCAGATTAGAGTAGCTTGCATTTCTGGGTCCCTGCATCAAGGACAGTTGCTCTAAGGAGTCACTTTAGTCTGTAGAAGACTTTGCCTAAATGAAGAAAGATTTGGGGCATTTCTGTGCTCAATTTGGGGCTGTTTATCATAGCAGCATAACCCAGCCTATTCTAACTAATGCAGATGGAGCCTTGCTGAGAGGATCAATAGGATGAAGAGGGGCTTTTAAAAAAAAAAAAAACTAACCATGCAAGAATGAAAACAACCTTCCTAGTTATCATTTCTACCTATCCATTTGTTCTTTTTCCATGAGAGAAGCCACTTGAATGTCACACTCCCTGGGAGAGGCATTCTTAAGTATAGGAAATGCTTGAAAAAAATTATGTACTGAGAATGATCCCAAAGAGATGGAGAAGAGGACTTGCCTGGTCATTCATATTTAACAGATGACAGCAGGTACGCAATTCCCAACAAAAGAGGAAAGTTTACTTTGCCTTAAGAAGAGAGACATTTCTTTCTTGGTGTCTTAGTCCATTTTGTGCTTCTATAACAGAATCCCTGACATGGGTAATTCATAAAGAACAGACATTTGTTACATTTCTGGAGGATGAAAGTTCAAGGTCAAGGAGTCCTTATTTTGCTAGGCCCTTCCTGCTGTGACATCCCACAGTGAATATGACATAGAAAGTGGAAGAAAAAGATCAAGAGAGAAATAGGGTTGAAGAGAATGTACTTCTGTGTTACTCAAGCAAATAACACATCCTCCACATATTCTCTGCTTGTTTGGCTCTTTCTGTTTTCTGTTTTCTTTCTGTTTCTTTTTCTGTCCATCACTCCTCCAGCCGAGTCCTAGAAAGTTGCTCAGGCTGAGTGGAGAATGGGTCTCCCTAGGGGCTGGGGTGAGGACAGGTGAAGGGACCTTCCTGTGTCCTTTTCTCTCTCCCTAAGCCTCATCTTAAAATGGACAGATGAGTACCAGGGCTGTCTCTCCCATCCCTACCTCCAGGACTCATGCCTGGGCTCCATGCACACAGGGTGGGGGTCTTGCCAGGTACTGCTGCTCCCTGCGTGAGCTGCAACTTAGACACAGTCTGTTCTAAGGAAATAGGAAAAGTGCATAATGAAACAGAATGATAGACAAAATCCCTGACAGAGCTCTCTCTCCTTCTTTCTCTCCCTGTTACCCTCTCCTTGTTTTTCCCTCTCTTATATATTCTGTTCTTTCATTACGGCTTTGCCTCTATACTTTTTAATATCCCTCAAAAGACATTTTCTTATTTACTCCCTTTTTCTCTACTTCATTCTGACTTTTCACACCAGCTGTCTTGGAATGTTGGATCAGACCTCAGGTGAACCAATTCTGTAGAGAAATGAGCTCCGTTGTATCCTCAGTACTTGAAACAGTATTTATCCTACCACTGCTACTCAATAAACATTTGCTGAATCAATAAATGGAATGAGGGGAAAATAATAATTTAGTCTAGGTTAACTATCATAAACCAAAAGAACAGTGTAGATATTTCATGAGTAGAAGTATGAATGGCTTATCCCCAAATAACAAGTGCAAATTTATGAAACCCTACATGTAGCAGAATCTGTACGCCTAATCTTAATTAATATCACACTACCAATTTTATTCAAATTATACTTTAGTAGTCATGATAATTTGAATAACATTGAATATTCAATACTAAATCAATATGTTGAAACTTAATTGGAATATATCCTCACTACTTTCCCCATTTGATATGATTGTTATGCTCAAGTTATGTTTTCTTTTCCTTCACAGCTATGATACACAATAAACTACAAACAAAATAAAAAGTACTAGCAAGGTGCAATGACACATGCCTGTAATCCTACTGGCTTGGGAGGCTGAGACCAGAGGAAGACAACTTCAAAGCCAGCCTCAGCAAATTAGCAAGCCTCCGAGCAACTCAGCAATGCCTATCTATAAATAAAATATAAAGCAGGGATGGTGCTGAGGCTGGTGCTCAGTGATTAAGTGCCCCTGGGTTCAATGCCTGTTTTTTATATCTAGATATATATCTGTATATCTATCTCTATATATACAGAACATTAGGACAAAGTATGAAATGTTCCAGATTTTGCACCTGTGAAATTATTCTCTCTGAAAAGTTCACACTGTAAGTCAGGAAATGCAAGGACTCTAGAAAATAGGCATAACTCATGAATCATATTATTTTCCCAAAATACATAATAAAAAACCACCTGCTGGAGCTAGAGCTATGACCCAGCAGTAGCCTGACATGTGTGAGGCACTGGGTTCGGTTCTTAGCACTGCATATAAATAAATAAAATAAAGGTCTGTCACAACTAAAAAGCAAAACAAAACTCTTTATAAACAATTTGAGGGCATTTTGTCCTAAAAAGGAAGATATGAAAAAAGTCTCTAAAGTAGTGGCCACAAGTGAAAACAATACTTAATATTACCACATGAGAATCCAGAAAATATATGCATTGTTGCATAAATATATAAATACCAAGAGAAATACAGTTTTGGATGATCCCAGTATGAGTCCATGAAGTAGAACTCATTTCATCCTGTAAACAATAATTCATTTTCTTACTGACTCCTTGAAAAGATTTTTCTCTCCAGAAAAAAAAAAAATCACACCCACTATCTGTTGGTCTCTTGAGGTTATAGCTGTTAGTGAATTTCAGTGAGCCTTCAGGTCAGTCAGAATTAGTTAAAAGCATTTAAAGAAGTAACTCTACAATAACAATTAGAATATATAAACAAGGGAAGGGTGTAGAGAACAGTGGTTGTGCACATGCTTAGCATATGCAAGGCTTCCAGTTGGATCTCAACCAGCACACACACACACACACACACACAGACACACACACACACACACATGTTTATGTGTAAATATCATTCATTCTACCAGAATGACCTTTGAGGAAATGGCCATATCAAAATACAAGCATCAATACATAGAAACCGATTGAACTAGATATTTATTGAAGCATAATCTTAGTTACAATAGTCTGATAATAACCTGGATGCCCATAACAGGGAAATGCATGACTAGACTGTTGTTTCATGTGCTAAGGAAACTTAGTATCTCTTCAAAACAGATGACAACACTACAGTATTAAAAGAGAAGAATCTCCTGATGCATTTCAAACTCAAGGAATACAACAATGTGAACTCATTAATATCAAAAAATGGCATCTGTTTTCATCATTTATCAAATTCAAACAGAGTTCTGTTGAGTAATAAGCAAATATATAGCTTCTCAACAAGTCAAACTGTGTGTAAAACCACCGCTCTCTGCCATAATTTCACCAAAGCCCTTTTCATCTCATGGTTTCGCAGGCTGTAGATAAGGGGATTCAGCAGGGGTGTGAGCAATGTGTAAGCCAAAGACATCAGTTTCTTGGTTACTGGTGAGTAGCTGGATTTGGGCTGTAAATAAGTCATACTGGCTGTGCCATAGAAGAGGATGACTGATGTGACATGAGAGGCACAGGTGGAAAAGGACTTTTGCCTCCCAGTTGATGGCATCTTCAGGATGGCAAAGAGAATTCTAAGATAAGACAAGAGTATCAACAAGAAAGGAAGCAATATAATCAAAATGGTGCCTTTGAAGGCATAGATTTCAAACAAGGAAATTCTCTCAGATTTGCACATACCAGTTCCAGCACTGCTGGGGTTTCACAAGATATATGATTAATTACATTAGGGCCACAAAAGGGAAAACTGAATACCCATGAGGTCTGCAGAATATCCACCATTATCCCTGAGACCCATGAGAACATGACTAATTTCAAAAACACCCTCAACTCAAAGTGGATCAAGGAACTTGATATCAAATCAGAGACATGGCGTCTGATAGAAGAAAAAGTTGGCTATGATCTACATACTGTGGAGTCGGGCTCCAAATTCTTCAATAGGACACCCATAGCACAAGTGTTAATAACTAGAATCAACAAATGGGACTTACTCAAACTAAAAAATTTTTTCTCAGCAAAAGAAACAATAATAGAGGTAAATAGGGAGCCTACGTCCTGGGAACAAATCTTTACTCCTCACACTTCAGACAGAGCCCTAATATCCAGAATATACAAAGAACTAAAAAAATTAGACAATAAGATAACAAATAACCCAATCAACAAATGGGCCAAGGACCTGAACAGAAATTTCTCAGAGGAGGACATACAATCAATCAACAAGTATATGAAAAAATGCTCACCATCTCTAGCAGACAGAGAAATGCAAATCAAAACCACCCTAAGATACCATCTCACTCCAGTAAGATTGGCAGCCATTAGGAAGTCAAACAACAACAAGTGCTGGCGAGGATGTGGGGAAAAGGGTACTCTTGTACATTGCTGGTGGGACTGCAAATTGGTGCGGCCAATTTGGAAAGCAGTATGGAGATTTCTTGGAAAGCTCGGAATGGAACCACCATTTGATCCAGCTATTCCCCTACTCGGTCTATTCCCTAAAGACCTAAAAAGAGCACACTTTAGGGACACTGCTACATCCATGTTCATAGCAGCACAATTCACAATAGCAAGACTGTGGAACCAACCTAGATGCCCTTCAGTAGATGAATGGATAAAAAAAAATGTGGCATTTATACACAATGGAGTATTACTCTGCATTAAAAAATGACAAAATCATAGAATTTGGAGGGAAATGGATGGCATTAGAGCAGATGATGCTAAGTGAAGCTAGCCAATCCCTTAAAAACAAATGCCAAATGTCTTCTTTGATATAAGGAGAGTAAATAAGAACAGAGTAGGGACGAAGAGCATGAGAAGAAAATTAACATTAAACAGGGATGAGAGGTGAAAGGGAAAGGGAGAGAGAAGGGAAATTGCATGGAAATGGAAGGAGACCCTCAGGGGTATACAAAATTACATACAAGAGGAAGTGAGGGGAAAGGGGGAAAAATATAAGGGGGAGAAATGAATTACAGTAGAGCGGGTAGAGAGAGAAGAGGGGAGGGGAGGGGGGAGGGGGGATAGTAGAGGATAGGAAAGGCAGCAGAATACAACAGACACCAGAATGGCAATATGTAAATCAATGGTTGTGCAACTGATGTGATTCTGCAATCTGTATACGGGGTAAAAATGGGAGTTCATATCCCACTTGAATCAAAGTGTGAAATATGATATATCAAGAACTATGTAATGTTTTGAACAACCAACAATAAAAATTAATTTAAAAAAAAACACCCTCTTGTTCATAATCATGGGGTAGGTCAGAGGATGGCAGATGGCAGCAAATCAGTCATAAGCCATTGCCCCTAGGAGAAAACATTCATTCGCACCAAAAAGAAGGATGAAATACATCTGTGCAAAACATCCCACAAAAGAAATTGTAGTTTTCTCAATAGTCAGGACCACCAGCATTTCAGGCATGATGGTTGCACTGAAACTCACTTCTACCACAGATAAGTTCTGCAGGAACTGGTACATGGGGATGTGGAGAGTCTCGTCCAGCAAGATGGCGGCTGTGATGATGGCATTTCCCATCAGGGTCACCAGATAAATAACCAAGAAAACCCCAAAGATCTCGTCTTGGAGTTCAGGAAAGTCAGAGAAGCCCAAGAGGATGAATTCAACAACAGAGCTTTGATTTTGTCTTTTGATTGCAGTACAGAAGCCCTATTTTGTTTCTGCAGACATAATCAAAGAATAAAGTGACACTCCAAAGGCTGAGAATAGCAGCCTGAATTCTGTATAGAAATTCTAGCAGAGGATGAAACGAGGAAAACATCTTCCAAAAAACTGAGGTTGAAACATTTAGGGAAAGGCAAAATACTAACATTAGTGACTATTTCTAATATAAAAGGAAACCTGAAGAATCTTATTTAGAAATTTGGTCTTCAAAGTGCAAAGTGCTATCAAGTTCCAGTGCAACATATACACTATGTAGTTTTAAACTAAACATACCCTAAAGTAAATATAGATATTTTCTAACTCTGGTTCTAATCCCATATTATTACCACAGGTATTTTTCATTTTATTCAACTTATGTATATATAAAAATGGAAAGATAGGAAATATAGTATAAAAAAGTAGATAAATGGAAAAAAGCTAATCCAAATTTTTATAATAATTCGGTAATAGTGAAATTTATGTAAATTTATGTAAATATTCATTAGATTCAAAACCAATAAACTTTGTGTGACATTTAAGAATGACAACATTCCACAAGAATTCTCAGGGAAGGTTGTATTCAAATGCACCTCTCTCAGAAAACAACACTAGACCATGTGAATCGGCTTCAGGCTTATTGATTTCTGGCCAATTCTATTTGGGATTTACTGGGATATGAAATTTTTAGCCCCAGAGATTCAAGATCATTCTTTCTGACCATGATGATTTGAAGACAAACCCACTTTTTGGTCAATCTGGAGTTGAAATTTCAAAGTTTCCACTCTCTCCCACTCTCTCTCTTCTCTCACACCAATCTCCTCATCAAGTGATTCATGGGCTCATTAATTATTCAACAAGCTCTGATGGACCTACCATTTTCTATACTCTGCATCATAAGCAGAAACCTAAACACACTAGCTAAAATAACTGTGACCCTCACCAGTAAACTACAAAAAATAGTGTCCCAAAACTCTCTATCTTTACCCCTGATACAATGCTCTGTATTTTTCCATTTTTACCAAGTCACATTACGTATACTTTTATTCAAATCATTCCCACAGCAGTATAATCCCAGGGGCAAAGATTTTGTTTGCTTCTTTGATATCTAAACAATGACCACAACAATCTCCAGTTTATTACACATTTTAAAACAATAATTTTAAACAAATAAATGGAATATATTAGGAAAATTAGACTCTAAAGAATAGTGTTAAAGCAAAGTGAAACCAGTACACAGCACAATTGAAAACCAACTGGCAAGTAATAATGGGGGATTTAGACAATTTAAATGAGGGAAAGATTACATGTGGATGGGAAAATGGAGATGACAACCACAGTCACAGGATGCCATGAGTGGAAGGGGCAGTAGGTGGGAGGAGGGAGGCACAGAGCAGGACACACTTGCTCATGGCAAAGGTCCTTGATGACAATACAACTAGAATAGAGCCTACTGTATCTTCTGTGATGTTCTGAAAACCAGATGAAATTCAGGAAGTAGCTGAAAGAGCCAGCAGGACAGAGGATCCCAGCGAGATGAAGATGAATGATATCCTAAGTGCAGATCTGTAGGGCATTAGCAACAGTAAAAGGCAAATTGCTTTTTCCTGAGTTGGACCTTAGTCACATATTCAAATCAAATGCCTGTGCAAATCACGAAAATTTACATGTTTTTTCAATAACAAAAACCCTTTAAAAAACTGTAAAATATACCCTGCAGGACCAGATAATCAAAACTCATTTTTAATGGCAGTAATAATAATAATAAGCAAAATGCAGACTTAGTTCCAAATATTTGAAGTGGATAGATTTTAACATTTCCAAAATTTAGAGCATTGTTTTAAAAATTGGAAACCTTTGTAATACCAATTAAAAGTATCTTTTGATTAAAATATGTATAAAAATAGAGTAAGATAACTATGGTTCACAACAGCTAATTGCACAATTCAAAAATGTAGTAGGATTTTAAATGTGCCCACACAAAGAAATGAGAAACATCTGAGGTTATAGAAATGCCAATTGAGTTTATCTGATCATTAAATATCATGTGTATGCATTGGAATGGCACAGAATATATCATGAATATATGAAATTACTATGTGTCAATTACAAACAAGACATATACTTAAATAATAAAGAACAACAACAAAAAACCTATTCTGTGGTCACAAATGATCACAAATGCTACTCCCGCTTTTTATTTGCTCATTAGTTTATGCAAAGTCTTCATGATTGCAATTATGATCTGCACTTTTCTGTTAAAAAAAAAAACAAAAAAGAAACTGAATAATCAAACCAATAAGTCTGCTTCAAACATTTCAGCTTTGCCTACTGAGCCCTAAGCACTGAAGTATGTCTTCAACAGCATCACCAGCCCTCACTGAGAACTCTCAATGAAAATAACCACTAACAGGCACACAAAAAGATACTGCACTGTCTTACCCATTGACTCTGACTGTCATTTGCCTGCTACTTTAACAGCACTCTCACCGCTGATCAAAAGACCCCTGTTCATATATGCAATTTATTGATTCAGTGCACTGATTTTTGACTTCCTATGACATAGATTCATGTGTCCCAGAAAATCCCTTTGGAGAGAACTTGGAATGCTTCCCACAAACCTTCTCATATTTTGTATGAGAGCTACAGAGACTTGAACCTGGTCTCTCAGGGAAGAAAGCTCAAGAGAACACACATGGAGCGCCAGCCCTCCATGCGTCCACAGGGATTGAAGGCCTCCTACACATGAGACTCGACTCTAATGCAACGTCTCCCAGTAGGAGTTTTGTGAAATCAGAGGGTGAATGAATGTTGTAAACAGGGAAAGAAGGGAGGAGTCCACAGAGGTGTGAGCAAAAGCAGGTGGCAGGTGGAGAATTCCACTGGACAGAATGCACAGTTTGGGCAATGGTGGGAATTAAGTAAAGGCAAGAGGATTGAAGCCTCTGAGATTTAAGTCTGGATATCCCTGAGCCCTGAACTTGCATATTTTCCAGAAGAAATACAGAGTCACTGACATTTTTGAGAAAAAGTGTCATTACATATTGTTGACTTCAGGCATAGAACTTCCTGATTTGGAGTCAAAAGTTCTGGATGGTTTATAGGACCTGGAGCACATCACTGAATTTCTCTGCTTCTATTACTTTCTATGTAAAAGAAAAGCATTATTATTAATCTCACAGGGTATATATGAGGATCAGGGATTCTTGGCTCAGTGTAAAGTGGCTAGAATAGTGAAGGGGACATGATATCAATTGCAGAGTTCTCTAGTCAGTACCTGAAATTCAGAGAAATTTGGCTATTTAATCAAAGATAGAGCTAGAGCTGGAAAAAAATCTAAGGCCTTGATACATGGTATGAGGATGTTGGTTGGATGCCTACAAAGATTTTGTTTTCTAAGACTTCTCTGACCATTCTGACACTGCAACAGTAACCAACCTCTTACAATTGAGAGCAATAAGACAATAGCATAGGTGTGCCATCGGGTTTGGAGAGAACTAGAAGGGTACCTCACTCATCTTATCTCCTTTATGCCAAGCCTATAAAAAGGGGGTCCATCACAGCATTGCACAGTTAGAGAAACACTGAAGGGGACTAAACAACAAAGGAACTACGCCCGTAAAGACCTGCATGATCTGGTCACCCTGTACCAATAAGGACAGGGGAAAAGTCATGGAACTGAATATGAGGGTGTGGATGAGGAGGTTGGTAATGCTACAAGATAAAGGAGAATTTACTGTCTTGGTCCTGAAAGAAAAGACAGAAAATCTGGCAGCCACAAGGCCTAGGGTTAAGACCTACTGAGTTTATATAGAGTGTGAAGGTCCTGGCATCCCAGGTTAACATTCAACCATGTAGCTAGAGACTCAGTTATTGATTTTAACCAGCCTCTCTCAGCAGCTACTCCCCTTGCTGGCATGCTGCCCATAAGAACTCTCTGTTTAAATACTTTGATGGGTGTTTAGTGTCCACTCACACATTCACTAATCTCTTCTAATGAAAAGTCAGCTTTTAGTTTGAGTCACCGCAATCTGACCTGATATTGTCAATTCATACCTTCTTCTCCATCTGGAATGTTTGTCCCTTGATGTTTCAGCTGGATAATAGCAACAGCCATAGCAACAGAGAAGAAAGTTATCCTTTAGCCCAAACTACATGGTCACCATTTACCAAGAACTCTTCAATTTACTGTCTCGTGAGAAACACATTAGAAACCAAAAATCAGTTGCCCTTTTCTTATTAAGAAAGAAAGCATTGATAAGCACAAACTCTGTCTCAGGCACTGTGTTAGGCAGGTGGGGCACAGTGGTAGACAGATTTTTTTTAGTCACTGTTATCAGTGACTTCACTGTCTACTTATCAAATGAGGCCTTCCAGCATTACACAGATCACATTTAAATGCTTGAGAAAGACTCAAGATATAAGTGTCCTATAAAGGCAAAGGGTGGTGTTTTGATCTACAAAAAGGCAGCTATAAATGTGGGACTGCAGATCCCACATCAAAACTTATGTGCTGTTTCCTTCTTCTACTGTCTCTTCCACTTCCCACGGTTAAGCAAGAGTGGGGACAGGTAAAACTCTAGACATAAGGAAAATGGCCTGCAATCAGAATGAAGATTTAAAAAAAAAAAAGCAGATTTTGTGCCAAGAATACTAACTATATATTAATAGTAAATTTCAGGCTTATTCCTGGACTTTATCCTGCTCAGCTAATAGTGCCTACACTTTCCCTTCCTTCTATCACATGGAAAATACCTCTGTTTATTGTCCTAGCAACCATTACAAGGTACATTTAGGGAAAAGGAAAGTGCATTATGTTTCATAAAATAAAATTAAAATAAAAGGGTATGGAGTAAGGTCCAGGAGTTCAGAGAAAACATTAAATGGGTGGTTGAGAGGAAATCAAGGAAGGCCATCTTCAGCAGATGACATTTTAAGGAAATCTGAAGAAACAGCAAGAATTATCCAGCTGAAACATCAAGGGACAAACGTTCCAGATGGAGAAGAAGATATTAACTGACAACTTCAGGTCAGAATGAGATGACTCAAACTAAAAGCTGACTTTTCATTAGAAGAGATTAATCAATGTGTGAGTGGACACTAAACACCTATCAAAGTATTTAAACAGAGAGTCGTTATAGATTTATGTTTTCAAAATCCACTTATTTCTTATTTGTGTTGATTGTGTTTGAAAATTTTAGGCCGACTTCAAAACCCACACAGCAGGATTTCCAGAATTGGTCTCACTAAAAGGCATGAGATTTAAGTTAATGTTGCCAGAATTACTGGTATTAAGAGTAGAAACTTAAAAAGAGTCCTTATCTCAATGTTACCAAAAATAAAAGACAGAGATAAGCCCAACCAGCTTCAAAGGACTCTCTGTTTCAATATTTTGTTTAGTAATGGGTGTTTAGTGTCCATTCACACAGATGATTGTTTTTAATCTCTTCTAATTCTTGACACAATTGCCCAAAACCTATGTTGAAGAAACAATAAGCCTTTTTAATAAATGGTGCTTGAAAAACTGGATATCCACATGTAAAAGGTTCAATCTGGATCCCTCTTTCTCACTCTACACAAATCAATTCAAATTGGATCAAAGACCTAGGAATAAGACTAGAAGTCATGCAACTGCTAGAGGAGGACATAGGACAGACTCTAACCTATAGGTGCAGGCAACAACTTCCCCAGAGGACTCCTAGAGCTCAGGAAGTAATGCCAATACGCAAGAAAAGGAATGACACCAAACAAAAAAGTTACACAGCGAAGGAAACAACAGCAGGAAGAGAAACCTTCAGAATGGGAGGAAAAAATCTTTGCCAACTCTCCTGACAGAGGATTAATTTCCAGAATATATAAAGAACTCAAAAGACTCAACACCATACAAACAAGTAACTGATTCAGTAAATGGGCAAATGAACTTAACTGACCCTCCTCCAGAGAAGTATAAATGGAAATTGTATGAAAAATGTTCAACATCTTTACACATAAGGGGAATGAAAACCAAAACGACGTTGAAATTCCATCTTAAATAAAATAACAATAAATTTTTGCAAAGGTGTGAGGGAAAATCCACTGTTGGTAGAAAAATAAATTAGTACAGGCACTATAGAAATCAGGATGAAAGTTCTTCAAAAAACTAAACAGGGAACTACCATTATATCCACGCCTTTGTATCTATTCAAAAGAATTACAGACAGCATATTTTAGATACATGCCTTCCCATGTTTATACCAGCACAATTCACAATAGCCAAATTGTAGAATCAGTCTAGGTGTCTGTCAACAGATAATGGATAAAGAAAATGGGGTATATGTACATAATGGAGTTTCATTCAACCATCAGAAAGGAAGAGATTATGTTATTTGAAAGAAAATGGATGGAATTGAAAAGGATTAGGTTAAGAAAAATAATCCAGACTCAAAAAGAAAAGTGCTATATGCTTTCTCTCATATGTGGAAGCAAGAGAGGAAAAAGAAACAGGGAAGGACCTCATGAAACTAGAAGGGAGCTAAATAAGGTAAGAGAAAGGGGTTCAGAGGAAGGGAGGAGTGGAGGGTAAGGGGAGGTACTGGAGAATTAAATTGATCAAATCATGTTATATACATGTACTAATATGCCACAATAAAAGCACCATTTGGTATTATTAACATGCACCCAAAACAAATGATAGAAACGTTATTGTACTTCCCAAGATTGTTGAGATTAATTTTAAAATAAATAAATAATTCATTTCTAGAGAGAGAAGAGGGGAGGGGAGGGAGGAGGGGGGATAGTAGAGGATAGGAAAGGCACAGAATACAACAGACTCCAGAATGGCAATATGTAAATCAATGGTTGTGCAACTGAAGTGATTCTGCAATCTGTATATGGGGTAAAAATGGGAGCTCATATCCCACTTGAATCAAAGTGTGAAATATGATATATCAAGAACTATGTAATGTTTTGAACAACCTACAATAAAAATTAATTTAAAAAAATAAATAAAATAAATAAATAAACAAAACAAATGGATCATTTTGGACCAGCTGTTTGTTGTCAAAATTATGACTAAATGGAGATTCAGTATGTCTCTGGAATCCTCATGTATGTGATCAAAACATGGGAGTTCAACTGCTATTTCTTACCAGGGACAGAGAAATACCTAATGGTTGACTTCAGTGACTGAAAGTCAAGAGATCTTCCAGTTAACTGTATTTTCCTCAAAGGATTGATTCACTCATAATGTAAACATATTAACTCAGTATATGAGTGAAAAAATGGAAAAAGAATAAAGTTATGTATTTTAAGTTTTGCATTGTGCTTAGATTTTGACATTTGAATATTTTATTCCCTCAAAGGGAGGATTTGATCAGTCTGTCTATATACGCAGGAAACTTTAGGACACAAAATTGGCTGATGCCAATCAAATGCTCTGATGAAAAGAATATGAGACAATGTTCAAATAGGGTTCAAACTGGTGTCAATCTTCTGATGAAATTTCTTTTAGTGAAAATTTGATTCATTTTAAGCCTCTATTTTTTACTTTTGGCAGAACTACTGACAAACTTAAAAATGGGTTTCCCACACTGAATGATGACTTCAAATGAGAATAGTCTTTTACATTTTATTGCCATCCCTGGCACAGGAGTTAAGTAACACTATGTCAGTGTTACTCCAGGAGAATGATGAGGTAACTGTTTATCTGGTACTTGACTATTCTCCAGGAATAGTAAATAGGACAGTGAATAGGACAAAGTATGAAATGTTCCAGATTTTGCACCAGTTAAATTATTCCCTCTAAAAAATTCACACTATAAGTAATGTGATGCAAGTAACACAGAAATTAGACATAATTCACTAATAATATTGTGTTCCCACAATAAAAAAATTT
The DNA here is from genome assembly GCF_048772815.1 of Callospermophilus lateralis. Taxonomy (NCBI): domain Eukaryota; kingdom Metazoa; phylum Chordata; class Mammalia; order Rodentia; family Sciuridae; genus Callospermophilus; species Callospermophilus lateralis. Next base: position 157,641,069 of record NC_135306.1, read on the forward strand.
AAAAATCATGTCTTGTTTATAAACACTTTGAGGACACTTTGACCTACAAAGAAAAATTCAAAAGAGAATCTAAAATAGTGGTTATGAGTAAAAATAATACTTAATATTGCCACATGAGAATCCAGAAAATGTATGCATCATTGCACAAGTCTATGTAAAAGATATATGTAAAAAATACCAAGAGAGGGGCTAGGGTTTTAACTCAGTGGTAGAGCACTTGCCTGGCAGACATGCGGCACTAGGTATGATTCTCAGCACCACATATAAATAAAATAAAGATTCATCAAATATATATATACAGTTTTAGATTATTCCTGTGTGGTAGAGATAATGAAGTAGAACCCATTTGAGCCTGAATACATACTTCATTTTCTTACCAACTCTTTAAAAAAAATCTTTAAAGAAATATAAATCACATACACTATTTGTTGGACTCTTAAGGCTATAACTGTTAGTGAATCGCAGTGAGCCTTCAGGTCAGTCTGAACTGGCTACCGACATTCAGGGAAGTAACTCTAAAATAGCAATTAAAATATATAAACAAGGGCAGGGTGTAGAGCACAATGATTGAGTCCATGCTTAGCATATGCAAGGCCTTGGGATGGATCTCAACCAACACACACACACACACACACACACACACACACACACATATACACGTGTATGTGTACCATTCGTTCTATCAGAATGACATTGCGGAATTGATCACATCAAAATAAAAGCATCAATACATAGAAACCTATAGAATTAGATATTTATTGAAGTATCATCTTAATCACAATACTCTGATAATAACTTAAATGCCTATAATAGAGAAGGACAAGACAGACTGTTGTATCAAGTGCTATGGAAACTTTATCTATGAAAAACAAATAACAACACCACAGTAGTAAAAGAGAAGAATCTCCTGATACATTTTTTAAACTCAAGGAGTTCAACAATGTGAACTATTACAAAAAAAATGTAAGGTTATCAACATTTACAAAATTCAAACGTAGTTCTCTTTAGTAATGAGCAAATATCATACAGCTTCTGAACAAGTATGACTGTGTGTAAAACCACCGCTCTCTGACATAATTTCACCAAAGCCCTTTTCATCTCATTGTTTCCCAGGCTGTAGATAAGGGGATAAGCCAATGATATCAGTTTCTTGGTAGCTGGTGAGTAGCTAGATTTGGGTTGTAAATAAGTCACACTGGCTGTGCCATAGAGGAGGGTGACTGACGTGATATGAGAGGCACAGGTGGAAAAGGCCTTCTGCCTCCCAGTTGTTGATGGCATCTTCAGGATGGCAAAGAGAATTCGAAGGTAAGACAAGAGTATCAACAAGAAAGGAAGCAATATAATCAAAATGGTGCCTGTGAAGGCATAGATTTCAAACAAGGAGGTATCTGCACATACAAGTTCCAGCACTGGGGGAGTCTCACAGAACAGATGATTGATTTCATTGGGACCACAAAAGGGAAAAGTAAATACTCATGTGGTCTGCAGAGTAGCCACCATGATCCCAGAGACCCATGAGAACATGACTAATTTCAAAAACACCCTCTTATTCATAATAATGGGGTAGGTCAGAAGGTCAGAGGATAGCAGATGGCAGCAAATCAGTCATAAGCCACTGCCCCGAGGAGAAAACACTCGGTTCCACCAAAAAGAAGAATGAAATACATCTGTGCAAACAGCCCACATAAGAAATTGTAGTTCTCTCAAAGGACAGGACCACCAACATTTCAGGCATGATGGTTGCACTGAAACTCACTTCGACTACAGATCAATTCTGCAGGAACAGGTACATGGGGATATGAAGAGTCTGTTCCAGCAAGATGGCGCCTATGATGGTGGCATTTCCCATCAGGGTCACCAGATAAATAACCAGGAAAACCCCAAAGATCTTGTCTTGGAGAAGCCCAAGAGGATGAATTCAACCACAGAGCTTTGATTTTGTCTTTTCATTGCAGTACTGGAGCCCTATATTGTTTCTGCAGACATAATCAAAGAATAAAGTCATGGTCCAATAACTGAGAGAAGCAATCTGCATTCACCATGGAAATTCTGGCATAGGATGAAAAGAGGAACCCATCTTCCAAAACTTACATTGAAACATTTGATGAATGGGAAAATACAAAGATTAATAATATTAGTAAATCTTATCAAACATAAAAGTAAAAATAAAAAATTCTTAGATATTTGATCTTAAAAATGCAAAATTCTATCAAGATTCTATTGTTAGTTGTACACTATGCAGTTTTAAAGTAAACATACCCTAAAGAAATATACGTATTTTCTAACACTGGTTCTAATCTCATATTACCACACGTCTCTCATTTCCTCAATATTTGTAAATATAACAATGAAGACTACAGAAAATAAAGCAGATAAATGGAAAAAGCTAATGCCAACTTTTGATAATAATTCAGGAATAGTGAATTTTATGTAAATTTACTTAAATATTCTTTATATTCAAGAATACTAGAACTTTGTGTGACATTGAAGGGTGACAACGTTCCACAGGATACTCAGAGAGGGTTGTATTTTAAATGCACCTGTCTCAGGTAACACCTCTAGACTATGTGAATTGGTTTGGGGCTTATTAACTTCTTATTAATGTCTGGCTAATTCTGTTGGAATTTATTGGGATATAAAATTTTTAGCCCCAGAGATCCAAGACTCATCCTTGTGACCATGATGATGTAAGGACAAGCCCACTTTTTGGTCATTCTGGAGCTGCAATTTCAAAGTTTCCACTCTCTCCCACTCTTTCTTCTCTTTCCTTTCCCAGTCTCCTCATCAAGCACCATGGATTCATTAATTATTCAACAAGCTCTGATGGATCTACCATTTTCTAGACTCTGAAATATAAGGAATTTGGTGCAGACACAATCTCAACAGAAACCTAAGCACACTACCTAAAATAACCTTGACCCTCATGAGTAAGCTACATAAAATAGAACCCATTATTCCCCCAACTCTCTACTCTACCCCTTACATATTGCTGTGTATTTTTCATTTTTATCAATTGACATTACATATACATTTATACAAATATCATCCCTACAACAGTATAATCCCTGAGGCAAAGATTTGGTTTGCATTTTAGTATCTACACAATGCCTCCAACAATCCCCAGCTCATTACTCACGTTAAATCAATAATTTTAAAGAAATAAATGGAATATATTAGGAAAATTAGACTCTAAAGAATATTCTCAAAAGCAAAGTGAAGCCAGTACAGAACACAATTGGAAAACAAATAGCAAGTAATAACAAGGGCTTTAGACAATTTAAATGAGGGAACGATTACATGTGGATGGGGAACTGGAGAGGACAACCACAGTCACAGGATGCTGTGGGTGGAAGGGGCAGTGGGTGGGAAAAAGACACAGGGCAGGACACGTTCAAGTCAAAGGTCCCTGATGGCAATGGGACTAGAATGGAGCCCACTGTGTCTTCTATGATGTTCTGAAAACTAGGGGATATTCAGCAGGAAGATGAGGAAGCCAGCAGGACAGAGTATCCCAGCGAGCTGACGGTATATGGTGTCTTCAGTGCAGCTCTATAGGGCATGAGCGACAGCAGAAGGCAAATTGCTTTATTCCTGAGTTGGACCATAGTCATATTATCAAAAGTCTGTATAAACCATGACAGTTATTTGTCTTTTAACAGCAAAAACTCTCTTAAAATTAGTAAAATACACTGTGTAGGACCAAATAATCAAAACTCATTTCTAATGGCAAAATACAAATACTAATAATAATCATCATCATAAGCAAAATGTGTACTCAGTTGCAAATATTAGGATTGGATGGGTTCTAAAATGTAAAAATTTAGAGTAGTATTTTAAAACAAAGGAAAAATTTGTAAACTGATCTAAATTATGTTTGGAATAAAATTATATTTAATAACATAGTAAAATATGGGTAACAAAACCTAATTGCACAATTCAATATACTTACTAGAAAGAATTTTAACTGTTACCACACAAAAAAACATAAACCTCTGAGGTTATAGAAATGCCTATTAAGTTTAGCAGATGAATAAAGATTGTGTGGATGTATTGGTATTACACAGTGTATATCATGAATATGTGGAATTTCTATGTGTCGACTACAAACAAAACATAACTAATAAAGAGCAGCAACAAAACTGTGATGTGGTCACAATTGACCACAAATGCTGCTCCCTCTTTTCATTTGCTCATTACTTTATACAAAGTTTTTATGACTGTTGTTATGAGCTGCACTTTTCTTTTGAAACAAACAAAAAAGTAACTGAAGCATCAAACCAGAAAGTCGCCTTCAAATATTTCAGCCATGCCCACTCATTCCTGAACACTGAGACAGAAATATCACCAGCCTTCATTGAGAACTCTCAGTTAAAAAACCACTAACAGACACATGAGCAGAAGCTGCACTGTCTTAGCTATTGACTCTGACTCTGTCACTTGCATGCTACTTTATCTTCACTCTCACCACTGGTCAAAAGGCACCTGTTAATAAGTGCAATTTAGTGATTGAGTGCACTGATTTTTTTTACCTCCCATGACATAGAATCATGCGCCCCAGAGAATCCCTCCAGAGAGAACTTGGAATGCTTCCCACAGACCTTCTCATATTTTGTAGGAGAGCTACAGAGACTTGAACCTGGTCCCTCAAGGAAGAAAGCTCAAGAGAACACACATGGAGTGCCAGTCCTCCATGTGTCCACAGGGATTGAAGGCCTTGTACACATGAGACTCAACACCAATGTGACATCTCCTAGTAGGAGTTTTGTGAAATCAGAGGGTGAATGAATGTTGTAAACAGGGAAAGAAGGGAGGAGTTGGGGGAGGTGTGAGCAAATGTAGGTGGCAGGTGAAGATTCAGCTGGACAGAATGCACAATTTGGGCAATGGTGGGAATTAAGTAAAGGCAACAGGATTGAAGCCTCTGAGATTTAAGTCTGGATGCTCCTGAGCCCTGAACTTTCATATTTTCCAGAAGAAATACAGAGTCACTGACATTTTTGAGAAAAAGTGTCATTACAGTTTATTTCATACATAGAGCTTCTTAACTTAGAGTCAAAAGATCTAGACTTGGAGCACACCACTGAACTTCTCTGCTTCTATTACTTTCTATGTAAAAGAAAAGCATTATTATTAATCCCACAGGGTATATATGAGAATCAGGGACTCTTGGCTCAGCGTAAAGTGAACAGTGAAGGGGACATGATATCAATTGCAGAGTTCTCTAATCAGTATTTTCAGAGAAAATTGACTTTTTAATCAAGCATGAAGCTAGAGCTGGAAAAAAATCTAAGGCCTTGATGCATGGTATGAAAATGTTGATTGGATGCCCACAAATATTTTGTTTGCTAAGACATCTCTGACCATTCTGACATTGCAACAGTAACCAACCTCTTACAGTTAAGAGCAGGAAGACAATAGCATAGTTGTGTCATCAGGTATGCAGAAAATAGAAGGGTACTGCATTCATCTTATCTTCTTTATGCCAGGCCTATAAAAAGGGCTCCATCACAGCTTTGCACAGCTAGGGAAACACTGAGGGGGACTAAAGAACAAAGGAACTACACCCATAAAGACCTGCATGATCTGGTCAGCCTGTACCAAAAAGGACAGGGGGAAGTCATGGAACTGAATACGAGGGTGTGGATGAGGAGGTTGGTAATGCCACAAGATAATGGAGAGTTTATTGACTTGGTCCTACAAGAAAAGACAGGAAATTTGCCAGCCACAAGGCCAAGGGTTAAAACATACTGAGTGGATATAGAGTGTGAAGGTCCTGGCATCCCAGGTTAACATTCAACCATGTAGTAGAGACTCAGTTATTGATTTTAACCAGCCTCTCTCAGCAGCTACTCCCTTGCTGGCATGCTGCCCATAAGAACAAAGTGGTCATAGCAGCAGAGAAGAAGGTTATCCCTTGGCCCAAACTACAGGGTCACCATTTACCAAAACCCCTTCACTTCACTATCTCTTCAAAAATACATCACAGACTATTGAGTAGGCAGTATAGGACTACAACCATACACATACTTAGAACCATGCTAGAATTAATGTGATCTCATTTCACTTTGTAATTTTTTAAACACAAAATTATTCAATTCTGTATGAATGCAAATAACACCAGTGCATAATTTGAATGTTTATATCAATTTTATTATGTAATAAAGACTCAACAAAAATAAATTTGATCTAGTTTAACCATCATAAACCCAAAGAACAGTGAAGATAGTTCATGACTAGAAGCATGAATGATCTATCCCCACATAACAGACACAAATATTCCACACATCCCTTAATGAAGCAGAATATGTATACCTAATCTTAAATAATATCACACAATTAATTTTATTCATATCATGTTTAAAGTAGTCATGATAATCTGAATATTGAAGATTCCATATGAATTAAACCAAGATTATGTTGAGAGTTAATCAGAATTTTCTTCACTAATTTCCCACTAGACATGATTGTTATAGTCTTAACGGTTCAATGTTTTCTTTTTCCTCACAATTGTGATGCACAATAAAATGCAGCCAAGATATTAAGTGCTGAAAAACACATGATCCCCATTTTTCCAATAAACCACTTATGGGGCAATGCAATTTTCCTCCGAATTTAACCCCATAGCATCTTCTTTGAAGAGTAAGTGATGTACAGTAATCAATAAACACACACACAGCTACCACCAAAATGCAAATTGCAACAGCCCAAATAATCATACAAGCCAAATTGGGATGTACAAGTGTATCATTAACAAAAGCTATCAAGTTATGAAAGCTGGAACAACAAATCAAGAAACAGAGAAAGAAATATATATGTATCTTTTTTTTACACAAAAGTTGATGCTCTTCTGAACTCACATGTGTGATTGCTTGTAAATTGAGGAGTCATCTAGAAACTGTGAACAACAACCCAACTTCCAACTCTAAGAGAATTCTCAAGCTGCCCCTCCATCTCAAGCTGCCACATCACCCATCATGGAAAGGTGAACTGGGCTACCTCAGGAATACAAGTTCCTCCCAAGAGGAGTTCAAGAAGTTTGAAAAAATTACTTGGTGAGTATATTACAGGAGGATCAAACATCAGAGGATCTCTAATACCCAGAACTTGCTCTTAACTCTGAGATATGGAAACTCCATGATAAACACATCATATTTCATGTCACAAGAAATGGAATATCTGCTTTACTTGGCCACACCAGTGTCCCAAGAGATACCCTGTATCTTTGCATGTGACTGTCAGACCTTTTTATGGAGACTCCCATGTCCAGAGGGCTGAATCAACACAGGGACACTCGGGAAGGCAGCTGAGGAAACAAACCCTGCCACCCACTAGCCCTCAGCTGTGAAGCACTGGAAGGGCTTCCTCCTGAGGACTGCTCTGTTACCGGTTCTCCTTGATTATTTCTGTGACTATGCCAGACCCTGATCTGCTGCAGTCTCTGGCTGGGCACAAATCATGAGCCTCCACACAGCTTGTAGATTCAAACAGCAATTCTTCATTCCCAATCTCACACCGGCCTTCTACAAACACGTTCTGGGGATATCCACGTTCTCTGCAGAAATCCACCACTCCACTGGGCTTCTGTCTCCCAAAAATACTGTCTGACCCTAAGAACTCAAGAGGAACTCAGGCAGCAGGATACGCCCTATTCTAAACGGGGAACACCCTAATCTCCTATTACCGGGAACACCCTAAACACGATCTGCCCTGGTCCTTGAGCAAGGTCACCTTACATACAATGTAGCTGCAAAATGTCCTATTTCCATGAGTCCTTCCACTAAAGAAACATGGGGGTATGCTGGCAAGGAAATTGTCATACCTATTTGGCTGATGGCTCCCAGCATCTCCCCCCTTCTGATTAATTAAACAACAAGTAATGTGGCTTAAGGACCGTGCCTGGTAGGTTGTCCAGTTCAACATATGGTTCTTACCCGTCATTGGAAAACTGACCTTTAGGCGTCAGCCTCCTGTCTTAGGTTGATACCACTGCAACTGGATCATACCCGTCACTGACTACCGGTCCAGCATACAGCCATACTTGTGGATAGGTCTATGCACCAGTGGGGGGGTGAGGTTCTTTGCCTCACCTCTGTTGGCCCCCAAATTTGGCCTTGGTGCCAGTGGGGGAGTGAGGTTAATGTGGCTTAAGGACCATGCCTGGTAGGTTGTCCAATTCAACATATGGTTCTTACCCTTCATCGGAAAACTGACCTTTAGGCGTCAGCCTCCTCTCTTAGGTTGATACCACTGCAATTGGATCATACCCATCACTGACTACCGGTCCAGCATATGAAGCTAACATCTTGACTCAGTCTGCTCTCTTCTTATTCATGGAGAAAGTATTTGATACGTACAAACTCTCTCTCAGGCACTGTGTTAGGCAGGTGGGACCCAGTGGTGGACAGATTCTTTTAGTCACTGTTATCAGTGACTTCACTGTCTACTTATCAAATGAAACTTCCAGCATTACACAGATCACATTTAAATGCTTGAGAAAGACTCAAGATATAAGTGTCCTACAAGGACCAGAGGGAGTGTTTTGATCTACAAACTGTACATGCTATTTAAAAAGGCACTTATAAATATAGGACTACAAATTCCACATCAAAACTTACGTGCTGTTTCTTTCTTCTACTGTTCTCCTCCATTTCTCACTGTTAAGGATGGGTGGGGACAGGTAAAACTCTAGATGTGAGGAAAGTGGTCTGCAATCAGAATGAATTTTTTTTTTAAAAAAGCAGGTTTTTGTGCCATAAATACTAACTATATACTAATAGTAAATTCAGGCTTACACCTGCACTTTATCCTGCTCGGCTAATGGGGCCTTCACCTTCCCCACCTTCTATCACATGGAAACTACCTCTGTTTATTATCCCAGCAACCATACAAGGTATATTTAGGGAAAAGAAAAGTGTATTCTGCTTCATATAATAAAATTAAGATAAAAGGGTATGGAGTAAGGTCCAGGTTTCAGAGATAACAGGAAATAGGTAGTTGAGAGCAGATCATGGAATACCACCTTCAGCAGATGACATTTTAAGGAGATCTGAAGAAACAGCAAGAATTATCCAGCTGAAACAGCAAAAACAAACATACCAGATAGCTAAAAAGGCATGACTTGACAGCTCCAGGCCAGACAGAGGTGACTCAATTCAAAGCAGAATTGTCATCAGAAAACATAAGCAAGTGTATGAGTGGACACTAAACACCAATGAAAATCTTTAAATGGAGAGTTATTACAGATTTACATTTTAAAGTTCACTTTCTTGTGTATGTCAACTTCAAAACCAGCAGAAAGTGATTTCAAGAACACATCTCAATAACTGGCATGAGATTCAAGTTAATGAAGGTTAGTTAACTAACCTTCAGAATTGGAGGAAAATTCAAGTTAATGTTAAATTAGTTAATGGTTGGTATTAAGAGTAGAAACATAAAATAAGTCCTTCTGTCAAATTTATATAGAAGAAGAGACAAGTAAGCCCATATAGCTTCACTCATTGTATTCCTTTTTTAAAAAACTCATCTGATTCTTGACACAATTGCCGAAAACCTATGTTGAAGAAATGATAAGCCTTTATAAAAAATGGTGCTTGAAAAACAATATCCACATGTAAAAGGTTCAATCTGGATCCCTCTTTCTCACCCTACATAAATCAATTCAAATTGGATCAATGACCTAGGAATAAGACCAGAAGTCACGCAACTGCTAGAAGAGGGCATAGGAGAGACTCTAACCTATAGGTGCAGGCAACAAGGACTCCTAGAGCTCAGGAAGTAATGCCACGATGCAAGAAAAGGAATGACACCAAACTAAAAAGTTACACAACAAAGGAAACAACAGCAGGAAAAGAAACCTTCAGAATGGGAGGAAAAAATCTTTGCCAACTCTCCTGACAAAGGATTAATATCCAGACTATGCAAAGAACTCAAGAGACTCAACACCATTCAAACAAGTAACCAATTCAGTAAGTGGGCAAATGAACCTAACAGACACTCCTCCAGAGAAGAATAAATGGCAATTGTATGAAAAGTGTTCAATATCTTTACACATAAGGGAAATGCAAATCAAAGCTATGCTGAGATTCCATCTCAACAGAAATAACAATGTTTGCAAAGATGTGAGGAAAAGGAACTGTTATCCACTGTTGGTGGGAAAAGTAAATTAGTACAGGCACTATGGAAATCAGTATGGAGGTTCCTCCAAAAACTAAACAGGTAACTACTGTAATATCCAGCTATACCACTTCTTGGTATCTATCCAAAAGAATTACAGACAGCATATTTTAGATACATGCCTTCCCATGTTTATAACAGCACAATTCACAATAGCAAAATTTAGAACCAGGCTAGGTGTCTATCAATAGATAACAGATAAAGAAAATGGGGTATATATACACAATGGAGTTTTTTTTAACCATCAGAAAGGAAGAAATTATCTCCTGACTGAAAGAGATCTTCCTGTTAGCTGTATTTTCCTCAAAGTATTGATTCACTCATAATATAAACATATTAATTCAGTATAGAGTGAAAAAAATGAAAAAAAGAATAAAGATTAAAATAAAATCATGTATTTTTAAGTTGTGCATTGTACTCAGATTTGGGCATTTGAATATTTTATTTCCTCAAAGGCAGTATTTGATCACTCTCTATATATAAACAATGAGGAAACTTTAGGTCACAAAAATACAATGAAAGAATTTGCTAATGTCAATCAAATGCCCTCATGAAAAGAACATTGGATAGCATTCAAATGTGATTCAAACTTGTGTGTATCTTCAGATAAAATTATTTTACTGCAAATCCAATTCATTTTATACCTCCAATTTTCACCTTTGGCAGAAGTACTGATAAACTTAAAAACAGTCTTTTAACAATGGAATAATCTTTTACACCTTTATTACCATTCCTGGAGCAGGAATTAAGAAACACTACTTCAGGGTAAAAGAATAATCTTAGAGAATAGTATGGTGTGTGTGAAAACACATGTGATACAGGTAAACAGGTACCTTACTATTCTCTGAGAATAGAAAAACATCAAAGAATGAAACTTCCACATTTTACACCTGTGAAAATATTACCCCTGAAAAGTTCACACCATAAGTCATATGATGTAAGGGCCATAGAAAATAGTAATAATTCATTAATCATATTATTTTCCCAAAATAAATTGTAAAAAATCATTTATTGTTCACAGATAAATTTGAGGGCAATTTGACCTATGAAGGAAAATTCAAAGTACTCCGAAATAATGATCATAAGTGAAAACAATACTTAATATTGCCACATGAGTATCCAGAAAATATATGCATCATTTTGTAAATATATGTAAAAAACACCAAGAGAAATATAATTTTGGTATATCCCACTGTGAGAAGTGAGTTCATTTGAGCTTCAAAATAGTAATTCATTTTCTGATTCATTGAAAAGATTTTCTATCCAGAAAAAAAATCACACACACTATTGATTGGTCTCTTGAGGCTACAGCTGTTACTGAATCTCAGTGAGCCTTCAGGTCAGTTTGAACTGGTTACAAGAATACAAGGAAGTAACTCTACAATAGCAATTAAAATATATTAAAAAGTGCAGGGCATGTGGCACAGTGATTGAGCACATGCTTAGCATATGCAAGGCCTTCTATAAGATTTCAACCAACACACACACACACACACACACACACACACACACACACACAAAGTGTAAATAACATTCATTCTAACAGAATGACTTTGAGGAAATGACCACATCAAAATAAAAGCATTGATACATAGAAACCTATTGAACTAGATATTTATTGAAGCATCATCTTAATCACATTAGTCTGATAATGACCTGGATGCTAATAATAGGGAAATGCATGACTAGACTGTTGTATCATGTGGTAAGGAAACTTAGTATCCCTTAAAAACAATGACAACACCATATATTAAAAGGGAAGAATCTCCTGATACATTTCAAACTCAAGGAATTCAACACTGTAAACATTAATATCAAGAAATGGAATCTGTTTTCATCATTTATTAAGTTCAAATAGAGTTTTCTTGAGGAATGAGCAAATCTCACATGGCTTCTCAACAAGTCAAACTGTGTAAAACCACCGCTCTCCACCATAATTTCACCAAAGCCCATTTCATCTCATTGTTTCGCAGGCTGTAGATTAGTGGATTCAGCAGGGGTGTGAGCAATGTGTAAACCAATGACAACACTTTCTTTGTTACTGGTGAGTAGCTGGATTTGGGCTGTAAATAAATCATACTGGGTGTGCCATAGAAGAGGGTGACTGATGTGACATGAGAGGCACAGGTGGAAAAGGCCTTTTGCCTCCAGTTGTTGATGGTATCTTCAGGATGGCAAAGAGAATTCCAAGGTAAGACAAGAGTATCAACAAGAAAGGAACCAAAACAATCAAAATGGTGCCTGTGAAGGCATAGATTTCAAACAAGAAGGTATCTGCACATACCAGTTCCAGCACTGCTGGGGTTTCACAAGATATATGATTAATTTCATTGGAGTCACAAAAGGGAAAACTGAATACCCATGTGGTCTGCACAGTAGCCACCATGATCCCTGAGATCCATGAGAACATTACTAATTTCACAAACACCCTTTTGTTCATAATCATGGGGTAGGTCAGAGGATGGCAGATGGCAGTAAAACAGTCATAAGCCATTGCCCCCAGGAGAAAACACTCAGTCCCCCCAAAAAGAAGAATGAAATACATCTGTGCAAAACAACCCACAAAAGAAATTGTAGTTTGGTCCGTGGTCAAGATCACTAGCATTTTAGGCATGATGGCCGCACTGAAACTCACTTCCACCACAGATAAATTCTGCAGGAACAGGTACATGGGGATGTGGAGGGTCTGGTCCAGCAAGATGGCAGCTATGATGATGGCATTTCCCATCAGGGTAACCAAATAAATTACCAAGAAAACACCAAAGATCTGCTCTTGGAGTTTAGGAGAATCAGAGAAGCCCAAGAGGATGAATTCAACCACAGAGCTTTGATTTTGTGTTTTCATTGCAGTACAAAAGCCCTATATTGTTTCTGTAGACATGGTCAAAGAATAAAGTCACAGTCCAGAGGCTAGGAGTAGCAGCCTGCATTCAGCATGGAAATTCTGGCAGAGGATGAAAAGAGGAACCCATGTTCCAAAAAACTTACGTTGGAACACTTGGAGAATGGCAAAATACTAAGATTAACAATATTACTCAATCTGTCAAATATAAAGTAAAAGTGAACAATTCTTAAAAATCTGCTCTTAAAATTCAAAATGCTATCAAGTTTCTATCACAACTTGTATGCTATGTACTTTTAAGGTAAACATACCCTTAAAGTATATAAATATTTTCTAACACAAGTTCTAATCCCATATTACCACAGATATCCTTCTCTTTATTCAATTGTTGTAAATATAACAATGAAGACTTCAGAAAATAAAATGTGATAAAGTAGACAAATAGGAAAAAGCTAATCCAAATTTTTTACAGTAATTCATAAGAGTGAATTTTATGTAAATCTACTTAAATATTCATTGCATCAAGACAAATAGAACTTTGTGTGACATTGATGTTTGACAATATTCCACAGGAATACTCAGGGAGGGTTGTATTTTAAATGCACCTGTCTCAGGTAACACCTCTAGACCATGTAAATTGGTTTTGGGCTTATTAACTTCTTATTAATGTCTGGCCAAATCTATTGGGATTTACTGGGATGTGAAATTTTTAGCCCCAAAGATCCAAGACTCATCCTTGTGACCATTATGATTTAAGGACAAGCCCACTTTTTGGTCATTCTGAGGCTACAATTTCAAAGTTTCCACTCTTTCCCACTCTTTCTCTCTCTTTCCTTCTCCAGTCTCATCAAGCACCTCATGGACTCATTAATTATTCAACAAGCTCTGATGGACCTACCATTTTCTAAACTCTGCAATATAAGCAATTCAGTATAGACCAAATCTCAATAGAAACCTAAGCACACTACCTAAAATAACTATGATCTTCACCACTAAGCTACATAAAATAGTACCCCATTAAGCCCCCAAACTCTCTAGCTCTACAACCCTCACATATTGCCATGTATTTTTCCATTTTTATCAATTGACATTATATACACATTTATACAAATATCATTCCCACAACAGTATAATCCCTGAAGCAAAGCTTTTGTTTGCATTTTAGTATCTACACAATGCCCCCAACAATCCCCAGCTCATTACACATGTTAAAATAATAACTTTAAAGAAATAAATGGAATATATTAGGAAAATTAAACTCTAAAAAATAGTGTCTCAAAGCGAAGCCAGTACAGAGCACAATTGGAAAACAAATAGCAAGTAATAACAAGGGCTTTAGACAATTTAAATAAGAGAAAGATTACATGTGGATGGGGAGCTGGAGAGGACAACCGCAGTCACTGGATGCTGTGGGTGGAAGGGCTGGTAAGTGGGAGGAAAAAAGGCACAGGGCAGGACACACTTGCTCAAGTCAGAGGTCCCTGATGGCAATGGGACTAGATGGAGCCCACTGTGTCTTCTGTGATGTTCTGAAAACCAGGGGATATTCAGCAGGGAGATGAGGAAGCCAGCAGGACAGAGAATCCCAGTGAGCTGACGGTATATGGTGTCTTCAGTGCAGCTCTGTAGGGCATGAGCGACAGCAGAAGGCAAATTGCTTCATTCCTGAGTTGGACCAGAGACATATTATCCAAAGCCTATATAAGCCATGATAATTATATGTTTTTTCAATAGCAAAAACTCTCTTAAAATTAAAAAATATACTGTGTAGGACAAAATAATCAAAACTCAATTCAAATGGCTATAATAATAAATAAATTAAATGTGTACTGAGTTCCACATGTTAGAAACTGGATAGGTTTTAAAATTTACAAATTTGGAGTATTATTTTAAAATAGGAAACATTTATAATGCTGATTAAAAGCATGTTTTGAATAAAATTATGTTTAAAAACCCAGTATGATAACTAGAGTTGACAACAGCTAACTGCACAATTCAAAAACTTGTTGAAGAGGATTTTAAGTGTTCCACACAAAGAAATGATAAACATCTGAGGTTATAGAAATGACAATTGCATTTATCTGATCATTAAGATTGTGTGCATACATTAGAATGGCACAGAATATATCATGAACATGTGCAATTACCATGTGTCAATTAGAAACAAAACCTATACTTCAAGAACAAAACAAAACTATGATACAGTCACAATTGACCACAAATGCTGCTCCCTCTTTTCATTTGCTCATTATTATATCCAAATTCTTCATGATTGTAAATATGAGATGCACTTTTTCTGAACAAAATAAAAAGGAAACTGACAAAACATCAAACTAAAACATCTGATTCAAATATTTCAGTCATGCCTACTGATCCCTGAGCACTGAGGCATGTCTTCAACAGCATCACCAGCTCTTACTGAGAACACTCAATGAAAAAAACCACTAACAGTCACACAAGCAGAAGCCACACTATCTTACCTATGGGCATTGACTGTGATGTTTACATGCTACCTTATCAGCACTCTCACCACTTATTAAAATACACCTGCTTGTAAATGCAATTTAGTGATTGAGTGCACTGATTTTTAACCTCCTATGACATAGAATCATGTGGCCCAGAGAATCCCTCTGGAGAGAACTTTGAATGCTTCCCACAGAACTTCTCATATTTTGTATGAGAGCCACAGAGACATGAACCTGGTCCCTCAGGGAAGAACGCTCAAGAGAACACACATGAAAATATTATCTTACTGAGAAGGAAAATGAAAAACATGGAATGCCAGTTCTCAATGTGTCCATGAGGACTAAAGGCCTTGTACACAGAGGCTCAAATCCAATGTGACATCTCCCAGTAGATTTTTGTGAAATCAGAGCATGAATGAATGTTGTAAACAGGGAAAGAAGGGAGGAGTCAGGGGAGTTGTGAGCAAAGGCAGGTGGCAGATGAAGAATTCAACTGGACAGAATGCACAGTTTGGGCAATGGTGGGAATTAAGTAAAGCAAGAAGATTGAAGCCTCTGAGATTTAAGTCTGGATGCTCCTGAGCCCTGAACTTGCATATTTTCCAGAAGAAATAGAGAGCCACTGATATTTTTGAGAGAAGGCATCATTACAGTTGATTTCATGCATAGAGCTTCTTGACTAGAGTAAAAAGATCTGGACTGGTTGATAGGACTTGGAGCACATCACTGAACTTCTCTGCCTTCTTTACTTTCTATGTAAAGGGAAAACATTGTTATTATTCTCTCAATGTATACATGAGGACCAGGGACTCTGGGCTTGGTATAAAGTGGCTAGGGCATTGAAGAAAACCACATGCTGTGTTTCAGAAGAATACAGGGCTGGATGAACCTACAGACAACGTGCCTGGACCAATGTTCTCCTTTTGTATTTCTCCTCTCTGATTTCTAGGAGAAGCATACCTCTCAAGACTGTTCTCTCCTCCTTGGAGCAATAAGGCTACCAATAACGCTTAGAGATACATTCTCTTTAATCTGTGTCCAGTGAGAAACATAACACTAACCTAAGAGAATGGTTTTCATTTACAGAATCCAATCCAAGGACCCTTCCCAAGTCATTCACTATAGTCATTCTCCAGGAGAAGTGCCCGCTGGGTGTAGTGTGCTTTCCTTATTCACACCCCATACAATCCTACAGGGCCCCCTGATGGACCACCATGTTATATGTCCAGATGCCATTGACTGTATCACAGGTGTACACACTTTGTGTGAAGTCATAGTCATGTAGACAAACAATCATCATGTTTTTGCCTGTAGTTTACATTTCCTTGAAAAGTGTGTGAATAAAATTTCAGACACATGTTGAGATAATAAAAAGTCATAATATTCATATTTATCTCTATTTCAAAGCTATTATATCATTGATACATAGTAGTACAAATATAGAGACCATACCCCAGTATACTCCAAGTCTAAGAAAGTAAATACATAGCAAAGGAATATATATGGGAAGATTAAACTACTATTATATTATTTAATAAATGATAATGAGACTAAACATGGGATAAAAAGAACACATTTTATATCCTTCAGAGTACATTTCATCACAAAATATAAATGGAAACTTTACAAAATCTGACTTCTTTTTTCCAAAAGAAAATCTCAATAAATTTCAAAATCTTATTAATAGAAATAGAATTCCTTGCAATCAAACTGAAAAAGAATAAAAAGAAATAATAAAAACTAGTCTTTCCACACCGCAGCATGCCTGCCACCTTCCCTGCCATTGGGGCTCAGTTTTCCTCCCAAGAGACAGGCAGCCATAAGCACTTGGGAGATATTTTACCATTATGGATTGCTTTAGAGATACATCACAAGGTGACATAGACCATTCTTGCTTTGACAGTGACTTTGAAAAACTAAAGAAATATGAAAGTAAATTACTTTTGACAAGTAAAGTGATAACCCTGAAGAGAGAATAAATAAGGATATAGAAAAGAGAAATTTGAAATTTGGAATACAAAAAAAGAGAGAATATTATCTTACTGACAAGGAAAAAGAAAAAAAAAGCAAAAATTTCTCCAGATGAACACCTTGTAGAGAATAGTATTATGGAAACCATTTCTTCAGAATCCAAAAAACACATTATGTGATGCTGCAATAGGAACTAAAACACACTTGCCCATGCCAAATAGAATTCCAAAAACTGTAAAAGAAGGTGAGGAGAATTACTATACAGATGAACAGGAAAATAGTGATGATGGACACAAACATCATAAGAGGTCCAAGTCAGCTAAACCATCTAATAACTTCAAATACAAACATGAGTAAAAAGAATTTCAAGGTTAGTTCCTCTCCCTCTTTTTCTTTGTCTTTGCCTTTCTCCTCTTGAAGTCCAGACTGTTCAGATGATGTCTCTGATAAATTCTTTATCAACTCCAGATATCAGCCCTGTTCCATCTTTTGAGTTGAATACACCAAATGACCAAAAAGTCAAAGTTCAAAGGCAAGAAAATGGGAGTCAAGAGGCAGATGAAGATGTTGAGGTTTTAAAAAATGATTCAAGGTATTTGAAAGCAGCCAAGAAAGTGAAAGAAAAACATGGGCCTGCTGTTGTCCCAAAGTCATCAGTGTTCAATTGTGATTTAGACCACAATGTCTTACATGTCACAATGAACCTGAATCATCTTTTAAAATCTTTTCTGCAAATAAATAAAAAGGGACCACAAAAACTTCATTGTGATCAACCCTCAGTAGTATCTAAGAAAAACTACTCTTTCACAAGAGAAGAGGTGAGACAGATTGATCAGGAAAATCAGAGACTTTTGAAAGAACTGTCAATGCAGGCTGAAAAATCAGAAAGCAAAAGTACAATCCCCATTGATCATCCCTCTAAGTTATGTTATAGTGCTCTCAATACCAGAAGGAGCAACAAAAATTTGAAAGAGAAAATGTGGCTTTATTGAAAAAACTTGAAACTATGAAGCCAGCAATAGGTATGAAATACTCGAACAGCTAATGGACTACCATTGCAATATGGGATCATCTCCTCCTGAGTTCACCATCCTCCAGAAGACAAAGAATATGCACTTGGCCAATGCAGCCTATTAAGAGAAGTTTCCAGGACATCCAGTGCTAATAGTGGTCTCAGTTGTAAGACTGAGCAATTAGTTTTGGACACACCCAGTGGCCTATTGCTATGACTTAACCCCCAAAGTCTGCACTGCTTAGTTATAAAACATTATTACTTTAAACATCATTCATCTAATTTTTTTCTTTTTCTTATTTAAATTTATTCATTTACTTTAATTTGTTATATATGATAGCAGAGTGCATTTTGATTCATTGTACACATTTGCAGCACAACTTTTCATTTCTCTGGCTGTACATGATGTAGCGTGGCACTCTATGTGCAGTCATACATGTATATAGGGCAATGATGTTCATCCCATTTCACCATCTTTCCTGCTCCCATACCCTTTCCCCTTCCCTCCATATTCATACAATTTTTATTGACATATTTTTGTATATTACTATATTTAACTATGTTAATATCTAAAATACTTTTTTCCAGCAATTTAAACTATATAACAGTGAGTTAATTTATTGTTTTGATTCAATGCAAAATTGTTGTCAAAAAGACAATTTAATGAAAAAACAATGTATACTATGAGTGATTTTATATAAAATGTGTGTGGATTCATTAGAAAAATGGTAGTAATGCATGTTTATTTTCTCAGCATAGAAATTGATTCAGTTGTCCTGTTGATAAAACAGTAATGACAGTATCATTGCATGTTGGACCCAAGCTATTCACCATGCAGTTCTCATTTTATGTTATTTTCTTTTCTTACAAGCTTTAAACCATGAGCTTACCTCTTATTTGATTTTGTTTTCTATTTGCTTTAGAACTTGTATGGTGAGTCACAACCTGATTTATGAGAGTTACACTTTGTTATGAGACATCCTGAAATTTGTTTTTATGGATGGAACTAACTGATTTAGATTTGATGTGCAGATCAGATTGAGAGAAGCTTGTACTGGGACAATCCTTATAATTTCACCAGAAGTACCCAGAACTTCTGTGTAAATGCACTGTTAGATCTTAAAAATTCTATTAGCCATTCCAAATTCTCTCATATTGGGAATATTAGAGAGTTCAATGAAAAAGTTTGTCTTTTGTGTTCTCATACATTCAGGTAAAGTAGTATTAATGATTTTGACAAGGGTGGTGGGCTTTAGATTTACAGTCTACTTCCTTGAGACTAATTTGAATGCAGACCAAATCAGTTGTATCATGAACAAACACAAGGGGTTTTTTGTTTATTTTTATGTTTTGTTTTGGTTTTGATCAGTTAAATAGCAACACCAGTTTGAAGAGTCAATAAAACAGGTTATAAGGTATGTCAGAACAGTGTGTTAAATGATACTGTTATATTTCTTTAAGAGAGAAATAGAGATTTTGAAAAAAAAAATCAGAAATCCTTCAAATGAAGAAAACAATAGACCAAATAAAAAACTCAATAGAAAGCATCACCAACACACTAGATCACTTGGAAGATAGAACATCAGATCATGAAGACAAAGTATACAATCTGGAAAATAAAGTTGACCACACAGTGAAGATGGTAAGAAACCATGATCAGAACATCCAAGAATTATGGTATAACATCAAAAGACCAAATCGAAGAGTTATTGGGAGAGAGGAAGGCACAAAGTATCAAACCAAAGGAATGCACAATCTCTTCAATGATTAATATCAGAAAATTTTCAAAACATGAACAATGAATTGGAAAATCAAGTACAAGAGGCTTATAGAACACCAAAACTACAAAATTACAACAGATCTACACTAAGGCACATTATAATGAAAATTCCTAGCATACAGATAAGTATAGACTCTTTAGGCCACAAAAGAGAGGAATCAGATTACATATTGGGGAAGACCATTTCATATCTCAGCAGATTTTTCAACCCAAACAGACACTACAGAAATACAGAAGAAATTGTTTTGAAAACTTGTACTCCAATAAAATAGAAAATATTGAAGGCATCAACAAATTTCTAGAGTCATATAATTTGCCCAAATTGAATCAGGATGGTATACACAATTTAAACAGATCAATTTCAAGCAATGAAATAGAAGACGCCATCAGAAGCCTACCAACCAAGAAAAGTCCAGGACTGATGAATACACAGCTGAGTTCTACAAGACCTTAAAAGAAGAACTAATACCAATACTCTTCAAATTATTTTGTGAAAATAGGGAGCACTTCCAAACTCATTCTATGAGGCCAATATCACCCTGATTCCAAAACCAGGCAAAGACACATCAGAGAAAGAAAACTTCAGATCAATATCTCTAATAATCATAGATGCAAAAATTCTCAATAAAATTCTGGCAGATAGAATACAAAAACATATCAAAAAATAGTACACCACAATCGAATGGGATTTATCCCAGGGATGCAAGGTTGGTTCAACATATGAAAATCAATAAATAGACTTATTAATAGACTTAAAGATAAGAATCATATGATTCTTTAAATCAGATGATTATCTCAATAGATACAGGGAAAGCCTTCAACAAAATACAGCACCCCTTCATGTTCAAAACACTAGAAAAAATTAGGGAAAACAGGAACACATCTTAACATCATAAAAGCTATCTATGCTAAGGTCCAGGTCAACATCATTCTAAATGGAGAAAAATTGAAAGCATTCCCTCTAAAAACTGGAACAAGACAGGGATGGACTCTTTCAACACTTCTACTTAACATAGTTCTTGAAACATTGTCCAGAGCAATTAGAAAACTGAAATAAATTAAAAGGATACAGATAGGAAAAGAATGATATGATTCTATACCTGGAAGACACAAAAAAAATCCACCATAAAACATCTAGAAATTGTAAATGAATTCAGCAAAGTAGTAGGATATAAAATCAACACATATAAATCAAAGGCATTTATGTACAACTGTGACAAATCGTCAGAAAGAGAAACTAGGAAAACCACCACATTTATAATAGCCTCAGAAAAATAAAATACTTGGGAATCAACTTAATTAAAGATGTGAAAGACCTCTAAAATGAAAACCACAGATTACTGAGGAAAGAAATCAAAGAAGACCTTAGAAAATGGAGAGATCTCCCTTGTTCTTGGATAGACAGAATTAACATTGTTAAAATGACCATACTATCAAAAGCACTATATATATTTAATGCAATTCCAATCAAAATCTCAATGGTATTCCTCATAGAAATAGAAAAAGCAGTCATGAAATTCATCTGGAAAAATAAGAGACCCAATACAGCTAAAGTAATCCTTAGCAAGAAGAGTGAAGCAGGTGGCATCACTATATCAGAGCTTAAACTATACTACAGAGCAATAGTAACAAAAACAGCATGGTATTGTCACCAAAACAGACCTGTAGACCAATGGTATAGAGTAGAGGACACAGAGACAAGCCCACATAATCACAGTTATCTCATATTAGACAAAGGTGCCAAACACATACATTGGATAAAAGATAGCTTCTTCAACAGACAGCGCTAGGAAAATTGGAATCCACATGCAACAAAATGAAATAAAGCCCCTCTCTCTAACCATGCACAGAACTCAACTCAAAGTGGATCAAGGACCTAGGAATTAAACCAGTGACACTGTGCCTATTAGAAGTAAAAGTAGGCCCAAATCTCCATCATGTTGGATTAGGCCCCGACTTCCTTAATAGGACTCCTATAGTGCAAGAATTCAAATCCAGAATCAATAAATGGGATGCATTCAAACTAAAAGCCTTCTTCTCAGAAAAAGAAACAAACAATGAAGTGAATAGAGAGTGAACAGAATGGGAGTAAATTTTTATCGCATACACATCAGATAAAGCACTAATATCTAGGATATATAACAAACTCAACAAAAACCAAAAACAAAAAAACCCAATCAATAAATTGGCAAAGGACCTGAACAGACACTTCTCAGAAAATGATATACAATCAGTTAACAAATGTATGAAAAAAAATGTTCAGTATCTCTAGCAATTAGAGAAATGCAAATCAAAACTAGTCTAAGATTTCATCTCACTCCAGTCAGAATGGCAGCTATCAAGAATACAAACAAGGAGGAAGATGGCTGCGAAGGGAGTGCATCAACTCCGTGTACCATGTCACTGTGAGGGAAAATGACGAGTTAGATCGGCTAAAAGCTATCTTGTTAGGAATTTCCAGCAAAATTGGGGTGCTCCAAAACCTAGTGGAAGGATTTTCATCGCATGAGGATCAGCTTCGGGGGCTCAAACGTGAGCGATCTGTCCGTTCGGAGGGTCACGCTGCTTGTTCGGCAGATCTCCCCGCGGCTGTAGTCTGCGGCACGCACTGGGAAACAACGGGCTGGCAGCGCAGAGATACAGCACTGCTGATTCTGCAGGCTCCTGCCAGCTGTGCATTTGCTGTGCTCGGAGCTGAATTCTGGGTTTGAGACGGGGGAAAGAAACGGTCCAGTTCGGTTCTCCACACCGGTCAGACCACGGAGGTAGCCAGCAGCCACCATCTTGGAGAGCTGACGTCACCATCCTTGTTTTCAACTGATCGCAGCTCTTTCAGCTATAGAACAGGTAATTTCAGGCTGACAATTGTCTGCGTCTCACAGACAAATTGCTCAGACTTAGTGCTAAATAACCCGCGGAAACTGCTTCTTGGATCCTGCTCCTGTCGGAGCATGCACCAAGCCCAGAGAGGCCGAATTCTGGCTCCCGGAACTGCTCTGGTCCAGGGATAAAGAACCCACGGAAACTGCTTCTCGGTCTGGGTCCTACTGAATACTGTGGAGGCCAGAGGGGCGGAGCAGAGCCGGAACAGGCCCAGTGACCCGCCAGCGTGGTGTAGCATCTCCCCAGCTAGAGTGGGGGCCAAACAGAGCCACTGCCCGCGCCTGGAACAGGTCCAGCGACCTGCCGGCATGCTAGTCACGACACCCCAATTGGAGTAGGGGCAGAGCAGATCCTCCACCCGCGCCCGCAAGGTAGGCAGGCCTGTGACGGACTGGCGGAACAGGCTCAGCAGCCTGCCGGCATGGTAGACACATCACACCACTTGGGGGAGGGACAGAGCACAGCCGCTTCCCAAGCCCGGATCAGGCCCAGCAGCCCGCTGGCGTGGCAGTCACATCACCCCATTTGGAGTAGGAGCAGAGCAGAGCCACAGCCCGCGCCCAGAACAGGCCCAGCGACCTGCCGGCGTGGTAGTCACGACACCCCAATTGGAGTAGGGGCAGAGCAGAACCGCCACCCGCACCCGCAAGGTAGGCAGGCCTGTGACCAACCGGCGGATCAGGCCCAGCGGCCTGCCGGTATGGCAGACATGTCACCCTGACTGAAGTAGGGGCAGAGCAGAGCCGCCGTCCACGCCCGGAACAGGCCCAGTGACCCGCAGGCATGGTAGTCACAACACCCCAATTGGAGTAGGGGCAGAGCAGAGCCGCCGCTCGCGCCTGCAAGGTAGGCAGATCTGCGACTGACCGGCAGAACAGGCCCAGGGGTTCGCGGACATGGTAGACACGGCACACCAATTGGAGGAGGGGCAGAGCAGAGCCGCTGCCCGCGCCTCCAAGGTAGGCAGACCTGCGACCGACTGGCAGAACAGTCCCAGCGGCCCGCCAGCGTGGTAGATAGACAACCCCAATTGGAGGAGGAGCAGAGCCGCTGCTCGCCCCTGAAAGGTAGGCAGATCTGCGACTGACTGGCAGAACAGGCCCAGGGGTTCGCGGACTTGGTAGACACGTCACACCAATTGGAGGAGGGGCAGAGCAAAGACGCTGCCCGTGCCTCCAAGGTAGGCAGACCTGCAACCAACCGGCAGAACAGTCCCAGCGGCCCACCAGCGTGGTAGACAGACAACCCCAATTGGAGGAGGAGCAGAGCCACTGCCCGCCCCTGCAAGGGAGACTTTTCAACTATACAAGAGCAATATAAATATATAGGGGGAAAATTTCAAAAACATAACAGTTGCACCAAGCAGAAAGAAACACGAGCAATATGAAAAGACAAGGAAAGAAAGGACCACAAGCAATGCAGATCAACTCAACTTTAGAAGAGGTAACAGCTGCAGCAGATGGAATGTCAGATAAAGAATTCAGGATATACATGCTGCAGATGATCTGGAGTCTCAAGGAAGACATTAGACAGCAAAATCAGACAATGAAAGATCACTTCGACCACTTCGACAATGTATTACATAAACAAATGCAAGAAGCAAAAGATCAATTATACAGGGAGATAGAGGTAATAAAATACAAACAAACAGAAATCCTAGAAATGCAGGAAGCAATAAACCAACTTAAAAACTCAATTGAGAATACTACCAGCAGAGTAGAACACTTAGAAGATAGAACATCAGACAATGAAGACAAAGTATTTCAACTTGAAAAGAACATAGACAGCTCAGCAAGACTGTTAAGAAACCATGAGCAGAACATCCAAGAAATATGGGATAATATAAAGAGACCAAACTTCAGAGTCATTGGGATACAGGAAGGTATAAAGGTCCAAACCAAAGGAATGAGCAACCTATTCAATGAAATAATATGAGAAAACTTCCCAGACTTGAAGAATGAGACAGAATCCCAAATCCTAGAAGCCTACAGGACGCCGAATGTGCAAAATCATAAGAGATCCACACCTAGACACATTATAATGAAGATGCCCAACATACAGAATAAGGAGAGAATTTTAAAAGCTACAAGAGAAAGGAAGCAGATTACATTTAGGGGTAAACCAATCAGGATAACAGCTGATCTTTCAACACAGACTCTGAAAGCTAGAAGATCCTGGAATAACATATTTCAAACACTGAAAGAAAATGGGTTCGAACCAAGAAACGTGTATCCAGCGAAATTAAGCTTCAGGATGGAAGATGAAATTAAAACCTTCCACGATAAACAAAAGTTAAAAGAATTTGCAGCTAGAAAACTATGTCTTCAAAACATCCTCGGCAAAACATTACAGGAAGAGGAAATGGAAAATAACAATGAAAACCAACAGTGGGAGGTAGGACAGTAAAGGGGGGAAAAATAATCAAAAAGGAAAACAAACCATGTTTAGTAACATAAATAAACAAATATGCCTGGAAGAACAACCCATATCTCAATAATAACCCTAAATGTTAATGGCTTAAACTCACCAATCAAGAGACACAGGCTAGTAGAATGGATCACAAAACAAGACCCAACAATATGCTGCCTACAGGAGACTCATTTGATAGGAAAAGACATACATAGACTGAAGGTGAAAGGTTGGGAAAAATCATATCACTCATATGGACTTCGGAAACAAGCAGGAGTGTCCATACTCATATCAAATAAAATAGATTTCAAGCCAAAGTTATTCAAAAGGGATAAAGAGGGACACTACATAGTGCTCAAGGGAACCATACACCAACAAGACATAACAATCATAAATATATATGCCCCAAACAATGGTGCAGCTATGTTCATCAAGCAAACTCTTCTCAAGTTTAAGAGTCTAATAGACCACCATACAATAATCATGGGAGACTTCAACACACCTCTCTCACTACTGGACAGATCTTCCAAACAAAAGTTGAATAAGGAAACTATAGAACTCAATAACACAATTAATAACCTAGACTTAATTGATATATATAGAATATACCACCCAACATCAAGCAGTTACACTTTTTTCTCAGCAGCACGTGAATCCTTCTCAAAAATAGATCATATATTATGTCACAGGGTAACTCTTAGACAATATAAAGGAGTAGAGATAATACCATGCATCTTATCTGATCATAATGGAATGAAACTTAAAATCAATGATAAAAGAAGGAAGAAAAAATCATGCATCACTTGGAGAATAAACAATAGGTTACTAAATGATCAACGGGTTATAGAAGACATCAAGGAGGAAATTAAAAAATTCTTAGAGATAAATGAAAACACAGACACAACATATCGGAATCTATGGGACACATTGAAAGCAGTTCTAAGAGGAAAATTCATTGCTTGGAGTTCATTCCTTAAAAAAAGAAAAAACCAACAAATAAATGATCTCATACTTCATCTCAAAATCCTAGAAAAAGAAGAGCAAAACAACAGCAAAAGAAGTAGAAGGCAAGAAATAATTAAAATCAGAGCTGAAATTAATGAAATCGAATCAAAAGAAACAATTGAAAAGATTGACAAAACTAAAAGTTGGTTCTTTGAAAAAATAAATAAAATCGACAGACCCTTAGCCATGCTAATGAAGAGAAGAAGAGAGAGAAATCAAATTACTAGCATACGGGATGAAAAAGGCAATATCACAACAGACACTTCAGAAATACAGAAGATAATCAGAAACTATTTTGAATCCTTATACTCCAATAAAATAGAAGATAGTGAAGGTATCGATAAATTTCTTAAGTCATATGACCTGCCCAGATTGAGGCAGGAGGATATAGACAACCTAAACAGACCAATATCGATTGAGGAAATAGAAGAAACCATCAAAAGACTACCAACTAAGAAAAGCCCAGGACCGGATGGGTATACAGCAGAGTTTTACAAAACCTTTAAAGAGGAACTAATACCAATACTTTTCAAGCTATTTCAGGAAATAGAAAAAGAGGGAGAACTTCCAAATTCATTCTACGAGGCCAACATCACCCTGATTCCTAAACCAGACAAAGACACTTCAAAGAAAGAAAACTACAGACCAATATCTCTAATGAACCTAGATGCAAAAATTCTCAATAAAATTCTGGCGAATCGGATTCAAAAACATATTAAAAATATTGTGCACCATGACCAAGTAGGATTCATCCATGGGATGCAAGGCTGGTTCAATATACGGAAATCAATAAATATTATTCACCACATCAATAGACTTAAAAATAAGAACCATATGATCATCTCGATAGATGCAGAAAAAGCATTCGACAAAGTACAGCATCCCTTTATGTTCAAAACTCTAGAAAAACTAGGGATAACCGGAACTTACCTCAACATTGTAAAAGCAATCTATGCTAAGCCTCAGGCTAGCATCATTCTGAATGGAGAAAAATTGAAGGCATTCCCTCTAAAATCTGGATCAAGACAGGGATGCCCTCTCTCACCACTTCCGTTCAACATAGTTCTCGAAACACTGGCCAGAGCAATTAGACAGACGAAAGAAATTAAAGACATACAAATAGGAAAAGAAAAACTTAAATTATCACTATTTGCAGATGACATGACTCTATACATAGCAGACCCAAAAGGGTCTACAAAGAAACTATTAGAGCTAATAAATGAATTCAGCAAAGTGGCAGGATATAAAATCAACACATATAAATCAAAGGCATTCCTGTATATCAGCGACAAATCCTCTGAAATGGAAATGAGGACAACCACTCCATTCACAATATCCCCCCCAAAAATAAAATACTTAGGAATCAACCTAACAAAAGAGGTGAAAGACTTATACAATGAAAACTACAGAACCCTAAAGAGAGAAATAGAAGATCTTAGAAGATGGAAAAATATACCCTGTTCATGGATAGGCAGAACTAACATCATCAAAATGGCGATATTACCAAAAGTTTTCTATAGGTTTAATGCAATGCCAATCAAAATCCCAATGGCATTTCTTATAGAAATAGAGAAAGCAATCATGAAATTCATATGGAAAAATAAAAGACCCAGAATAGCAAAAACAATGCTAAGCAGGAAGGGTGAATCAGGCGGTATAGCGATACCAGACTTCAAACTATACTACAGAGCAATAGTAACAAAAACAGCATGGTACTGGTGCCAAAACAGGTGGGTGGACCAATGGCACAGAATAGAGGACACAGAAACCAATACACAAAACTACAACTATCTTATATTTGATAAAGGGGCTAAAAGCATGCAATGGAGGAAGGATAGCATCTTCAACAAATGGTGCTGGGAAAACTGGAAATCCATATGCAACAAAATGAAACTGAAACCCTTTCTCTCGCCATGCACAAAAGTTAACTCAAAATGGATCAAGAAGCTTGATATCAAATCAGAGACACGGCGTCTGATAGAAGAAAAAGTTGGCTACAATCTACATACTGTGGGGTCGGGCTCCAATTCCTCAATAGGACACCCATAGCACAAGAGTTAATGACTAGAATCAACAAATGGGACTTACTCAAACTAAAAAGTTTTTTCTCAGCAAAAGAAACAATAAGAGAGGTAAATAGGGAGGCTACATCCTGGGAGCAAATCTTTACTCCTCACACTTCAGATAGAGCCCTAATATCCAGAGTATACAAAGAACTCAAAAATTGAAACAATAAGAAAACAAATAACGCAATCAACAAATGGGCCAAAGACCTGAACAGACACTTCTCAGAGGAGGACATACAATCAATCAACAAGTACATGAAAAAATGCTCACCATCCCTAGCAGTCAGAGAAATGCAAATCAAAACCACCCTAAGATACCATCTCACTCCAGTAAGATTGGCAGCCATTAGGAAGTCAAACAACAACAAGTGCTGGTGAGGATGTGGGAAAAAGGGTACACTTGTTCATTGATGGTGGGACTGCAAATTGGTGCAGCCAATCTGGAAAGCAGTATGGAGATTTCTTGGAAAGCTGGGAATGGAACCACCATTTGACCCAGCTAATCCCCTTCTCGGTCTATTCCCTAAAGACCTAAATAGAGCATGCTACAGGGACACTGCTTCATCGATGTTCATAGCAGCACAATTCACAATAGCAAGACTGTGGAACCAACCTAGATGCCCTTCAATAGACAAATGGATAAAAAATGTGGCATTTATACACAATGGAGTATTACTCTGCATTAAAAAATGACAAAATCATAGAATTTGGAGGGAAATGGATGGCATTAGAGCAGATTATGCTAAGTGAAGCCAGCCAATCCCTAAAAAACAAATGCCAAATGTCTTCTTTGATATAAGGAGAGTAACTAAGAACAGAGTAGGGAGAAAGAGCATGAGAAGAAGATTAACATTAAACAGGGATGAGAGGTGGGAAGGAAAGGGAGGGAGAAGGGAAATTGCATGGAAATGGAAGGAGACCTTCAGGGTTATACAAAATTACATACAAGGGGAAGCGAGGGGAAAGGGAAAAATAATACAAGGGGGAGATATGAACTGCAGTAGAGGGGGAAGAGAGAGAAGAGGGGAGGGGAGGGGAGGGGAGGGGGGATAGTAAAGGATAGGAAAGGCAGCAGAATACAACAGACACTAGTATGGCAATATATAAATCAATGGAAGTGTAACTGAAGTGATTCTGCAATTTGTATACGGGATAAAAATGGGAGTTCATAACCCACTTGAATCAAAGTGTGAAATATGATATATCAAGAACTATGTAATGTTTTGAACAACCAACAATAAAATAAATAAATAAATAAATAAATAAATAAATAAATAAATAAATAAATAAAAGAATACAAACAACAAAAGTGTTGGCGAGGATACGGAGGAAAAGGCACACGCATACACTGTTGGTAGGACTGCAAATTGGTGCAGCCAATATGGAAAGCAGTTATGCAGAATCCTTGGAAAACTTGGAATGGAACCACCATTTGACCCATCTATCCTACTCTCCAGTCTATACCCAAAGGACTTAAAAACAGCATACTACAGGGACACAGAAACATCAATGTTTATAGCAGCACAATTCACAATAGCTAAACTGTGGAATCAACCTAGATGCCCTTTAGTAGATGAATGGATAAAGAAAATGTGGTATATATAAACAGTGGAACATTACTGAGCATTAAAAGAGAATAAAATAGCATTTGCAGGTAAATGGATGGAGTTGGAGAATATAATGCTAAGTGAAGTTAGCCAGTCCCATAAACCCAAATGCCAAATGTTTTCTCTGATGGGGATGCTAACTCATAATGAGGATGGAGGGGAACATGGGAGGAATATAGGAACTCCAAATAGGGCAAAAGGGAGGAAAGGGAAGGAAGGGGGCATGGAGGTAGGAAAGATGGTGGAATGAGATGGACATCATTACCCTAAGTACATTTATGAAGACACAAATAGTGTGACTCTACTTTGTGTACAACCAGAGATATGAAAAAATTGTGTTCTATATGGGTAATATGAATTGTAATACATTCTGCTGCCATATATAACAAATTAAAATTTTAAAAATAAATTTTAAAAAATGCAAAAATATAAATTTCAGCTACTATTTATGGGGTCTGAAAACAACTAAAATCTAAACAAAAAGAGAAATAAATTTTACATTGGTTGAGGCTATTACTATAAATATTACCTAATTTTTCTGTTTTGGTTTGGTTTGGCTTATTTGTATGAACTCTGGAAATATTGTTGCCAGTCTCAGATTTAAAAGAGACCTACTTTGATGGAATTTTCAGTGGCAATCTGGTATAATGTAGTTGACATTTGACATTTGAATATTTTTCTGTCAATCTATAAGCCCTTATTTCATACCAAATATGATATTTTACAGTTATCACTGTTTTTCATTACCAGCCTTTTTAATATACCTTTACAACGTATATTAAATGATAAGTCTTTATTTACCATGAGTTTTCTCTAGCCATGGCAATTTTTCTTTCTTAGTTTTCAGTGCTTAAGCTCTGTGACATGTATGCTGCTCTTCCTTTTCTCAGAAGCTTTAGCAGTAAGGCATAGATTTTTTGTCAGGATATGGCACATACAGTGTGAGAACAATGGAATTTAAAAATTCTCAAGAACACAACTTGGCTATGAGGATTTTCTGCTGCTTTCTTTGGTTCACAATGTTCTTTGACATTATTTGATGCTTGGTTCTGGTGAACAAGATTTTATATCTGCTGTCTCTATAAGCTTTAGCTGTACTAAACTGAGGTTTTGTTTTATTTGGTTTTTTAACTTATTGCACTTTTACTGTTTGTTTACAAACTTTACTTTAAGGATAAGATAATGCTGAATTTAAAACTCATCATTTGGACATTTACCCAAAGTACTGGGGATTTAACCCAGGGGCACTTTGCTACTAAGCTACATTCCCAGCCTTTGGCTTTTTTTATTTTGAGACAGGGTCTCACTCAGTTGCAGAGGGCTTCACTAAATCACTGAGGTGGCCCTCTAACTTGCAATCCTCCTGTCTCAGTCTCTCAAGCTACTGGGATTACAGGTGTGCACCACCATGCCCAGCTAAATACTAACTTAATGACTTTTAGTGTTTATTTCTTTGAAATGGAAAATTTAACTATTGCTAATAACAAGGACTTGACTTAAAGTAAAATTTTGGAAGAGCAATAATTCTTTTTAAACATAATTATGATTTTGTTGTCATGGTTGCATATACATGATGAATTGAATAAGAATTGGAAAATTAGTATTCTCTGATTTAAGCCCCAGAACTTTGAAGTTGTGAGGGCTTACACGGCATTTTTTAGTGCAGAACTCATGAGTACATTAGTCTCTTCATTTTCAAGAATATAGAGTAAAGGATGACCTGGCACTGTTTTGTATTTGGTTGACTTGCAATTTTTATGCATACTTTGAAGATTTAGATTTACAACTAGAAAGTATACCAGTCCAAATTCTAGTTATGAGGTCAGATTCTTATTGAGAATTATTTTTATTTCTGTCAAATATTAAACTATTGTTGCCTCCTTTTTAATTACATGCTGTGAAAGATTTTGAACTATTAAAATTGGTTTTGAAATGGTAGTTCTCATCTCATATTTTCCCTATTTTCTTTTTCAACTTCCATAGTAAGCTTCCTTCTTGGCTTCTACTCTAACATTTTCTGATTTGCTTATTTAAAACAAAAAGGGAAACTAAAGTCTTAAAAGCAGAGAAAACAAGCTTAAAATAGAGTATAAACTCTTGTTCTAATTTGAATAACACACATGTATAGACATCACTATTTTTACATCCATCAGAAATATCAGAAGGAATGTACATCACCAAATTTAGAATAATTATTCCGTGGAATGGACTGGGGATGAGAGTTACTTTTGAGAGAATTTGGGGAGATGAGAGTTTGAGAGTTTCGGAGAAAGCCTTTTGCATTTTGTTCGTTTATTCATCTAGTTCTTGGATTTATTACTTTGTATTAAATGAAAGCTAATTTTTTATTGGAAGTGAAGTTCGGGTTTTTAAATAACAAGTTAAAGATGTCACTGTGCTCCAAGAAATTATACCAAAGAACAATGAGACATTTGAATCTAAATGGCATATTTTTAAAAACAGCACATATCTTAACCTAAATTACAACATGGGTGAGGAACAGTCAGATACAGTGAGAAAATAAGATGCATGTGATTCATGCATGTGGCTCTGTGCTTTTTCAGCTGAGGTGTGAGTGTGGTCAGGGAGACCAGGCCAAGGTGGGTAGTGACTCCTTGCATTTGGCCAGATACATGTCCGAGGCTGTTTGCCTTCAGATGGAGCAGGACACCAACTGGAGGCCAAACTAAACATCATAAAGACCCCCTTGGGCCCAGGTCTGCAACTCAGGCCCCCCCAAGGTAAGTCTGCACATTTATAGAAGGTAAAAAGTATCGGGTGAGCTTTGAAACATGGGGGTCATGGGTTGCACATGTGTTGGGGGAAGCCGCCGATGTTGGGCTGGCCCTGAAGCTGAAGCCCTTAGAGCCTAAGGAGTGAGATCATGCACCTGGAGGGTGCAGGGTCCAGGTCACAGGGCTTCAGAGAACACCCAGGTGTCCCTGGATAGGGAAAGAGAAAAGACTGCACTGCTAAATAGCTGGTTGGCCTTGGGACAGTCCCTTACCTTCCTCAGCCATTAATGAGGTCTGAGACTAGTCCAGTAGCTTATAATGTTTTCAAAAAGATTCTTTTTTTAATGAGAAATTTTTACCAGTCCCATGTGAAACAGATGGAATTGAGCATTAGGAGTGCAGTGGGCTGAGTAACCCCCAGTGCCCCCCAATGGCCCTTGCAATGACTTGTGATGCCAACCCTCTCCTTTATCCTGCCTCCAGGAGCTGAGGGACTTGACTGTGAGCAGTGGGGTGGAGGTTAGGGAGAGCCCCAGGTACTGACTCTGTGTTTATCCTCCCATCAGCCCAGTGCTACAACATCCCACCAGGTGATGCCAGGATGTGAATGATACACCACGGAGGTCTCTCGGGCCTGAGCACCCACTCAATCCCCTGTTGGGGTGCCATGACCTCCACAGTTATCTAATCCTTATAAAATATATTTTTTGTTGCTTTTAATCGCGTCTCTGCCTGTTTATTCTAAGTTCAGAGAAGCGTAATTCTCTGTGGGTGTTGGGAGGCTATGAGGGCTGGGAGGCTGGGACAGAGCCCTCCTGGAAGGGAAGAAGATCCTTGCTCTCTGGAGACCCAAGCCCAGGAACCAACACTGTCTGGCTTTTTTGACCTTGGGCAAGACACTTAACATTTCTCTCACCCTTAGAATATGGCAACGGTAATAATCACAGTGGCTGACCTGGCTGGCTTCCTGGCAAGGGCTGGAGATGAGAGGAGAGAAAACTGACCATCCTGGATAATACCAAGTGCACCTCAAACTACTCCACAAAATACAAAAGGAACTTTATTTATTAGTAGTTTTAATTTTGTGTGCACATGTGTGTATTCTTTAGGATTGTGTGTGTGTGTGTGTGTGTGTGTGTGTGTGTGTGAGAGAGAGAGAGAGAGAGAGAGAGAGAGAGAGAGAGATTGTGTGTGGTACTGAGATTCAAATCAAACCCAGGGCTTTATGCATGGTAGGCAAGCGCTCCACCACTGAGTTACATCTCCAGCCCTTTTTTATTTTCAGACATGCTCTCACTAAATTGACCAGACTGGCCTCCAACTTGTGGTCCCCTTTCTCAGCCTCCCCGATAGTCTCCCAAGTTACAGGAGTTAACTGCCATGACTATCTTAGGGTTTTCTATATGCAAGATCGTTCCACCTGCAAGTGATTTCTTCTTTCTTTCTCACCTGGATACTAAATATTTTTATTGCCTAATTTCTGTGGCTAAAACTTTTAATAAATATAAGATTTTTCATAAATGCCCTTCATAAGGTTGAGGAAATTACCTTTTATC
This sequence comes from Callospermophilus lateralis, assembly GCF_048772815.1. Classification (NCBI taxonomy): domain Eukaryota; kingdom Metazoa; phylum Chordata; class Mammalia; order Rodentia; family Sciuridae; genus Callospermophilus; species Callospermophilus lateralis. The sequence continues at coordinate 157,675,576 of NC_135306.1, forward strand.
TCTGTGTGTGTCCTTTTTAATTAGGGAAAGGTATTAGATTTTGTCAAATGCTTTTTCTGCACCAAATGATCATGTATGATATTTTTCTTCCACTATTAATGTGGTTTACTATTGATATTGACATTTTCTCCAAGTTTTAGTGTTTAATAATTAATGGCTTGACAGTGTTTAATAATTAATAGCTTGACTGACCAGGTCCAAGACACAAAGTTACACTATGTTCAAGAAACTGGGCGTAGATTACTCTATAATCTAACTACATACTATGTGATAAGAATGGGCATTATAATATAAAACCTTTCAACACATAGTAGTTAGCTGCAGGAAACCATTTTTAGCATAGGAAAATGGTATTCCAAATTTCAGTGTAAACTACTAGCAAACTTCAATTCCTTGGTGTGGCATCTATCATTTCTGTTTTCAAAATCTTTCACCCCACCCTGAGTTATAAGGTCTGGAGTGGTTTTTTCCCAATCACAAGTGTGATTACCAATATTGTCGATTCTTCCAATGATCTGATGAGACATGGTCTGACATTTATCTTGCATTCATTGCAAGAGCACCACCAAGGTGATCCTGCATGATGCTGGAGTCAGTCTTGGCCATCTCCCCAGTTTCCAGTTTGGTAATAATGTCTCAGACTATCACCTATACATTTTTGGGGGGAGGGATGTACTAGGAATTTAACCAGGGGAGGATTTATCACTGAGATTTGTCCCCAGTCCTATTTATTTTTTATTGAGGCTCAGGGTCTCACTAAGTTGCTGAGGACCTGACTAAGTTGCTGAGATGACCTCAAAATTATGGTCTTCCTGTCTCAGCCACCAGAGTTGCTGGAATTATAGACACGTGCCATCATGCCCAACTATACTTTTAAATGTTGAATCATTTTTGCGTTTCTTGGATAAATCCCAGTGGCAATGATACATAATATTGTAATATGCTGTGAATTTAGGTTGTTAATTTTTTTAAATATACATTTTATAGTTGTAGTTGAACGCAATACCTTTATTTCATTAATTTATTTTTATGTGATGCTGAGGATCGAACCTAAGGGCCTTGCACATGCTAGGCAAGCACTGTACCGCTGACCCACAATCGCAGCTCCAGTTGTTAGGTTTTCTAAAAAAGATATCTGTATTTAATACTCATAAAGTGTTGAGAGCCACAGCCGAAAGGGGCCCCAGCAAACTTCTAGCTGCCAGCAAACTTCCAGCTGCCAGTTGATGTTTGGCTCACAGCAGCCCCAGCAAACTTCTAGCTGCCAACTGATTGGCTCCTCTGCAGTGATGCTCATTGGGCTGTTTCCCCACCCTTTCAGACTATGGAGATGCTCATTGGCGGACATTTTTTGGCTCTGCCCACGTGACCCAGCCAATCAGCTTCAAGAGCAGGATGAGTGGGGGAGGTTGAGAGACTTGTGGGAAGCTGGTGGTGGCAGTTGGGCTCTGAAGGTTTTTTCCTGAGGAGCTGTTTTGTTTTGTGTGTGTGGTTCTAAAAATAAAGATCCTTTCTTTTAACAAGTGACTGCTGAGTTGTGCCCAGCCAGACTGAGGCATTTGGTGGGCCACAAGGGGAAGGACTGAGGGTAAGTGATAAGGTAAACTGCTCGCCCCTGAAGCAGGGCGAGAGGATGGGTAGCCATTTTAAGATTATTCTTTTGTTTTACTTCACTTTTGTTTTAAGTTGCCTGTCCCTGGAGATGTGTAAGATGGAAGAAAAACCACTCACATCTGAGGAACATTAGGGAGAAAGGACGAATGGACATTTCAGGAGGATAGAAAGGATATAATGATTTTCTGTTGTTCCAATTTTGTTTCACTCTGTTTCAGTTTTGTTTGGTGTTATCTTCTTGGGTTGTATTATAGTAGAAATATTCAAGTAAAAGAGAAGGTCTCTCGAGCTAGTCAGACAGAGAAAAAAATTCAAGTAAAAAATGAAGGTCTCTCGAGCTAGTCAGACAGAGGAAAAAATTCAACTAAAAGAGAAGGCCTCTCAAGCTAGTCAGACAGAGAAAGAAAGTGTAAAGCAGAAAAAGCCAACAGGGGGAAAGTTACAACAGGAGACTGCTACTAACACCTTTCTATCACCAGAGGACGTAAGTGTCCAACTAACAAGGCCACCTCCATATGCTGGGAGGCCCCTAACCCCCGCAGTTGATAGTTGGGATCCTGAGACAATTTCTCAAACATGAACATGCCCTGTATTTGAGGCAGGAGGGCAGCGAATTCACCAAGCTTTAAATTTCAAAACAGTGAAGCAGCTAAAAGAGGCTGTAACAACCTATGGTCCTCAAGCACCCTTCACTGTAAGCTTGGTCGAATCCATTAACAACTTGAACATGATGCCAGCAGATTGGGCTAATATGTGTAAAGCTGTGCTAAATGGAGAACAATACCTGTTATGGAAGGTTGCCAATGAGGAATTTTGCAAGGAGTCAGCTATGCGAAATGCAGCAGCTGGTTATCCTCAGAGAAATCTAGATATGTTTTTAGGAAAGGGACCTAATGAGGATCAGCAGCAACAAATTGCATATGATCCTGGCATATATGCACAAATTGCTGCAGATGCAATTAAGGCATGGAAGACTTTACAAGAACATGGAGGTTTACAAGGTCAATTATCTAAGGTAATACAAGGAGCTAATGAATGTTATGCTGAATTTGTAGATAGGCTTATTCAAACAGCTACCAGAGTTTTGGGGAATACAGAACAAGCAATGCAATTACTAAAACAACTGGCTTATGAGCAAGCGAATCGTTGGTGCAGAGAAGTCATTAGACCATGGAAACATGAAGATTTAAACACATATATAAAATTATGTAGAGACATTAATGAACAAGAGGAAGTCGTGGCAGCTGCAGTAAAACAGGCTTTAGATGCCAGGCCAAGAACATGCTACAATTGTGAACAAACAGGACATTTTAAAAGGAATTGCCCCATAGGAGGAGGGCTTAACAAAACTAGGTATCAAAGGAGTAAAATACCAGGTATTTGCCCACGATGCCATAGAGGGAGACATTGGGCTAATGAATGCCGTTCTCAAACCACCATACAGGGTACTCCATTATCAAAAAACGAACAAGGACCAGGTGTTTATCCACGATATCATGGAGAATGGCATCGGGCTCCATTGCCAAAAAATGGACAGGGGGGCCCGATGCTCCGGGGCCCAAAACCACAAGTATACGGAGCACTGAAGGAACCCAGCAACCCCATCAGGGTAGTGCCCAGGACACATTGTCCATCAGATCCCTCATCAGACAAACCAGAGGGAGCGCAGGGTTGGACATCTGTGCCTCCACCAGAGCAATACTAACTCCAGAGATGGGAGTTCAAATCATGCCCACAGGGGTAAAAGGACCTCTTCCCAAAGGAACAGTAGGCTTATTATTGGGATGCAGCTCTTCTACTCTAAAGGGACTTATGATAAGTCATGGGGTAATTGATCCCGATTATGAAGGTGAAATAAAAATTATAGCCAGTTCTCCAAAGGGTATATCAGTAATTTCACCAGGAGATAGAATAGCACAGTTACTAATAATACCCAGCCTACATGATAAATTTTCCAGTCGTACAGTAGAAGAGGTTCCAAGGGATTAGGCTCCACAGGTGTAGATTGAGCTATGCTTTCTTTAAATTTAGATTCTCGTCCCATGCTAAAACTAAATATTCAAGGACATGAATTTAATGGGCTACTGGATACAGGTGCAGACCTTAGCATCATCTCTCATCAAGAATGGCCAAAACATTGGCCATTACAACAAGCCATTCAAACGCTTCGAGGCCTAGGAGTGGCGACTAATCCCCATAGAAGTGCAATGGTATTAGATTGGAAGAATTCTGAAAGATGTGAAGGAACTATACAGCCATATGTATTGGATCATCTTCCCGTAAATTTATGGGGATGAGATGTCCTAGATCAATTAGGTTTGACATTAACAAATAACATCAATCAAAATGCACCCACTATTATGGCTAGACAAGGTTTTAGGAAAGGAAAAAGATTAGAAAAAAAAAAACAAGGTATAGCAGCACCAATACAAATAGATCAAGGAACAGTCAGACATGGGTTGGATTTTCAGAAAGGGCCACTGAGACAATAAAAATTACTTGGAAATCAGAAAGACCAGTACGGGTTCCTCAGTGGCCCCTGACAAAAGAAAAGATACAAGCAGCCCATGACCTGGTCAAACAAGAATTAGCAGAAGGACATATACAACCTTCTGTATCTCCCCACAATACTCCCATTTTTGTCATCAAAAAGAAATCTGGTAAATGGAGATTATTACAAGATTTAAGAGCCATTAATAATGAGATGGTTATTATGGGACCTGCTCAATTGAGGATTCCTCAATTGTCTGCTTTGCAAAAACCTGGTATGTTTTAGTTATAGATATTAAAGATTGTTTTTTTTCAATTCCAATTCATCCTGAGGATAGTCCACATTTTGCATTTACTATCCTTGCTCTGAATCATGAAGGTCCTGATCAGAGATATGAATGGAAAGTACTCCCTCAAGGGATGGCTAACAGCCCAACTATGTGTCAAATTTATGTTAACAAAGTAATCCAGCCACTTAGAAATCAAAATCCTGAACTACAAATATTTCACTATATGGATGTTGTATTATTAGCACTCAAAGATAAAAACACATTGCTAGAATGTTATGCCACACTTACAAACTTATTAAGAAATTATAAGCTAGAGATAGCAATAGATAAAGTACAATTAAATTTTCCAATTAATTATGTAGGAGTTCTATTATCCTCAACCATGGTCCGTCCACCAAAAATTCAAATACGAGTAGATCAACTCAAATCACTTAATGACTTTCAAAAGTTATTAGGACACATAAATTGGATAAGGCCTTATCTAGGTATACCAACAGGAGAGTTGGGACCTTTATTTGATATCCTAAAAGGTCCATCAGATCCAAATTCACCCCAAACGTTAACGCTGGAAGCAAGAAAGGCATTAAAAATCATTGAAACATATATGGAAAATATGCATTTGGATAGAATTGATATAAGTTTGCCTTTATTATTTAATGTACTACCAACAAAAAATGTTCCCACAAGAGTATTATGGCAAGAAGGTCCATTATTATGGATACATTTATCTATTCTCCTAACACTATTCTTAATAAGTATCCTGAGGCTGTAGGACAATTAATACTCAAAGGAATAAAAGCAGCAAAAGGAGTGTTTGGAATTTCTCCCAATAAAATTATTACTCCATATACTATGAATCAAATTGATGAATTAGTTAATGAGTTAAATACTTGGTCAATAATCATGTGCAAATTTAATGTTTCATTTGATAACCACTTACCATCTAATCCTTTATTGTCTTTTTGGTCATTGCATCCTGTAATTTTTCCAAAAATGACAAGAAACACACCTTTCATGAATGCTCCAAATATATTCACTGATGGGTCAAATAATGGTACAGCAGCAATAGTTACACCTGATCAAACTTTTACATTTTTAGTATCCAAGCAATCAGCTCAAAAGGTAGAGCTTAATGCAGTATTACAAGCTTTTGTGATGTTTAAAGATTCTGTATTTAATTTATTTTCCTATAGTCAGTATATAGTTAATGCTATAGTATCCCTTGAAGATGCTGGTAGAATTTCCCCTTCCTCTACAGTTTTCTCTATGCTTTCCACTATGCAAAGTCTAATCTGGGACAGAAAAAGATCCATTCTTTATAGGACATATCAGGGCACATACAGGATTGCTTGGAGCCCTTAGTTTGGGCAATGATTTAGCAGATAAAACTACACATGACATACATATTTTCTCTACACTAGAAGAAGCTACAAATTTTCATAAAAAGTACCATGTCAATGCTAATACTTTACAAAAGCATTTGAAAATAACTAAGGAACAAGCTAGACAAATAATAAAACAATGTCAAAATTGTGTGACCTTTTTACCACAAGTTAATCTTGGAGTCAATCCTAGAGGACTGATACCTAACCATATTTGGCAGATGGACGTCACACACTTGCCAGAATTTGGAAAATTAAAATATTTGCATGTTACAGTTGATACTTCTTCTGGATTTTTTTATGGGCTCCCTTCATGCCGGAGAAAAAACTAAAGATATTATAGCTCATTGCTTACAAAATTTTGCCACTGTGGGCATTCCAAAACAGTTAAAAACAGATAATGCCCCTGGTTATACTTCTACCTCTTTTAAACAATTTTGCTCATCATTTAGCATTACTCATATAACAGGAATCCCATACAATCCACAAGGACAAGGAATAGTTGAAAGAGCTCATCAAACTGTTAAAATGTATGTATTGAAGCAAAAAGAGGGAATTGGGAAGGGGTATATATTCCCCAAAGATAAACTTAAAATAACCCTTTTTACTCTAAACTTTTTAAATTTGGATTCATCAGGACTTAGTGCTGTGGAAAGGCATATGTGTCCAAAAAATGTGCATAAGCCCAAGGTACTTTGGAAGGATATTCTAACAGGACAATGGAAAGGTCCTGACCCAGTGATTGTCTGGAGTCGGGGGTTTGTTAATGTGTTTCCACATTGAGAACAGCAGCCGATTTAGATTCCAGAGAAATTAACTAAAGCGATTTCTATAGACCAAAAAGAAGATGATTTGGCTCAAATCCATGAAAGGTGATATCCAAAACACCAGTGTGGCTATCCTTACATCTGTGACAGAACAAGGATGCTTTTTTCAATATCTATTTTATTATTACCCTTTCCCACCTCATGAAGTTCTATTTGGTTTTTTGAGCTCATACAGACCTAGGTTAATGTTTTGCTGATCAGTTCTATTTGTTGACTATAGAGTTTTTAAATATTGCAATGGGTTTCACCTGTAAAAAGTTATAAGGCCTTTACTATTATGTTATGTGTTGTATGGATTATATTATGTGTGCACACTTGTGTTTTGTGTTATATGTTTGAATGTACGTATGTCCATATATCATATATGATGAGCACTCATGAGAAAATGGATCCAAATATTTTTTTTCATGTGATTTAAATGGTTTAATTTAAATTGTGTAAACAGCTGTTGAGGATTGTTTTAATATATGAACAAAAAAGGAGGTTAACAGATCTGTTTGTTTACTTTGACCTTTCCTTTTCATTATGTTTAATAATTCTGTTGAAGATAAGGTACACTATTAAGAAAATTGTTTTCTAAAAAAAAATTGTTTTCTTTTAGTGCCTTCTGGACTGTTATATAATTTTTTCTTTAGCCATTATTGCCAGAATTCCTATCTTCATCCCAGTGCCGGTGAAGACAAAGATAAAACCAATCTACAGCTTCTCCAATAGCCATCACTGAACTGTTTGCAGAACTTGCCTGGACTATGTATCACTTCTATGCACTGTGAACTCACTTGTATACATAGTGAACTCTCTGTTGGTGCAGCGGCTTGTGGTAGTGTTGGGGTATTTTTGCTGATAATGTCATCAGTGGTACACTTTATCCAAAAGGAGCTGTCAATTGGCTTGGTGTATCTTCCACCCCTCTGCTTATCATGGTCATTCAGCTAAAATTTGGGGACCAACAGAGGTGAGGCAAAGAACCTCACCCCACACCCGCTGGTACAAAGACCTATCCACAGGTGTGGCGGTATACTGGACCGGTAGTCAGTGATGGGTAAGATCCAATTGAAATGGTACCCACCTAAGACAGGAGGCTGACACCTTGAGGTCAGCTCATCTGATAACTGGTAAGTACCATATGTATTATTGGACAACCTAAGGGAGGCACGATTCTTAAGCCACATGATTCGTCTTTAAACAGAGAGGGGGAGATGTTGAGAGCTAGAGCTTAAAGGGACCCCAGCAAACTTCCAGCTGCCAGCTGATGATTGGCTCAGAGCGGCCCCAGCAAACTTCTAGCTGTCAACTGATTGGCTCCTCTGCGGTGATGCTCATTGGGCTGTTTCCCTGCCCTTTCAGACCACGGAGCTGCTCATTGTAGGACTTTTTTTGGCTCTGCCCACGCAACCCAGCCAATCAGCCTCAAGAGCAGGAGGAGTGGGGGAGGTTGAGAGGCATGTTGGAAGCCGGTGGTGGCAGTTGGGCTCCGAAGGTTTTTTCCTGAGGACCTGTTTTGTTTGACGTTTGTGGGTCTACAAAAAGTTTGTTTCTTTTGACAAGTGGCTGCTAAATTGTGCCCAGCCAGACTGCGGCAATAAAGGGTATTAGTCTTAATTTTCCACTGTGATGTCTTTGTTTGGCTTTAGTATCAGGGTAATATTGGTCCTGTAAAGTAAGGTGGGAATTGTTCCTTCCTCTTCTACTTTTTGGTAGAGTTTGAGAAGGAGTAGTATCTATTTAAAGTTTTGGTAGAATTTACCAGGGAACCCATAGTTTTCTTTAGAAGAGCCTACTAACTTGTCAATCTTGTTGATTTTCCCCTTTACTACTTTTAGCTATTTAGTTATTGGGTTTTAACAATTTAAGTGCAATTCTAGTATCAGTTCTATTGACATTATGAAATACTGCCTCTGGCAAGAATTTCACTTTGTAATATATTGTCATTGCAAAAATATTTTATGTTGCAGCTGAGATTGGCGGGAAAGGAAGATGCTAGTGTGTTATTGTTTTGCTTTGTTCAACCCCCAGTAAAAATAAAAGAAAAAGAAAGACAATAGATATTAAGTACTGGTCAGGATGTGGAGAAACTAGAATTCTTGTACAATGTTTGAAGGAATGTAAATTAATACAGTCATTATGGAAATCAGTATGGAAAGTTTCTTTAAAAATTAAAAATAGAGTTCAGTTGGTAGAGTGCTTGCCTTACATGCTCAAGGCCCTGGATTCAATCCCCACCACCAAAAAACAAAAAAAATTACCCTATGGTGCAGCCATCCCACTACTTGGTATATATCCAAAGGAAATGGCATCAGTGTATTAAGAGACATCTTCACCCCATGTTCATTTCAGCACTATTCTCAGAACCAAGAAATGGGAAAAGCTGTGTCTATCAGTGGGTGAGTGGATACAGACAATGTGGTTTAGCAATATAAGGGGACACTTTAAAAAAAATAAGGAAATCCTGTCATTTGTGACAAATGAATGAGGCCAAAGGACATTTTACTGGGGGACATAAACCAGGCACAGGGCAACCATCACAGAATCTCACCTACATGTGGAATCTATAAAAGCTGAACTCATAGAAACAGAGAGCAGAATGGTGACTGCCAGGGGCCCAAGACTGGCTGGGCTGTGGATGGGGGAGATGCTGGTCACAGGAGACCAAATTGCACTTAGATGAGAGGGATGAGTTTAAGGGATCTATTGTGCAACATAATGACTACGGTCAATAATAACACAACAGAATGAGTACAGTTGATAGTTATATACACATGAAAATGATTCAGAGACTAGACTTTAAGGATTCTCACCACAAATAAGAATATGAAGTAATCTATATGTTAAATAGCTTGACTCAGACATTTTTCAAGTATACATGTTTCAAAATATGTTCTATGCCATACATATGTACAAATTGTTATAATTATTGTTATCATCATCATCATCAGGGAATGAACCTAGGGTTGCTTAACCATTGAGTCACATCCCTAGCCCATTTTATTTTTTATGTTGAGACAGAATTATGTCATAAAGCCCACCATGAAAGTGAGGGAAACTTGGAGGATATTTAGTTGGGTAGATTGCTACCTCCTCCCTCAAACTGGAGTTCTGTTACAAAAAAAAGGAAGAAGCGGAGCTAGGATAAGCAATGAGCACTGCCTATTTTTATTAGCACTGGGCCTGAAAGGGGGATAACCATCACCAAACGTCTCCCCATAAACCATATTACATGGTCTCTGTATTAGCTGCTTTCTTTTGCTCTAACAAAATACCCAAGAATGGGTACTTTATAAAGAGATGGGGTTTATTCAACTCAAGAGTCCAACGTTTGGCAGCCCCTAAGACTGACCTTTGGGGAGAGTGATCACAACATGGTGAATGGAATCATGGAGGGAGGACCTGAAAGGGGTAGAGACTGAATGGCCAGAAACTGGGGAGGATGAGTCTTGTTCTTTTTATAACAATCCCCTCTCACAGGAACTAACGGGGGCCCATGAGAAGTCCATTACTCCCTTCCAAGGGCCTCATCCCCAGTGGCCGAATTACCTCCCACTAGGCCCCACTTCTTGCAAGTTCTACCCACTCAACACTGCCGCACCGAGGACCTAGCCTCCAGCCTATGAACCTTTGGGGGACAAACTACATCCCATCCTCACAAGCTCCAACAAAGCCACCAGGGTAAGAGCAGGATGTCCCAGTCTACAAGTGTGTATGTGAGGGCAGAGGAGGGTTGATATCAGGGGGCACTGGAAGCAGCCAGAGCCCCCATTCCAGAACCTCTCTGATGTCACACTTGTAGTCATGGTACTCTGGGTGCCAACCCAGGAGAAGGAGCGGTTGGCTCTCATTTGTTTGAGAGCAGGCAGCGAAGCATGACTGCATCAAACGACTTATTGACCCCACCCCAACCCCCAGCCAGATCCTGGCTTTTCTCGAGCCTTTGGGCTTGTGTGATTGTGGCAACCCTGGTGTCTCTGAGCACAGTATTCTTCACTTTCACGTGAGTCTCTGAGCCAGCTGTCGGGTTTCTCACCAAGAGACAGATGAGAAATAGACAGTGAGAGTGCAGAGGCAGGGAGGAGGTGGGAGGCCAGGAGGGGAAGGAGGATATTTAGTGAGAAGCACAGAGATGTGGGGAGCCTGAGGCTTTGGGAGGACTGTGGGAGGCTGGTAATGCTGGTGACACTTGGTGGAGGGAATGGGGTCTGTCTCCTTAAGCCTCCTGGGGGCTCCGGGTTGCCCCCGACTAGAACTGAGTCTGGCCCTGGTTTCAGATGCCGAGTACTGGTGCAAAATGGAGAGTGGGTCTTTCCAGTGGCCTCAGGCCTTCTCTGCCTACTCAGTTTCTATAGCCTCATTTCCATGAACATTTCAGACCCAGGTGTCTTACACCGAGGTAAGGCCTCAGACCCCTGGGAGGGGGAGGTGGCACCCCAAGGGCTGGTGCCTACTCGGGTCTTTCTAAAGGGCTGACCCTACCTGTGGCCTCAGGATCCCTTCTTACCCTGTTATCATTACTTGGGCCCTGGCACTTCATTTCCCAAGCCACTGAAGTGTGGGAACAACAGAATCCTGGAGGTTTTCCAGTTGCTTTAGAAGGGAGGACCGGGCAAGAGAGGCAGCAGGCTCTTCCAACCATGCAGTTCACCCTTCCTCCTTCCCATTTCACACCCGACTCCAAGCACTGATCACGATTCCAAAGAGGGGAGCGCCACGTAGAGCTCTTGTGGCTGGAAAGCCCTTCTCTCTGTCCACCCATCTGAGTGGTCAGCTTGCTCATCAGGGACCGGGATTCCCCTGCCCACCTCCTCCCCGCCTTCCTGTTGCCCAGTGATACTATGGGGGGCACCGAGCATCAGAGTGATACAAGGGCCTCCTCCACTTCCCAAACCTCTTCCCATGCCAGGCGCCTTCGAGCAGGACCCTGAGGCTCTGTACAGGGCACGAGTGAATGGCAGGTTATACGACATGCCGTGGTGTCCCACCTGTTATTTTCACCGCCTGCCTCGAACCTTCCACTGCGAAAGTTGTGACATCTGTGTGGAAGTGAGTGTTCCCCCTCCCTGTCCATTCACCAACCCGTCCCCGGGCACCTGGCCAGGTCCAGGAACCTCACGACATGAGTGGGCCAGGGGTGGATATGAGACCATCTTCCTGAACTGCTTCGAGTGGCATATATAGGTCATCACCTCAGTGTCTGCACCTGTCCAGGGAGGCTGGCCTTGCTTGCACAGGTGCTGACATGCAAAGGGCATCCCCTCTGTGCTGAGCCTGGTGGAGTCAGGGGGAGGAAAAGCAGTGACTGTCCCCTCTCCTGGCTTGCTGATACCAGATCCCCAGCCCTTTAGGCTGACTGCTGCCCTGTCCTGGGAATCTTCGCCTGTCTTGCTCTGGGTGTCCCAGTTGGAGGGTTTCCTGGGTTCTGAGTTCATTTCTCTGATGTGCCCACCCTGCTCGGGTTCACAAGTGCAGACAGCTGGTAGGGCAAGGGTGTTTATTTTCATCCTTATCCATCCTGCTCCAAGTGACACCAGGAAGGTTTTGTCTCTAAAGAACTCACGCAGGACAGGTGACCTGATGAGCCATGGGGTCCTAACTGTGCTCTAACCATGGAAATGCCAGGTTCTCCCTGAGATGGGAACCGGTACGTAGGGTCAAGAGCAGGTGGCCTAGAGGGCTACGCTGGGAATCGGGGGTGATGGGCCTCAGGATTAGGGGGTGATGGAGGCCAGTCGGAACGGGACCCTGAGTTCTCATTCCTCTCTCCTAGGAGTTCGACCACCATTGCAGGTGGGTGAATAACTGTGTGGGACACCGAAACATCCGGCTCTACCTGCTACTCCTCGTGTCCCTGTGCCTCTATCTGGGTACTGTGCTGGCCACCTGCGTGCTTTTCATCATACGCAGGAGGCACGTGGCGCTTCTGGACCAAACCATGACGTATCCACACAGTCCTAAGGGCCCACACTGGGAAGAGCTGGTGTGGTGGGGAGGGAGGGGCAAACATCCGAGGAGAGGCGGGGTGACGGGGGAGGGGCTGACGTGGGCGGGGCTAGAGGGAGAAGTCACTTGGGAGGACCTGTGAAGGACATGTGGAAGGCCAGTGGGGTCAGGGAGACAGGCGGGGTAGGATGCCTGTGGAGTTAAGAATCTAGGGGGGGCCACAGAGTAGGATAATGAAAGTTGAAAAGGGAAAGGTGGGAGGACAGTGTGGCGGAGTGAGGTTTCCCTTGGGTGTACTGGACTAACTGTCCAGTGCAGGGAGGGAGAGCTGGTGGGTTGTGCTAGCTGGGGCGGGAGGGAGGGAGGGAGGGAGGAGTCGGGTTGAAAGGCGGGGCCAGGGAGGAGCTCTTCCATGGCTTCCCTTCTTAGCCTGTGCACAGCATCCTAGTGGCTGTACCTGCTGGGGCCCTCCTGCTCCCTCTCATGCTGCAGTTGTTCAGCAAGGCAGTGGCAGTGGGCGCTGCCAGGCGACCCTATGAGGATCAGGTAAGTGGTCTGAGTGCGTGTGCCCTTGGCTGTGTGGAGGCATCTTGCACCTCTGCAATTTGGCACTTTGTGCGATTTCTCCACTGCCCTTGGCCCTGATGGTGTCTCATGACTCCTTCCAGACCCACCTCTAAAGATGCAGCTCAGATGCCTCTGTATGTGGCCATTCTCCCTCCTGGGTGCATAGCATTGAAAGCCTACTGTGTGCTGGGTGTGCTAGGGGGCAGTTATTTAAGGGATGGGTGTAGAAGTGAGTAAGTACATCATGCACTTGTGTTGATAAGCAACCAGCCATCCGAATAACACCAGGAGACACCCAGGAACACTCTGAGCGAGGGGTCAGTCCTGAGTGGTGTAGTAGACTGGAAGAAACTGGGAGTTTGGCGAAGCCCACGCTGTAGAGTAGAACATGCCACTCTCTGTGTCCTAGGTGTGCTTTTGGAGAGGCGGACAGGAGGGCATTGACTTTGAGAGGTACAATTTTGCAGAAAGGCACAGAAATCCAAAAGTAGGGTATTAACAGAATGATGGAGAAACGGATCTAGTTCAAGCACAAGTTGGCATGGGCAATGAGGTTGACTCCATGGGGGTCAAGATTAGAAAGGCCCAGAAAGCCAAGCATGCAATTTTTTTTGAAGAAGTGGAAACCTGGGAGCCATGGTAAATGTTGTAAAAATGTCATTTATGGAGGGGTAATTACAAACAGTAAAATTCACCCTTTTTAGTCTATAGTTAGGGATTTTGACAAATGACATCATGTACTCTCCACCAAGATCAAGGTTAACCAGTTTCATTACCCCAGAAAATCCTTTTATCTCTTGTTGTCATTTTCTCTCCCTGAGTCCTTGTGGTTTTTCTTTTTTCAGAATCATGCATAAATGGCATTGTGGGCTTTCTAGTCTGGCCTCATTCACTGAGCACGATCCATTTGAGATTCATCTATGTAGTTGCTCATATCAGTAGTTTATTGTCTGTGTAGTGTTGTATTTCCCTACAGATTTTTTAAACATTCACCAATTGAAGGATTTTTACTTTGCATCTAGTTTCTGGCAGTATTTTTGTTGGTTTATTTTGTTTTGTTTTTGTACCAGGGATTGAACCCAGAGGTGCTTAACCACTGAGCAACAATCCCAGCCTCACCCCACTCCACCCCCAGCACCCTTATCTTTTCTTTTTGAAAAATTTTTCAAATTTTGAAAAAGGGTCTTACTAAGTTGCTTAAGGCCTTGCTAAGTTACTAAGTTACTGAGTCTTTGAACTTGCCACCCTCTTGCCTTAGCCTCCCAAGCCATTACAGGCATGGGGAACTGTGCCCAGCCAGTTTGGGGCAGTTATAAATAAAGCTGCTACAACAACCATTGGTGCATAGACATGTGGACATAAGTTTTCATTTCTGTTGGGTAAATTGTTAAGGGTGGCATTGCTGAGTCATAAGGTAAACATGTGGGACTTTTTAGGAAACAACTGTACCATTTCTCCTTTCTACCAGTAATGAATGAGAATTCCAGATGCTCCACATCCTCACTAGCTTTTGACACTGTCATTTGTTACTATTCTTTTTTGTTTTCAAATTGTAGCCTTCTAATAAATGAATAGGGGTATCTCATTAGGGCTCCAGTCTGTATTTTCCTAATGACTAATGATGTTGAGCATATTTTCATGTTTTCTCAGCCATGGGTATATTGTTGGTGAAGTGTTTGCTCCAATCATTTGCCCATTTTTAAAAAATGTGTTGTTTTCTTATTGAGTTCAGGACTTCTCTGTACTGGATTCAGATCTATGTTTTGCAAATCTTTTCTTGCAATTCATGGCTGGTCATTTCATTTTCTTCATAGCATCTTCCATAGAGCAGGAGTCCTTAGTGTTGCTGTTTTTCCAGTACTGGGGATTGAATTGGGTGCTCGACCACTGAGCTTCTTCCTCAGCATTCATTGTTGTTCCCTCTGAATGGAACCTCATGTCCTGTGTGAGGAACAGTTTTATTGCTTTCTTTCCCATCTGGGTGTCTTTATTGCTTTTTCTTTGAGCAACCACTAGCTATGATAGGAATGGGCATCTCTGCCATGGGATTCCTTTAGTATGGCAATCACTTGACTAAAGGCTCTTTCAGCAAGACTGGTGGGCAGCATCCGGCGGGGAGGGGAAGCTACAGACCCCAAGACAGCTGAAAAGTCAGAGGATCCTCTCTGCTCATCACCTCCCATCCTTTTGGTCAGTACCCCACCACTACCATATATGGTTCCCTCCCACCTGTGACTCCTGTGCTTGGCCCTTTTTCATCAGCCCTGTGGTCTGCCTGTTTTCTCTCTCCAGCTTCACTCCATCATTGAGTTTGCCTGGCAGCCTTTTCCCTTCCTCTGTCCTGTGGTTTTTCCAGCCCCAGGTCAGGCCATAGGCCATTGCCCTTCCTCCTCTGCTCAGAATGAGGCCCTCCAAGTCCAGGATCCCCAAGTCTCAAGGGACCTAAATGTGGTCTGCACTCTAAGATTCACCAGACAGGACTCCTTTCTATTATTGGCAGCACTAATTATAGGCACTGATCCCATGCTCCAACTTTCATTCCCACCATACTCCATTCCCTGACTGCAAATCCTCCTAGAGTCACTTGCTTGGTGGTTGGTGGCAAAGACTCTGGTGAAGACCACATAAGTAAAAATCACAGCTATAGAACTGACCAGCAGGGAGACCCTTGGGTATGCTACTTAGCCCCTGGTCACTCAATTTCCCTATCTGTAAAACAGGGGATTGTGGGTTAATTCATGTAAACCACATAGAACAGTGGTTGGTACCAGAAAGTGCCCTGTGTGCTGCTATTCCTATTACTACCGTTCCTTCCCGTGGTCATCTACACATGTTTGTGCCTCATCTTAAAAGCCATACAAGTCTCAGCCTTAACATGCCAGGCCTCCACTCCACCTGTTGTACCTTCTGGGCTTTATTTCCTGAAAGAGCTGACCTTGTTCACTAGCTCACCCTTCACTTCCTGGGCCAGGTCAGCCCAGCCCGTGCTGCCAGGACGATGCTCTCATTAATGGCCAGAGCCAGCAGACATCTTCAGACTACTCTTTCTAAACTGGACACCCCCTCTGAAGCCAGAAGTAGCTGTCTCAGCACTTAACTCTCTGGGCTTCTCCTCTGCATGTACCTGGGTGCTGTGATCTGGATTGCCTACATGGTTCCCATGATAACTCTCTCTGCTCTACCCTGGCCACTTTCCATGGTGCTCAGGGCCTCGTGTTGCAGCTGCCCTCACCACTGAAAGTAGGCTGGCCATGTTGTTTGCAGGGTGTTTTCCATCCCCAGTGCAGTTGACTCTTCTCTTTTTTTTTTTTTTTTTGCTACTCAGCATTGAACCCATGGCCGCTTTACCCCTGAGCTATATCCCCAGTCCTGCTACTTTTCATTGTAAATCAGGGACTCACTAAGTTGCTGAGGCTGGTCTCAAACCTGCCTCAGTGTCCCAAGACACTGGGATTACAGGTGTGTGCCACTGTGCCTGGTTGGACAGAAGCATCCTTGATGCCCTAAAATATTTCTGTCTTCGGGTGCATCTCAGTGGGAGAATGTGTGCTTAGCATGTGCAAGGCCCTGAATTCTTTAGCCCCAGCACAAAGAAAAAAGAAAACTGAATAAATGAGGGAACGAACAAACAGAAGAATCAACATTTGGGGATAGAAGGAAAGAGAGAAGCCTGGTGCCCTGATCCCTCAAGATAAGGGGAAGAAGGAGAGGCAGCAGGAAGTTGGGCAGAAAATGGGGCAAGAAGAAGATGCCGCTGGATTTTGGTCCTGTGGAGTGGGAGGGTGTTTGAGACACAGAATTGGAGCAGGAGCCTCAGGAGTGGAGCCAGTGAGAGAGGCTGGTCTGGATGCCTCAGAGATGTTGGATTCTAGTTGTGTGTGATAGGGTTCCATGTGGGGGGAAGAAGGTATTCAAATTTACTGCTCAGTTCTTAGAAATTTATTAACTATCATTCCTTAAGCATTTTCTATACTTTATGTACAATCAGTATTTTCTATACATGATATATATCTAATCAAACATTCTTTCTCTAAGTTTAAAAATTCTTTGATTTTTTATTTTTTTATTTATTTTTTATTAATTTTTATTGTTGGTTGTTCAAAACATTACATAGTTCTTGATATATCATTTCTGCCATTAATGAATTTATTTCTTCTGGTACTAGGGATTGAACCCAGGGGTGCTTTAGCACCAAAGTTGCATCCCTAATCCTTACTATATTTTGTTTTGAGATAGGGTGTCACTAAATTGTTGAGGGCCTTGCTAACTTGTTGAGGCTGGCCTTGAACTTTCGATCCTCCAGCCTCAGAATCCCAAGTCCCTGGGATTCCAGGTGTGCACCACTGCACCTGGTGGTATACTCATTTCTTAAGTGCTGTGCAGGCCTTAAAGGAGGCAGAACCTAATAGAGGACAATGATTCATGTTGCTTTTTGGACATATTCCAGAGCTGTTCTGATGTGGAATCATCTTTCCTTCTGGTGAAGAGTGTTTGAAGATGAAAGTCTTCATGTGTAGGCCATCGGAGAGTTGGTGTAGATAGAAGTGCTGCTGGGCCACTTGTCATTATAACAGAGTATTTGCTACCTAAAGCTCATGAAGTTGGGGTGAAACTCAACCTGGTCTGGAAGGAGGAGGGGTCGAGGCTGACCAATGGACTCAGGGAAAAGAGAAAGTAGAATAAGGGAGAGGAGAAGCCAGTCAGTGTCCAGGGAAGGGCATGACCTTTGAGCTTGACCTTTCCTGCTTTGTGTACTGAAGGTCTTCAGCTCAGATTTTCCTGGAAAATCTGATTTTTGACTAGGGAAATATGTCTGGGCATCCCTCGGTGCCACTGGCATCCCAGATAGTGAAATTCAATGAAGGTAGAATTTTAGACAAAATCGAGAGGCAAGAGAGTAAAGTGGTGACACCATCTTTGGATCAGTTGAGCAGAACAGCACTACAAAGATCTTAAAAGGTACCTAAAAGAATGAGGTGAGAGGACAGGTGTGGCCAATAGAGACAGAGCAAGGATCCTGCAAAGGGAAGCACAAGGGGATGAGAGCCCTGAGAAGGTAGCAGAGGTGGGTGCTGGGTCAGCAGCATCTTGGAGAGCTGCTCAAAAGTGGGTCGAGGGAGGTCACGCTTCCTAGGATCCTGAGAAGGCAGGAGGTCCTGAGTCACTCTTGGAGCCTTGCCACGGGCCCAGGTTGAGCCCTGGCTTAACTGACCAACTTAGCAAGGGTCACTGGGAGATGCCTTGCCCAGTCCTGCTGATTCTGAGCTCCTGTTCCCTTCCTCATCTCCCTCCAGAACGATAACCCTTATAACCAGGGCTGCACAAGGAATTTCTACATCACGCTATGTGCATCCTTGGGACCCAAGTGAGTTGATTTACCAAGGGCTCAAGTGGTGGACCCTGGGTTTGGTGGGGTGGGGTGAAGCTGGGTCTATTTCCCTGGTCCCTGTCCGCAGCTCCCTGGCTTTAACACTTCCTGTTTCTTTACTTTGGAGTTTTCTCCAGGGCACTCTGGGAGTTTCTGGGAATTTCACTCTTCCTTGTTGTTGTAGGTTCTTGCCCCAAGAAATGTGGTAGAGGGGAATGGCAGCCTGGATAAGGCTCCTTGATGAGAGCCCTGGGCTCTGTGCTTTCCCAGCTGAGGGGTGAGTGAGGTCAGGGAGACCAGGCCAAGGTGGGTAGTGACTCCTTGCATTTGGCCTGTTGCCTCCCAGGTACATGTCTGAGGCTGTTTGCCTTCAGATGGAGCAGGACACCAACTGGAGGCCAACCTGACATCATAAAGACCTCCTTGGGCCCAGGTCTGCAACTCAGGCCCCCCCAAGGTAAGTCCGCACCTTTATACAAGGAAAGGAGTATCAGGTGAGCTTTGAAACATGGGGGTCATGGGTTGCACATGTGGAGGGGGAAGCCCCCGATGTTGGGCTGGCCCTGAAGCTGAAGCCCTTGGAGCCTAAGGAGTGAAATTATGGACCTGGAGGGTGCAGGGTCCAGGTCACAGGGCTTCAGAGCACACCCAGGTGTCCCTGGATAGAGAAAGAGAAAAGACTGCACTGCTAACTAGCTGGTTGGCCCTGGGACAGTCCTTAACCTTCCTCAGCCATTAATGAGGTCTGAGACTAGTCCAGTAGCTTATCATGTGTTAAAGAAGATTCTTTATTTTTTTAAATTGGAAATTTTTACTCAGTCCCGTGTGAAACAGATGGAATGGAGCATTTGGAGTGCAGTGGGCTGGGTAACACCCAGTGCAACCCAATGGCCCTTGTAATGACTTGTGGTGCCAACCCTCTCCATTTTCCTGCCTCCAGGAGCTGAGGGACTTGACTGTGAGCAGTGGGGTGGAGGTTAGGGAGAGCCCCAGGTACTGACTCTGTGTTTATCCTCCCATCAGCCCAGTGCTACAACATCCCACCAGGTGATGCCAGGATGTGAATGCTACACGGAGGTCTCTCGGGCCTGAGCACCCACTCAATCCCCTGTTGGGGTGCCATGACCTCCACAGTTATCTAATCCTTATAAAATATATTTTTTGTTGCTTTTTATTGCTTCTCTGCCTGTTTATTCTACGTTCAGAGAAGTGTATTTCTCTGTGGGTGTGGGGAGGCTAGGAGGGCTGGGAGGCTGGGACAGAGCCCTCCTGGAAGGGAAGAAGATCTTTGCTCTCTGGAGACCCAAGCTCAGGAACCAACACTGTCTGGCTTTTTTGACCTTAGGCAAGACACTTAGGATTTCTCTCATTCTTAAAATATGGCAACGGTACTAATCACAGTGGCTGACCTGCTTGGCTTCCTGGCAAGGGCTGGAGATGAGAGGAGAGAAAACTGACCATCCTGGATAATATCAAGTGCACCTCAAACTACTCCACAAAATAGAAATGGAACTTATTTATTAGTAGTTTTAATTGTGTGTGCACATGTGTGTATTCTTTAGGATTGTGTGTGTGTGTGTGTGTGTGTGTGTGTGTGTGTGTGTGTGTTAGTGTGAGAGAGAGAGAGAGAGAGAAAGAGAGATTGATTGTGTGTGGTACTGAGGATCAAATCAAACCCAAAGCTTTAGGCATGGTAGGCAAGCGCTCCACCACTGAGTTACATCTCCAGCCCTTTTTTATTTTCAGACATGCTCTCACTAAATTGGCCAGGCTGGCCTCCAACTTGTGGTCCCCTTTCTCAGCCTCCCCGATAGTCTCCCAAGTTACAGGAGTTAACTGCCATGACTATCTTAGGGTTTTCTATATGCAAGATCTTTCCAACTGCAAGTGATTTCTTCTTTCTTTCTCACTTGGAGATTAAATATTTTTCTTGCCTAATTTCTGGGGCTAAAACATTTAATAAATATACGCTTTTTCATAAATGTCCTTCATAAGGTTGAGGAAATTACCTTTTATCTCTGTGTGTGTCCTTTTAAATTAGGGAAAGGTATTAGATTTTGTCAAATGCTTTTTCTGCACCCAATGATCATGTATGATATTTTTCTTCCACTATTAATGTGGTGTACTACAAATTGACATTTTCTCCAAGTTTTAGTGTTTAATAATTAATAGCTTGACCATGTTTAATAATTAATATCTTGACTAACCAGGTCCAAGACACAAGCATACACTATGTTCAAGAAACTGGGGGGAAATTACTCTATAAACTAACTACATAGTATGTGATAAGAATGAGCATTATAATATAAAACCTTTCAACACATAGTAGTTAGCTGCAGGAAACCATTTTTAGCTTAGGAAAATGGTATTCCAAATTTCAGTAGCAAACTTCAATTCCTTGGTGTGGCAACTATCATTTCTGTTTTTAAACTCTTTCACCCCACCCTGAGTTATAAGGTCTGGAGTGGTTTTTTCCCAATCACAAGTGTGATTACCAATATTGTCCATCCTTACAATGATCTGATGAGACAAGGTCTGACATGTATCTTGCATTCATTGCAAGAGCACCACCAAGGTGATCCTGCATGATGCTGGAGTCAGTCTTGGCCATCTCCCCAGTTTCCCGTTTGGTAATGATGTCTCAGACTACCACCTGTAAAACATTTTTGGGGGGCAATGTACTAGGGATTTAACAAGGAGATGATTTATCACTGAGATTTGTCCCCAGTCCTATTTATTTTTTATTGAGGCTCAGGGTCTCACTAAGTTGCTGAGGACCTGACTAAGTTGCTGAGCCTGGCCTCAAAATTATGGTCTTCCTGTCTCAGCCTCCAGAGTTGCTGGAATTATAGACACGTGCCATCATGCCCAACTATACTTTTAAATGTTGAATCATTTTTGCGTTTCTTGGATAAATCCCAGTGACAATGATACATAATATTTTTAATATGCTGCTGAATTTAAGTTGTTAAGTTTTTTTAAATATTTATTTTTGAGTTGTAGTTGAACGCAATACCTTTATTTCATTAATTTATTTTTATGTGATGCTGAGGATCGAACCTAAGGGCCTTGCACCTGCTAGGCAAGCACTGTACCGCTGAGCCACAATCGCGGCCCCAGTTGTTAGATTGTTTAAAAAAGATTTCTGTATTTAATACTCATAAAGTGTTGAGAGCCACAGCCCTAAAGGGGCCCCAGCAAACTTCCAGCTGCCAGCAAACTTCCAGCTGCCAGCTGATGATTGGCTCACAGCGGCCCCAGCAAACTTCTAGCTGTCAACTGATTGGCTCCTCTGCGGTGATGCTCATTGGGCTGTTTCCCTGCCCTTTCAGACCACGGAGCTGCTCATTGGAGGACTGTTTTTGGCTCTGCCCACGTGACCCAGCCAATCAGCCTAAAGAGCAGGAGGAGTGGGGGAGGTTGAGAGGCATGTTGGAAGCCGGTGGTAGCAGTTGGACTCTGAAGGTTTTTTCCTGAGGACCTGTTTTGTTTGACGTTTGTGGTTCTAAAAAATGTTTGTTTCTTTTGACAAGTGGCTGCTGAATTGTGCCCAGCCAGACTGCGGCAATAAAGGGTATTAGTCTTACTTTTCCACTGTGATGTCTTTGTTTGGCTTTAGTATCAGGGTAATATTGGTCCTGTAAGGTAAGGTGGGAATTGTTCCTTCCTCTTCTACTTTTTGGTAGAGTTTGAGAAGGAGTAGTGTCTATTTACAGTTTTGGTAGAATTTACCAGGGAACCCATAGTTTTCTTTAGAAGAGCCTACTAACTTGTCAATCTTGTTGATTTTCCCCTTTACTACTTTTAGCTATTTAGTTATTGGGTTTTAACAATTTAAGTGCAATTCTAGTATCAGTTCTATTGACATTATGAAATACTGCCTCTGGCAAGAATTTCACTTTGTAATATATTGTCATTGCAAAAATATTTTATGTTGCAGCTGAGATTGGCGGGAAAGGAAGATGCTAGTGTGTTATTGTTTTGCTTTGTTCAACCCCCAGTATAAATAAAAGAAAAAGAAAGACAATAGATATTAAGTACTGGCCAGGATGTGGAGAAACTAGAATTCTTGTACAATGTTTGAAGGAATGTAAATTAATACAGTCATTATGGAAATCAGTATGGGAAGTTTCTTTAAAAATTATAAATAGAGTTCAGTTGGTAGAGTGCTTGCCTTACATGCTCAAGGCCCTGGGTTCAATCCGCACCACCAAAAAAAAAAAAAAAAAAATTACCCTATGGTGCAGCCATCCCACTACTTGGTATATATCCAAAGGAAATGGCATCAGTGTATTAAGAGACATCTTCACCCCATGTTCATTTCAGCACTATTCTCAGAACCAAGAAATGGGAAAAGCTGTGTCTATCAGTGGGTGAGTGGATACACACAATGTGGTTTAGAAATATAAGGGGACACTTTAAAAAAAATAAGGAAATCCTGTCATTTGTGACAAATGAATGAGGCCAAAGGACATTTTACTGGGGGAAATAAACCAGACACAGGGCAACCATCACAGAATCTCACCTACATGTGGAATCTATAAAAGCTGAACTCATAGAAACAGAGAGCAGAATGGTGACTGCCAGGGCCCAAGACTGGCTGGGCTGTGGATGGGGGAGATGCTGGTCACAGGAGACCAAATTGCACTTAGATGAGAGGGATGAGTTTAAGGGATCTATTGTGCAATATAATGACTACAGTCAATAATAACAAAACAGAATGAGTACAGTTGATAGTTATATACACATGAAAATGATTCAGAGAGTAGACTTTAAGGGTTCTCACCACGAATAAGAATATGAAGTAATCTATATGTTAAATAGCTTGACTCAGACATTTTTCAAGTATACATGTTTCAAAATATGTTGTATGCCATACATATGTATAAATTGTTATAATTATTGTTATCATCATCGTCATCAGGGAATGAACCTAGGGTTGCTTAACCATTGAGTCACATCCCTAGCCCATTTTATTGTTTATGTTGAGACAGAATTATGTCATAAAGCCCACCATGGAAGTGAGGGAAACTGGGAGGATATTTAGTTGGGTAGATTGCTACCTCCTCCCTCAAACTGGAGTTCTGTTACAACAAAAAGGAAGAAGCGGAGCTAGGATAAGCAATGAGCACTGCCTATTTTGATTAGCACTGGGCCTGAAAGGGGGATAACCATCACCAAACGTCTCCCCATAAACCATATTACATGGTCTCTGTATTAGCTGCTTTCTTTTGCTCTAACAAAATACCCAAGAATGGGTACTTTATAAAGAGATGGGGTTTATTCAACTCAAGAGTCCAACGTTTGGCAGCCCCTAAGACTGACCTTTGGGGACAGTGATCACAACATGGTGAATGGAATCATGGAGGGAGGACCTGCAAGGGGTAGAGACTGAATGGCCAGAAACTGGGGAGGATGAGTCTTGTTCTTTTTATAACAATCCCCTCTCACAGGAACTAACGGGGGCCCATGAGAAGTCCATTACTCCCTTCCAAGGGCCTCATCCCCAGTGGCCGAATTACCTCCCACTAGGCCCCACTTCTTGCAAGTTCTACCCACTCAACACTGCCGCACCGAGGACCTAGCCTCCAGCCTATGAACCTTTGGGGGACAAACTACATCCCATCCTCACAAGCTCCAACAAAGCCACCAGGGTAAGAGCAGGATGACCCAGTCTACAAGTGTGTATGTGAGGGCAGAGGAGGGTTGATATCAGGGGGCACTGGAAGCAGCCAGAGCCCGCATTCCGGAACCTCTCTGATGTCACACTTGTAGTCATGGTACTCTGGGTGCCAACCCAGGAGAAGGAGCGGTTGGCTCTCATTTGTTTGAGAGCAGGCAGCGAAGCATGACTGCATCAAACGACTTATTGACCCCACCCCAACCCCCAGCCAGATCCTGGCTTTTATGGAGCCTTTGGGCTTGTGTGATTGTGGCAACCCTGGTGTCTCTGAGCACAGTATTCTTCACTTTCACGTGAGTCTCTGAGCCAGCTGTCGGGTTTCTCACCAAGAGACAGATGAGAAATAGACAGTGAGAGTGCAGAGGCAGGGAGGAGGTGGGAGGCCAGGAGGGGAAGGAGGATATTTAGTGAGAAGCACAGAGATGTGGGGAGCCTGAGGCTTTGGGAGGACTGTGGGAGGCTGGTAATGCTGGTGACACTTGGTGGAGGGAATGGGGTCTGTCTCCTTAAGCCTCCTGGGGGCTCCGGGTTGCCCCCGACTAGAACTGAGTCTGGCCCTGGTTTCAGATGCCGAGTACTGGTGCAAAATGGAGAGTGGGTCTTTCCAGTGGCCTCAGGCCTTCTCTGCCTACTCAGTTTCTATAGCCTCATTTCCATGAACATTTCAGACCCAGGTGTCTTACACCGAGGTAAGGCCTCAGACCCCTGGGAGGGGGAGGTGGCACCCCAAGGGCTGGTGCCTACTCGGGTCTTTCTAAAGGGCTGACCCTACCTGTGGCCTCAGGATCCCTTCTTACCCTGTTATCATTACTTGGGCCCTGGCACTTCATTTCCCAAGCCACTGAAGTGTGGGAACAACAGAATCCTGGAGGTTTTCCAGTTGCTTTAGAAGGGAGGA
Source organism: Callospermophilus lateralis (assembly GCF_048772815.1). Taxonomy (NCBI): domain Eukaryota; kingdom Metazoa; phylum Chordata; class Mammalia; order Rodentia; family Sciuridae; genus Callospermophilus; species Callospermophilus lateralis. The sequence continues at coordinate 157,700,626 of NC_135306.1, forward strand.
CCGGGCAAGAGAGGCAGCAGGCTCTTCCAACCATGCAGTTCACCCTTCCTCCTTCCCATTTCACACCCGACTCCAAGCACTGATCACTATTCCAAAGAGGGGAGCGCCACGTAGAGCTCTTGTGGCTGGAAAGCCCTTCTCTCTGTCCACCCATCTGAGTGGTCAGCTTGCTCATCAGGGACCGGGATTCCCCTGCCCACCTCCTCCCCGCCTTCCTGTTGCCCAGTGATACTATGGGGGGCCCCGAGCATCAGAGTGATACAAGGGCCTCCTCCACTGCCCAAACCTCTTCCCATGCCAGGCGCCTTCGAGCAGGACCCTGAGGCTCTGTACAGGGCACGAGTGAATGGCAGGTTATACGACATGCCGTGGTGTCCCACCTGTTATTTTCACCGCCTGCCTCGAACCTTCCACTGCGAAAGTTGTGACATCTGTGTGGAAGTGAGTGTTCCTCCTCCCTGTCCATTCACCAACCCGTCCCCGGGCACCTGGCCAGGTCCAGGAACCTCACGACATGAGTGGGCCAGGGGTGGGTATGAGACCATCTTCCTGAACTGCTTCGAGTGGCATATATAGGTCATCACCTCAGTGTCTGCACCTGTCCAGGGAGGCTGGCCTTGCTTGCACAGGTGCTGACATGCAAAGGGCATCCCCTCTGTGCTGAGCCTGGTGGAGTCAGGGGGAGGAAAAGCAGTGACTGTCCCCTCTCCTGGCTTGCTGATACTAGATCCCCAGCCCTTTAGGCTGACTGCTGCCCTGTCCTGGGAATCTTCGCCTGTCTTGCTCTGGGTGTCCCAGTTGGAGGGTTTCCTGGGTTCTGAGTTCATTTCTCTGATGTGCCCACCCTGCTCGGGTTCACAAGTGCAGACAGCTGGTAGGGCAAGGGTGTTTATTTTCATCCTTATCCATCCTGCTCCAAGTGACACCAGGAAGGTTTTGTCTCTAAAGAACTCACGCAGGACAGGTGACCTGATGAGCCATGGGGTCCTAACTGTGCTCTAACCATGGAAATGCCAGGTTCTCCCTGAGATGGGAACCGGTACGTAGGGCCAAGAGCAGGTGGCCTAGAGGGCTACGCTGGGAATCGGGGGTGATGGGCCTCAGGATTAGGGGGTGATGGAGGCCAGTCGGAACGGGACCCTGAGTCCTCATTCCTCTCTCCTAGGAGTTCGACCACCATTGCAGGTGGGTGAATAACTGTGTGGGACACCGAAACATCCGGCTCTACCTGCTACTCCTCGTGTCCCTGTGCCTCTATCTGGGTACTGTGCTGGCCACCTGCGTGCTTTTCATCATACGCAGGAGGCACGTGGCGCTTCTGGACCAAACCATGACGTATCCACACAGTCCTAAGGGCCCACACTGGGAAGAGCTGGTGTGGTGGGGAGGGAGGGGCAAACATCCGAGGAGAGGCGGGGTGACGGGGGAGGGGCTGACGTGGGCGGGGCTAGAGGGAGAAGTCACTTGGGAGGACCTGTGAAGGACATGTGGAAGGCCAGTGGGGTCAGGGAGATAGGCGGGGTAGGATGCCTGTGGAGTTAAGAATCTAGGGGGGGCCACAGAGTAGGATAATGAAAGTTGAAAAGGGAAAGGTGGGAGGACAGTGTGGTGGAGTGAGGTTTCCCTTGGGTGTACTGGACTAACTGTCCAGTGCAGGGAGGGAGAGCTGGTGGGTTGTGCTAGCTGGGGCGGGAGGGAGGGAGGGAGGGAGGAGTCGGGTTGAAAGGCGGGGCCAGGGAGGAGCTCTTCCATGGCTTCCCTTCTTAGCCTGTGCACAGCATCCTAGTGGCTGTACCTGCTGGGGCCCTCCTGCTCCCTCTCATGCTGCAGTTGTTCAGCAAGGCAGTGGCAGTGGGCGCTGCCAGGCGACCCTATGAGGATCAGGTAAGTGGTCTGAGTGCGTGTGCCCTTGGCTGTGTGGAGGCATCTTGCACCTCTGCAATTTGGCACTTTGTGCGATTTCTCCACTGCCCTTGGCCCTGATGGTGTCTCATGACTCCTTCCAGACCCACCTCTAAAGATGCAGCTCAGATGCCTCTGTATGTGGCCATTCTCCCTCCTGGGTGCATAGCATTGAAAGCCTACTGTGTGCTGGGTGTGCTAGGGGGCAGTTATTTAAGGGATGGGTGTAGAAGTGAGTAAGTACATCATGCACTTGTGTTGATAAGCAACCAGCCATCCGAATAACACCAGGAGACACCCAGGAACACTCTGAGCGAGGGGTCAGTCCTGAGTGGTGTAGTAGACTGGAAGAAACTGGGAGTTTGGCGAAGCCCACGCTGTAGAGTAGAACATGCCACTCTCTGTGTCCTAGGTGTGCTTTTGGAGAGGCGGACAGGAGGGCACTGACTTTGAGAGGTACAATTTTGCAGAAAGGCACAGAAATCCAAAAGTAGGGTATTAACAGAATGATGGAGAAACGGATCTAGTTCAAGCACAAGTTGGCATGGGCAATGAGGTTGACTCCATGGGGGTCAAGATTAGAAAGGCCCAGAAAGCCAAGCATGCAATTTTTTTTGAAGAAGTGGAAACCTGGGAGCCATGGTAAATGTTGTAAAAATGTCATTTATGGAGGGGTAATTACAAACAGTAAAATTCACCCTTTTTAGTCTATAGTTAGGGATTTTGACAAATGACATCATGTACTCTCCACCAAGATCAAGGTTAACCAGTTTCATTACCCCAGAAAATCCTTTTATCTCTTGTTGTCATTTTCTCTCCCTGAGTCCTTGTGGTTTTTCTTTTTTCAGAATCATGCATAAATGGCATTGTGGGCTTTCTAGTCTGGCCTCATTCACTGAGCACGATCCATTTGAGATTCATCTATGTAGTTGCTCATATCAGTAGTTTATTGTCTGTGTAGTGTTGTATTTCCCTACAGATTTTTTAAACATTCACCAATTGAAGGATTTTTACTTTGCATCTAGTTTCTGGCAGTATTTTTGTTGGTTTATTTTGTTTTGTTTTTGTACCAGGGATTGAACCCAGAGGTGCTTAACCACTGAGCAACAATCCCAGCCTCACCCCACTCCACCCCCAGCACCCTTATGTTTTCTTTTTGAAAAATTTTTCAAATTTTGAAAAAGGGTCTTACTAAGTTGCTTAAGGCCTTGCTAAGTTACTAAGTTACTGAGTCTTTGAACTTGCCACCCTCTTGCCTTAGCCTCCCAAGCCATTACAGGCATGGGGAACTGTGCCCAGCCAGTTTGGGGCAGTTATAAATAAAGCTGCTACAACAACCATTGGTGCATAGACATGTGGACATAAGTTTTCATTTCTGTTGGGTAAATTGTTAAGGGTGGCATTGCTGAGTCATAAGGTAAACATGTGGGACTTTTTAGGAAACAACTGTACCATTTCTCCTTTCTACCAGTAATGAATGAGAATTCCAGATGCTCCACATCCTCACTAGCTTTTGACACTGTCATTTGTTACTATTCTTTTTTGTTTTCAAATTGTAGCCTTCTAATAACTGAATAGGGGTATCTCATTAGGGCTCCAGTCTGTATTTTCCTAATGACTAATGATGTTGAGCATATTTTCATGTTTTCTCAGCCATGGGTATATTGTTGGTGAAGTGTTTGCTCCAATCATTTGCCCATTTTTAAAAAATGTGTTGTTTTCTTATTGAGTTCAGGACTTCTCTGTACTGGATTCAGATCTATGTTTTGCAAATCTTTTCTTGCAATTCATGGCTGGTCATTTCATTTTCTTCATAGCATCTTCCATAGAGCAGGAGTCCTTAGTGTTGCTGTTTTTCCAGTACTGGGGATTGAATTGGGTGCTCGACCACTGAGCTTCTTCCTCAGCATTCATTGTTGTTCCCTCTGAATGGAACCTCATGTCCTGTGTGAGGAACAGTTGTATTGCTTTCTTTCCCATCTGGGTGACTTTATTGCTTTTTCTTTGAGCAACCACTAGCTATGATAGGAATGGGCATCTCTGCCATGGGATTCCTTTAGTATGGCAATCACTTGACTAAAGGCTCTTTCAGCAAGACTGGTGGGCAGCATCCGGGGGGGAGGGGAAGCTACAGATCCCAAGACAGCTGAAAAGTCAGAGGATCCTCTCTGCTCATCACCTCCCATCCTTTTGGTCAGTACCCCACCACTACCATATGTGGTTCCCTCCCACCTGTGACTCCTGTGCTTGGCCCTTTTTCATCAGCCCTGTGGTCTGCCTGTTTTCTCTCTCCAGCTTCACTCCATCATTGAGTTTGCCTGGCAGCCTTTTCCCTTCCTCTGTCCTGTGGTTTTTCCAGCCCCAGGTCAGGCCATATTCCATTGCCCTTCCTCCTCTGCTCAGAATGAGGCCCTCCAAGTCCAGGATCCCCAAGTCTCAAGGGACCTAAATGTGGTCTGCACTCTAAGATTCACCAGACAGGACTCCTTTCTATTATTGGCAGCACTAATTATAGGCACTGATCCCATGCTCCAACTTTCATTCCCACCATACTCCATTCCCTGACTGCAAATCCTCCTAGAGTCACTTGCTTGGTGGTTGGTGGCAAAGACTCTGGTGAAGACCACATAAGTAAAAATCACAGCTATAGTACTGACCAGCAGGGAGACCCTTGGGTATGCTACTTAGCCCCTGGTCACTCAATTTCCCTATCTGTAAAACAGGGAATTGTGGGTTAATTCATGTAAACCACATAGAACAGTGGTTGGTACCAGAAAGTGCCCTGTGTGCTGCTATTCCTATTACTACCGTTCCTTCCCGTGGTCATCTACACATGTTTGTGCCTCATCTTAAAAGCCATACAAGTCTCAGCCTTAACATGCCAGGCCTCCACTCCACCTGTTGTACCTTCTGGGCCTTATTTCCTGAAAGAGCTGACCTTGTTCACTAGCTCACCCTTCACTTCCTGGGCCAGGTCAGCCCAGCCCGTGCTGCCAGGATGATGCTCTCATTAATGGCCAGAGCCAGCAGACATCTTCAGACTACTCTTTCTAAACTGGACACCCCCTCTGAAGCCAGAAGTAGCTGTCTCAGCACTTAACTCTCTGGGCTTCTCCTCTGCATGTACCTGGGTGCTGTGATCTGGGTTGCCTACATGGTTCCCATGATACCTCTCTCTACTCTACCCTGGCCACTTTCCATGGTGCTCAGGGCCTTGTGTTGCAGCTGCCCTCACCACTGAAAGTAGGCTGGCCATGTTGTTTGCAGGGTGTTTTCCATCCCCAGTGCAGTTGTCTCTTCTTTTTTTTTTTTTTTTTTTTTTTTTTTTTGCTACTCAGCATTGAACCCAGGGCCACTTTACCCCTGAGCTATATCCCCAGTCCTGCTACTTTTCATTGTAAATCAGGGACTCACTAAGTTGCTGAGGCTGGTCTCAAACCTGCCTTAGTGTCCCAAGACACTGGGATTACAGGTGTGTGCCACTGTGCCTGGATGGACAGAAGCATCCTTGATGCCCTAAAATATTTCTTACTTCGGGTGCATCTCAGTGGGAGAATGTGTGCTTAGCATGTGCAAGGCCCTGAATTCTTTAGCCCCAGCACAAAGAAAAAAGAAAACTGAATAAATGAGGGAACGAACAAACAGAAGAATCAACATTTGGGGATAGAAGGAAAGAGAGAAGCCTGGTGCCCTGATCCCTCAAGATAAGGGGAAGAAGGAGAGGCAGCAGGAAGTTGGGCAGAAAATGGGGCAAGAAGAAGATGCCGCTGGATTTTGGTCCTGTGGAGTGGGAGGGTGTTTGAGACACAGAATTGGAGCAGGAGCCTCAGGAGTGGAGCCAGTGAGACAGGCTGGTCTGGGTGCCTCAGAGCTGTTGGATTCTAGTTGTGTGTGATAGGGTTCCATGTGGGGGGAAGAAGGTATTCAAATTTACTGCTCAGTTCTTAGAAATTTATTAACTATCATTCCTTAAGCATTTTCTATACTTTATGTACAATCAGTATTTTCTATACATGATATATATCTAATCAAACATTCTTTCTCTAAGTTTAAAAATTCTTTGATTTTTTATTTTTTTTTATTTATTTTTTATTAATTTTTATTGTTGGTTGTTCAAAACATTACATAGTTCTTGATATATCATTTCTGCCATTAATGAATTTATTTCTTCTGGTACTAGGGATTGAACCCAGGGGTGCTTTAGCACCAAAGTTGCATCCCTAATCCTTACTATATTTTGTTTTGAGATAGGGTGTCACTAAATTGTTGAGGGCCTTGCTAACTTCTTGAGGCTGGCCTTGAACTTTCGATCCTCCAGCCTCAGAATCCCAAGTCCCTGGGATTCCAGGTGTGCACCACTGCACCTGGTGGTATACTCATTTCTTAAGTGCTGTGCAGGCCTTAAAGGAGGCAGAACCTAATAGAGGACAATGATTCATGTTGCTTTTTGGACATATTCCAGAGCTGTTCTGATGTGGAATCATCTTTCCTTCTGGTGAAGAGTGTTTGAAGATGAAAGTCTTCATGTGTAGGCCATCGGAGAGTTGGTGTAGATAGAAGTGCTGCTGGGCCACTTGTCATTATAACAGAGTATTTGCTACCTAAAGCTCATGAAGTTGGGGTGAAACTCAACCTGGTCTGGAAGGAGGAGGGGTCGAGGCTGACCAATGGACTCAGGGAAAAGAGAAAGTAGAATAAGGAAGAGGAGAAGCCAGTCAGTGTCCAGGGAAGGACATGACCTTTGAGCTTGACCTTTCCTGCTTTGTGTACTGAAGGTCTTCAGCTCAGATTTTCCTGGAAAATCTGATTTTTGACTAGGGAAATATGTCTGGGCATCCCTCGGTGCCACTGGCATCCCAGATAGTGAAATTCAATGAAGGTAGAATTTTAGACAAAATCGAGAGGCAAGAGAGTAAAGTGGTGACACCATCTTCGGATCAGTTGAGCAGAACAGCACTACAAAGATCTTAAAAGGTACCTACAAGAATGAGGTGAGAGGACAGGTGTGGCCAATAGAGACAGAGCAAGGATCCTGCAAAGGGAAGCACAAGGGGATGAGAGCCCTGAGAAGGTAGCAGAGGTGGGTGCTGGGTCAGCAGCATCTTGGAGAGCTGCTCAAAGTGGGTCGAGGGCGGTCACGCTTCCTAGGATCCTGAGAAGGCAGGAGGTCCTGAGTCACTCTTGGAGCCTTGCCACGGGCCCAGGTTGAGCCCTGGCTTAACTGCCCAACTTAGCAAGGGTCACTGGGAGATGCCTTGCCCAGTCCTGCTGATTCTGAGCTCCTGTTCCCTTCCTCATCTCCCTCCAGAACGATAACCCTTATAACCAGGGCTGCACAAGGAATTTCTACATCACTCTATGTGCATCCTTGGGACCCAAGTGAGTTGGTAAACTAAGGGCTCAAGTGGTGGACCCTGGGTTTGGTGGGGTGGGGTGAAGCTGGGTCTATTTCCCTGGTCCCTGTCCGCAGCTCCCTGGCTTTAACACTTCCTGTTTCTTTCCTTTGGAGTTTTCTCCAGGGCACTCTGGGAGTTTCTGGGAATTTCACTCTTCCTTGGTGTTGTAGGTTCTTGCCCCAAGAAATGTGGTAGAGGGGAATGGCAGCCTGGATAAGGCTCCTTGATGAGAGCCCTGGGCTCTGTGCTTTCCCAGCTGAGGGGTGAGTGAGGTCAGGGAGACCAGGCCAAGGTGGGTAGTGACTCCTTGCATTTGGCCTGTTGCCTCCCAGGTACATGTCCGAGGCTGTTTGCCTTCAGATGGAGCAGGACACCAACTGGAGGCCAACCTGACATCATAAAGAACTCCTTGGGCCCAGGTCTGCAACTCAGGCCCCCCCAAGGTAAGTCCGCACCTTTATACAAGGAAAGGAGTATCAGGTGAGCTTTGAAACATGGGGGTCATGGGTTGCACATGTGGTGGGGGAAGCCCCCGATGTTGGGCTGGCCCTGAAGCTGAAGCCCTTGGAGCCTAAGGAGTGAGATTATGGACCTGGAGGGTGCAGGGTCCAGGTCACAGGGCTTCAGAGCACCGGTCCCTGGATAGAGAAAGAGAAAAGACTGCACTGCTAACTAGCTGGTTGGCCCTGGGACAGTCCTTAACCTTCCTCAGCCATTAATGAGGTCTGAGACTAGTCCAGTAGCTTATCATGTGTTAAAGAAGATTCTTTATTTTTTCTTAAATTGGAAATTTTTACTCAGTCCCATGTGAAACAGATGGAATGGAGCATTAGGTGTGCAGTGGGCTGGGTAACACCCAGTGCCCCCCAATGGCCCTTGTAATGACTTGTGGTGCCAACCCTCTCCTTTTTCCTGCCTCCAGGAGCTGAGGGACTTGACTGTGAGCAGTGGGGTGGAGGTTAGGGAGAGCCCCAGGTACTGACTCTGTGTTTATCCTCCCATCAGCCCAGTGCTACAACATCCCACCAGGTGATGCCAGGATGTGAATGCTACACGGAGGTCTCTCGGGCCTGAGCACCCACTCAATCCCCTGTTGGGATGCCATGACCTCCACAGTTATCTAATCCTTATAAAATATATTTTTGTTTTTTTTTATTGCTTCTCTACCTGTTTATTCTACGTTCAGAGAAGTGCATTTCTCTGTGGGTGTGGGGAGGCTATGAGGGCTGGGAGGCTGGGACAGAGCCCTCCGGGAAGGGAAGAAGATCCTTGCTCTCTGGAGACCCAAGCTCAGGAACCAACACTGTCTGGCTTTTTTGACCTTGGGCAAGACACTTAGGATTTCTCTCATTCTTAAAATATGGCAACAGTACTAATCACAGTGGCTGACCTGCTTGGCTTCCTGGCAAGGGCTGGAGATTAGAGGAGAGAAAACTGACCATCCTGGATAATACCAAGTGCACCTCAAACTACTCCACAAAATAGAAATGGAACTTATTTTTTTTTAGTTTTAATTTTGTGTGCACATGTGTGTATTCTTTAGGATTGTGTGTGTGTGTGTGTGTGTGTGTGTGTTAGTGTGAGAGAGAGAGAGAGAGAGAGAGAAAGAGAGATTGATTGTGTGTGGTACTGAGGATCAAATCAAACCCAAAGATTTATGCATGGTAGGCAAGCGCTCCACCACTGAGTTACATCTCCAGCCCTTTTTCATTTTCAGACATGCTCTCATTAAATTGGCCAGGCTGGCCTCCAACTTGTGGTCCCCTTTCTCATCCTCCCCGATTGTCTCCCAAGTTACAGGAGTTAACTGCCATGACTATTTCAGGGTTTTCTATATGCAAGATCTTTTCAACTGCAAGTGATTTCTTCTTTCTTTCTCACTTGGAGATTAAATATTTTTCTTGCCTCATTTCTGGGGCTAAAACATTTAATAAATATAAGATTTTTCATAAATGTCCTTCATAAGGTTGAAGAAATTACCTTTTATCTCTGTGTGTGTCCTTTTTAATTAGGGAAAGGTATTAGATTTTGTCAAATGCTTTTTCTGCACCCAATGATCATGTATGATATTTTTCTTCCACTATTAATGTGGTGTACTACAAATTGATATTTTCTCCAAGTTTTAGTGTTTAATAATTAATAGCTTGACAGTGTTTAATAATTAGTATCTTGACTAACCAGGTCCAAGACACAAGCATACACTATGTTCAAGAAACTGGGGGGAAATTACTCTATGAACTAACTACATAGTATGTGATAAGAATGAGCATTATAATATAAAACCTTTCAACACATAGTAGTTAGCTGCAGGAAACCATTTTTAGCTTAGGAAAATGGTATTCCAAATTTCAGTGTAAACTACTAGCAAACTTCAATTCCTTGGTGTGGCAACTATCATTTCTGTTTTTAAACTCTTTCACCCCACCCTGAGTTATAAGGTCTGGAGTGGTTTTTTCCCAATCACAAGTGTGATTACCAATATTGTCCATCCTTACAATGATCTGATGAGACACGGTCTGACATGTATCTTGCATTCATTGCAAGAGCACCACCAAGGTGATCCTGCATGATGCTGGAGTCAGTCTTGGCCATCTCCCCAGTTTCCCGTTTGGTAATGATGTCTCAGACTACCACCTGTAAAACATTTTTTGGGGGGAATGTACTAGGGATTTAACAAGGGGATGATTTATCACTGAGATTTGTCCCCAGTCCTATTTATTTTTTATTGAGGCTCAGGGTCTCACTAAGTTGCTGAGGACCTGACTAAGTTGCTGAGCCTGGCCTCAAAATTATGGTCTTCCTGTCTCAGCCTCCAGAGTTGCTGGAATTTTAGACACGTGCCAACGTGCCCAACTATACTCTACTTTTAAATGTTGAATCATTTTTGAATTTCTTGGATAAATCCCAGTGGCAATGATACATAATATTTTTAATATGCTGCTGAATTTAGGTTGTTAAGTTTTTTTAAATATTTATTTTTGAGTTGTAGTTCAACACAATACCTTTATTTCATTAATTTATTTTTATGTGATACTGAGGATCGAACCTAAGGCCACGCACATGCTAGGCAAGCACTGTAATGCTGAGCCACAATCGCAGCCGCAGTTGTTAGGATTTTTGAAAAATATTTCTGTATTTAATACTCATAAAGGGTATTAGTCTTAATTTTCCCCTTTGATGTCTTTTTGGCTTTAGTATCAGGGTAATATTGGTCCTGTAAAGTAAGGTGGGAATTGTTCCTTTCTCTTCTACTTCTTGGTAGAGTTTGAGAAGGAGTAGTGTCTATTTAAAGTTTTGGTAGAATTTACCAGGAAACCCATAGTTTTCTTTAGAAGAGCCTACTAGCTTTTCAATCTTGTTGATTTTCCCCTTTACTACCTTTAGCTGTTTTAGACTATATTCTATTTAGTTATTGGTTTTTAAGAATTTAAGTGCAATTCTAGTATCAGTTCTATTGACATTATGAAATACTGCCTCTTGCAAGAATTTCACTTTGTAATATATTTTCATTGCAAAAATATTTTTTGTTGCACCTGAGATTGGTGGGAAAGGAAGATGCTAGTGTGTTGTTGTTTTGCTTTGTTTCTTTGTTATTAATAATTTGGGGTTTTTTTAGATTTACACTTCAGTAGTGTATTTTGACATATTATACATACATAGAGTATAACTCCCCATTCTGTTAGTTGCACATGATGTGTAGTTTCACTGGTGGTGTGTTTATATATGAACATTGGAAAGTCATGTCCAATTCATTCCACAGTCTTTCCCATTCCCATTCTCTCTCTCTTCCCTTCATTATCCTTTCTGTGTTAGCACAAAGTGCAATGAACTTCTATTCTTCCCTCCCTTACCCCTCTTATTGTGTATTAGCATCTGTATATCAGAGGGAACATTCAGCCTTAGGTTTTCTGGGATTGGTTTATTGTACTTTTGCTTTCAAAAAAAAGTTATATTTTTAAATTGTAGATGGACACAATACCCTTATTTTATTTTTTTAAATGAAGTGGTGATGATCAAACCCAGTGCCTCACTCATACTAGACAGTGCTCTGCCACTGAACTACAGCTCCAGCCCCTTGCTTTGTTTTTTTGAGATGGGGTTTTACTATACTGTTCTGGCTGGCCTCGAACTTGTGGTCTTCCTGCCTGAGCTACTGAGTAGCTGGGATTACAGGCCTATGCCACCATGCTTGGCTCAAGATGCCAGTTTTAAATGAAAGAAGATGTTTGAGTTCATAAGTAAATATTTTTGTGTTATGGTTTGTATGTGTGTGGGGGGGGTGGTTTAATGTGGTACTGGGGATCCAACCCATGGCCTACCTCACATGTGCTAGGTAGGCAAGCGCTTTACCACTTATGTATGACACCAGTCCTCATATGGGGTTTTGTTTACTACATAACATCATAACTCTATGGATTCAGATGATAACAACCAAGAATTCAAAAAACTTTTTGTATTTAAACTATAAAAAAATTCAAAATACATGGTGCTAAAATCAATAGATTAATGAAACAAAATGTCCACACACAGACTCTAGAGATCAACATGCAGGATGTTTACAGGGAATGATTTGGGGATAAACACCCCTAGAAGGAAGGGGAGGGGAGGAGAAGATGCAAGACTGAGCTAAGGGGGGTCACCTGAGGTAGGGGCCAAACAAAAGCTCAGCAAACCCGAAGGTCACGTGGCCCTTCAAAGTTGTCCTGCTTTGGGGTACAGTGGCTGGGCCTGTATGCCTGTAGTGACCACTCCTTGGATACAATCTGACCCTGGACGAAGGGGTGGCAGGACCCAGATTTGGGGCTATCTCCTACCCACACTCCAGCAGCTGTGTGGGTAAGTTCTTCATTCTGGAGGAGAATCTGGGAGGCACCTCACAGGGTCCACTCCGCAGATCTGAGTGTATATGAAGAACTCAGTGTCTGTTTAAGTGTTGGTCATGAATCCAGGAAATGAAATCTACTTGATAAGTAATGCTGGAAACATTGTAACCATGGGGAACACACATGGATTAGACTGTTATCTCATCTTACCCGACATTAATTTCAGCTAGATTAAAGAATTGAAAGAAAAAAAACAATATACCTAATACTTATCAGCTTGAAGGAGAGGGAAACAGAAGTAAACTTAGATGATGCCAATAAAATGATTCAAAGATTTGATCACATAAAACAAACATTTTGCATTCAAAATTTTACACAAAATTAAAAGGCAAACAAAACTGAGAACATGTTTGCAATAAACACATTGAAAACATTAACATGTATTCATTTATATTTGATTGGTTCTTTATGTCATCCTATCCTTCCCTTCCCCTCTCCTTTATTTTTACCCCACCCTCTGCATTTGACAGAAATCATTTGACCTTTGAATTTCTGAGTTTGGATTTTTTCACTTAGCATGATATTCTCCATTACCGTTCATTTACTGACAAATGCCATAATTTTGTTCTTTTTTAAAAGTGATCCTGCAACTAAAAAAGAAACCCAATACTTAGGTCAAAACTACAATGAGCTACCACTTCACACCCACTAGGATGGCTATTATCAAACAACCAACCAACCAACACCAGCACCACCAAACAAAAAGTGTTATCAACTGTGTGGAGAAATTGGATCCCTCATGCATAATTGATGGGAATAAGAAATGGTACACTTACCATGGAAAACATTATGGCAATTCCTCAAAGAATTCAGCAGGTAATTCCTATATGATCCAGCAATTCCACTCCTGCAGATAGATCTGAAAGCATTAAAGCAATGACTTGAACAGGTATTTGCATATCAATATTCACAGCAACATTATTTATAGTAACCAAAACATAGAAGCAACTGCAATGTTCATTGGCAGATGAATGGATAATAAAATATGACATAGAGTGGAATATTATTTATTCATCTATATAGAATGGACTATAATCCAGCTTTAAAAGAAATGAATTCTAACTTATGCTCCGATATGGACAAAACTTGAAAATACTATTATACTAATGAAATAAACTGAACCCAAAAGGATAGCTTGTATGATTTATCCATATATCTGAGATCCCTAGTATAGTCACACAAAGACAGGAAGTAGAGCAGCGGGGTGGAGAGAAGGAGGAGGAGGTGATGGATGGGCACAGAGTTTCTCTTTGAGGTGATGAAAAAGTTCTGGAGGTGGATGGTGGTGATGGTTACCTAAAAAGGGGAAGGTACTTTATGCTGAAGAATCAGTCACTTATAAATGGTTAAAGTGGTAAATTCTATGTTAGGTATGTTTACCATGATAAGAAAAGAAAATCCCAGCACATCCACACCAAACTGTGTCCAATCTTGCTTCTAACTTGTGATCCTCCTGCCTCAGCCTCCTTAGTTGCTGGGATTACAGGTGTGCACCACCATGCCTGGCCATTAAAATTTTTAAATAATTTTTTTAAAAAGAAAGGAATAAAATAAAGAAAAGGAACAGAAAAAAAAAAACAAAGTAAAACATTAAAGCACAGTCCAGGACAAGGATCCTATAGGTGACTGAGTTCCTGTGATCCCAGAAGAAAAGCCAGGTTTCCCAGGATCACCATCAGTCACTGGGACAGTGAGCACACTCTGAAGAGCAAGTGGTGGAAACCAAAGCAATGTTAAGGTAGAAGTAGAAAGCAAGGGCAGCAGACAATGGATGTGCATTTAAGGCTGTTGGTAAAACTCTAATCTATTTTCTGTTCTTTTCTTGCTCCTGGCACAAAGGAAAAACATTTATTAGCCCCTTGGATTTAGAAGTTGTTACTGCTTCTCCTGATGTGGCAAGAGGAAGAAGCCTGGCTTTGAGAAGAAGGTGGGCACGTCAGATTAGAGTAGCTTGCATTTCTGGGTCCCTGCATCAAGGACAGTTGCTCTAAGGAGTCACTTTAGTCTGTAGAAGACTTTGCCTAAATGAAGAAAGATTTGGGGCATTTCTGTGCTCAATTTGGGGCTGTTTATCATGGCAGCATAACCCAGCCTATTCTAACTAATGCAGATGGAGCCTTGCTGAGAGGATCAATAGGATGAAGAGGGGCTTTTTAAAAAAAAAAAAAAAAACTAACCATGCAAGAATGAAAACAACCTTCCTAGTTATCATTTCTACCTATCCATTTGTTCTTTTTCCCTGAGAGAAGCCACTTGAATGTCACACTCCCTGGGAGAGGCATTCTTAAGTACAGGAAATGCTTGAAAAATTTTATGTACTGAGAATGATCCCAAAGAGATGGAGAAGAGGACTTGCCTGGTCATTCATATTTAACAGATGACAGCAGGTACGCAATTCCCAACAAAGAGGAAAGTTTACTTTGCCTTAAGAAGAGAGACATTTCTTTCTTGGTGTCTTAGTCCATTTTGTGCTTCTATAACAGAATCCCTGACATGGGTAATTCATAAAGAACAGACATTTGTTACATTTCTAGAGGATGAAAGTTCAAGGTCAAGGAGTCCTTATTTTGCTAGGCCCTTCCTGCTGTGCCATCCCACAGTGAATATGACATAGAAAGTGGAAGAAAAAGATCAAGAGAGGAATAGGGTTGAAGAGAATGTACTTCTGTGATACTCAAGCAAATAACACATCCTCCACATATTCTCTGCTTGTTTGGCTCTTTCTGTTTTCTGTTTTCTTTCTGTTTCTTTTTCTGTCCATCACTCCTCCAGCCTAGTCCTAGAAAGTTGCTCAGGCTGAGTGGAGAATGGGTCTCCCTAGGGGCTGGGGTGAGGACAGGTGAAGGGACCTTCCTGTGTCCTTTTCTCTCTCCCTAAGCCTCATCTTAAAATAGACAGATGAGTACCAGGGCTGTCTCTCCCATACCTACCTCCAGGACTCATGCCTGGGCTCCATGCACACAGGGTGGGGGTCTTGTCAGGTACTGCTGCTCCCTGCGTGAGCTGCAACTTAGACACAGTCTGTTCTAAGGAAATAGGAAGAGTGCATAATGAAACAGAATGATAGACAAAATCCCTGACAGAGCTCTCTCTCCTTCTTTCTCTCCCTGTTACCCTCTCCTTGTTTTTCCCTCTCTTATATATTCTGTTCTTTCATTACGGCTTTGCCTCTATACTTTTTAATATCCCTCAAAAGACATTTCCTTATTTACTCCCTTTTTCTCTACTTCATTCTGACTTTTCACACCAGCTGTCTTGGAATGTTGGATCAGACCTCAGGTGAACCAATTCTGAGGGAGAAATGAGCTCCATTGTATCCTCAGTACTTGAAACAGTATTTATCCTACCACTGCTACTCAATAAACATTTGCTGAATAAATAAAAAAGGAATGAGGGGAAAATAATAATTTAGTCTAGGTTAACTATCATAAACCAAAAGAACAATGTAGATATTTCATGAGTAGAAGTAGGAATGGCTTATCCCCAAATAACAAGTGCAAATTATAAGAAACCCTACATGTAGCAGAATCTGTAAGCCTAATCTTAATTAATATCACACTACCAATTTTATTCAAATTATACTTTAGTAGTCATGATAATTTGAATAACATTGAATATTCAATACTAAATCAATATGTTGAAACTTAATTGGAATATATCCTCACTACTTTCCCCATTTGATATGATTGTTATGCTCAAGTTATGTTTTCTTTTCCTTCACAGCTATGATGCACAATAAACTACAAACAAAATAAAAAGTACTAGCAAGGTGCAATGACACATGCCTGTAATCCTACTGGCTTGGGAGGCTGAGACCAGAGGAAGACAACTTCAAAGCCAGCCTCAGCAAATTAGCAAGCCTCCGAGCAACTCAGCAATGCCTATCTATAAATAAAATATAAAGGAGGGATGGTGCTGAGGCTGGTGCTCAGTGATTAAGTGCCCCTGGGTTCAATGCCTGTTTTTTATATCTAGATATATATCTGTATATCTATCTCTATATATACAGAACATTAGGACAAAGTATGAAATGTTCCAGATTTTGCACCTGTGAAATTATTCTCTCTGAAAAGTTCACACTGTAAGTCAGGAAATGCAAGGACTCTAGAAAATAGGCATAACTCATGAATCATATTATTTTCCCAAAATAAATAATAAAAAACCACTAGCTGGAGCTGGAGCTATGACCCAGCAGTAGCCTGACATGTGTGAGGCACTGGGTTCGGTTCTTAGCACTGCATATAAATAAATAAAATAAAGGTCTGTCACAACTAAAAAGCAAAACAAAACTGTTTATAAACAATTTGAGGGCATTTTGTCCTAAAAAGGAAGATATGAAAAAAGTCTCTAAAGTAGTGGCCACAAGTGAAAACAATACTTAATATTACCACATGAGAATCCAGAAAATATATGCATTGTTGCATAAATATATAAATACCAAGAGAAATACAGTTTTGGATGATCCCAGTATGAGTCCATGAAGTAGAACTCATTTCATCCTGTAAACAATAATTCATTTTCTTACTGACTCCTTGAAAAGATTTTTCTCTCCAGAAAAAAAAAAAATCACACCCACTATCTGTTGGTCTCTTGAGGTTATAGCTGTTAGTGAATTTCAGTGAGCCTTCAGGTCAGTCAGAATTAGTTAAAAGCATTTAAAGAAGTAACTCTACAATAACAATTAGAATATATAAACAAGGGAAGGGTGTAGAGAACAGTGGTTGTGCACATGCTTAGCATATGCAAGGCTTCCAGTTGGATCTCAACCAGCACACACACACACATACACACACACACACACACACACGCACACACACACACACACACGTTTATGTGTAAATATCATTCATTCTACCAGAATGAGCTTTGAGAAAATGACCATATCAAAATACAAGCATCAATACATAGAAACCGATTGAACTAGATATTTATTGAAGCATAATCTTAGTTACAATAGTCTGATAATAACCTGGATGCCCATAATAGGGAAATGCATGACTAGACTGTTGTATCATGTGCTAAGGAAACTTAGTATCTCTTCAAAACAGATGATAACACTACAGTATTAAAAGAGAAGAATCTCCTGATACATTTCAAACTCAAGGAATCCAACAATGTGAACTCATTAATATCAAGAAATGGCATCTGTTTTCATCATTTATCAAATTCAAACAGAGTTCTGTTGAGTAATAAGCAAATATATAGCGTCTCAACAAGTCAAACTATGTGTAAAACCACTGCTCTCCACCATAATTTCACCAAAGTCTTTTCATCTCATGGTTTCGCAGGCTATAGATAAGGGGATTCAGCAGGGGTGTGAGCAATGTGTAAGCCAAAGACATCAGTTTCTTGGTTACTGGTGAGTAGCTGGATTTGGGCTGTAAATAAGTCATACTGGCTGTGCCATAGAAGAGGATGACTGATGTGACATGAGAGGCACAGGTGGAAAAGGACTTTTGCCTCCCAGTTGATGGCATCTTCAGGATGGCAAAGACAATTCTAAGATAAGACAAGAGTATCAACAAGAAAGGAAGCAATATAATCAAAATGGTGCCTTTGAAGGCATAGATTTCAAACAAGGAAATTCTCTCAGATCTGCACATACCAGTTCCAGCACTGCTGGGGTTTCACAAGATATATGATTAATTACATTAGGGCCACAAAAGGGAAAACTGAATACCCATGAGGTCTGCAGAGTATCCACCATGATCCCTGAGACCCATGAGAACATGACTAATTTCAAAAACACCCTCTTGTTCATAATCATGGGGTAGGTCAGAGGATGGCAGATGGCAGCAAATCGGTCATAAGCCATTGCCCCTAGGAGAAAACATTCATTCACACCAAAAAGAAGGATGAAATACATCTGTGCAAAACATCCCACAAAAGAAATTGTAGTTTTCTCAATAGTCAGGACCACCAGCAT
This sequence comes from Callospermophilus lateralis, assembly GCF_048772815.1. Lineage (NCBI taxonomy): Eukaryota > Metazoa > Chordata > Mammalia > Rodentia > Sciuridae > Callospermophilus > Callospermophilus lateralis. Next base: position 157,718,733 of record NC_135306.1, read on the forward strand.
TTCAGGCATGATGGTTGCACTGAAACTCACTTTTACCACAGATAAGTTCTGCAGGAACTGGTACATGGGGATGTGGAGAGTCTCGTCCAGCAAGATGGCGGCTGTGATGATGGCATTTCCCATCAGGGTCACCAGATAAATAACCAAGAAAACCCCAAAGATCTCGTCTTGGAGTTCAGGAAAGTCAGAGAAGCCCAAGAGGATGAATTCAACAACAGAGCTTTGATTTTGTCTTTTGATTGCAGTACAGAAGCCCTATTTTGTTTCTGCAGACATAATCAAAGAATAAAGTCACACTCCAAAGGCTGAGAATAGCAGCCTGAATTCTGTATAGAAATTCTAGCAGAGGATAAAACGAGGAAAACATCTTCCAAAAAACTGAGGTTGAAACATTTAGGGAAAGGCAAAATACTAACATTAGTGACTATTTCTAATATAAAAGGAAACCTGAAGAATTCTTATTTAGAAATTTGGTCTTCAAGTGCAAAGTGCTATCAAGTTCCAGTGCAACATATACACTATGTAGTTTTAAACTAAACATACCCTAAAGTAAATATAGATATTTTCTAACTCTGGTTCTAATCCCATATTATTACCACAGGTATTTTTCATTTTATTCAACTTATGTATATATAAAAATGGAAAGATAGGAAATATAGTATAAAAAAGTAGATAAATGGAAAAAAGCTAATCAAATTTTTATAATAATTCGGTAATAGTGAATTTTATGTAAATTTATGTAAATATTCATTAGATTCAAAACCAATAAACTTTGTGTGACATTTAAGAATGACAACATTCCACAAGAATTCTCAGGGAAGGTTGTATTCAAATGCACCTCTCTCAGAAAACAACACTAGACCATGTGAATCGGCTACAGGCGTATTGATTTCTGGTCAATTCTATTTGGGATTTACTGGGATATGAAATTTTTAGCCCCAGAGATTCAAGATCATTCTTTCTGACCATGATGATTTGAAGACAAACCCACTTTTTGGTCAATCTGGAGTTGAAATTTCAAAGTTTCCACTCTCTCCCACTCTCTCTCTTCTCTCACACCAATCTCCTCATCAAGTGATTCATGGGCTCATTAATTATTCAACAAGCTCTGATGGACCTACCATTTTCTATACTCTGCATCATAAGCAGAAACCTAAACACACTAGCTAAAATAACTGTGACCCTCACCAGTAAACTACAAAAAATAGTGTCCCAAAACTCTCTATCTTTACCCCTTATACAATGCTCTGTATTTTTCCATTTTTACCAAGTCACATTACGTATACTTTTATTCAAATCATTCCCACAGCAGTATAATCCCAGGGGCAAAGATTTTGTTTGCTTCTTTGATATCTAAACAATGACCACAACAATCTCCAGTTTATTACACATTTTAAAACAATAATTTTAAACAAATAAATGGAATATATTAGGAAAATTAGACTCTAAAGAATAGTGTTAAAGCAAAGTGAAACCAGTACACAGCACAATTGAAAACCAACTGGCAAGTAATAATGGGGGATTTAGACAATTTAAATGAGGGAAAGATTACATGTGGATGGGAAAATGGAGATGACAACCACAGTCACAGGATGCCATGAGTGGAAGGGGCAGTAGGTGGGAGGAGGAAGGCACAGAGCAGGACACACTTGCTCATGGCAAAGGTCCTTGATGACAATACAACTAGAATAGAGCCTACTGTATCTTCTGTGATGTTCTGAAAACCAGATGAAATTCAGGAAGTAGCTGAAAGAGCCAGCAGGACAGAGGATCCCAGCGAGATGAAGATGAATGATATCCTAAGTGCAGATCTGTAGGGCATTAGCAACAGTAAAAGGCAAATTGCTTTTTCCTGAGTTGGACCTTAGTCACATATTCAAATCAAATGCCTGTGCAAATCACGAAAATTTACATGTTTTTTCAATAACAAAAACCCTTAAAAAACTGTAAAATATACTCTGAAGGACCAGATAATCAAAACTCATTTTTAATGGCAGTAATAATAATAATAAGCAAAATGCAGACTTAGTTCCAAATATTTGAAGTGGATAGATTTTAACATTTCCAAAATTTAGAGCATTGTTTTAAAAATTGGAAACCTTTGTAATACCAATTAAAAGTATCTTTTGATTAAAATATGTATAAAAATAGAGTAAGATAACTATGGTTCACAACAGCTAATTGCACAATTCAAAAATGTAGTAGGATTTTAAATGTGCCCACACAAAGAAATGAGAAACATCTGAGGTTATAGAAATGCCAATTGAGTTTATCTGATCATTAAATATCATGTGTATGCATTGGAATGGCACAGAATATATCATGAATATATGAAATTACTATGTGTCAATTACAAACAAGACATATACTTAAATAATAAAGAACAACAACAAAAAACCTATTCTGTGGTCACAAATGATCACAAATGCTACTCCCGCTTTTTATTTGCTCATTAGTTTATGCAAAGTCTTCATGATTGCAATTATGATCTGCACTTTTCTGTTAAAAAAAAAAACAAAAAAGAAACTGAATAATCAAACCAATAAGTCTGCTTCAAACATTTCAGCTTTGCCTACTGAGCCCTAAGCACTGAAGTATGTCTTCAACAGCATCACCAGCCCTCACTGAGAACTCTCAATGAAAATAACCACTAACAGGCACACAAAAAGATACTGCACTGTCTTACCCATTGACTCTGACTGTCATTTGCCTGCTACTTTAACAGCACTCTCACCGCTGATCAAAAGACCCCTGTTCATATATGCAATTTATTGATTCAGTGCACTGATTTTTGACTTCCTATGACATAGATTCATGTGTCCCAGAAAATCCCTTTGGAGAGAACTTGGAATGCTTCCCACAAACCTTCTCATATTTTGTATGAGAGCTACAGAGACTTGAACCTGGTCTCTCAGGGAAGAAAGCTCAAGAGAACACACATGGAGCGCCAGCCCTCCATGCGTCCACAGGGATTGAAGGCCTCCTACACATGAGACTCGACTCTAATGCAACGTCTCCCAGTAGGAGTTTTGTGAAATCAGAGGGTGAATGAATGTTGTAAACAGGGAAAGAAGGGAGGAGTCCACAGAGGTGTGAGCAAAAGCAGGTGGCAGGTGGAGAATTCCACTGGACAGAATGCACAGTTTGGGCAATGGTGGGAATTAAGTAAAGGCAAGAGGATTGAAGCCTCTGAGATTTAAGTCTGGATATCCCTGAGCCCTGAACTTGCATATTTTCCAGAAGAAATACAGAGTCACTGACATTTTTGAGAAAAAGTGTCATTACATATTGTTGACTTCAGGCATAGAACTTCCTGATTTGGAGTCAAAAGTTCTGGATGGTTTATAGGACCTGGAGCACATCACTGAATTTCTCTGCTTCTATTACTTTCTATGTAAAAGAAAAGCATTATTATTAATCTCACAGGGTATATATGAGGATCAGGGATTCTTGGCTCAGTGTAAAGTGGCTAGAATAGTGAAGGGGACATGATATCAATTGCAGAGTTCTCTAGTCAGTACCTGAAATTCAGAGAAATTTGGCTATTTAATCAAAGATAGAGCTAGAGCTGGAAAAAAATCTAAGGCCTTGATACATGGTATGAGGATGTTGGTTGGATGCCTACAAAGATTTTGTTTTCTAAGACTTCTCTGACCATTCTGACACTGCAACAGTAACCAACCTCTTACAATTGAGAGCAATAAGACAATAGCATAGGTGTGCCATCGGGTTTGGAGAGAACTAGAAGGGTACCTCACTCATCTTATCTCCTTTATGCCAAGCCTATAAAAAGGGGGTCCATCACAGCATTGCACAGTTAGAGAAACACTGAAGGGGACTAAACAACAAAGGAACTACGCCCGTAAAGACCTGCATGATCTGGTCACCCTGTACCAATAAGGACAGGGGAAAAGTCATGGAACTGAATATGAGGGTGTGGATGAGGAGGTTGGTAATGCTACAAGATAAAGGAGAATTTACTGTCTTGGTCCTGAAAGAAAAGACAGAAAATCTGGCAGCCACAAGGCCTAGGGTTAAGACCTACTGAGTTTATATAGAGTGTGAAGGTCCTGGCATCCCAGGTTAACATTCAACCATGTAGCTAGAGACTCAGTTATTGATTTTAACCAGCCTCTCTCAGCAGCTACTCCCCTTGCTGGCATGCTGCCCATAAGAACTCTCTGTTTAAATACTTTGATGGGTGTTTAGTGTCCACTCACACATTCACTAATCTCTTCTAATGAAAAGTCAGCTTTTAGTTTGAGTCACCGCAATCTGACCTGATATTGTCAATTCATACCTTCTTCTCCATCTGGAATGTTTGTCCCTTGATGTTTCAGCTGGATAATAGCAACAGCCATAGCAACAGAGAAGAAAGTTATCCTTTAGCCCAAACTACATGGTCACCATTTACCAAGAACTCTTCAATTTACTGTCTCGTGAGAAACACATTAGAAACCAAAAATCAGTTGCCCTTTTCTTATTAAGAAAGAAAGCATTGATAAGCACAAACTCTGTCTCAGGCACTGTGTTAGGCAGGTGGGGCACAGTGGTAGACAGATTTTTTTTAGTCACTGTTATCAGTGACTTCACTGTCTACTTATCAAATGAGGCCTTCCAGCATTACACAGATCACATTTAAATGCTTGAGAAAGACTCAAGATATAAGTGTCCTATAAAGGCAAAGGGTGGTGTTTTGATCTACAAAAAGGCAGCTATAAATGTGGGACTGCAGATCCCACATCAAAACTTATGTGCTGTTTCCTTCTTCTACTGTCTCTTCCACTTCCCACGGTTAAGCAAGAGTGGGGACAGGTAAAACTCTAGACATAAGGAAAATGGCCTGCAATCAGAATGAAGATTTAAAAAAAAAAAAGCAGATTTTGTGCCAAGAATACTAACTATATATTAATAGTAAATTTCAGGCTTATTCCTGGACTTTATCCTGCTCAGCTAATAGTGCCTACACTTTCCCTTCCTTCTATCACATGGAAAATACCTCTGTTTATTGTCCTAGCAACCATTACAAGGTACATTTAGGGAAAAGGAAAGTGCATTATGTTTCATAAAATAAAATTAAAATAAAAGGGTATGGAGTAAGGTCCAGGAGTTCAGAGAAAACATGAAATGGGTGGTTGAGAGGAAATCAAGGAAGGCCATCTTCAGCAGATGACATTTTAAGGAAATCTGAAGAAACAGCAAGAATTATCCAGCTGAAACATCAAGGGACAAACGTTCCAGATGGAGAAGAAGATATTAACTGACAACTTCAGGTCAGAATGAGATGACTCAAACTAAAAGCTGACTTTTCATTAGAAGAGATTAATCAATGTGTGAGTGGACACTAAACACCTATCAAAGTATTTAAACAGAGAGTCGTTATAGATTTATGTTTTCAAAATCCACTTATTTCTTATTTGTGTTGATTGTGTTTGAAAATTTTAGGCCGACTTCAAAACCCACACAGCAGGATTTCCAGAATTGGTCTCACTAAAAGGCATGAGATTTAAGTTAATGTTGCCAGAATTACTGGTATTAAGAGTAGAAACTTAAAAAGAGTCCTTATCTCAATGTTACCAAAAATAAAAGACAGAGATAAGCCCAACCAGCTTCAAAGGACTCTCTGTTTCAATATTTTGTTTAGTAATGGGTGTTTAGTGTCCATTCACACAGATGATTGTTTTTAATCTCTTCTAATTCTTGACACAATTGCCCAAAACCTATGTTGAAGAAACAATAAGCCTTTTTAATAAATGGTGCTTGAAAAACTGGATATCCACATGTAAAAGGTTCAATCTGGATCCCTCTTTCTCACTCTACACAAATCAATTCAAATTGGATCAAAGACCTAGGAATAAGACTAGAAGTCATGCAACTGCTAGAGGAGGACATAGGACAGACTCTAACCTATAGGTGCAGGCAACAACTTCCCCAGAGGACTCCTAGAGCTCAGGAAGTAATGCCAATACGCAAGAAAAGGAATGACACCAAACAAAAAAGTTACACAGCGAAGGAAACAACAGCAGGAAGAGAAACCTTCAGAATGGGAGGAAAAAATCTTTGCCAACTCTCCTGACAGAGGATTAATTTCCAGAATATATAAAGAACTCAAAAGACTCAACACCATACAAACAAGTAACTGATTCAGTAAATGGGAAAATGAACTTAACTGACCCTCCTCCAGAGAAGTATAAATGGAAATTGTATGAAAAATGTTCAACATCTTTACACATAAGGGGAATGAAAACCAAAACGACGTTGAAATTCCATCTTAAATAAAATAACAATAAATTTTTGCAAAGGTGTGAGGGAAAATCCACTGTTGGTAGAAAAATAAATTAGTACAGGCACTATAGAAATCAGGATGAAAGTTCTTCAAAAAACTAAACAGGGAACTACCATTATATCCACGCCTTTGTATCTATTCAAAAGAATTACAGACAGCATATTTTAGATACATGCCTTCCCATGTTTATACCAGCACAATTCACAATAGCCAAATTGTAGAATCAGTCTAGGTGTCTGTCAACAGATAATGGATAAAGAAAATGGGGTATATGTACATAATGGAGTTTCATTCAACCATCAGAAAGGAAGAGATTATGTTATTTGAAAGAAAATGGATGGAATTGAAAAGGATTAGGTTAAGAAAAATAATCCAGACTCAAAAAGAAAAGTGCTATATGCTTTCTCTCATATGTGGAAGCAAGAGAGGAAAAAGAAACAGGGAAGGACCTCATGAAACTAGAAGGGAGCTAAATAAGGTAAGAGAAAGGGGTTCAGAGGAAGGGAGGAGTGGAGGGTAAGGGGAGGTACTGGAGAATTAAATTGATCAAATCATGTTATATACATGTACTAATATGCCACAATAAAAGTCACCATTTGGTATTATTAACATGCACCCAAAACAAATGATAGAAACGTTATTGTACTTCCCAAGATTGTTGAGATTAATTTTAAAATAAATAAATAATTCATTTCTAGAGAGAGAAGAGGGGAGGGGAGGGAGGAGGGGGGATAGTAGAGGATAGGAAAGGCACAGAATACAACAGACTCCAGAATGGCAATATGTAAATCAATGGTTGTGCAACTGAAGTGATTCTGCAATCTGTATATGGGGTAAAAATGGGAGCTCATATCCCACTTGAATCAAAGTGTGAAATATGATATATCAAGAACTATGTAATGTTTTGAACAACCTACAATAAAAATTAATTTAAAAAAATAAATAAAATAAATAAATAAACAAAACAAATGGATCATTTTGGACCAGCTGTTTGTTGTCAAAATTATGACTAAATGGAGATTCAGTATGTCTCTGGAATCCTCATGTATGTGATCAAAACATGGGAGTTCAACTGCTATTTCTTACCAGGGACAGAGAAATACCTAATGGTTGACTTCAGTGACTGAAAGTCAAGAGATCTTCCAGTTAACTGTATTTTCCTCAAAGGATTGATTCACTCATAATGTAAACATATTAACTCAGTATATGAGTGAAAAAATGGAAAAAGAATAAAGTTATGTATTTTAAGTTTTGCATTGTGCTTAGATTTTGACATTTGAATATTTTATTCCCTCAAAGGGAGGATTTGATCAGTCTGTCTATATACGCAGGAAACTTTAGGACACAAAATTGGCTGATGCCAATCAAATGCTCTGATGAAAAGAATATGAGACAATGTTCAAATAGGGTTCAAACTGGTGTCAATCTTCTGATGAAATTTCTTTTAGTGAAAATTTGATTCATTTTAAGCCTCTATTTTTTACTTTTGGCAGAACTACTGACAAACTTAAAAATGGGTTTCCCACACTGAATGATGACTTCAAATGAGAATAGTCTTTTACATTTTATTGCCATCCCTGGCACAGGAGTTAAGTAACACTATGTCAGTGTTACTCCAGGAGAATGATGAGGTAACTGTTTATCTGGTACTTGACTATTCTCCAGGAATAGTAAATAGGACAGTGAATAGGACAAAGTATGAAATGTTCCAGATTTTGCACCAGTTAAATTATTCCCTCTAAAAAATTCACACTATAAGTAATGTGATGCAAGTAACACAGAAATTAGACATAATTCACTAATAATATTGTGTTCCCACAATAAAAAAATTTAAAAATCATGTCTTGTTTATAAACACTTTGAGGACACTTTGACCTACAAAGAAAAATTCAAAAGAGAATCTAAAATAGTGGTTATGAGTAAAAATAATACTTAATATTGCCACATGAGAATCCAGAAAATGTATGCATCATTGCACAAGTCTATGTAAAAGATATATGTAAAAAATACCAAGAGAGGGGCTAGGGTTTTAACTCAGTGGTAGAGCACTTGCCTGGCAGACATGCGGCACTAGGTATGATTCTCAGCACCACATATAAATAAAATAAAGATTCATCAAATATATATATACAGTTTTAGATTATTCCTGTGTGGTAGAGATAATGAAGTAGAACCCATTTGAGCCTGAATACATACTTCATTTTCTTACCAACTCTTTAAAAAAAAATCTTTAAAGAAATATAAATCACATACACTATTTGTTGGACTCTTAAGGCTATAACTGTTAGTGAATCGCAGTGAGCCTTCAGGTCAGTCTGAACTGGCTACCGACATTCAGGGAAGTAACTCTAAAATAGCAATTAAAATATATAAACAAGGGCAGGGTGTAGAGCACAATGATTGAGTCCATGCTTAGCATATGCAAGGCCTTGGGATGGATCTCAACCAACACACACACACACACACACACACACACACACACACACACATGTACACGTGTATGTGTACCATTCGTTCTATCAGAATGACATTGCGGAATTGATCACATCAAAATAAAAGCATCAATACATAGAAACCTATAGAATTAGATATTTATTGAAGTATCATCTTAATCACAATACTCTGATAATAACTTAAATGCCTATAATAGAGAAGGACAAGACAGACTGTTGTATCAAGTGCTATGGAAACTTTATCTATGAAAAACAAATAACAACACCACAGTAGTAAAAGAGAAGAATCTCCTGATACATTTTTTAAACTCAAGGAGTTCAACAATGTGAACTATTACAAAAAAAATGTAAGGTTATCAACATTTACAAAATTCAAACGTAGTTCTCTTTAGTAATGAGCAAATATCATACAGCTTCTGAACAAGTATGACTGTGTGTAAAACCACCGCTCTCTGACATAATTTCACCAAAGCCCTTTTCATCTCATTGTTTCCCAGGCTGTAGATAAGGGGATAAGCCAATGATATCAGTTTCTTGGTAGCTGGTGAGTAGCTAGATTTGGGTTGTAAATAAGTCACACTGGCTGTGCCATAGAGGAGGGTGACTGACGTGATATGAGAGGCACAGGTGGAAAAGGCCTTCTGCCTCCCAGTTGTTGATGGCATCTTCAGGATGGCAAAGAGAATTCGAAGGTAAGACAAGAGTATCAACAAGAAAGGAAGCAATATAATCAAAATGGTGCCTGTGAAGGCATAGATTTCAAACAAGGAGGTATCTGCACATACAAGTTCCAGCACTGGGGGAGTCTCACAGAACAGATGATTGATTTCATTGGGACCACAAAAGGGAAAAGTAAATACTCATGTGGTCTGCAGAGTAGCCACCATGATCCCAGAGACCCATGAGAACATGACTAATTTCAAAAACACCCTCTTATTCATAATAATGGGGTAGGTCAGAAGGTCAGAGGATAGCAGATGGCAGCAAATCAGTCATAAGCCACTGCCCCGAGGAGAAAACACTCGGTTCCACCAAAAAGAAGAATGAAATACATCTGTGCAAACAGCCCACATAAGAAATTGTAGTTCTCTCAAAGGACAGGACCACCAACATTTCAGGCATGATGGTTGCACTGAAACTCACTTCGACTACAGATCAATTCTGCAGGAACAGGTACATGGGGATATGAAGAGTCTGCTCCAGCAAGATGGCGCCTATGATGGTGGCATTTCCCATCAGGGTCACCAGATAAATAACCAGGAAAACCCCAAAGATCTTGTCTTGGAGAAGCCCAAGAGGATGAATTCAACCACAGAGCTTTGATTTTGTCTTTTCATTGCAGTACTGGAGCCCTATATTGTTTCTGCAGACATAATCAAAGAATAAAGTCATGGTCCAATAACTGAGAGAAGCAATCTGCATTCACCATGGAAATTCTGGCATAGGATGAAAAGAGGAACCCATCTTCCAAAACTTACATTGAAACATTTGATGAATGGGAAAATACAAAGATTAATAATATTAGTAAATCTTATCAAACATAAAAGTAAAAATAAAAAATTCTTAGATATTTGATCTTAAAAATGCAAAATTCTATCAAGATTCTATTGTTAGTTGTACACTATGCAGTTTTAAAGTAAACATACCCTAAAGAAATATACGTATTTTCTAACACTGGTTCTAATCTCATATTACCACACGTCTCTCATTTCCTCAATATTTGTAAATATAACAATGAAGACTACAGAAAATAAAGCAGATAAATGGAAAAAGCTAATGCCAACTTTTGATAATAATTCAGGAATAGTGAATTTTATGTAAATTTACTTAAATATTCTTTATATTCAAGAATACTAGAACTTTGTGTGACATTGAAGGGTGACAACGTTCCACAGGATACTCAGAGAGGGTTGTATTTTAAATGCACCTGTCTCAGGTAACACCTCTAGACTATGTGAATTGGTTTGGGGCTTATTAACTTCTTATTAATGTCTGGCTAATTCTGTTGGAATTTATTGGGATATAAAATTTTTAGCCCCAGAGATCCAAGACTCATCCTTGTGACCATGATGATGTAAGGACAAGCCCACTTTTTGGTCATTCTGGAGCTGCAATTTCAAAGTTTCCACTCTCTCCCACTCTTTCTTCTCTTTCCTTTCCCAGTCTCCTCATCAAGCACCATGGATTCATTAATTATTCAACAAGCTCTGATGGATCTACCATTTTCTAGACTCTGAAATATAAGGAATTTGGTGCAGACACAATCTCAACAGAAACCTAAGCACACTACCTAAAATAACCTTGACCCTCATGAGTAAGCTACATAAAATAGAACCCATTATTCCCCCAACTCTCTACTCTACCCCTTACATATTGCTGTGTATTTTTCATTTTTATCAATTGACATTACATATACATTTATACAAATATCATCCCTACAACAGTATAATCCCTGAGGCAAAGATTTGGTTTGCATTTTAGTATCTACACAATGCCTCCAACAATCCCCAGCTCATTACTCACGTTAAATCAATAATTTTAAAGAAATAAATGGAATATATTAGGAAAATTAGACTCTAAAGAATATTCTCAAAAGCAAAGTGAAGCCAGTACAGAACACAATTGGAAAACAAATAGCAAGTAATAACAAGGGCTTTAGACAATTTAAATGAGGGAACGATTACATGTGGATGGGGAACTGGAGAGGACAACCACAGTCACAGGATGCTGTGGGTGGAAGGGGCAGTGGGTGGGAAAAAGACACAGGGCAGGACACGTTCAAGTCAAAGGTCCCTGATGGCAATGGGACTAGAATGGAGCCCACTGTGTCTTCTATGATGTTCTGAAAACTAGGGGATATTCAGCAGGAAGATGAGGAAGCCAGCAGGACAGAGTATCCCAGCGAGCTGACGGTATATGGTGTCTTCAGTGCAGCTCTATAGGGCATGAGCGACAGCAGAAGGCAAATTGCTTTATTCCTGAGTTGGACCATAGTCATATTATCAAAAGTCTGTATAAACCATGACAGTTATTTGTCTTTTAACAGCAAAAACTCTCTTAAAATTAGTAAAATACACTGTGTAGGACCAAATAATCAAAACTCATTTCTAATGGCAAAATACAAATACTAATAATAATCATCATCATAAGCAAAATGTGTACTCAGTTGCAAATATTAGGATTGGATGGGTTCTAAAATGTAAAAATTTAGAGTAGTATTTTAAAACAAAGGAAAAATTTGTAAACTGATCTAAATTATGTTTGGAATAAAATTATATTTAATAACATAGTAAAATATGGGTAACAAAACCTAATTGCACAATTCAATATACTTACTAGAAAGAATTTTAACTGTTACCACACAAAAAAACATAAACCTCTGAGGTTATAGAAATGCCTATTAAGTTTAGCAGATGAATAAAGATTGTGTGGATGTATTGGTATTACACAGTGTATATCATGAATATGTGGAATTTCTATGTGTCGACTACAAACAAAACATAACTAATAAAGAGCAGCAACAAAACTGTGATGTGGTCACAATTGACCACAAATGCTGCTCCCTCTTTTCATTTGCTCATTACTTTATACAAAGTTTTTATGACTGTTGTTATGAGCTGCACTTTTCTTTTGAAACAAACAAAAAAGTAACTGAAGCATCAAACCAGAAAGTCGCCTTCAAATATTTCAGCCATGCCCACTCATTCCTGAACACTGAGACAGAAATATCACCAGCCTTCATTGAGAACTCTCAGTTAAAAAACCACTAACAGACACATGAGCAGAAGCTGCACTGTCTTAGCTATTGACTCTGACTCTGTCACTTGCATGCTACTTTATCTTCACTCTCACCACTGGTCAAAAGGCACCTGTTAATAAGTGCAATTTAGTGATTGAGTGCACTGATTTTTTTACCTCCCATGACATAGAATCATGTGCCCCAGAGAATCCCTCCAGAGAGAACTTGGAATGCTTCCCACAGACCTTCTCATATTTTGTAGGAGAGCTACAGAGACTTGAACCTGGTCCCTCAAGGAAGAAAGCTCAAGAGAACACACATGGAGTGCCAGTCCTCCATGTGTCCACAGGGATTGAAGGCCTTGTACACATGAGACTCAACACCAATGTGACATCTCCTAGTAGGAGTTTTGTGAAATCAGAGGGTGAATGAATGTTGTAAACAGGGAAAGAAGGGAGGAGTTGGGGGAGGTGTGAGCAAATGTAGGTGGCAGGTGAAGATTCAGCTGGACAGAATGCACAATTTGGGCAATGGTGGGAATTAAGTAAAGGCAACAGGATTGAAGCCTCTGAGATTTAAGTCTGGATGCTCCTGAGCCCTGAACTTTCATATTTTCCAGAAGAAATACAGAGTCACTGACATTTTTGAGAAAAAGTGTCATTACAGTTTATTTCATACATAGAGCTTCTTAACTTAGAGTCAAAAGATCTAGACTTGGAGCACACCACTGAACTTCTCTGCTTCTATTACTTTCTATGTAAAAGAAAAGCATTATTATTAATCCCACAGGGTATATATGAGAATCAGGGACTCTTGGCTCAGCGTAAAGTGAACAGTGAAGGGGACATGATATCAATTGCAGAGTTCTCTAATCAGTATTTTCAGAGAAAATTGACTTTTTAATCAAGCATGAAGCTAGAGCTGGAAAAAAATCTAAGGCCTTGATGCATGGTATGAAAATGTTGATTGGATGCCCACAAATATTTTGTTTGCTAAGACATCTCTGACCATTCTGACATTGCAACAGTAACCAACCTCTTACAGTTAAGAGCAGGAAGACAATAGCATAGTTGTGTCATCAGGTATGCAGAAAATAGAAGGGTACTGCATTCATCTTATCTTCTTTATGCCAGGCCTATAAAAAGGGCTCCATCACAGCTTTGCACAGCTAGGGAAACACTGAGGGGGACTAAAGAACAAAGGAACTACACCCATAAAGACCTGCATGATCTGGTCAGCCTGTACCAAAAAGGACAGGGGGAAGTCATGGAACTGAATACGAGGGTGTGGATGAGGAGGTTGGTAATGCCACAAGATAATGGAGAGTTTATTGACTTGGTCCTACAAGAAAAGACAGGAAATTTGCCAGCCACAAGGCCAAGGGTTAAAACATACTGAGTGGATATAGAGTGTGAAGGTCCTGGCATCCCAGGTTAACATTCAACCATGTAGTAGAGACTCAGTTATTGATTTTAACCAGCCTCTCTCAGCAGCTACTCCCTTGCTGGCATGCTGCCCATAAGAACAAAGTGGTCATAGCAGCAGAGAAGAAGGTTATCCCTTGGCCCAAACTACAGGGTCACCATTTACCAAAACCCCTTCACTTCACTATCTCTTCAAAAATACATCACAGACTATTGAGTAGGCAGTATAGGACTACAACCATACACATACTTAGAACCATGCTAGAATTAATGTGATCTCATTTCACTTTGTAATTTTTTAAACACAAAATTATTCAATTCTGTATGAATGCAAATAACACCAGTGCATAATTTGAATGTTTATATCAATTTTATTATGTAATAAAGACTCAACAAAAATAAATTTGATCTAGTTTAACCATCATAAACCAAAAGAACAGTGAAGATAGTTCATGACTAGAAGCATGAATGATCTATCCCCAAATAACAGACACAAATATTCCACACATCCCTTAATGAAGCAGAATATGTATACCTAATCTTAAATAATATCACACAATTAATTTTATTCATATCATGTTTAAAGTAGTCATGATAATCTGAATATTGAAGATTCCATATGAATTAAACCAAGATTATGTTGAGAGTTAATCAGAATTTTCTTCACTAATTTCCCACTAGACATGATTGTTATAGTCTTAACGGTTCAATGTTTTCTTTTTCCTCACAATTGTGATGCACAATAAAATGCAGCCAAGATATTAAGTGCTGAAAAACACATGATCCCCATTTTTCCAATAAACCACTTATGGGGCAATGCAATTTTCCTCCGAATTTAACCCCATAGCATCTTCTTTGAAGAGTAAGTGATGTACAGTAATCAATAAACACACACACAGCTACCACCAAAATGCAAATTGCAACAGCCCAAACAATCATACAAGCCAAATTGGGATGTACAAGTGTATCATTAACAAAAGCTATCAAGTTATGAAAGCTGGAACAACAAATCAAGAAACAGAGAAAGAAATATATATGTATCTTTTTTTTACACAAAAGTTGATGCTCTTCTGAACTCACATGTGTGATTGCTTGTAAATTGAGGAGTCATCTAGAAACTGTGAACAACAACCCAACTTCCAACTCTAAGAGAATTCTCAAGCTGCCCCTCCATCTCAAGCTGCCACATCACCCATCATGGAAAGGTGAACTGGGCTACCTCAGGAATACAAGTTCCTCCCAAGAGGAGTTCAAGAAGTTTGAAAAAATTACTTGGTGAGTATATTACAGGAGGATCAAACATCAGAGGATCTCTAATACCCAGAACTTGCTCTTAACTCTGAGATATGGAAACTCCATGATAAACACATCATATTTCACGTCACAAGAAATGGAATATCTGCTTTACTTGGCCACACCAGTGTCCCAAGAGATACCCTGTATCTTTGCATGTGACTGTCAGACCTCTTTATGGAGACTCCCATGTCCAGAGGGCTGAATCAACACAGGGACACTCAGGAAGGCAGCTGAGGAAACAAACCCTGCCACCCACTAGCCCTCAGCTGTGAAGCACTGGAAGGGCTTCCTCCTGAGGACTGCTCTGTTACCGGTTCTCCTTGATTATTTCTGTGACTATGCCAGACCCTGATCTGCTGCAGTCTCTGGCTGGGCACAAATCATGAGCCTCCACACAGCTTGTAGATTCAAATAGCAATTCTTCATTCCCAATCTCACACCGGCCTTCTACAAACACGTTCTGGGGATATCCACGTTCTCTGCAGAAATCCACCACGCCACTGGGCTTCTGTCTCCCAAAAATACCGTCTGACCCTAAGAACTCAAGAGGAACTCAGGCAGCAGGATACACCCTATTCTAAACGGGGAACACCCTAATCTCCTATTACCGGGAACACCCTAAACACGATCTGCCCTGGTCCTTGAGCAAGGTCACCTTACATGCAATGTAGCTGCAAAATGTCCTATTTCCATGAGTCCTTCCACTAAAGAAACATGGGGGTATGCTGGCAAGGAAATTGTCATGCCTATTTGGCTGATGGCTCCCAGCATCTCCCCCCTTCTGATTAATTAAACAACAAGTAATGTGGCTTAAGGACCGTGCCTGGTAGGTTGTCCAGTTCAACATATGGTTCTTACCCGTCATTGGAAAACTGACCTTTAGGTGTCAGCCTCCTGTCTTAGGTTGATACCACTGCAACTGGATCATACCCGTCACTGACTGCCGGTCCAGCATACAGCCATACTTGTGGATAGGTCTATGCACCAGTGGGGGGGGGGGGTGAGGTTCTTTGCCTCACCTCTGTTGGCCCCCAAATTTGGCCTTGGTGCCAGTGGGGGAGTGAGGTTAATGTGGCTTAAGGACCGTGCCTGGTAGGTTGTCCAATTCAACATATGGTTCTTACCCTTCATCGGAAAACTGACCTTTAGGCGTCAGCCTCCTCTCTTAGGTTGATACCACTGCAATTGGATCATACCCATCACTGACTACCGGTCCAGCATATGAAGCTAACATCTTGACTCAGTCTGCTCTCTTCTTATTCATGGAGAAAGTATTTGATACGTACAAACTCTCTCTCAGGCACTGTGTTAGGCAGGTGGGACCCAGTGGTGGACAGATTCTTTTAGTCACTGTTATCAGTGACTTCACTGTCTACTTATCAAATGAAACTTCCAGCATTACACAGATCACATTTAAATGCTTGAGAAAGACTCAAGATATAAGTGTCCTACAAGGACCAGAGGGAGTGTTTTGATCTACAAACTGTACATGCTATTTAAAAAGGCACTTATAAATATAGGACTACAAATTCCACATCAAAACTTACGTGCTGTTTCTTTCTTCTACTGTTCTCCTCCATTTCCCACTGTTAAGGATGGGTGGGGACAGGTAAAACTCTAGATGTGAGGAAAGTGGTCTGCAATCAGAATGAATTTTTTTTTAAAAAGCAGGTTTTTGTGCCATAAATACTAACTATATACTAATAGTAAATTCAGGCTTACACCTGCACTTTATCCTGCTCGGCTAATGGGGCCTTCACCTTCCCCACCTTCTATCACATGGAAACTACCTCTGTTTATTATCCCAGCAACCATACAAGGTATATTTAGGGAAAAGAAAAGTGTATTCTGCTTCATATAATAAAATTAAGATAAAAGGGTATGGAGTAAGGTCCAGGTTTCAGAGATAACAGGAAATAGGTAGTTGAGAGCAGATCATGGAATACCACCTTCAGCAGATGACATTTTAAGGAGATCTGAAGAAACAGCAAGAATTATCCAGCTGAAACAGCAAAAACAAACATACCAGATAGCTAAAAAGGCATGACTTGACAGCTCCAGGCCAGACAGAGGTGACTCAATTCAAAGCAGAATTGTCATCAGAAAACATAAGCAAGTGTATGAGTGGACACTAAACACCAATGAAAATCTTTAAATGGAGAGTTATTACAGATTTACATTTTAAAGTTCACTTTCTTGTGTATGTCAACTTCAAAACCAGCAGAAAGTGATTTCAAGAACACATCTCAATAACTGGCATGAGATTCAAGTTAATGAAGGTTAGTTAACTAACCTTCAGAATTGGAGGAAAATTCAAGTTAATGTTAAATTAGTTAATGGTTGGTATTAAGAGTAGAAACATAAAATAAGTCCTTCTGTCAAATTTATATAGAAGAAGAGACAAGTAAGCCCATATAGCTTCACTCATTGTATTCCTTTTTTAAAAAACTCATCTGATTCTTGACACAATTGCCGAAAACCTATGTTGAAGAAATGATAAGCCTTTATAAAAAATGGTGCTTGAAAAACAATATCCACATGTAAAAGGTTCAATCTGGATCCCTCTTTCTCACCCTACATAAATCAATTCAAATTGGATCAATGACCTAGGAATAAGACCAGAAGTCACGCAACTGCTAGAAGAGGGCATAGGAGAGACTCTAACCTATAGGTGCAGGCAACAAGGACTCCTAGAGCTCAGGAAGTAATGCCACGATGCAAGAAAAGGAATGACACCAAACTAAAAAGTTACACAACAAAGGAAACAACAGCAGGAAAAGAAACCTTCAGAATGGGAGGAAAAAATCTTTGCCAACTCTCCTGACAAAGGATTAATATCCAGACTATGCAAAGAACTCAAGAGACTCAACACCATTCAAACAAGTAACCAATTCAGTAAGTGGGCAAATGAACCTAACAGACACTCCTCCAGAGAAGAATAAATGGCAATTGTATGAAAAGTGTTCAATATCTTTACACATAAGGGAAATGCAAATCAAAGCTATGCTGAGATTCCATCTCAACAGAAATAACAATGTTTGCAAAGATGTGAGGAAAAGGAACTGTTATCCACTGTTGGTGGGAAAAGTAAATTAGTACAGGCACTATGGAAATCAGTATGGAGGTTCCTCCAAAAACTAAACAGGTAACTACTGTAATATCCAGCTATACCACTTCTTGGTATCTATCCAAAAGAATTACAGACAGCATATTTTAGATACATGCCTTCCCATGTTTATAACAGCACAATTCACAATAGCAAAATTTAGAACCAGGCTAGGTGTCTATCAATAGATAACAGATAAAGAAAATGGGGTATATATACACAATGGAGTTTTTTTTAACCATCAGAAAGGAAGAAATTATCTCCTGACTGAAAGAGATCTTCCTGTTAGCTGTATTTTCCTCAAAGTATTGATTCACTCATAATATAAACATATTAATTCAGTATAGAGTGAAAAAAATGAAAAAAAGAATAAAGATTAAAATAAAATCATGTATTTTTAAGTTGTGCATTGTACTCAGATTTGGGCATTTGAATATTTTATTTCCTCAAAGGCAGTATTTGATCACTCTCTATATATAAACAATGAGGAAACTTTAGGTCACAAAAATACAATGAAAGAATTTGCTAATGTCAATCAAATGCCCTCATGAAAAGAACATTGGATAGCATT
This sequence comes from Callospermophilus lateralis, assembly GCF_048772815.1. Lineage (NCBI taxonomy): Eukaryota > Metazoa > Chordata > Mammalia > Rodentia > Sciuridae > Callospermophilus > Callospermophilus lateralis. The sequence continues at coordinate 157,737,608 of NC_135306.1, forward strand.
CAAATGTGATTCAAACTTGTGTGTATCTTCAGATAAAATTATTTTACTGCAAATCCAATTCATTTTATACCTCCAATTTTCACCTTTGGCAGAAGTACTGATAAACTTAAAAACAGTCTTTTAACAATGGAATAATCTTTTACACCTTTATTACCATTCCTGGAGCAGGAATTAAGAAACACTACTTCAGGGTAAAAGAATAATCTTAGAGAATAGTATGGTGTGTGTGAAAACACATGTGATACAGGTAAACAGGTACCTTACTATTCTCTGAGAATAGAAAAACATCAAAGAATGAAACTTCCACATTTTACACCTGTGAAAATATTACCCCTGAAAAGTTCACACCATAAGTCATATGATGTAAGGGCCATAGAAAATAGTAATAATTCATTAATCATATTATTTTCCCAAAATAAATTGTAAAAAATCATTTATTGTTCACAGATAAATTTGAGGGCAATTTGACCTATGAAGGAAAATTCAAAGTACTCCGAAATAATGATCATAAGTGAAAACAATACTTAATATTGCCACATGAGTATCCAGAAAATATATGCATCATTTTGTAAATATATGTAAAAAACACCAAGAGAAATATAATTTTGGTATATCCCACTGTGAGAAGTGAGTTCATTTGAGCTTCAAAATAGTAATTCATTTTCTGATTCATTGAAAAGATTTTCTATCCAGAAAAAAAATCACACACACTATTGATTGGTCTCTTGAGGCTACAGCTGTTACTGAATCTCAGTGAGCCTTCAGGTCAGTTTGAACTGGTTACAAGAATACAAGGAAGTAACTCTACAATAGCAATTAAAATATATTAAAAAGTGCAGGGCATGTGGCACAGTGATTGAGCACATGCTTAGCATATGCAATGCCTTCTATAAGATTTCAACCAACACACACACACACACACACACACACACACACACACACACACACACAAAGTGTAAATAACATTCATTCTAACAGAATGACTTTGAGGAAATGACCACATCAAAATAAAAGCATTGATACATAGAAACCTATTGAACTAGATATTTATTGAAGCATCATCTTAATCACATTAGTCTGATAATGACCTGGATGCTAATAATAGGGAAATGCATGACTAGACTGTTGTATCATGTGGTAAGGAAACTTAGTATCCCTTAAAAACAATGACAACACCATATATTAAAAGGGAAGAATCTCCTGATACATTTCAAACTCAAGGAATTCAACACTGTAAACATTAATATCAAGAAATGGAATCTGTTTTCATCATTTATTAAGTTCAAATAGAGTTTTCTTGAGGAATGAGCAAATCTCACATGGCTTCTCAACAAGAAAAACTGTGTAAAACCACCGCTCTCCACCATAATTTCACCAAAGCCCATTTCATCTCATTGTTTCGCAGGCTGTAGATTAGTGGATTCAGCAGGGGTGTGAGCAATGTGTAAACCAATGACAACACTTTCTTTGTTACTGGTGAGTAGCTGGATTTGGGCTGTAAATAAGTCATACTGGGTGTGCCATAGAAGAGGGTGACTGATGTGACATGAGAGGCACAGGGGGAAAAGGCCTTTTGCCTCCAGTTGTTGATGGTATCTTCAGGATGGCAAAGAGAATTCCAAGGTAAGACAAGAGTATCAACAAGAAAGGAACCAAAACAATCAAAATGGTGCCTGTGAAGGCATAGATTTCAAACAAGAAGGTATCTGCACATACCAGTTCCAGCACTGCTGGGGTTTCACAAGATATATGATTAATTTCATTGGAGTCACAAAAGGGAAAACTGAATACCCATGTGGTCTGCACAGTAGCCACCATGATCCCTGAGATCCATGAGAACATTACTAATTTCACAAACACCCTTTTGTTCATAATCATGGGGTAGGTCAGAGGATGGCAGATGGCAGTAAAACAGTCATAAGCCATTGCCCCCAGGAGAAAACACTCAGTCCCCCCCAAAAAGAAGAATGAAATACATCTGTGCAAAACAACCCACAAAAGAAATTGTAGTTTGGTCCGTGGTCAAGATCACTAGCATTTCAGGCATGATGGCCGCACTGAAACTCACTTCCACCACAGATAAATTCTGCAGGAACAGGTACATGGGGATGTGGAGGGTCTGGTCCAGCAAGATGGCAGCTATGATGATGGCATTTCCCATCAGGGTAACCAAATAAATTACCAAGAAAACACCAAAGATCTGCTCTTGGAGTTTAGGAGAATCAGAGAAGCCCAAGAGGATGAATTCAACCACAGAGCTTTGATTTTGTGTTTTCATTGCAGTACAAAAGCCCTATATTGTTTCTGTAGACATGATCAAAGAATAAAGTCACAGTCCAGAGGCTAGGAGTAGCAGCCTGCATTCAGCATGGAAATTCTGGCAGAGGATGAAAAGAGGAACCCATGTTCCAAAAACCTTACGTTGGAACACTTGGAGAATGGCAAAATACTAAGATTAACAATATTACTCAATCTGTCAAATATAAAGTAAAAGTGAACAATTCTTAAAAATCTGCTCTTAAAATTCAAAATGCTATCAAGTTTCTATCACAACTTGTATGCTATGTACTTTTTAGGTAAACATACCTTTAAAGTATATAAATATTTTCTAACACAAGTTCTAATCCCATATTACCACAGATATCCTTCTCTTTATTCAATTGTTGTAAATATAACAATGAAGACTACAGAAAATAAAATGTGATAAAGTAGACAAATAGGAAAAAGCTAATCCAAATTTTTTACAGTAATTCATAAGAGTGAATTTTATGTAAATCTACTTAAATATTCATTGCATCAAGACAAATAGAACTTTGTGTGACATTGATGTTTGACAATATTCCACAGGAATACTCAGGGAGGGTTGTATTTTAAATGCACCTGTCTCAGGTAACACCTCTAGACCATGTAAATTGGTTTTGGGCTTATTAACTTCTTATTAATGTCTGGCCAAATCTATTGGGATTTACTGGGATGTGAAATTTTTAGCCCCAAAGATCCAAGACTAATCCTTGTGACCATTATGATTTAAGGACAAGCCCACTTTTTGGTCATTCTGAGGCTACAATTTCAAAGTTTCCACTCTTTCCCACTCTTTCTCTCTCTTTCCTTCTCCAGTCTCATCAAGCACCTCATGGACTCATTAATTATTCAACAAGCTCTGATGGACCTACCATTTTCTAAACTCTGCAATATAAGCAATTCAGTATAGACCAAATCTCAATAGAAACCTAAGCACACTACCTAAAATAACTATGATCTTCACCACTAAGCTACATAAAATAGTACCCCATTAAGCCCCCAAACTCTCTAGCTCTACAACCCTCACATATTGCCATGTATTTTTCCATTTTTATCAATTGACATTATATACACATTTATACAAATATCATTCCCACAACAGTATAATCCCTGAAGCAAAGCTTTTGTTTGCATTTTAGTATCTACACAATGCCCCCAACAATCCCCAGCTCATTACACATGTTAAAATAATAACTTTAAAGAAATAAATGGAATATATTAGGAAAATTAAACTCTAAAAAATAGTGTCTAAAAGCGAAGCCAGTACAGAGCACAATTGGAAAACAAATAGCAAGTAATAACAAGGGCTTTAGACAATTTAAATAAGAGAAAGATTACATGTGGATGGGGAGCTGGAGAGGACAACCGCAGTCACTGGATGCTGTGGGTGGAAGGGCTGGTAAGTGGGAGGAAAAAAGGCACCGGGCAGGACACACTTGCTCAAGTCAGAGGTCCCTGATGGCAATGGGACTAGATGGAGCCCACTGTGTCTTCTGTGATGTTCTGAAAACCAGGGGATATTCAGCAGGGAGATGAGGAAGCCAGCAGGACAGAGAATCCCAGTGAGCTGACGGTATATGGTGTCTTCAGTGCAGCTCTGTAGGGCATGAGCGACAGCAGAAGGCAAATTGCTTCATTCCTGAGTTGGACCAGAGACATATTATCCAAAGCCTATATAAGCCATGATAATTATATGTTTTTTCAATAGCAAAAACTCTCTTAAAATTAAAAAATATACTGTGTAGGACAAAATAATCAAAACTCAATTCAAATGGCTATAATAATAAATAAATTAAATGTGTACTGAGTTCCACATGTTAGAAACTGGATAGGTTTTAAAATTTACAAATTTGGAGTATTATTTTAAAATAGGAAACATTTATAATGCTGATTAAAAGCATGTTTTGAATAAAATTATGTTTAAAAACCCAGTATGATAACTAGAGTTGACAACAGCTAACTGCACAAATCAAAAACTTGTTGAAGAGGATTTTAAGTGTTCCACACAAAGAAATGATAAACATCTGAGGTTATAGAAATGACAATTGCATTTATCTGATCATTAAGATTGTGTGCATACATTAGAATGGCACAGAATATATCATGAACATGTGCAATTACCATGTGTCAATTAGAAACAAAACCTATACTTCAAGAACAAAACAAAACTATGATACAGTCACAATTGACCACAAATGCTGCTCCCTCTTTTCATTTGCTCATTATTATATCCAAATTCTTCATGATTGCAAATATGAGATGTACTTTTTCTGAACAAAATAAAAAGGAAACTGACAAAACATCAAACTAAAACATCTGATTCAAATATTTCAGTCATGCCTACTGATCCCTGAGCACTGAGGCATGTCTTCAACAGCATCACCAGCTCTTACTGAGAACACTCAATGAAAAAAACCACTAACAGTCACACAAGCAGAAGCCACACTATCTTACCTATGGGCATTGACTGTTATGTTTACATGCTACCTTATCAGCACTCTCACCACTTATTAAAATACACCTGCTTGTAAATGCAATTTAGTGATTGAGTGCACTGATTTTTAACCTCCTATGACATAGAATCATGTGCCCCAGAGAATCCCTCTGGAGAGAACTTTGAATGCTTCCCACAGAACTTCTCATATTTTGTATGAGAGCCACAGAGACATGAACCTGGTCCCTCAGGGAAGAATGCTCAAGAGAACACACATGAAAATATTATCTTACTGAGAAGGAAAATGAAAAACATGGAATGCCAGTTCTCAATGTGTCCATGAGGACTAAAGGCCTTGTACACAGAGGCTCAAATCCAATGTGACATCTCCCAGTAGATTTTTGTGAAATCAGAGCATGAATGAATGTTGTAAACAGGGAAAGAATGGAGGAGTCAGGGGAGTTGTGAGCAAAGGCAGGTGGCAGATGAAGAATTCAACTGGACAGAATGCACAGTTTGGGCAATGGTGGGAATTAAGTAAAGCAAGAAGATTGAAGCCTCTGAGATTTAAGTCTGGATGCTCCTGAGCCCTGAACTTGCATATTTTCCAGAAGAAATAGAGAGCCACTGATATTTTTGAGAGAAGGCATCATTACAGTTGATTTCATGCATAGAGCTTCTTGACTAGAGTAAAAAGATCTGGACTGGTTGATAGGACTTGGAGCACATCACTGAACTTCTCTGCCTTCTTTACTTTCTATGTAAAGGGAAAACATTGTTATTATTCTCTCAATGTATACATGAGGACCAGGGACTCTGGGCTTGGTATAAAGTGGCTAGGGCATTGAAGAAAACCACATGCTGTGTTTCAGAAGAATACAGGGCTGGATGAACCTACAGACAACGTGCCTGGACCAATGTTCTCCTTTTGTATTTCTCCTCTCTGATTTCTAGGAGAAGCATACCTCTCAAGACTGTTCTCTCCTCCTTGGAGCAATAAGGCTACCAATAACGCTTAGAGATACATTCTCTTTAATCTGTGTCCAGTGAGAAACATAACACTAACCTAAGAGAATGGTTTTCATTTACAGAATCCAATCCAAGGACCCTTCCCAAGTCATTCACTATAGTCATTCTCCAGGAGAAGTGCCCGCTGGGTGTAGTGTGCTTTCCTTATTCACACCCCATACAATCCTACAGGGCCCCCTGATGGACCACCATGTTATATGTCCAGATGCCATTGACTGTATCACAGGTGTACACACTTTGTGTGCAGTCATAGTCATGTAGACAAACAATCATCATGTTTTTGCCTGTAGTTTACATTTCCTTGAAAAGTATGTGAATAAAATTTCAGACACATGTTGAGATAATAAAAAGTCATAATATTCATATTTATCTCTATTTCAAAGCTATTATATCATTGATACATAGTAGTACAAATATAGAGACCATACCCCAGTATACTCCAAGTCTAAGAAAGTAAATACATAGCAAAGGAATATATATGGGAAGATTAAACTACTATTATATTATTTAATAAATGATAATGAGACTAAACATGGGATAAAAAGAACACATTTTATATCCTTCAGAGTACATTTCATCACAAAATATAAATGGAAACTTTACAAAATCTGACTTCTTTTTTCCAAAAGAAAATCTCAATAAATTTCAAAATCTTATTAATAGAAATAGAATTCCTTGCAATCAAACTGGAAAAGAATAAAAAGAAATAATAAAAACTAGTCTTTCCACACCGCAGCATGCCTGCCACCTTCCCTGCCATTGGGGCTCAGTTTTCCTCCCAAGAGACAGGCAGCCATAAGCACTTGGGAGCTATTTTACCATTATGGATTGCTTTAGAGATACATCACAAGGTGACATAGACCATTCTTGCTTTGACAGTGACTTTGAAAAACTAAAGAAATATGAAAGTAAATTACTTTTGACAAGTAAAGTGATAACCCTGAAGAGAGAATAAATAAGGATATAGAAAAGAGAAATTTGAAATTTGGAATACAAAAAAAGAGAGAATATTATCTTACTGACAAGGAAAAAGAAAAAAAAGCAAAAATTTCTCCAGATGAACACCTTGTAGAGAATAGTATTATGGAAACCATGTCTTCAGAATCCAAAAAACACATTATGTGATGCTGCAATAGGAACTAAAACACACTTGCCCATGCCAAATAGAATTCCAAAAACTGTAAAAGAAGGTGAGGAGAATTACTATACAGATGAACAGGAAAATAGTGATGATGGACACAAACATCATAAGAGGTCCAAGTCAGCTAAACCATCTAATAACTCCAAATACAAACATGAGTAAAAAGAATTTCAAGGTTAGTTCCTCTCCCTCTTTTTCTTTGTCTTTGCCTTTCTCCTCTTGAAGTCCAGACTGTTCAGATGATGTCTCTGATAAATTCTTTATCAACTCCAGATATCAGCCCTGTTCCATCTTTTGAGTTGAATACACCAAATGACCAAAAAGTCAAAGTTCAAAGGCAAGAAAATGGGAGTCAAGAGGCAGATGAAGATGTTGAGGTTTTAAAAAATGATTCAAGGTATTTGAAAGCAGCCAAGAAAGTGAAAGAAAAACATGGGCCTGCTGTTGTCCCAAAGTCATCAGTGTTCAATTGTGATTTAGACCACAATGTCTTACATGTCACAATGAACCTGAATCATCTTTTAAAATCTTTTCTGCAAATAAATAAAAAGGGACCACAAAAACTTCATTGTGATCAACCCTCAGTAGTATCTAAGAAAAACTACTCTTTCACAAGAGAAGAGGTGAGACAGATTGATCAGGAAAATCAGAGACTTTTGAAAGAACTGTCAATGCAGGCTGAAAAATCAGAAAGCAAAAGTACAATCCCCATTGATCATCCCTCTAAGTTATGTTATAGTGCTCTCAATACCAGAAGGAGCAACAAAAATTTGAAAGAGGAAATGTGGCTTTATTGAAAAAACTTGAAACTATGAAGCCAGCAATGGGTATGAAATACTCGAACAGCTAATGGACTACCATTGCAATATGGGATCATCTCCTCCTGAGTTCACCATCCTCCAGAAGACAAAGAATATGCACTTGGCCAATGCAGCCTATTAAGAGAAGTTTCCAGGACATCCAGTGCTAATAGTGGTCTCAGTTGTAAGACTGAGCAATTAGTTTTGGACACACCCAGTGGCCTATTGCTATGACTTAACCCCCAAAGTTCTGCACTGCTTAGTTATAAAACATTATTACTTTAAACATCATTCATCTAATTTTTTTCTTTTTCTTATTTAAATTTATTCATTTACTTTAATTTGTTATATATGATAGCAGAGTGCATTTTGATTCATTGTACACATTTGCAGCACAACTTTTCATTTCTCTGGCTGTACATGATGTAGCGTGGCACTCTATGTGCAGTCATACATGTATATAGGGCAATGATGTTCATCCCATTTCACCATCTTTCCTGCTCCCATACCCTTTCCCCTTCCCTCCATATTCATACAATTTTTATTGACATATTTTTGTATATTACTATATTTAACTATGTTAATATCTAAAATACTTTTTTCCAGCAATTTAAACTATATAACAGTGAGTTAATTTATTGTTTTGATTCAATGCAAAATTGTTGTCAAAAAGACAATTTAATGAAAAAACAATGTATACTATGAGTGATTTTATATAAAATGTGTGTGGATTCATTAGAAAAATGGTAGTAATGCATGTTTATTTTCTCAGCATAGAAATTGATTCAGTTGTCCTGTTGATAAAACAGTAATGACAGTATCATTGCATGTTGGACCCAAGCTATTCACCATGCAGTTCTCATTTTATGTTATTTTCTTTTCTTACAAGCTTTAAACCATGAGCTTACCTCTTATTTGATTTTGTTTTCTATTTGCTTTAGAACTTGTATGGTGAGTCACAACCTGATTTATGAGAGTTACACTTTGTTATGAGACATCCTGAAATTTGTTTTTATGGATGGAACTAACTGATTTAGATTTGATGTGCAGATCAGATTGAGAGAAGCTTGTACTGGGACAATCCTTATAATTTCACCAGAAGTACCCAGAACTTCTGTGTAAATGCACTGTTAGATCTTAAAAATTCTATTAGCCATTCCAAATTCTCTCATATTGGGAATATTAGAGAGTTCAATGAAAAAGTTTGCCTTTTGTGTTCTCATACATTCAGGTAAGGTAGTATTAATGATTTTGACAAGGGTGGTGGGCTTTAGATTTACAGTCTACTTCCTTGAGACTAATTTGAATGCAGACCAAATCAGTTGTATCATGAACAAACACAAGGGGTTTTTTGTTTATTTTTATGTTTTGTTTTGGTTTTGATCAGTTAAATAGCAACACCAGTTTGAAGAGTCAATAAAACAGGTTATAAGGTATGTCAGAACAGTGTGTTAAATGATACTGTTATATTTCTTTAAGAGAGAAATAGAGATTTTGAAAAAAAAATCAGAAATCCTTCAAATGAAGAAAACAATAGACCAAATAAAAAACTCAATAGAAAGCATCACCAACACACTAGATCACTTGGAAGATAGAACATCAGATCATGAAGACAAAGTATACAATCTGGAAAATAAAGTTGACCACACAGTGAAGATGGTAAGAAACCATGATCAGAACATCCAAGAATTATGGTATAACATCAAAAGACCAAATCGAAGAGTTATTGGGAGAGAGGAAGGCACAAAGTATCAAACCAAAGGAATGCACAATCTCTTCAATGATTAATATCAGAAAATTTTCAAAACATGAACAATGAATTGGAAAATCAAGTACAAGAGGCTTATAGAACACCAAAACTACAAAATTACAACAGATCTACACTAAGGCACATTATAATGAAAATTCCTAGCATACAGATAAGTATAGACTCTTTAGGCCACAAAAGAGAGGAATCAGATTACATATTGGGGAAGACCATTTCATATCTCAGCAGATTTTTCAACCCAAACAGACACTACAGAAATACAGAAGAAATTGTTTTGAAAACTTGTACTCCAATAAAATAGAAAATATTGAAGGCATCAACAAATTTCTAGAGTCATATAATTTGCCCAAATTGAATCAGGATGGTATACACAATTTAAACAGATCAATTTCAAGCAATGAAATAGAAGACGCCATCAGAAGCCTACCAACCAAGAAAAGTCCAGGACTGATGAATACACAGCTGAGTTCTACAAGACCTTAAAAGAAGAACTAATACCAATACTCTTCAAATTATTTTGTGAAAATAGGGAGCACTTCCAAACTCATTCTATGAGGCCAATATCACCCTGATTCCAAAACCAGGCAAAGACACATCAGAGAAAGAAAACTTCAGATCAATATCTCTAATAATCATAGATGCAAAAATTCTCAATAAAATTCTGGCAGATAGAATACAAAAACATATCAAAAAATAGTACACCACAATCGAATGGGATTTATCCCAGGGATGCAAGGTTGGTTCAACATATGAAAATCAATAAATAGACTTATTAATAGACTTAAAGATAAGAATCATATGATTCTTTAAATCAGATGATTATCTCAATAGATACAGGGAAAGCCTTCAACAAAATACAGCACCCCTTCATGTTCAAAACACTAGAAAAAATTAGGGAAAACAGGAACACATCTTAACATCATAAAAGCTATCTATGCTAAGGTCCAGGTCAACATCATTCTAAATGGAGAAAAATTGAAAGCATTCCCTCTAAAAACTGGAACAAGACAGGGATGGACTCTTTCAACACTTCTACTTAACATAGTTCTTGAAACATTGTCCAGAGCAATTAGAAAACTGAAATAAATTAAAAGGATACAGATAGGAAAAGAATGATATGATTCTATACCTGGAAGACACAAAAAAAATCCACCATAAAACATCTAGAAATTGTAAATGAATTCAGCAAAGTAGTAGGATATAAAATCAACACATATAAATCAAAGGCATTTATGTACAACTGTGACAAATCGTCAGAAAGAGAAACTAGGAAAACCACCACATTTATAATAGCCTCAGAAAAATAAAATACTTGGGAATCAACTTAATTAAAGATGTGAAAGACCTCTAAAATGAAAACCACAGATTACTGAGGAAAGAAATCAAAGAAGACCTTAGAAAATGGAGAGATCTCCCTTGTTCTTGGATAGACAGAATTAACATTGTTAAAATGACCATACTATCAAAAGCACTATATATATTTAATGCAATTCCAATCAAAATCTCAATGGTATTCCTCATAGAAATAGAAAAAGCAGTCATGAAATTCATCTGGAAAAATAAGAGACCCAATACAGCTAAAGTAATCCTTAGCAAGAAGAGTGAAGCAGGTGGCATCACTATATCAGAGCTTAAACTATACTACAGAGCAATAGTAACAAAAACAGCATGGTATTGTCACCAAAACAGACCTGTAGACCAATGGTATAGAGTAGAGGACACAGAGACAAACCCACATAATCACAGTTATCTCATATTAGACAAAGGTGCCAAACACATACATTGGATAAAAGATAGCTTCTTCAACAGACAGCGCTAGGAAAATTGGAATCCACATGCAACAAAATGAAATAAAGCCCCTCTCTCTAACCATGCACAGAACTCAACTCAAAGTGGATCAAGGACCTAGGAATTAAACCAGTGACACTGTGCCTATTAGAAGTAAAAGTAGGCCCAAATCTCCATCATGTTGGATTAGGCCCCGACTTCCTTAATAAGACTCCTATAGTGCAAAAATTCAAATCCAGAATCAATAAATGGGATGCATTCAAACTAAAAGCCTTCTTCTCAGAAAAAGAAACAAACAATGAAGTGAATAGAGAGTGAACAGAATGGGAGTAAATTTTTATCGCATACACATCAGATAAAGCACTAATATCTAGGATATATAACAAACTCAACAAAAACCAAAAACAAAAAAACCCAATCAATAAATTGGCAAAGGACCTGAACAGACACTTCTCAGAAAATGATATACAATCAGTTAACAAATGTATGAAAAAAAATGTTCAGTATCTCTAGCAATTAGAGAAATGCAAATCAAAACTAGTCTAAGATTTCATCTCACTCCAGTCAGAATGGCAGCTATCAAGAATACAAACAAGGAGGAAGATGGCTGCGAAGGGAGTGCATCAACTCCGTGTACCATGTCACTGTGAGGGAAAATGACGAGTTAGATCGGCTAAAAGCTATCTTGTTAGGAATTTCCAGCAAAATTGGGGTGCTCCAAAACCTAGTGGAAGGATTTTCATCGCACGAGGATCAGCTTCGGGGGCTCAAACGAGAGCGATCTGTCCGTTCGGAGGGTCACGCTGCTTGTTCGGCAGATCTCCCCGCGGCTAGAGTCTGCGGCACGCACTGGGAAACGACAGGCTGGCAGCGCAGAGATACAGCGCTGCTGATTCTGCGGGCTCCTGCCAGCTGTGCATTTGCTGTGCTCGGAGCTGAATTCTGGGTTTGAGACGGGGGAAAGAAACGGTCCAGTTCGGTTCTCCACACCGGTCAGACCACGGAGGTAGCCAGCGGCCACCATCTTGGAGAGCTGACGTCACCATCCTTGTTTTCAACTGATCGCAGCTCTTTCAGCTATAGAACAGGTAATTTCAGGCTGACAATTGTCTGCGTCTCACAGACAAAAATTCTCAGACTTTGTGCTAAATAACCCGCGGAAACTGCTTCTTGGATCCTGCTCCTGTCGGAGCATGCACCAAGCCCGGAGAGGCCGAATTCTGGCTCCCGGAACTGCTCTGGTCCAGGGATAAAGAACCCACAGAAACTGCTTCTCGGTCTGGGTCCTACTGAATACTGTGGAGGCCAGAGGGGCGGAGCAGAGCCGGAACAGGCCCAGTGACCCGCCAGCGTGGTGTAGCGTCTCCCCAGCTAGAGTGGGGGCCAAACAGAGCCACTGCCCGTGCCTGGAACAGGTCCAGCGACCTGCCGGCGTGCTAGTCACGACACCCCAATTGGAGTAGGGGCAGAGCAGATCCTCCACCCGCGCCCGCAAGGTAGGCAGGCCTGTGACGGACTGGCGGAACAGGCTCAGCAGCCTGCCGGCGTGGTAGACACATCACACCACTTGGGGGAGGGACAGAGCAGAGCCGCTTCCCAAGCCCGGATCAGGCCCAGCAGCCCGCTGGCGTGGCAGTCACATCACCCCATTTGGAGTAGGAGCAGAGCAGAGCCACAGCCCGCGCCCAGAACAGGCCCAGCGACCTGCCGGCGTGGTAGTCACGACACCCCAATTGGAGTAGGGGCAGAGCAGAACCGCCACCCGCACCCGCAAGGTAGGCAGGCCTGTGACCAACCGGCGGATCAGGCCCAGCGGCCTGCCGGTATGGCAGACATGTCACCCTGACTGAAGTAGGGGCAGAGCAGAGCCGCCGTCCACGCCCGGAACAGGCCCAGTGACCCGCAGGCATGGTAGTCACAACACCCCAATTGGAGTAGGGGCAGAGCAGAGCCGCCGCTCGCGCCTGCAAGGTAGGCAGATCTGCGACTGACCGGCAGAACAGGCCCAGGGGTTCGCGGACATGGTAGACACGTCACACCAATTGGAGGAGGGGCAGAGCAGAGCCGCTGCCCGCGCCTCCAAGGTAGGCAGACCTGCGACCGACCGGCAGAACAGTCCCAGCGGCCCGCCAGCGTGGTAGATAGACAACCCCAATTGGAGGAGGAGCAGAGCCGCTGCTCGCCGCTGAAGGGTAGGCAGATCTGCGACTGACCGGCAGAACAGGCCCAGGGGTTCGCGGACGTGGTAGACACATCACACCAATTGGAGGAGGGGCAGAGCAAAGCCGCTGCCCGTGCCTCCAAGGTAGGCAGACCTGCAACCGACCGGCAGAACAGTCCCAGCGGCCCACCAGCGTGGTAGACAGACAACCCCAATTGGAGGAGGAGCAGAGCCACTGCCTGCCCCTGCAAGGGAGACTTTTCAACTATACAAGAGCAATATAAATATATAGGGGGAAAATTTCAAAAACATAACAGTTGCACCAAGCAGAAAGAAACACGAGCAATATGAAAAGACAAGGAAAGAAAGGACCACAAGCAATGCAGATCAACTCAACTTTAGAAGAGGTAACAGCTGCAGCAGATGGAATGTCAGATAAAGAATTCAGGATATACATGCTGCAGATGATCTGGAGTCTCAAGGAAGACATTAGACAGCAAAATCAGACAATGAAAGATCACTTCGACCAATTCGACAATGTATTACATAAACAAATGCAAGAAGCAAAAGATCAATTATACAGGGAGATAGAGGTAATAAAATACAAACAAACAGAAATCCTAGAAATGCAGGAAGCAATAAACCAACTTAAAAACTCAATTGAGAATACTACCAGCAGAGTAGAACACTTAGAAGATAGAACATCAGACAATGAAGACAAAGTATTTCAACTTGAAAAGAACATAGACAGCTCAGCAAGACTGTTAAGAAACCATGAGCAGAACATCCAAGAAATATGGGATAATATAAAGAGACCAAACTTCAGAGTCATTGGGATACAGGAAGGTATAAAGGTCCAAACCAAAGGAATGAGCAACCTATTCAATGAAATAATATGAGAAAACTTCCCAGACTTGAAGAATGAGACAGAATCCCAAATCCTAGAAGCCTACAGGACGCCGAATGTGCAAAATCATAAGAGATCCACACCTAGACACATTATAATGAAGATGCCCAACATACAGAATAAGGAGAGAATTTTAAAAGCTACAAGAGAAAGGAAGCAGATTACATTTAGGGGTAAACCAATCAGGATAACAGCTGATCTTTCAACACAGACTCTGAAAGCTAGAAGATCCTGGAATAACATATTTCAAACACTGAAAGAAAATGGGTTCGAACCAAGAAACGTGTATCCAGCGAAATTAAGCTTCAGGATGGAAGATGAAATTAAAACCTTCCACGATAAACAAAAGTTAAAAGAATTTGCAGCTAGAAAACCATGTCTTCAAAACATCCTCGGCAAAACATTACAGGAAGAGGAAATGGAAAATAACAATGAAAACCAACAGTGGGAGGTAGGACAGTAAAGGGGGGAAAAATAATCAAAAAGGAAAACAAACCATGTTTAGTAACATAAATAAACAAATATGGCTGGAAGAACAACCCATATCTCAATAATAACCCTAAATGTTAATGGCTTAAACTCACCAATCAAGAGACACAGGCTAGTAGAATGGATCACAAAACAAGACCCAACAATATGCTGCCTACAGGAGACGCATTTGATAGGAAAAGACATACATAGACTGAAGGTGAAAGGTTGGGAAAAATCATATCACTCATATGGACTTCGGAAACAAGCAGGAGTGTCCATACTCATATCAAATAAAATAGATTTCAAGCCAAAGTTATTCAAAAGGGATAAAGAGGGACACTACATAGTGCTCAAGGGAACCATACACCAACAAGACATAACAATCATAAATATATATGCCCCAAACAATGGTGCAGCTATGTTCATCAAGCAAACTCTTCTCAAGTTTAAGAGTCTAATAGACCACCATACAATAATCATGGGAGACTTCAACACACCTCTCTCACTACTGGACAGATCTTCCAAACAAAAGTTGAATAAGGAAACTATAGAACTCAATAACACAATTAATAACCTAGACTTAATTGATATATATAGAATATACCACCCAACATCAAGCAGTTACACTTTTTTCTCAGCAGCACATGGATCCTTCTCAAAAATAGATCATATATTATGTCACAGGGTAACTCTTAGACAATATAAAGGAGTAGAGATAATACCATGCATCTTATCTGATCATAATGGAATGAAACTGAAAATCAACGATAAAAGAAGGAAGAAAAAATCATGCATCACTTGGAGAATAAACAATAGGTTACTAAATGATCAATGGGTTATAGAAGACATCAAGGAGGAAATTAAAAAATTCTTAGAGATAAATGAAAACACAGACACAACATATCGGAATCTATGGGACACATTGAAAGCAGTTCTAAGAGGAAAATTCATTGCTTGGAGTTCATTCCTTAAAAAAAGAAAAAACCAACAAATAAATGATCTCATACTTCATCTCAAAATCCTAGAAAAAGAAGAGCAAAACAACAGCAAAAGAAGTAGAAGGCAAGAAATAATTAAAATCAGAGCTGAAATTAATGAAATCGAATCAAAAGAAACAATTGAAAAGATTGACAAAACTAAAAGTTGGTTCTTTGAAAAAATAAATAAAATCGACAGACCCTTAGCCATGCTAATGAAGAGAAGAAGAGAGAGAAATCAAATTACTAGCATACGGGATGAAAAAGGCAATATCACAACAGACACTTCAGAAATACAGAAGATAATCAGAAACTATTTTGAATCCTTATACTCCAATAAAATAGAAGATAGTGAAGGTATCGATAAATTTCTTAAGTCATATGACCTGCCCAGATTGAGGCAGGAGGATATAGACAACCTAAACAGACCAATATCAATTGAGGAAATAGAAGAAACCATCAAAAGACTACCAACTAAGAAAAGCCCAGGACCGGATGGGTATACAGCAGAGTTTTACAAAACCTTTAAAGAGGAACTAATACCAATACTTTTCAAGCTATTTCAGGAAATAGAAAAAGAGGGAGAACTTCCAAATTCATTCTACGAGGCCAACATCACCCTGATTCCTAAACCAGACAAAGACACTTCAAAGAAAGAAAACTACAGACCAATATCTCTAATGAACCTAGATGCAAAAATTCTCAATAAAATTCTGGCGAATCGGATTCAAAAACATATTTAAAAAATTGTGCACCATGACCAAGTAGGATTCATCCATGGGATGCAAGGCTGGTTCAATATACGGAAATCAATAAATATTATTCACCACATCAATAGACTTAAAAATAAGAACCATATGATCATCTCGATAGATGCAGAAAAAGCATTCGACAAAGTACAGCATCCCTTTATGTTCAAAACTCTAGAAAAACTAGGGATAACCGGAACTTACCTCAACATTGTAAAAGCAATCTATGCTAAGCCTCAGGCTAGCATCATTCTGAATGGAGAAAAATTGAAGGCATTCCCTCTAAAATCTGGATCAAGACAGGGATGCCCTCTCTCACCACTTCCGTTCAACATAGTTCTCGAAACACTGGCCAGAGCAATTAGACGAAAGAAATTAAAGACATACAAATAGGAAAAGAAAAACTTAAATTATCACTATTTGCAGATGACATGACTCTATACATAGCAGACCCAAAAGGGTCTACAAAGAAACTATTAGAGCTAATAAATGAATTCAGCAAAGTGGCAGGATATAAAATCAACACATATAAATCAAAGGCATTCCTGTATATCAGCGACAAATCCTCTGAAATGGAAATGAGGACAACCACTCCATTCACAATATCCCCCCCAAAAATAAAATACTTAGGAATCAACCTAACAAAAGAGGTGAAAGACTTATACAATGAAAACTACAGAACCCTAAAGAGAGAAATAGAAGATCTTAGAAGATGGAAAAATATACCCTGTTCATGGATAGGCAGAACTAACATCATCAAAATGGCGATATTACCAAAAGTTTTCTATAGGTTTAATGCAATGCCAATCAAAATCCCAATGGCATTTCTTATAGAAATAGAGAAAGCAATCATGAAATTCATATGGAAAAATAAAAGACCCAGAATAGCAAAAACAATGCTAAGCAGGAAGGGTGAATCAGGCGGTATAGCGATACCAGACTTCAAACTATACTACAGAGCAATAGTAACAAAAACAGCATGGTACTGGTGCCAAAACAGGTGGGTGGACCAATGGCACAGAATAGAGGACACAGAAACCAATCCACAAAACTACAACTATCTTATATTTGATAAAGGGGCTAAAAGCATGCAATGGAGGAATGATAGCATCTTCAACAAATGGTGCTGGGAAAACTGGAAATCCATATGCAACAAAATGAAACTGAAACCTTTTCTCTCGCCATGCACAAAAGTTAACTCAAAATGGATCAAGGAGCTTGATATCAAATCAGAGACACGGCGTCTGATAGAAGAAAAAGTTGGCTACAATCTACATACTGTGGGGTCGGGCTCCAAATTCCTCAATAGGACACCCATAGCACAAGAGTTAATGACTAGAATCAACAAATGGGACTTACTCAAACTAAAAAGTTTTTTCTCAGCAAAAGAAACAATAAGAGAGGTAAATAGGGAGCCTACATCCTGGGAGCAAATCTTTACTCCTCACACTTCAGATAGAGCCCTAATATCCAGAGTATACAAAGAACTCAAAAATTTAAACAATAAGAAAACAAATAACCCAATCAACAAATGGGCCAAAGACCTGAACAGACACTTCTCAGAGGAGGACATACAATCAATCAACAAGTACATGAAAAAATGCTCACCATCCCTAGCAGTCAGAAAAATGCAAATCAAAACCACCCTAAGATACCATCTCACTCCAGTAAGATTGGCAGCCATTAGGAAGTCAAACAACAACAAGTGCTGGTGAGGATGTGGGAAAAAGGGTACACTTGTTCATTGTTGGGGGGACTGCAAATTGGTGCAGCCAATCTGGAAAGCAGTATGGAGATTTCTTGGAAAGCTGGGAATGGAACCACCATTTGACCCAGCTAATCCCCTTCTCGGTCTATTCCCTAAAGACCTAAATAGAGCATGCTACAGGGACACTGCTTCATCGATGTTCATAGCAGCACAATTCACAATAGCAAGACTGTGGAACCAACCTAGATGCCCTTCAATAGACGAATGGATAAAAAATGTGGCATTTATACACAATGGAGTATTACTCTGCATTAAAAAATGACAAAATCATAGGATTTGGAGGGAAATGGATGGCATTAGAGCAGATTATGCTAAGTGAAGCCAGCCAATCCCTAAAAAACAAATGCCAAATGTCTTCTTTGATATAAGGAGAGTAACTAAGAACAGAGTAGGGACAAAGAGCATGAGAAGAAGATTAACATTAAACAGGGATGAGAGGTGGGAAGGAAAGGGAGGGAGAAGGGAAATTGCATGGAAATGGAAGGAGACCTTCAGGGTTATACAAAATTACATACAAGGGGAAGCGAGGGGAAAGGGAAAAATAATACAAGGGGGAGATAAGAACTGCAGTAGAGGGGGAAGAGAGAGAAGAGGGGAGGGGAGGGGAGGGGAGGGGGGATAGTAAAGGATAGGAAAGGCAGCAGAATACAACAGACACTAGTATGGCAATATATAAATCAATGGAAGTGTAACTGAAGTGATTCTGCAATTTGTATACGGGGTAAAAATGGAAGTTCATAACCCACTTGAATCAAAGTGTGAAATATGATATATCAAGAACTATGTAATGTTTTGAACAACCAACAATAAAATAAATAAATAAATAAATAAATAAATAAATAAATAAATAAAAGAATACAAACAACAAAAGTGTTGGCGAGGATACGGAGGAAAAGGCACACTCATACACTGTTGGTAGGACTGCAAATTGGTGCAGCCAATATGGAAAGCAGTTATGCAGAATCCTTGGAAAACTTGGAATGGAACCACCATTTGACCCATCTATCCTACTCTCCAGTCTATACCCAAAGGACTTAAAAACAGCATACTACAGGGACACAGAAACATCAATGTTTATAGCAGCACAATTCACAATAGCTAAACTGTGGAAACAACCTAGATGCCCTTTAGTAGATGAATGGATAAAGAAAATGTGGTATATATAAACAGTGGAACATTACTGAGCATTAAAAGAGAATAAAATAGCATTTGCAGGTAAATGGATGGAGTTGGAGAATATAATGCTAAGTGAAGTTAGCCAGTCCCATAAACCCAAATGCCAAATGTTTTCTCTGATGGGGATGCTAACTCATAATGAGGATGGAGGGGAACATGGGAGGAATATAGGAACTCCAAATAGGGCAAAAGGGAGGAAAGGGAAGGAAGGGGGCATGGAGGTAGGAAAGATGGTGGAATGAGATGGACATCATTACCCTAAGTACATTTATGAAGACACAAATAGTGTGACTCTACTTTGTGTACAACCAGAGATATGAAAAAATTGTGTTCTATATGGGTAATATGAATTGTAATACATTCTGCTGCCATATATAACAAATTAAAATTTTAAAAATAAATTTTAAAAAATGCAAAAATATAAATTTCAGCTACTATTTATGGGGTCTGAAAACAACTAAAATCTAAACAAAAAGAGAAATAAATTTTACATTGGTTGAGGCTATTACTATAAATATTACCTAATTTTTCTGTTTTGGTTTGGTTTGGCTTATTTGTATGAACTCTGGAAATATTGTTGCCAGTCTCAGATTTAAAAGAGACCTACTTTGATGGAATTTTCAGTGGCAATCTGGTATAATGTAGTTGATATTTGACATTTGAATATTTTTCTGTCAATCTATAAGCCCTTATTTCATACCAAATATGATATTTTACAGTTATCACTGTTTTTCATTACCAGCCTTTTTAGTATACCTTTACAACGTATATTAAATGATAAGTCTTTATTTACCATGAGTTTTCTCTAGCCATGGCAATTTTTCTTTCTTAGTTTTCAGTGCTTAAGCTCTGTGACATGTATGCTGCTCTTCCTTTTCTCAGAAGCTTTAGCAGTAAGGCACAGATTTTTTGTCGGGATATGGCACATACAGTGTGAGAACAATGGAATTTAAAAATTCTCAAGAACACAACTTGGCTATGAGGATTTTCTGCTGCTTTCTTTGGTTCACAATGTTCTTTGACATTATTTGATGCTTGGTTCTGGTGAACAAGATTTTATATCTGCTGTCTCTATAAGCTTTAGCTGTACTAAACTGAGGTTTTGTTTTATTTGGTTTTTTAACTTATTGCACTTTTACTGTTTGTTTACAAACTTTACTTTAAGGATAAGATAATGCTGAATTTAAAACTCATCATTTGGACATTTACCCAAAGTACTGGGGATTTAACCCAGGGGCACTTTGCTACTAAGCTACATTCCCAGCCTTTGGCTTTTTTTATTTTGAGACAGGGTCTCACTCAGTTGCAGAGGGCTTCACTAAATCACTGAGGTGGCCCTCTAACTTGCAATCCTCCTGTCTCAGTCTCTCAAGCTACTGGGATTACAGGTGTGCACCACCATGCCCAGCTAAATACTAACTTAATGACTTTTAGTGTTTATTTCTTTGAAATGGAAAATTTAACTATTGCTAATAACAAGGACTTGACTTAAAGTAAAAGTTTGGAAGAGCAATAATTCTTTTTAAACATAATTATGATTTTGTTGTCATGGTTGCATATACATGATGAATTGAATAAGAATTGGAAAATTAGTATTCTCTGATTTAAGCCCCAGAACTTTGAAGTTGTGAGGGCTTACGCGGCATTTTTTAGTGCAGAACTCATGAGTACATTAGTCTCTTCATTTTCAAGAATATAGAGTAAAGGATGACCTGGCACTGTTTTGTATTTGGTTGACTTGCAATTTTTATGCATACTTTGAAGATTTAGATTTACAACTAGAAAGTATACCAGTCCAAATTCTAGTTATGAGGTCAGATTCTTATTGAGAATTATTTTTATTTTTGTCAAATATTAAACTATTGTTGCCTCCTTTTTAATTACATGCTGTGAAAGATTTTGAACTATTAAAATTGGTTTTGAAATGGTAGTTCTCATCTCATATTTTCCCTATTTTCTTTTTCAACTTCCATAGAAAGCTTCCTTCTTGGCTTCTACTCTAACATTTTCTGATTTGCTTATTTAAAACAAAAAGGGAAACTAAAGTCTTAAAAGCAGAGAAAACAAGCTTAAAATAGAGTATAAACTCTTGTTCTAATTTGAATAACACACATGTATAGACATCACTATTTTTACATCCATCAGAAATATCAGAAGGAATGTACATCACCAAATTTAGAATAATTATTCCGTGGAATGGACTGGGGATGAGAGTTACTTTTGAGAGAATTTGGGGAGATGAGAGTTTGAGAGTTTCGGAGAAAGCCTTTTGCATTTTGTTTGTTTATTCATCTAGTTCTTGGATTTATTACTTTGTATTAAATGAAAGCTAATTTTTTATTGGAAGTGAAGTTCGGGTTTTTAAATAACAAGTTAAAGATGTCACTGTGCTCCAAGAAATTATACCAAAGAACAATGAGACATTTGAATCTAAATGGCATATTTTTAAAAACAGCACATATCTTAACCTAAATTACAACATGGGTGAGGAACAGTCAG
This sequence comes from Callospermophilus lateralis, assembly GCF_048772815.1. Taxonomy (NCBI): domain Eukaryota; kingdom Metazoa; phylum Chordata; class Mammalia; order Rodentia; family Sciuridae; genus Callospermophilus; species Callospermophilus lateralis. The sequence continues at coordinate 157,759,577 of NC_135306.1, forward strand.
ATACAGTGAGAAAATAAGATGCATGTGATTCATGCATGTGGCTCTGTGCTTTTTCAGCTGAGGTGTGAGTGTGGTCAAGGAGACCAGGCCAAGGTGGGTAGTGACTCCTTGCATTTGGCCAGATACATGTCCGAGGCTGTTTGCCTTCAGATGGAGCAGGACACCAACTGGAGGCCAAACTAAACATTATAAAGACCCCCTTGGGCCCAGGTCTGCAACTCAGGACCCCCAAGGTAAGTCTGCACATTTATAGAAGGTAAAAAGTATCGGGTGAGCTTTGAAACATGGGGGTCATGGGTTGCACATGTGTTGGGGGAAGCCGCCAATGTTGGGCTGGCCCTGAAGCTGAAGCCCTTAGAGCCTAAGGAGTGAGATCATGCACCTGGAGGGTGCAGGGTCCAGGTCACAAAGCTTCAGAGAACACCCAGGTGTCCCTGGATAGGGAAAGAGAAAAGACTGCACTGCTAAATAGCTGGTTGGCCTTGGGACAGTCCCTTACCTTCCTCAGCCATTAATGAGGTCTGAGACTAGTCCAGTAGCTTATAATGTTTTCAAAAAGATTCTTTTTTTAATGAGAAATTTTTACCAGTCCCATGTGAAACAGAAGGAATTGAGCATTAGGAGTACAGTGGGCTGAGTAACCCCCAGTGCCCCCCAATGGCCCTTGCAATGACTTGTGATGCCAACCCTCTCCTTTATCCTGCCTCCAGGAGCTGAGGGACTTGACTGTGAGCAGTGGGGTGGAGGTTAGGGAGAGCCCCAGGTACTGACTCTGTGTTTATCCTCCCATCAGCCCAGTGCTACAACATCCCACCAGGTGATGCCAGGATGTGAATGATACACGGAGGTCTCTCGGGCCTGAGCACCCACTCAATCCCCTGTTGGGGGTGCCATGACCTCCACAGTTATCTAATCCTTATAAAATATATTTTTTGTTGCTTTTAATCGCGTCTCTGCCTGTTTATTCTAAGTTCAGAGAAGCGTAATTCTCTGTGGGTGTTGGGAGGCTATGAGGGCTGGGAGGCTGGGACAGAGCCCTCCTGGAAGGGAAGAAGATCCTTGCTCTCTGGAGACCCAAGCCCAGGAACCAACACTGTCTGGCTTTTTTGACCTTGGGCAGACACTTAGCATTTCTCTCACCCTTAGAATATGGCAACGGTAATAATCACAGTGGCTGACCTGGCTGGCTTCCTGGCAAGGGCTGGAGATGAGAGGAGAGAAAACTGACCATCCTGGATAATACCAAGTGCACCTCAAACTACTCCACAAAATACAAAAGGAACTTTATATATTAGTAGTTTTAATTTTGTGTGCACATGTGTGTATTCTTTAGGATTGTGTGTGTGTGTGTGTGTGTGTGTGTGTGTGTGTGTGTGTGTAAGAGAGAGAGAGAGAGAGAGAGAGAGAGATTGTGTGTGGTACTGAGATTCAAATCAAACCCAGGGCTTTATGCATGGTAGGCAAGCGCTCCACCACTGAGTTACATCTCCAGCCCTTTTTTATTTTCAGACATGCTCTCACTAAATTGACCAGACTGGCCTCCAACTTGTGGTCCCCTTTCTCAGCCTCCCCGATAGTCTCCCAAGTTACAGGAGTTAACTGCCATGACTATCTTAGGGTTTTCTATATGCAAGATCGTTCCACCTGCAAGTGATTTCTTCTTTCTTTCTCACCTGGATACTAAATATTTTTATTGCCTAATTTCTGTGGCTAAAACTTTTAATAAATATAAGATTTTTCATAAATGCCCTTCATAAGGTTGAGGAAATTACCTTTTATCTCTGTGTGTGTCCTTTTTAATTAGGGAAAGGTATTAGATTTTGTCAAATGCTTTTTCTGCACCAAATGATCATGTATGATATTTTTCTTCCACTATTAATGTGGTTTACTATTGATATTGACATTTTCTCCAAGTTTTAGTGTTTAATAATTAATGGCTTGACAGTGTTTAATAATTAATAGCTTGACTGACCAGGTCCAAGACACAAAGTTACACTATGTTCAAGAAACTGGGTGTAGATTACTCTATAATCTAACTACATACTATGTGATAAGAATGGGCATTATAATATAAAACCTTTCAACACATAGTAGTTAGCTGCAGGAAACCATTTTTAGCATAGGAAAATGGTATTCCAAATTTCAGTGTAAACTACTAGCAAACTTCAATTCCTTGGTGTGGCATCTATCATTTCTGTTTTCAAAATCTTTCACCCCACCCTGAGTTATAAGGTCTGGAGTGGTTTTTTCCCAATCACAAGTGTGATTACCAATATTGTCGATTCTTCCAATGATCTGATGAGACATGGTCTGACAATTATCTTGCATTCATTGCAAGAGCACCACCAAGGTGATCCTGCATGATGCTGGAGTCAGTCTTGGCCATCTCCCCAGTTTCCAGTTTGGTAATAATGTCTCAGACTATCACCTATACATTTTTTGGGGGAGGGATGTACTAGGAATTTAACCAGGGGAGGATTTATCACTGAGATTTGTCCCAAGTCCTATTTATTTTTTATTGAGGCTCAGGGTCTCACTAAGTTGCTGAGGACCTGACTAAGTTGCTGAGATGGCCTCAAAATTATGGTCTTCCTGTCTCAGCCACCAGAGTTGCTGGAATTATAGACACGTGCCATCATGCCCAACTATACTTTTAAATGTTGAATCATTTTTGCGTTTCTTGGATAAATCCCAGTGGCAATGATACATAATATTGTAATATGCTGTGAATTTAGGTTGTTAATTTTTTTAAATATACATTTTATAGTTGTAGTTGAACGCAATACCTTTATTTCATTAATTTATTTTTATGTGATGCTGAGGATCGAACCTAAGGGCCTTGCACATGCTAGGCAAGCACTGTACCGCTGACCCACAATCGCAGCTCCAGTTGTTAGGTTTTCTAAAAAAGATATCTGTATTTAATACTCATAAAGTGTTGAGAGCCACAGCCCTAAAGGGGCCCCAGCAAACTTCTAGCTGCCAGCAAACTTCCAGCTGCCAGTTGATGTTTGGCTCACAGCAGCCCCAGCAAACTTCTAGCTGCCAACTGATTGGCTCCTCTGCAGTGATGCTCATTGGGCTGTTTCCCCACCCTTTCAGACTATGGAGATGCTCATTGGCGGACATTTTTTGGCTCTGCCCACGTGACCCAGCCAATCAGCTTCAAGAGCAGGATGAGTGGGGGAGGTTGAGAGACTTGTGGGAAGCTGGTGGTGGCAGTTGGGCTCTGAAGGTTTTTTCCTGAGGAGCTGTTTTGTTTTGTGTGTGTGGTTCTAAAAATAAAGATCCTTTCTTTTAACAAGTGACTGCTGAGTTGTGCCCAGCCAGACTGAGGCATTTGGTGGGCCACAAGGGGAAGGACTGAGGGTAAGTGATAAGGTAAACTGCTCGCCCCTGAAGCAGGGCGAGAGGATGGGTAGCCATTTTAAGATTATTCTTTTGTTTTACTTCACTTTTGTTTTAAGTTGCCTGTCCCTGGAGATGTGTAAGATGGAAGAAAAACCACTCACATCTGAGGAACATTAGGGAGAAAGGACGAATGGACATTTCAGGAGGATAGAAAGGATATAATGATTTTCTGTTGTTCCAATTTTGTTTCACTCTGTTTCAGTTTTGTTTGTTGTTATCTTCTTGGGTTTTATTATAGTAGAAATATTCAAGTAAAAGAGAAGGTCTCTCGAGCTAGTCAGACAGAGAAAAAAATTCAAGTAAAAAATGAAGGTCTCTCGAGCTAGTCAGACAGAGGAAAAAATTCAACTAAAAGAGAAGGCCTCTCAAGCTAGTCAGACAGAGAACGAAAGTGTAAAGCAGAAAAAGCCAACAGGGGGAAAGTTACAACAGGAGACTGCTACTAACACCTTTCTATCACCAGAGGACGTAAGTGTCCAACTAACAAGGCCACCTCCATATGCTGGGAGGCCCCTAACCCCCGCAGTTGATAGTTGGGATCCTGAGACAATTTCTCAAACATGAACATGCCCTGTATTTGAGGCAGGAGGGCAGCGAATTCACCAAGCTTTAAATTTCAAAACAGTGAAGCAACTAAAAGAGGCTGTAACAACCTATGGTCCTCAAGCACCCTTCACTGTAAGCTTGGTCGAATCCATTAACAACTTGAACATGATGCCAGCAGATTGGGCTAATATGTGTAAAGCTGTGCTAAATGGAGAACAATACCTGTTATGGAAGGTTGCCAATGAGGAATTTTGCAAGGAGTCAGCTATGCAAAATGCAGCAGCTGGTTATCCTCAGAGAAATCTAGATATGTTGTTAGGAAAGGGACCTAATGAGGATCAGCAGCAACAAATTGCGTATGATCCTGGCATATATGCACAAATTGCTGCAGATGCAATTAAGGCATGGAAGACTTTACAAGAACTTGGAGGTTTACAAGGTCAATTATCTAAGGTAATACAAGGAGCTAATGAATGTTATGCTGAATTTGTAGATAGGCTTATTCAAACAGCTACCAGAGTTTTGGGGAATACAGAACAAGCAATGCAATTACTAAAACAACTGGCTTATGAGCAAGCGAATCGTTGGTGCAGAGAAGTCATTAGACCATGGAAACATGAAGATTTAAACACATATATTAAATTATGTAGAGACATTAATGAACAAGAGCAAGTCGTGGCAGCTGCAGTAAAACAGGCTTTAGATGCCAGGCCAAGAACATGCTACAATTGTGAACAAACAGGACATTTTAAAAGGAATTGCCCCATAGGAGGAGGGCTTAACAAAACTAGGTATCAAAGGAGTAAAATACCAGGTATTTGCCCACGATGCCATAGAGGGAGACATTGGGCTAATGAATGCCGTTCTCAAACCACCATACAGGGTACTCCATTATCAAAAAACGAACAAGGACCAGGTGTTTATCCACGATATCATGGAGAATGGCATCGGGCTCCATTGCCAAAAAATGGACAGGGGGGCCCGATGCTCCGGGGCCCAAAACCACAAGTATACGGAGCACTGAAGGAACCCAGCAACCCCATCAGGGTAGTGCCCAGGACACATTGTCCATCAGATCCCTCATCAGACAAACCAGAGGGAGCGCAGGGTTGGACATCTGTGCCTCCACCAGAGCAATACTAACTCCAGAGATGGGAGTTCAAATCATGCCCACAGGGGTAAAAGGACCTCTTCCCAAAGGAACAGTAGGCTTATTATTGGGATGCAGCTCTTCTACTCTAAAGGGACTTATGATAAGTCATGGGGTAATTGATCCCGATTATGAAGGTGAAATAAAAATTATAGCCAGTTCTCCAAAGGGTATATCAGTAATTTCACCAGGAGATAGAATAGCACAGTTACTAATAATACCCAGCCTACATGATAAATTTTCCAGTCGTACAGTAGAAGAGGTTCCAAGGGATTAGGCTCCACAGGTGTAGATTGAGCTATGCTTTCTTTAAATTTAGATTCTCGTCCCATGCTAAAACTAAATATTCAAGGACATGAATTTAATGGGCTACTGGATACAGGTGCAGACCTTAGCATCATCTCTCATCAAGAATGGCCAAAACATTGGCCATTACAACAAGCCATTCAAACGCTTCGAGGCCTAGGAGTGGCGACTAATCCCCATAGAAGTGCAATGGTATTAGATTGGAAGAATTCTGAAAGATGTGAAGGAACTATACAGCCATATGTATTGGATCATCTTCCCGTAAATTTATGGGGATGAGATGTCCTAGATCAATTAGGTTTGACATTAACAAATAACATCAATCAAAATGCACCCACTATTATGGCTAGACAAGGTTTTAGGAAAGGAAAAAGATTAGAAAAAAAAAAACAAGGTATAGCAGCACCAATACAAATAGATCAAGGAACAGTCAGACATGGGTTGGATTTTCAGAAAGGGCCACTGAGACAATAAAAATTACTTGGAAATCAGAAAGACCAGTACGGGTTCCTCAGTGGCCCCTGACAAAAGAAAAGATACAAGCAGCCCATGACCTGGTCAAACAAGAATTAGCAGAAGGACATATACAACCTTCTGTATCTCCCCACAATACTCCCATTTTTGTCATCAAAAAGAAATCTGGTAAATGGAGATTATTACAAGATTTAAGAGCCATTAATAATGAGATGGTTATTATGGGACCTGCTCAATTGAGGATTCCTCAATTGTCTGCTTTGCAAAAACCTGGTATGTTTTAGTTATAGATATTAAAGATTGTTTTTTTTCAATTCCAATTCATCCTGAGGATAGTCCACATTTTGCATTTACTATCCTTGCTCTGAATCATGAAGGTCCTGATCAGAGATATGAATGGAAAGTACTCCCTCAAGGGATGGCTAACAGCCCAACTATGTGTCAAATTTATGTTAACAAAGTAATCCAGCCACTTAGAAATCAAAATCCTGAACTACAAATATTTCACTATATGGATGTTGTATTATTAGCACTCAAAGATAAAAACACATTGCTAGAATGTTATGCCACACTTACAAACTTATTAAGAAATTATAAGCTAGAGATAGCAATAGATAAAGTACAATTAAATTTTCCAATTAATTATGTAGGAGTTCTATTATCCTCAACCATGGTCCGTCCACCAAAAATTCAAATACGAGTAGATCAACTCAAATCACTTAATGACTTTCAAAAGTTATTAGGACACATAAATTGGATAAGGCCTTATCTAGGTATACCAACAGGAGAGTTGGGACCTTTATTTGATATCCTAAAAGGTCCATCAGATCCAAATTCACCCCAAACGTTAACGCTGGAAGCAAGAAAGGCATTAAAAATCATTGAAACATATATGGAAAATATGCATTTGGATAGAATTGATATAAGTTTGCCTTTATTATTTAATGTACTACCAACAAAAAATGTTCCCACAAGAGTATTATGGCAAGAAGGTCCATTATTATGGATACATTTATCTATTCTCCTAACACTATTCTTAATAAGTATCCTGAGGCTGTAGGACAATTAATACTCAAAGGAATAAAAGCAGCAAAAGGAGTGTTTGGAATTTCTCCCAATAAAATTATTACTCCATATACTATGAATCAAATTGATGAATTAGTTAATGAGTTAAATACTTGGTCAATAATCATGTGCAAATTTAATGTTTCATTTGATAACCACTTACCATCTAATCCTTTATTGTCTTTTTGGTCATTGCATCCTGTAATTTTTCCAAAAATGACAAGAAACACACCTTTCATGAATGCTCCAAATATATTCACTGATGGGTCAAATAATGGTACAGCAGCAATAGTTACACCTGATCAAACTTTTACATTTTTAGTATCCAAGCAATCAGCTCAAAAGGTAGAGCTTAATGCAGTATTACAAGCTTTTGTGATGTTTAAAGATTCTGTATTTAATTTATTTTCCTATAGTCAGTATATAGTTAATGCTATAGTATCCCTTGAAGATGCTGGTAGAATTTCCCCTTCCTCTACAGTTTTCTCTATGCTTTCCACTATGCAAAGTCTAATCTGGGACAGAAAAAGATCCATTCTTTATAGGACATATCAGGGCACATACAGGATTGCTTGGAGCCCTTAGTTTGGGCAATGATTTAGCAGATAAAACTACACATGACATACATATTTTCTCTACACTAGAAGAAGCTACAAATTTTCATAAAAAGTACCATGTCAATGCTAATACTTTACAAAAGCATTTGAAAATAACTAAGGAACAAGCTAGACAAATAATAAAACAATGTCAAAATTGTGTGACCTTTTTACCACAAGTTAATCTTGGAGTCAATCCTAGAGGACTGATACCTAACCATATTTGGCAGATGGACGTCACACACTTGCCAGAATTTGGAAAATTAAAATATTTGCATGTTACAGTTGATACTTCTTCTGGATTTTTTTATGGGCTCCCTTCATGCCGGAGAAAAAACTAAAGATATTATAGCTCATTGCTTACAAAATTTTGCCACTGTGGGCATTCCAAAACAGTTAAAAACAGATAATGCCCCTGGTTATACTTCTACCTCTTTTAAACAATTTTGCTCATCATTTAGCATTACTCATATAACAGGAATCCCATACAATCCACAAGGACAAGGAATAGTTGAAAGAGCTCATCAAACTGTTAAAATGTATGTATTGAAGCAAAAAGAGGGAATTGAGAAGGGGTATATATTCCCCAAAGATAAACTTAAAATAACCCTTTTTACTCTAAACTTTTTAAATTTGGATTCATCAGGACTTAGTGCTGTGGAAAGGCATATGTGTCCAAAAAATGTGCATAAGCCCAAGGTACTTTGGAAGGATATTCTAACAGGACAATGGAAAGGTCCTGACCCAGTGATTGTCTGGAGTCGGGGGTTTGTTAATGTGTTTCCACATTGAGAACAGCAGCCGATTTAGATTCCAGAGAAATTAACTAAAGCGATTTCTATAGACCAAAAAGAAGATGATTTGGCTCAAATCCATGAAAGGTGATATCCAAAACACCAGTGTGGCTATCCTTACATCTGTGACAGAACAAGGATGCTTTTTTCAATATCTATTTTATTATTACCCTTTCCCACCTCATGAAGTTCTATTTGGTTTTTTGAGCTCATACAGACCTAGGTTAATGTTTTGCTGATCAGTTCTATTTGTTGACTATAGAGTTTTTAAATATTGCAATGGGTTTCACCTGTAAAAAGTTATAAGGCCTTTACTATTATGTTATGTGTTGTATGGATTATATTATGTGTGCACACTTGTGTTTTGTGTTATATGTTTGAATGTACGTATGTCCATATATCATATATGATGAGCACTCATGAGAAAATGGATCCAAATATTTTTTTTCATGTGATTTAAATGGTTTAATTTAAATTGTGTAAACAGCTGTTGAGGATTGTTTTAATATATGAACAAAAAAGGAGGTTAACAGATCTGTTTGTTTACTTTGACCTTTCCTTTTCATTATGTTTAATAATTCTGTTGAAGATAAGGTACACTATTAAGAAAATTGTTTTCTAAAAAAAAATTGTTTTCTTTTAGTGCCTTCTGGACTGTTATATAATTTTTTCTTTAGCCATTATTGCCAGAATTCCTATCTTCATCCCAGTGCCGGTGAAGACAAAGATAAAACCAATCTACAGCTTCTCCAATAGCCATCACTGAACTGTTTGCAGAACTTGCCTGGACTATGTATCACTTCTATGCACTGTGAACTCACTTGTCTACATAGTGAACTCTCTGTTGGTGCAGCGGCTTGTGGTAGTGTTGGGGTATTTTTGCTGATAATGTCATCAGTGGTACACTTTATCCAAAAGGAGCTGTCAATTGGCTTGGTGTATCTTCCACCCCTCTGCTTATCATGGTCATTCAGCTAAAATTTGGGGACCAACAGAGGTGAGGCAAAGAACCTCACCCCACACCCGCTGGTACAAAGACCTATCCACAGGTGTGGCGGTATACTGGACCGGTAGTCAGTGATGGGTAAGATCCAATTGAAATGGTACCCACCTAAGACAGGAGGCTGACACCTTGAGGTCAGCTCATCTGATAACTGGTAAGTACCATATGTATTATTGGACAACCTAAGGGAGGCACGATTCTTAAGCCACATGATTCGTCTTTAAACAGAGAGGGGGAGATGTTGAGAGCTAGAGCTTAAAGGGACCCCAGCAAACTTCCAGCTGCCAGCTGATGATTGGCTCAGAGCGGCCCCAGCAAACTTCTAGCTGTCAACTGATTGGCTCCTCTGCGGTGATGCTCATTGGGCTGTTTCCCTGCCCTTTCAGACCACGGAGCTGCTCATTGGAGGACTGTTTTTGGCTCTGCCCATGCGACCCAGCCAATCAGCCTCAAGAGCAGGAGGAGTGGGGGAGGTTGAGAGGCATGTTGGAAGCCGGTGGTGGCAGTTGGACTCTGAAGGTTTTTTCCTGAGGACCTGTTTTGTTTGACGTTTGTGGTTCTAAAAAATGTTTGTTTCTTTTGACAAGTGGCTGCTGAATTGTGCCCAGCTAGACTGCGGCAATAAAGGGTATTAGTCTTACTTTTCCACTGTGATGTCTTTGTTTGGCTTTAGTATCAGGGTAATATTGGTCCTGTAAGGTAAGGTGGGAATTGTTCCTTCCTCTTCTACTTTTTGGTAGAGTTTGAGAAGGAGTAGTGTCTATTTAAAGTTTTGGTAGAATTTACCAGGGAACCCATAGTTTTCTTTAGAAGAGCCTACTAACTTGTCAATCTTGTTGATTTTCCCCTTTACTACTTTTAGCTATTTAGTTATTGGGTTTTAACAATTTAAGTGCAATTCTAGTATCAGTTCTATTGACATTATGAAATACTGCCTCTGGCAAGAATTTCACTTTGTAATATAGTGTCATTGCAAAAATATTTTATGTTGCAGCTGAGATTGGTGGGAAAGGAAGATGCTAGTGTGTTATTGTTTTGCTTTGTTCAACCCCCAGTATAAATAAAAGAAAAAGAAAGACAAAAGATATTAAGTACTGGCCAGGATGTGGAGAAACTAGAATTCTTGTACAATGTTTGAAGGAATGTAAATTAATACAGTCATTATGGAAATCAGTATGGGAAGTTTCTTTAAAAATTAAAAATAGAGTTCAGTTGGTAGAGTGCTTGCCTTACATGCTCAAGGCCCTGGGTTCAATCCCCACCACCAATAAAAAAAAAAAAAAAATTACCCTATGGTGCAGCCATCCCACTACTTGGTATATATCCAAAGGAAATGGCATCAGTGTATTAAGAGACATCTTCACCCCATGTTCATTTCAGCACTATTCTCAGAACCAAGAAATGGGAAAAGCTGTGTCTATCAGTGGGTGAGTGGATACAGACAATGTGGTTTAGAAATATAAGGGGACACTTTAAAAAAAAATAAGGAAATCCTGTCATTTGTGACAAATGAATGAGGCCAAAGGACATTTTACTGGGGGAAATAAACCAGGCACAGGGCAACCATCACAGAATCTCACCTACATGTGGAATCTATAAAAGCTGAACTCATAGAAACAGAGAGCAGAATGGTGACTGCCAGGGGCCCAAGACTGGCTGGGCTGTGGATGGGGGAGATGCTGGTCACAGGAGACCAAATTGCACTTAGATGAGAGGGATGAGTTTAAGGGATCTATTGTGCAACATAATGACTACGGTCAATAATAACACAACAGAATGAGTACAGTTGATAGTTATATACACATGAAAATGATTCAGAGACTAGACTTTAAGGATTCTCACCCCAAATAAGAATATGAAGTAATCTATATGTTAAATAGCTTGACTCAGACATTTTTCAAGTATACATGTTTCAAAATATGTTGTATGCCATACATATGTACAAATTGTTATAACTATTGTTATCATCATCGTCATCAGGGAATGAACCTAGGGTTGCTTAACCATTGAGTCACATCCCTAGCCCATTTTATTTTTTATGTTGAGACAGAATTATGTCATAAAGCCCACCATGGAAGTGAGGGAAACTGGGAGGATATTTAGTTGGGTAGATTGCTACCTCCTCCCTCAAACTGGAGTTCTGTTACAACAAAAAGGAAGAAGCGAAGCTAGGATAAGCAATGAGCACTGCCTATTTTTATTAGCACTGGGCCTGAAAGGGGGATAACCATCACCAAACGTCTCCCCATAAACCATATTACATGGTCTCTGTATTAGCTGCTTTCTGTTGCTCTAACAAAATACCCAAGAATGGGTACTTTATAAAGAGATGGGGTTTATTCAACTCAAGAGTCCAACGTTTGGCAGCCCCTAAGACTGACCTTTGGGGAGAGTGATCACAACATGGTGAATGGCATCATGGAGGGAGGACCTGCAAGGGGTAGAGACTAAATGGCCAGAAACTGGGGAGGATGAGTCTTGTTCTTTTTATAACAATCCCCTCTCACAGGAACTAACGGGGGCCCATGAGAAGTCCATTACTCCCTTCCAAGGGCCTCATCCCCAGTGGCCGAATTACCTCCCACTAGGCCCCACTTCTTGCAAGTTCTACCCCCTCAACACTGCCGCACCGAGGACCTAGCCTCCAGCCTATGAACCATTGGGGGACAAACTACATCCCATCCTCACAAGCTCCAACAAAGCCACCAGGGTAAGAGCAGGATGTCCCAGTCTACAAGTGTGTATGTGAGGGCAGAGGAGGGTTGATATCAGGGGGCACTGGAAGCAGCCAGAGCCCCCATTCCGGAACCTCTCTGATGTCACACTTGTAGTCATGGTACTCTGGGTGCCAACCCAGGAGAAGGAGCGGTTGGCTCTCATTTGGTTGAGAGCAGGCAGCGAAGCATGACTGCATCAAACGACTTATTGACCCCACCCCAACCCCCAGCCAGATCCTGGCTTTTCTCGAGCCTTTGGGCTTGTGTGATTGTGGCAGCCCTGGTGTCTCTGAGCACAGTATTCTTCACTTTCACGTGAGTCTCTGAGCCAGCTGTCGGGTTTCTCACCAAGAGACAGATGAGAAATAGACAGTGAGAGTGCAGAGGCAGGGAGGAGGTGGGAGGCCAGGAGGGGAAGGAGGATATTTAGTGAGAAGCACAGAGATGTGGGGAGCCTGAGGCTTTGGGAGGACTGTGGGAGGCTGGTAATGCTGGTGACACTTGGTGGAGGGAATGGGGTCTGTCTCCTTAAGCCTCCTGGGGGCTCCGGGTTGCCCCCGACTAGAACTGAGTCTGGCCCTGGTTTCAGATGCCGAGTACTGGTGCAAAATGGAGAGTGGGTCTTTCCAGTGGCCTCAGGCCTTCTCTGCCTACTCAGTTTCTATAGCCTCATTTCCATGAACATTTCAGACCCAGGTGTCTTACACCGAGGTAAGGCCTCAGACCCCTGGGAGGGGGAGGTGGCACCCCAAGGGCTGGTGCCTACTCGGGTCTTTCTAAAGGGCTGACCCTACCTGTGGCCTCAGGATCCCTTCTTACCCTGTTATCATTACTTGGGCCCTGGCACTTCATTTCCCAAGCCACTGAAGTGTGGGAACAACAGAATCCTGGAGGTTTTCCAGTTGCTTTAGAAGGGAGGACCGGGCAAGAGAGGCAGCAGGCTCTTCCAACCATGCAGTTCACCCTTCCTCCTTCCCATTTCACACCCGACTCCAAGCACTGATCACTATTCCAAAGAGGGGAGCGCCACGTAGAGCTCTTGTGGCTGGAAAGCCCTTCTCTCTGTCCACCCATCTGAGTGGTCAGCTTGCTCATCAGGGACCGGGATTCCCCTGCCCACCTCCTCCCCGCCTTCCTGTTGCCCAGTGATACTATGGGGGGCCCCGAGCATCAGAGTGATACAAGGGCCTCCTCCACTGCCCAAACCTCTTCCCATGCCAGGCGCCTTCGAGCAGGACCCTGAGGCTCTGTACAGGGCACGAGTGAATGGCAGGTTATACGACATGCCGTGGTGTCCCACCTGTTATTTTCACCGCCTGCCTCGAACCTTCCACTGCGAAAGTTGTGACATCTGTGTGGAAGTGAGTGTTCCTCCTCCCTGTCCATTCACCAACCCGTCCCCGGGCACCTGGCCAGGTCCAGGAACCTCACGACATGAGTGGGCCAGGGGTGGGTATGAGACCATCTTCCTGAACTGCTTCGAGTGGCATATATAGGTCATCACCTCAGTGTCTGCACCTGTCCAGGGAGGCTGGCCTTGCTTGCACAGGTGCTGACATGCAAAGGGCATCCCCTCTGTGCTGAGCCTGGTGGAGTCAGGGGGAGGAAAAGCAGTGACTGTCCCCTCTCCTGGCTTGCTGATACTAGATCCCCAGCCCTTTAGGCTGACTGCTGCCCTGTCCTGGGAATCTTCGCCTGTCTTGCTCTGGGTGTCCCAGTTGGAGGGTTTCCTGGGTTCTGAGTTCATTTCTCTGATGTGCCCACCCTGCTCGGGTTCACAAGTGCAGACAGCTGGTAGGGCAAGGGTGTTTATTTTCATCCTTATCCATCCTGCTCCAAGTGACACCAGGAAGGTTTTGTCTCTAAAGAACTCACGCAGGACAGGTGACCTGATGAGCCATGGGGTCCTAACTGTGCTCTAACCATGGAAATGCCAGGTTCTCCCTGAGATGGGAACCGGTACGTAGGGCCAAGAGCAGGTGGCCTAGAGGGCTACGCTGGGAATCGGGGGTGATGGGCCTCAGGATTAGGGGGTGATGGAGGCCAGTCGGAACGGGACCCTGAGTCCTCATTCCTCTCTCCTAGGAGTTCGACCACCATTGCAGGTGGGTGAATAACTGTGTGGGACACCGAAACATCCGGCTCTACCTGCTACTCCTCGTGTCCCTGTGCCTCTATCTGGGTACTGTGCTGGCCACCTGCGTGCTTTTCATCATACGCAGGAGGCACGTGGCGCTTCTGGACCAAACCATGACGTATCCACACAGTCCTAAGGGCCCACACTGGGAAGAGCTGGTGTGGTGGGGAGGGAGGGGCAAACATCCGAGGAGAGGCGGGGTGACGGGGGAGGGGCTGACGTGGGCGGGGCTAGAGGGAGAAGTCACTTGGGAGGACCTGTGAAGGACATGTGGAAGGCCAGTGGGGTCAGGGAGATAGGCGGGGTAGGATGCCTGTGGAGTTAAGAATCTAGGGGGGGCCACAGAGTAGGATAATGAAAGTTGAAAAGGGAAAGGTGGGAGGACAGTGTGGTGGAGTGAGGTTTCCCTTGGGTGTACTGGACTAACTGTCCAGTGCAGGGAGGGAGAGCTGGTGGGTTGTGCTAGCTGGGGCGGGAGGGAGGGAGGGAGGGAGGAGTCGGGTTGAAAGGCGGGGCCAGGGAGGAGCTCTTCCATGGCTTCAATTCTTAGCCTGTGCACAGCATCCTAGTGGCTGTACCTGCTGGGGCCCTCCTGCTCCCTCTCATGCTGCAGTTGTTCAGCAAGGCAGTGGCAGTGGGCGCTGCCAGGCGACCCTATGAGGATCAGGTAAGTGGTCTGAGTGCATGTGCCCTTGGCTGTGTGGAGGCATCTTGCACCTCTGCAATTTGGCACTTTGTGCGATTTCTCCACTGCCCTTGGCCCTGATGGTGCCTCATGAGTCCTTCCAGACCCACCTCTAAAGATGCAGCTCAGATGCCTCTGTATGTGGCCATTCTCCCTCCTGGGTGCATAGCATTGAAAGCCTACTGTGTGCTGGGTGTGCTAGGGGGCAGTTATTTAAGGGATGGGTGTAGAAGTGAGTAAGTACATCATGCACTTGTGTTGATAAGCAACCAGCCATCCGAATAACACCAGGAGACACCCAGGAACACTCTGAGCGAGGGGTCAGTCCTGAGTGGTGTAGTAGACTGGAAGAAACTGGGAGTTTGGCGAAGCCCACGCTGTAGAGTAGAACATGCCACTCTCTGTGTCCTAGGTGTGCTTTTGGAGAGGCAGACAGGAGGGCACTGACTTTGAGAGGTACAATTTTGCAGAAAGGCACAGAAATCCAAAAGTAGGGTATTAACAGAATGATGGAGAAACGGATCTAGTTCAAGCACAAGTTGGCATGGGCAATGAGGTTGACTCCATGGGGGTCAAGATTAGAAAGGCCCAGAAAGCCAAGCATGCAATTTTTTTTGAAGAAGTGGAAACCTGGGAGCCATGGTAAATGTTGTAAAAATGTCATTTATGGAGGGGTAATTACAAACAGTAAAATTCACCCTTTTTAGTCTATAGTTAGGGATTTTGACAAATGACAGCATGTACTCTCCACCAAGATCAAGGTTAACCAGTTTCATTACCCCAGAAAATCCTTTTATCTCTTGCTGTCATTTTCTCTCCCTGAGTCCTTGTGGTTTTTCTTTTTTCAGAATCATGCATAAATGGCATTGTGGGCTTTCTAGTCTGGCCTCATTCACTGAGCACGATCCATTTGAGATTCATCTATGTAGTTGCTCATATCAGTAGTTTATTGTCTTTTGTTTCTGTGTAGTGTTGTATTTCCCTACAGATTTTTTAAACATTCACCAATTGAAGGATTTTTATTTTGCATCTAGTTTCTGGCAGTATTTTTGTTGGTTTATTTTGTTTTGTTTTTGTACCAGGGATTGAACCCAGAGGTGCTTAACCACTGAGCAACAATCCCAGCCTCACCCCACTCCACCCCCAGCACCCTTATCTTTTCTTTTTGAAAAATTTTTCAAATCTTGAAAAAGGGTCTTACTAAGTTGCTTAAGGCCTTGCTAAGTTACTACGTTACTGAGTCTTTGAACTTGCCACCCTCTTGCCTTAGCCTCCCAAGCCATTACAGGCATGGGGAACTGTGCCCAGCCAGTTTTGGGCAGTTATAAATAAAGCTGCTACAACAACCATTGGTGCATAGACATGTGGACATAAGTTTTCATTTCTGTTGGGTAAATTGTTAAGGGTGGCATTGCTGAGTCATAAGGTAAACATGTGGGACTTTTTAGGAAACAACTGTACCATTTCTCCTTTCTACCAGTAATGAATGAGAATTCCAGATGCTCCACATCCTCACTAGCTTTTGACACTGTCATTTGTTACTATTCTTTTTTGTTTTCAAATTGTAGCCTTCTAATAACTGAATAGGGGTATCTCATTAGGGCTCCAGTCTGTATTTTCCTAATGACTAATGATGTTGAGCATATTTTCATGTTTTCTCAGCCATGGGTATATTGTTGGTGAAGTGTTTGCTCCAATCATTTGCCCATTTTTAAAAAATGTGTTGTTTTCTTATTGAGTTCAGGACTTCTCTGTACTGGATTCAGATCTATGTTTTGCAAATCTTTTCTTGCAATTCATGGCTGGTCATTTCATTTTCTTCATAGCATCTTCCATAGAGCAGGAGTCCTTAGTGTTGCTGTTTTTCCAGTACTGGGGATTGAATTGGGTGCTCGACCACTGAGCTTCTTCCTCAGCATTCATTGTTGTTCCCTCTGAATGGAACCTCATGTCCTGTGTGAGGAACAGTTTTATTGCTTTCTTTATCATCTGGGTGTCTTTATTGCTTTTTCTTTGAGCAACCACTAGCTATGATAGGAATGGGCATCTCTGCCATGGGATTCCTTTAGTATGGCAATCACTTGACTAAAGGCTCTTTCAGCAAGACTGGTGGCAGCATCCGGGGGGGAGGGGAAGCTACAGACCCCAAGACAGCTGAAAAGTCAGAGGATCCTCTCTGCTCATCACCTCCCATCCTTTTGGTCAGTACCCCACCACTACCATATGTGGTTCCCTCCCACCTGTGACTCCTGTGCTTGGCCCTTTTTCATCAGCCCTGTGGTCTGCCTGTTTTCTCTCTCCAGCTTCACTCCATCATTGAGTTGGCCTGGCAGCCTTTTCCCTTCCTCTGTCCTGTGGTTTTTCCAGCCCCAGGTCAGGCCATAGGCCATTGCCCTTCCTCCTCTGCTCAGAATGAGGCCCTCCAAGTCCAGGATCCCCAAGTCTCGAGGGACCTAAATGTGGTCTGCACTCTAAGATTCACCAGACAGGACTCCTTTCTATTATTGGCAGCACTAATTATAGGCACTGATCCCATGGTCCAACTTTCATTCCCACCATACTCCATTCCCTGACTGCAAATCCTCCTAGAGTCACTTTCTTGGTGGTTGGTGGCAAAGACTCTGGTGAAGACCACATAAGTAAAAATCACAGCTATACAACTGACCAGCAGGGAGACCCTTGGGTATGCTACTTAGCCCCTGGTCACTCAATTTCCCTATCTGTAAAACAGGGAATTGTGGGTTAATTCATGTAAACCACACAGAACAGTGGTTGGTACCAGAAAGTGCCCTGTGTGCTGCTATTTTTATTACTACCGTTCCTTCCCGTGGTCATCTACACATGTTTGTGCCTCATCTTAAAAGCCATACAAGTCTCAGCCTTAACATGCCAGGCCTCCACTCCACCTGTTGTACCTTCTGGGCTTTATTTCCTGAAAGAGCTGACCTTGTTCACTAGCTCACCCTTCACTTCCTGGGCCAGGTCAGCCCAGCCCGTGCTGCCAGGACGATGCTCTCATTAATGGCCAGAGCCAGCAGACATCTTCAGACTACTCTTTCTAAACTGGACACCCCCTCTGAAGCCAGAAGTAGCTGTCTCAGCACTTAACTCTCTGGGCTTCTCCTCTGCATGTACCTGGGTGCTGTGATCTGGGTTGCCTACATGGTTCCCATGATACCTCTCTCTACTCTACCCTGGCCACTTTCCATGGTGCTCAGGGCCTCGTGTTGCAGCTGCCCTCACCACTGAAAGTAGGCTGGCCATGTTGTTTCCAGTGCAGTTGACTCTTCTTTTTTTTTTTTTTTTTTTTTTTTTTGCTACTCAGCATTGAACCCAGGGCCGCTTTACCCCTGAGCTATATCCCCAGTCCTGCTACTTTTCATTGTAAATCAGGGACTCACTAAGTTGCTGAGGCTGGTCTCAAACCTGCCTTAGTGTCCCAAGACACTGGGATTACAGGTGTGTGCCACTGTGCCTGGTTGGACAGAAGCATCCTTGATGCCCTAAAATATTTCTGTCTTCGGGTGCATCTCAGTGGGAGAATGTGTGCTTAGCATGTGCAAGGCCCTGAATTCTTTATCCCCAGCACAAAGAAAAAAGAAAACTGAATAAATGAGGGAACGAACAAACAGAAGAATCAACATTTGGGGATAGAAGGAAAGAGAGAAGCCTGGTGCCCTGATCCCTCAAGATAAGGGGAAGAAGGAGAGGCAGCAGGAAGTTGGGCAGAAAATGGGGCAAGAAGAAGATGCCGCTGGATTTTGGTCCTGTGGAGTGGGAGGGTGTTTGAGACACAGAATTGGAGCAGGAGCCTCAGGAGTGGAGCCAGTGAGACAGGCTGGTCTGGGTGCCTCAGAGCTGTTGGATTCTAGTTGTGTGTGATAGGGTTCCATGTGGGGGGAAGAAGGTATTCAAATTTACTGCTCAGTTCTTAGAAATTTATTAACTATCATTCCTTAAGCATTTTCTATACTTTATGTACAATCAGTATTTTCTATACATGATATATATCTAATCAAACATTCTTTCTCTAAGTTTAAAAATTCTTTGATTTTTTATTTTTTTTTATTTATTTTTTATTAATTTTTATTGTTGGTTGTTCAAAACATTACATAGTTCTTGATATATCATTTCTGCCATTAATGAATTTATTTCTTCTGGTACTAGGGATTGAACCCAGGGGTGCTTTAGCACCAAAGTTGCATCCCTAATCCTTACTATATTTTGTTTTGAGATAGGGTGTCACTAAATTGTTGAGGGCCTTGCTAACTTCTTGAGGCTGGCCTTGAACTTTCGATCCTCCTGCTTCAGAATCCCAAGTCCCTGGGATTCCAGGTGTGCACCACTGCACCTGGTGGTATACTCATTTCTTAAGTGCTGTGCAGGCCTTAAAGGAGGCAGAACCTAATAGAGGACAATGATTCATGTTGGTTTTTGGACATATTCCAGAGCTGTTCTGATGTGGAATCATCTTTCCTTCTGGTGAAGAGTGTTTGAAGATGAAAGTCTTCATGTGTAGGCCATCGGAGAGTTGGTGTAGACAGAAGTGCTGCTGGGCCACTTGTCATTATAACAGAGTATTTGCTACCTAAAGCTCATGAAGTTGGGGTGAAACTCAACCTGGTCTGGAAGGAGGAGGGGTCGAGGCTGACCAATGGACTCAGGGAAAAGAGAAAGTAGAATAAGGGAGAGGAGAAGCCAGTCAGTGTCCAGGGAAGGACATGACCTTTGAGCTTGACCTTTCCTGCTTTGTGTACTGAAGGTCTTCAGCTCAGATTTTCCTGGAAAATCTGATTTTTGACTAGGGAAATATGTCTGGGCATCCCTTGGTGCCACTGGCGTCCCAGATAGTGAAATTCAATGAAGGTAGAATTTTAGACAAAATCGAGAGGCAAGAGAGTAAAGTGGTGACACCATCTTTGGATCAGTTGAGCAGAACAGCACTACAAAGATCTTAAAAGGTACCTAAAAGAATGAGGTGAGAGGACAGGTGTGGCCAATAGAGACAGAGCAAGGATCCTGCAAAGGGAAGCACAAGGGGATGAGAGCCCTGAGAAGGTAGCAGAGGTGGGTGCTGGGTCAGCAGCATCTTGGAGAGCTGCTCACAAGTGGGTCGAGGGAGGTCACGCTTCCTAGGATCCTGAGAAGGCAGGAGGTCCTGAGTCACTCTTGGAGCCTTGCCACGGGCCCAGGTTGAGCCCTGGCTTAACTGACCAACTTAGCAAGGGTCACTGGGAGATGCCTTGCCCAGTCCTGCTGATTCTGAGCTCCTGTTCCCTTCCTCATCTCCCTCCAGAACGATAACCCTTATAACCAGGGCTGCACAAGGAATTTCTACATCACGCTATGTGCATCCTTGGGACCCAAGTGAGTTGGTAAACCAAGGGCTCAAGTGGTGGACCCTGGGTTTGGTGGGGTGGGGTGAAGCTGGGTCTATTTCCCTGGTCCCTGTCCGCAGCTCCCTGGCTTTAACACTTCCTGTTTCTTTCCTTTGGAGTTTTCTCCAGGGCACTCTGGGAGTTTCTGGGAATTTCACTCTTCCTTGGTGTTGTAGGTTCTTGCCCCAAGAAATGTGGTAGAGGGGAATGGCAGCCTGGATAAGGCTCCTTGATGAGAGCCCTGGGCTCTGTGCTTTCCCAGCTGAGGGGTGAGTGAGGTCAGGGAGACCAGGCCAAGGTGGGTAGTGACTCCTTGCATTTGGCCTGTTGGCTCCCAGGTACATGTCTGAGGCTGTTTGCCTTCAGATGGAGCAGGACACCAACTGGAGGCCAACCTGACATCATAAAGACCTCCTTGGGCCCAGGTCTGCAACTCAGGCCCCCCCCCAAGGTAAGTCCGCACCTTTATACAAGGAAAGGAGTATCAGGTGAGCTTTGAAACATGGGGGTCATGGGTTGCACATGTGGTGGGGGAAGCCTCCGATGTTGGGCTGGCCCTGAAGCTGAACCCCTTGGAGCCTAAGGAGTGAAATTATGGACCTGGAGGGTGCAGGGTCCAGGTCACAGGGCTTCAGAGCACACCCAGGTGTCCCTGGATAGAGAAAGAGAAAAGACTGCACTGCTAACTAGCTGGTTGGCCCTGGGACAGTCCTTTACCTTCCTCAGCCATTAATGAGGTCTGAGACTAGTCCAGTAGCTTATCATGTGTTAAAGAAGATTCTTTATTTTTTTTAAATTGGAAATTTTTACTCAGTCCCACGTGAAACAGATGGAATGGAGCATTTGGAGTGCAGTGGGCTGGGTAACACCCAGTGCAACCCAATGGCCCTTGTAATGACTTGTGGTGCCAACCCTCTCCTTTTTCCTGCCTCCAGGAGCTGAGGGACTTGACTGTGAGCAGTGGGGTGGAGGTTAGGGAGAGCCCCAGGTACTGACTCTGTGTTTATCCTCCCATCAGCCCAGTGCTACAACATCCCACCAGGTGATGCCAGGATGTGAATGCTACACGGAGGTCTCTCGGGCCTGAGCACCCACTCAATCCCCTGTTGGGATGCCATGACCTCCACAGTTATCTAATCCTTATAAAATATATTTTTTGTTGCTTTTTATTGCTTCTCTGCCTGTTTATTCTACGTTCAGAGAAGTGTATTTCTCTGTGGGTGTGGGGAGGCTATGAGGGCTGGGAGGCTGGGACAGAGCCCTCCTGGAAGGGAAGAAGATCTTTGCTCTCTGGAGACCCAAGCTCAGGAACCAACACTGTCTGGCTTTTTTGACCTTGGGCAAGACACTTAGGATTTCTCTCATTCTTAAAATATGGCAATGGTACTAATCACAGTGGCTGACCTGCTTGGCTTCCTGGCAAGGGCTGGAGATGAGAGGAGAGAAAACTGACCATCCTGGATAATACCAAGTGCACCTCAAACTACTCCACAAAATAGAAATGGAACTTATTTATTAGTAGTTTTAATTGTGTGTGCACATGTGTGTATTCTTTAGGATTGTGTGTGTGTGTGTGTGTGTGTGTGTGTTAGTGTGAGAGAGAGAGAGAGAGAGAGAGAGAAAGAGAGATTGATTGTGTGTGGTACTGAGGATCAAATCAAACCCAAAGCTTTAGGCATGGTAGGCAAGCCCTCCACCACTGAGTTACATCTCCAGCCCTTTTTTATTTTCAGACATGCTCTCACTAAATTGGCCAGGCTGGCCTCCAACTTGTGGTCCCCTTTCTCAGCCTCCCCGAGTGTCTCCCAAGTTACAGGAGTTAACTGCTATGATTATCTTAGGGTTTTCTATATGCAAGATCTTTTCAACTGCAAGTGATTTCTTCTTTCTTTCTCACTTGGAGATTAAATATTTTTCTTGCCTAATTTCTGGGGCTAAAACATTTAATAAATATACGCTTTTTCATAAATGTCCTTCATAAGTTTGAGGAAATTACCTTTTATCTCTGTGTGTGTCCTTTTTATTAGGGAAAGGTATTAGATTTTGTCAAATGCTTTTTCTGCACCCAATGATCATGTATGATTTTTTCTTCCACTATTAATGTGGTGTACTACAAATTGACATTTTCTCCAAGTTTTAGTGTTTAATAATTAATAGCTTGACAGTGTTTAATAATTAATATCTTGACTAACCAGGTCCAAGACACAAGCATACACTATGTTGAAGAAACTGGGGAGAAATTACTCTATAAACTAACTACATAGTATGTGATAAGAATGAGCATTATAATATAAAACCTTTCAACACATAATAGTTAGCTGCAGGAAACCATTTTTAGCTTAGTAAAATGGTATTCCAAATTTCAGTGTAAACTACTAGCAAACTTCAATTCCTTGGTGTGGCAACTATCATTTCTGTTTTTAAACTCTTTCACCCCACCCTGAGTTATAAGGTCTGGAGTGGTTTTTTCCCAATCACAAGTGTGATTACCAATATTGTCCATCCTTACAATGATCTGATGAGACACGGTCTGACATGTATCTTGCATTCATTGCAAGAGCACCACCAAGGTGATCCTGCATGATGCTGGAGTCAGTCTTGGCCATCTCCCCAGTTTCCCGTTTGGTAATGATGTCTCAGACTACCACCTGTAAAACATTTTTGGAGGGCAATGTACTAGGGATTTAACAAGGAGATGATTTATCACTGAGATTTGTCCCCAGTCCTATTTATTTTTTATTGAGGCTCAGGGTCTCACTAAGTTGCTGAGGACCTGACTAAGTTGCTGAGCCTGGCCTCAAAATTATGGTCTTCCTGTCTCAGCCTCCAGAGCTGCTGGAATTATAGACACGTGCCATCATGCCCAACTATACTTTTAAATGTTGAATCATTTTTGCGTTTCTTGGATAAATTCCAGTGGCAATGATACATAATATTTTTAATATGCTGCTGAATTTAGGTTGTTGAGTTTTTTTAAATATTTATTTTTGAGTTGTAGTTGAACGCAATACCTTTATTTCATTAATTTATTTTTATGTGATGCTGAGGATCGAACCTAAGGGCCTTGCACCTGCTAGGCAAGCACTGTACCGCTGAGCCACAATCGCGGCCCCAGTTGTTAGATTGTTTAAAAAAGATTTCTGTATTTAATACTCATAAAGTGTTGAGAGCCACAGCCGAAAGGGGCCCCAGCAAACTTCCAGTTGCCAGCAAACTTCCAGCTGCCAGCTGATGATTGGCTCACAGTGGCCCCAGCAAACTTCTAGCTGTCAACTGATTGGCTCCTCTGCGGTGATGCTCATTGGGCTGTTTCCCTGCCCTTTCAGACCACGGAGCTGCTCATTGGAGGACTGTTTTTGGCTCTGCCCACGCGACCCAGCCAATCAGCCTCAAGAGCAGGAGGAGTGGGGGAGGTTGAGAGGCATGTTGGAAGCCGGTGGTGGCAGTTGGACTCTGAAGGTTTTTTCCTGAGGACCTGTTTTGTTTGACGTTTGTGGTTCTAAAAAATGTTTGTTTCTTTTGACAAGTGGCTGCTGAATTGTGCCCAGCCAGACTGCGGCAATAAAGGGTATTAGTCTTACTTTTCCACTGTGATGTCTTTGTTTGGCTTTAGTATCAGGGTAATATTGGTCCTGTAAGGTAAGGTGGGAATTGTTCCTTCCTCTTCTACTTTTTGGTAGAGTTTGAGAAGGAGTAGTGTCTATTTAAAGTTTTGGTAGAATTTACCAGGGAACCCATAGTTTTCTTTAGAAGAGCCTACTAACTTGTCAATCTTGTTGATTTTCCCCTTTACTACTTTTAGCTATTTAGTTATTGGGTTTTAACAATTTAAGTGCAATTCTAGTATCAGTTCTATTGACATTATGAAATACTGCCTCTGGCAAGAATTTCACTTTGTAATATAGTGTCATTGCAAAAATATTTTATGTTGCAGCTGAGATTGGTGGGAAAGGAAGATGCTAGTGTGTTATTGTTTTGCTTTGTTCAACCCCCAGTATAAATAAAAGAAAAAGAAAGACAAAAGATATTAAGTACTGGCCAGGATGTGGAGAAACTAGAATTCTAGTACAATGTTTGAAGGAATGTAAATTAATACAGTCATTATGGAAATCAGTATGGGAAGTTTCTTTAAAAATTAAAAATAGAGTTCAGTTGGTAGAGTGCTTGCCTTACATGCTCAAGGCCCTGGGTTCAATCCCCACCACCAATAAAAAAAAAAAAAATTACCCTATGGTGCAGCCATCCCACTACTTGGTATATATCCAAAGGAAATGGCATCAGTGTATTAAGAGACATCTTCACCCCATGTTCATTTCAGCACTATTCTCAGAACCAAGAAATGGGAAAAGCTGTGTCTATCAGTGGGTGAGTGGATACAGACAATGTGGTTTAGAAATATAAGGGGACACTTTAAAAAAAAATAAGGAAATCCTGTCATTTGTGACAAATGAATGAGGCCAAAGGACATTTTACTGGGGGAAATAAACCAGGCACAGGGCAACCATCACAGAATCTCACCTACATGTGGAATCTATAAAAGCTGAACTCATAGAAACAGAGAGCAGAATGGTGACTGCCAGGGGCCCAAGACTGGCTGGGCTGTGGATGGGGGAGATGCTGGTCACAGGAGACCAAATTGCACTTAGATGAGAGGGATGAGTTTAAGGGATCTATTGTGCAACATAATGACTACGGTCAATAATAACACAACAGAATGAGTAGAGTTGATAGTTATATACACATGAAAATGATTCAGAGACTAGACTTTAAGGATTCTCACCCCAAATAAGAATATGAAGTAATCTATATGTTAAATAGCTTGACTCAGACATTTTTCAAGTATACATGTTTCAAAATATGTTGTATGCCATACATATGTACAAATTGTTATAACTATTGTTATCATCATCGTCATCAGGGAATGAACCTAGGGTTGCTTAACCATTGAGTCACATCCCTTGCCCATTTTATTTTTTATGTTGAGACAGAATTATGTCATAAAGCCCACCATGGAAGTGAGGGAAACTGGGAGGATATTTAGTTGGGTAGATTGCTACCTCCTCCCTCAAACTGGAGTTCTGTTACAACAAAAAGGAAGAAGCGAAGCTAGGATAAGCAATGAGCACTGCCTATTTTTATTAGCACTGGGCCTGAAAGGGGGATAACCATCACCAAACGTCTCCCCATAAACCATATTACATGGTCTCTGTATTAGCTGCTTTCTGTTGCTCTAACAAAATACCCAAGAATGGGTACTTTATAAAGAGATGGGGTTTATTCAACTCAAGAGTCCAACGTTTGGCAGCCCCTAAGACTGACCTTTGGGGAGAGTGATCACAACATGGTGAATGGCATCATGGAGGGAGGACCTGCAAGGGGTAGAGACTAAATGGCCAGAAACTGGGGAGGATGAGTCTTGTTCTTTTTATAACAATCCCCTCTCACAGGAACTAACGGGGGCCCATGAGAAGTCCATTACTCCCTTCCAAGGGCCTCATCCCCAGTGGCCGAATTACCTCCCACTAGGCCCCACTTCTTGCAAGTTCTACCCCCTCAACACTGCCGCACCGAGGACCTAGCCTCCAGCCTATGAACCATTGGGGGACAAACTACATCCCATCCTCACAAGCTCCAACAAAGCCACCAGGGTAAGAGCAGGATGTCCCAGTCTACAAGTGTGTATGTGAGGGCAGAGGAGGGTTGATATCAGGGGGCACTGGAAGCAGCCAGAGCCCCCATTCCGGAACCTCTCTGATGTCACACTTGTAGTCATGGTACTCTGGGTGCCAACCCAGGAGAAGGAGCGGTTGGCTCTCATTTGGTTGAGAGCAGGCAGCGAAGCATGACTGCATCAAACGACTTATTGACCCCACCCCAACCCCCAGCCAGATCCTGGCTTTTCTCGAGCCTTTGGGCTTGTGTGATTGTGGCAGCCCTGGTGTCTCTGAGCACAGTATTCTTCACTTTCACGTGAGTCTCTGAGCCAGCTGTCGGGTTTCTCACCAAGAGACAGATGAGAAATAGACAGTGAGAGTGCAGAGGCAGGGAGGAGGTGGGAGGCCAGGAGGGGAAGGAGGATATTTAGTGAGAAGCACAGAGATGTGGGGAGCCTGAGGCTTTGGGAGGACTGTGGGAGGCTGGTAATGCTGGTGACACTTGGTGGAGGGAATGGGGTCTGTCTCCTTAAGCCTCCTGGGGGCTCCGGGTTGCCCCCGACTAGAACTGAGTCTGGCCCTGGTTTCAGATGCCGAGTACTGGTGCAAAATGGAGAGTGGGTCTTTCCAGTGGCCTCAGGCCTTCTCTGCCTACTCAGTTTCTATAGCCTCATTTCCATGAACATTTCAGACCCAGGTGTCTTACACCGAGGTAAGGCCTCAGACCCCTGGGAGGGGGAGGTGGCACCCCAAGGGCTGGTGCCTACTCGGGTCTTTCTAAAGGGCTGACCCTACCTGTGGCCTCAGGATCCCTTCTTACCCTGTTATCATTACTTGGGCCCTGGCACTTCATTTCCCAAGCCACTGAAGTGTGGGAACAACAGAATCCTGGAGGTTTTCCAGTTGCTTTAGAAGGGAGGACCGGGCAAGAGAGGCAGCAGGCTCTTCCAACCATGCAGTTCACCCTTCCTCCTTCCCATTTCACACCCGACTCCAAGCACTGATCACTATTCCAAAGAGGGGAGCGCCACGTAGAGCTCTTGTGGCTGGAAAGCCCTTCTCTCTGTCCACCCATCTGAGTGGTCAGCTTGCTCATCAGGGACCGGGATTCCCCTGCCCACCTCCTCCCCGCCTTCCTGTTGCCCAGTGATACTATGGGGGGCCCCGAGCATCAGAGTGATACAAGGGCCTCCTCCACTGCCCAAACCTCTTCCCATGCCAGGCGCCTTCGAGCAGGACCCTGAGGCTCTGTACAGGGCACGAGTGAATGGCAGGTTATACGACATGCCGTGGTGTCCCACCTGTTATTTTCACCGCCTGCCTCGAACCTTCCACTGCGAAAGTTGTGACATCTGTGTGGAAGTGAGTGTTCCTCCTCCCTGTCCATTCACCAACCCGTCCCCGGGCACCTGGCCAGGTCCAGGAACCTCACGACATGAGTGGGCCAGGGGTGGGTATGAGACCATCTTCCTGAACTGCTTCGAGTGGCATATATAGGTCATCACCTCAGTGTCTGCACCTGTCCAGGGAGGCTGGCCTTGCTTGCACAGGTGCTGACATGCAAAGGGCATCCCCTCTGTGCTGAGCCTGGTGGAGTCAGGGGGAGGAAAAGCAGTGACTGTCCCCTCTCCTGGCTTGCTGATACTAGATCCCCAGCCCTTTAGGCTGACTGCTGCCCTGTCCTGGGAATCTTCGCCTGTCTTGCTCTGGGTGTCCCAGTTGGAGGGTTTCCTGGGTTCTGAGTTCATTTCTCTGATGTGCCCACCCTGCTCGGGTTCACAAGTGCAGACAGCTGGTAGGGCAAGGGTGTTTATTTTCATCCTTATCCATCCTGCTCCAAGTGACACCAGGAAGGTTTTGTCTCTAAAGAACTCACGCAGGACAGGTGACCTGATGAGCCATGGGGTCCTAACTGTGCTCTAACCATGGAAATGCCAGGTTCTCCCTGAGATGGGAACCGGTACGTAGGGCCAAGAGCAGGTGGCCTAGAGGGCTACGCTGGGAATCGGGGGTGATGGGCCTCAGGATTAGGGGGTGATGGAGGCCAGTCGGAACGGGACCCTGAGTCCTCATTCCTCTCTCCTAGGAGTTCGACCACCATTGCAGGTGGGTGAATAACTGTGTGGGACACCGAAACATCCGGCTCTACCTGCTACTCCTCGTGTCCCTGTGCCTCTATCTGGGTACTGTGCTGGCCACCTGCGTGCTTTTCATCATACGCAGGAGGCACGTGGCGCTTCTGGACCAAACCATGACGTATCCACACAGTCCTAAGGGCCCACACTGGGAAGAGCTGGTGTGGTGGGGAGGGAGGGGCAAACATCCGAGGAGAGGCGGGGTGACGGGGGAGGGGCTGACGTGGGCGGGGCTAGAGGGAGAAGTCACTTGGGAGGACCTGTGAAGGACATGTGGAAGGCCAGTGGGGTCAGGGAGATAGGCGGGGTAGGATGCCTGTGGAGTTAAGAATCTAGGGGGGGCCACAGAGTAGGATAATGAAAGTTGAAAAGGGAAAGGTGGGAGGACAGTGTGGTGGAGTGAGGTTTCCCTTGGGTGTACTGGACTAACTGTCCAGTGCAGGGAGGGAGAGCTGGTGGGTTGTGCTAGCTGGGGCGGGAGGGAGGGAGGGAGGGAGGAGTCGGGTTGAAAGGCGGGGCCAGGGAGGAGCTCTTCCATGGCTTCAATTCTTAGCCTGTGCACAGCATCCTAGTGGCTGTACCTGCTGGGGCCCTCCTGCTCCCTCTCATGCTGCAGTTGTTCAGCAAGGCAGTGGCAGTGGGCGCTGCCAGGCGACCCTATGAGGATCAGGTAAGTGGTCTGAGTGCATGTGCCCTTGGCTGTGTGGAGGCATCTTGCACCTCTGCAATTTGGCACTTTGTGCGATTTCTCCACTGCCCTTGGCCCTGATGGTGCCTCATGAGTCCTTCCAGACCCACCTCTAAAGATGCAGCTCAGATGCCTCTGTATGTGGCCATTCTCCCTCCTGGGTGCATAGCATTGAAAGCCTACTGTGTGCTGGGTGTGCTAGGGGGCAGTTATTTAAGGGATGGGTGTAGAAGTGAGTAAGTACATCATGCACTTGTGTTGATAAGCAACCAGCCATCCGAATAACACCAGGAGACACCCAGGAACACTCTGAGCGAGGGGTCAGTCCTGAGTGGTGTAGTAGACTGGAAGAAACTGGGAGTTTGGCGAAGCCCACGCTGTAGAGTAGAACATGCCACTCTCTGTGTCCTAGGTGTGCTTTTGGAGAGGCAGACAGGAGGGCACTGACTTTGAGAGGTACAATTTTGCAGAAAGGCACAGAAATCCAAAAGTAGGGTATTAACAGAATGATGGAGAAACGGATCTAGTTCAAGCACAAGTTGGCATGGGCAATGAGGTTGACTCCATGGGGGTCAAGATTAGAAAGGCCCAGAAAGCCAAGCATGCAATTTTTTTTGAAGAAGTGGAAACCTGGGAGCCATGGTAAATGTTGTAAAAATGTCATTTATGGAGGGGTAATTACAAACAGTAAAATTCACCCTTTTTAGTCTATAGTTAGGGATTTTGACAAATGACAGCATGTACTCTCCACCAAGATCAAGGTTAACCAGTTTCATTACCCCAGAAAATCCTTTTATCTCTTGCTGTCATTTTCTCTCCCTGAGTCCTTGTGGTTTTTCTTTTTTCAGAATCATGCATAAATGGCATTGTGGGCTTTCTAGTCTGGCCTCATTCACTGAGCACGATCCATTTGAGATTCATCTATGTAGTTGCTCATATCAGTAGTTTATTGTCTTTTGTTTCTGTGTAGTGTTGTATTTCCCTACAGATTTTTTAAACATTCACCAATTGAAGGATTTTTATTTTGCATCTAGTTTCTGGCAGTATTTTTGTTGGTTTTTTGTTTTGTTTTTGTACCAGGGATTGAACCCAGAGGTGCTTAACCACTGAGCAACAATCCCAGCCTCACCCCACTCCACCCCCAGCACCCTTATGTTTTCTTTTTGAAAAATTTTTCAAATCTTGAAAAAGGGTCTTACTAAGTTGCTTAAGGCCTTGCTAAGTTACTACGTTACTGAGTCTTTGAACTTGCCACCCTCTTGCCTTAGCCTCCCAAGCCATTACAGGCATGGGGAACTGTGCCCAGCCAGTTTTGGGCAGTTATAAATAAAGCTGCTACAACAACCATTGGTGCATAGACATGTGGACATAAGTTTTCATTTCTGTTGGGTAAATTGTTAAGGGTGGCATTGCTGAGTCATAAGGTAAACATGTGGGACTTTTTAGGAAACAACTGTACCATTTCTCCTTTCTACCAGTAATGAATGAGAATTCCAGATGCTCCACATCCTCACTAGCTTTTGACACTGTCATTTGTTACTATTCTTTTTTGTTTTCAAATTGTAGCCTTCTAATAACTGAATAGGGGTATCTCATTAGGGCTCCAGTCTGTATTTTCCTAATGACTAATGATGTTGAGCATATTTTCATGTTTTCTCAGCCATGGGTATATTGTTGGTGAAGTGTTTGCTCCAATCATTTGCCCATTTTTAAAAAATGTGTTGTTTTCTTATTGAGTTCAGGACTTCTCTGTACTGGATTCAGATCTATGTTTTGCAAATCTTTTCTTGCAATTCATGGCTGGTCATTTCATTTTCTTCATAGCATCTTCCATAGAGCAGGAGTCCTTAGTGTTGCTGTTTTTCCAGTACTGGGGATTGAATTGGGTGCTCGACCACTGAGCTTCTTCCTCAGCATTCATTGTTGTTCCCTCTGAATGGAACCTCATGTCCTGTGTGAGGAACAGTTTTATTGCTTTCTTTATCATCTGGGTGTCTTTATTGCTTTTTCTTTGAGCAACCACTAGCTATGATAGGAATGGGCATCTCTGCCATGGGATTCCTTTAGTATGGCAATCACTTGACTAAAGGCTCTTTCAGCAAGACTGGTGGCAGCATCCGGGGGGGAGGGGAAGCTACAGACCCCAAGACAGCTGAAAAGTCAGAGGATCCTCTCTGCTCATCACCTCCCATCCTTTTGGTCAGTACCCCACCACTACCATATGTGGTTCCCTCCCACCTGTGACTCCTGTGCTTGGCCCTTTTTCATCAGCCCTGTGGTCTGCCTGTTTTCTCTCTCCAGCTTCACTCCATCATTGAGTTGGCCTGGCAGCCTTTTCCCTTCCTCTGTCCTGTGGTTTTTCCAGCCCCAGGTCAGGCCATAGGCCATTGCCCTTCCTCCTCTGCTCAGAATGAGGCCCTCCAAGTCCAGGATCCCCAAGTCTCGAGGGACCTAAATGTGGTCTGCACTCTAAGATTCACCAGACAGGACTCCTTTCTATTATTGGCAGCACTAATTATAGGCACTGATCCCATGGTCCAACTTTCATTCCCACCATACTCCATTCCCTGACTGCAAATCCTCCTAGAGTCACTTTCTTGGTGGTTGGTGGCAAAGACTCTGGTGAAGACCACATAAGTAAAAATCACAGCTATACAACTGACCAGCAGGGAGACCCTTGGGTATGCTACTTAGCCCCTGGTCACTCAATTTCCCTATCTGTAAAACAGGGAATTGTGGGTTAATTCATGTAAACCACACAGAACAGTGGTTGGTACCAGAAAGTGCCCTGTGTGCTGCTATTTTTATTTCTACCGTTCCTTCCCGTGGTCATCTACACATGTTTGTGCCTCATCTTAAAAGCCATACAAGTCTCAGCCTTAACATGCCAGGCCTCCACTCCACCTGTTGTACCTTCTGGGCTTTATTTCCTGAAAGAGCTGACCTTGTTCACTAGCTCACCCTTCACTTCCTGGGCCAGGTCAGCCCAGCCCGTGCTGCCAGGACGATGCTCTCATTAATGGCCAGAGCCAGCAGACATCTTCAGACTACTCTTTCTAAACTGGACACCCCCTCTGAAGCCAGAAGTAGCTGTCTCAGCACTTAACTCTCTGGGCTTCTCCTCTGCATGTACCTGGGTGCTGTGATCTGGGTTGCCTACATGGTTCCCATGATACCTCTCTCTACTCTACCCTGGCCACTTTCCATGGTGCTCAGGGCCTCGTGTTGCAGCTGCCCTCACCACTGAAAGTAGGCTGGCCATGTTGTTTGCAGGGTGTTTTCCATCCCCAGTGCAGTTGTCTCTTCTTTTTTTTTTTTTTTTTTTTTTTTTGCTACTCAGCATTGAACCCAGGGCCACTTTACCCCTGAGCTATATCCCCAGTCCTGCTACTTTTCATTGTAAATCAGGGACTCACTAAGTTGCTGAGGCTGGTCTCAAACCTGCCTTAGTGTCCCAAGACACTGGGATTACAGGTGTGTGCCACTGTGCCTGGTTGGACAGAAGCATCCTTGATGCCCTAAAATATTTCTGTCTTCGGGTGCATCTCAGTGGGAGAATGTGTGCTTAGCATGTGCAAGGCCCTGAATTCTTTATCCCCAGCACAAAGAAAAAAGAAAACTGAATAAATGAGGGAACGAACAAACAGAAGAATCAACATTTGGGGATAGAAGGAAAGAGAGAAGCCTGGTGCCCTGATCCCTCAAGATAAGGGGAAGAAGGAGAGGCAGCAGGAAGTTGGGCAGAAAATGGGGCAAGAAGAAGATGCCGCTGGATTTTGGTCCTGTGGAGTGGGAGGGTGTTTGAGACACAGAATTGGAGCAGGAGCCTCAGGAGTGGAGCCAGTGAGACAGGCTGGTCTGGGTGCCTCAGAGCTGTTGGATTCTAGTTGTGTGTGATAGGGTTCCATGTGGGGGGAAGAAGGTATTCAAATTTACTGCTCAGTTCTTAGAAATTTATTAACTATCATTCCTTAAGCATTTTCTATACTTTATGTACAATCAGTATTTTCTATACATGATATATATCTAATCAAACATTCTTTCTCTAAGTTTAAAAATTCTTTGATTTTTTATTTTTTTTTATTTATTTTTTATTAATTTTTATTGTTGGTTGTTCAAAACATTACATAGTTCTTGATATATCATTTCTGCCATTAATGAATTTATTTCTTCTGGTACTAGGGATTGAACCCAGGGGTGCTTTAGCACCAAAGTTGCATCCCTAATCCTTACTATATTTTGTTTTGAGATAGGGTGTCACTAAATTGTTGAGGGCCTTGCTAACTTCTTGAGGCTGGCCTTGAACTTTCGATCCTCCAGCTTCAGAATCCCAAGTCCCTGGGATTCCAGGTGTGCACCACTGCACCTGGTGGTATACTCATTTCTTAAGTGCTGTGCAGGCCTTAAAGGAGGCAGAACCTAATAGAGGACAATGATTCATGTTGGTTTTTGGACATATTCCAGAGCTGTTCTGATGTGGAATCATCTTTCCTTCTGGTGAAGAGTGTTTGAAGATGAAAGTCTTCATGTGTAGGCCATCGGAGAGTTGGTGTAGACAGAAGTGCTGCTGGGCCACTTGTCATTATAACAGAGTATTTGCTACCTAAAGCTCATGAAGTTGGGGTGAAACTCAACCTGGTCTGGAAGGAGGAGGGGTCGAGGCTGACCAATGGACTCAGGGAAAAGAGAAAGTAGAATAAGGGAGAGGAGAAGCCAGTCAGTGTCCAGGGAAGGACATGACCTTTGAGCTTGACCTTTCCTGCTTTGTGTACTGAAGGTCTTCAGCTCAGATTTTCCTGGAAAATCTGATTTTTGACTAGGGAAATATGTCTGGGCATCCCTTGGTGCCACTGGCGTCCCAGATAGTGAAATTCAATGAAGGTAGAATTTTAGACAAAATCGAGAGGCAAGAGAGTAAAGTGGTGACACCATCTTTGGATCAGTTGAGCAGAACAGCACTACAAAGATCTTAAAAGGTACCTAAAAGAATGAGGTGAGAGGACAGGTGTGGCCAATAGAGACAGAGCAAGGATCCTGCAAAGGGAAGCACAAGGGGATGAGAGCCCTGAGAAGGTAGCAGAGGTGGGTGCTGGGTCAGCAGCATCTTGGAGAGCTGCTCACAAGTGGGTCGAGGGAGGTCACGCTTCCTAGGATCCTGAGAAGGCAGGAGGTCCTGAGTCACTCTTGGAGCCTTGCCACGGGCCCAGGTTGAGCCCTGGCTTAACTGACCAACTTAGCAAGGGTCACTGGGAGATGCCTTGCCCAGTCCTGCTGATTCTGAGCTCCTGTTCCCTTCCTCATCTCCCTCCAGAACGATAACCCTTATAACCAGGGCTGCACAAGGAATTTCTACATCACGCTATGTGCATCCTTGGGACCCAAGTGAGTTGGTAAACCAAGGGCTCAAGTGGTGGACCCTGGGTTTGGTGGGGTGGGGTGAAGCTGGGTCTATTTCCCTGGTCCCTGTCCGCAGCTCCCTGGCTTTAACACTTCCTGTTTCTTTCCTTTGGAGTTTTCTCCAGGGCACTCTGGGAGTTTCTGGGAATTTCACTCTTCCTTGGTGTTGTAGGTTCTTGCCCCAAGAAATGTGGTAGAGGGGAATGGCAGCCTGGATAAGGCTCCTTGATGAGAGCCCTGGGCTCTGTGCTTTCCCAGCTGAGGGGTGAGTGAGGTCAGGGAGACCAGGCCAAGGTGGGTAGTGACTCCTTGCATTTGGCCTGTTGCCTCCCAGGTACATGTCTGAGGCTGTTTGCCTTCAGATGGAGCAGGACACCAACTGGAGGCCAACCTGACATCATAAAGACCTCCTTGGGCCCAGGTCTGCAACTCAGGCCCCCCCCCAAGGTAAGTCCGCACCTTTATACAAGGAAAGGAGTATCAGGTGAGCTTTGAAACATGGGGGTCATGGGTTGCACATGTGGTGGGGGAAGCCTCCGATGTTGGGCTGGCCCTGAAGCTGAAGCCCTTGGAGCCTAAGGAGTGAAATTATGGACCTGGAGGGTGCAGGGTCCAGGTCACAGGGCTTCAGAGCACACCCAGGTGTCCCTGGATAGAGAAAGAGAAAAGACTGCACTGCTAACTAGCTGGTTGGCCCTGGGACAGTCCTTTACCTTCCTCAGCCATTAATGAGGTCTGAGACTAGTCCAGTAGCTTATCATGTGTTAAAGAAGATTCTTTATTTTTTTTAAATTGGAAATTTTTACTCAGTCCCACGTGAAACAGATGGAATGGAGCATTTGGAGTGCAGTGGGCTGGGTAACACCCAGTGCAACCCAATGGCCCTTGTAATGACTTGTGGTGCCAACCCTCTCCTTTTTCCTGCCTCCAGGAGCTGAGGGACTTGACTGTGAGCAGTGGGGTGGAGGTTAGGGAGAGCCCCAGGTACTGACTCTGTGTTTATCCTCCCATCAGCCCAGTGCTACAACATCCCACCAGGTGATGCCAGGATGTGAATGCTACACGGAGGTCTCTCGGGCCTGAGCACCCACTCAATCCCCTGTTGGGATGCCATGACCTCCACAGTTATCTAATCCTTATAAAATATATTTTTTGTTGCTTTTTATTGCTTCTCTGCCTGTTTATTCTACGTTCAGAGAAGTGTATTTCTCTGTGGGTGTGGGGAGGCTATGAGGGCTGGGAGGCTGGGACAGAGCCCTCCTGGAAGGGAAGAAGATCTTTGCTCTCTGGAGACCCAAGCTCAGGAACCAACACTGTCTGGCTTTTTTGACCTTGGGCAAGACACTTAGGATTTCTCTCATTCTTAAAATATGGCAATGGTACTAATCACAGTGGCTGACCTGCTTGGCTTCCTGGCAAGGGCTGGAGATGAGAGGAGAGAAAACTGACCATCCTGGATAATACCAAGTGCACCTCAAACTACTCCACAAAATAGAAATGGAACTTATTTATTAGTAGTTTTAATTGTGTGTGCACATGTGTGTATTCTTTAGGATTGTGTGTGTGTGTGTGTGTGTGTGTGTGTTAGTGTGAGAGAGAGAGAGAGAGAGAGAGAGAGAGAAAGAGAGATTGATTGTGTGTGGTACTGAGGATCAAATCAAACCCAAAGCTTTAGGCATGGTAGGCAAGCGCTCCACCACTGAGTTACATCTCCAGCCCTTTTTTATTTTCAGACATGCTCTCACTAAATTGGCCAGGCTGGCCTCCAACTTGTGGTCCCCTTTCTCAGCCTCCCCGAGTGTCTCCCAAGTTACAGGAGTTAACTGCTATGATTATCTTAGGGTTTTCTATATGCAAGATCTTTTCAACTGCAAGTGATTTCTTCTTTCTTTCTCACTTGGAGATTAAATATTTTTCTTGCCTAATTTCTGGGGCTAAAACATTTAATAAATATACGCTTTTTCATAAATGTCCTTCATAAGTTTGAGGAAATTACCTTTTATCTCTGTGTGTGTCCTTTTTATTAGGGAAAGGTATTAGATTTTGTCAAATGCTTTTTCTGCACCCAATGATCATGTATGATATTTTTCTTCCACTATTAATGTGGTGTACTACAAATTGACATTTTCTCCAAGTTTTAGTGTTTAATAATTAATAGCTTGACAGTGTTTAATAATTAATATCTTGACTAACCAGGTCCAAGACACAAGCATACACTATGTTGAAGAAACTGGGGAGAAATTACTCTATAAACTAACTACATAGTATGTGATAAGAATGAGCATTATAATATAAAACCTTTCAACACATAATAGTTAGCTGCAGGAAACCATTTTTAGCTTAGTAAAATGGTATTCCAAATTTCAGTGTAAACTACTAGCAAACTTCAATTCCTTGGTGTGGCAACTATCATTTCTGTTTTTAAACTCTTTCACCCCACCCTGAGTTATAAGGTCTGGAGTGGTTTTTTCCCAATCACAAGTGTGATTACCAATATTGTCCATCCTTACAATGATCTGATGAGACACGGTCTGACATGTATCTTGCATTCATTGCAAGAGCACCACCAAGGTGATCCTGCATGATGCTGGAGTCAGTCTTGGCCATCTCCCCAGTTTCCCGTTTGGTAATGATGTCTCAGACTACCACCTGTAAAACATTTTTGGAGGGCAATGTACTAGGGATTTAACAAGGAGATGATTTATCACTGAGATTTGTCCCCAGTCCTATTTATTTTTTATTGAGGCTCAGGGTCTCACTAAGTTGCTGAGGACCTGACTAAGTTGCTGAGCCTGGCCTCAAAATTATGGTCTTCCTGTCTCAGCCTCCAGAGCTGCTGGAATTATAGACACGTGCCATCATGCCCAACTATACTTTTAAATGTTGAATCATTTTTGCGTTTCTTGGATAAATTCCAGTGGCAATGATACATAATATTTTTAATATGCTGCTGAATTTAGGTTGTTGAGTTTTTTTAAATATTTATTTTTGAGTTGTAGTTGAACGCAATACCTTTATTTCATTAATTTATTTTTATGTGATGCTGAGGATCGAACCTAAGGGCCTTGCACCTGCTAGGCAAGCACTGTACCGCTGAGCCACAATCGCGGCCCCAGTTGTTAGATTGTTTAAAAAAGATTTCTGTATTTAATACTCATAAAGTGTTGAGAGCCACAGCCGAAAGGGGCCCCAGCAAACTTCCAGTTGCCAGCAAACTTCCAGCTGCCAGCTGATGATTGGCTCACAGTGGCCCCAGCAAACTTCTAGCTGTCAACTGATTGGCTCCTCTGCGGTGATGCTCATTGGGCTGTTTCCCTGCCCTTTCAGACCACGGAGCTGCTCATTGGAGGACTGTTTTTGGCTCTGCCCACGCGACCCAGCCAATCAGCCTCAAGAGCAGGAGGAGTGGGGGAGGTTGAGAGGCATGTTGGAAGCCGGTGGTGGCAGTTGGACTCTGAAGGTTTTTTCCTGAGGACCTGTTTTGTTTGACGTTTGTGGTTCTAAAAAATGTTTGTTTCTTTTGACAAGTGGCTGCTGAATTGTGCCCAGCCAGACTGCGGCAATAAAGGGTATTAGTCTTACTTTTCCACTGTGATGTCTTTGTTTGGCTTTAGTATCAGGGTAATATTGGTCCTGTAAGGTAAGGTGGGAATTGTTCCTTCCTCTTCTACTTTTTGGTAGAGTTTGAGAAGGAGTAGTGTCTATTTAAAGTTTTGGTAGAATTTACCAGGGAACCCATAGTTTTCTTTAGAAGAGCCTACTAACTTGTCAATCTTGTTGATTTTCCCCTTTACTACTTTTAGCTATTTAGTTATTGGGTTTTAACAATTTAAGTGCAATTCTAGTATCAGTTCTATTGACATTATGAAATACTGCCTCTGGCAAGAATTTCACTTTGTAATATAGTGTCATTGCAAAAATATTTTATGTTGCAGCTGAGATTGGTGGGAAAGGAAGATGCTAGTGTGTTATTGTTTTGCTTTGTTCAACCCCCAGTATAAATAAAAGAAAAAGAAAGACAAAAGATATTAAGTACTGGCCAGGATGTGGAGAAACTAGAATTCTTGTACAATGTTTGAAGGAATGTAAATTAATACAGTCATTATGGAAATCAGTATGGGAAGTTTCTTTAAAAATTAAAAATAGAGTTCAGTTGGTAGAGTGCTTGCCTTACATGCTCAAGGCCCTGGGTTCAATCCCCACCACCAATAAAAAAAAAAAAAATTACCCTATGGTGCAGCCATCCCACTACTTGGTATATATCCAAAGGAAATGGCATCAGTGTATTAAGAGACATCTTCACCCCATGTTCATTTCAGCACTATTCTCAGAACCAAGAAATGGGAAAAGCTGTGTCTATCAGTGGGTGAGTGGATACAGACAATGTGGTTTAGAAATATAAGGGGACACTTTAAAAAAAAATAAGGAAATCCTGTCATTTGTGACAAATGAATGAGGCCAAAGGACATTTTACTGGGGGAAATAAACCAGGCACAGGGCAACCATCACAGAATCTCACCTACATGTGGAATCTATAAAAGCTGAACTCATAGAAACAGAGAGCAGAATGGTGACTGCCAGGGGCCCAAGACTGGCTGGGCTGTGGATGGGGGAGATGCTGGTCACAGGAGACCAAATTGCACTTAGATGAGAGGGATGAGTTTAAGGGATCTATTGTGCAACATAATGACTACGGTCAATAATAACACAACAGAATGAGTAGAGTTGATAGTTATATACACATGAAAATGATTCAGAGACTAGACTTTAAGGATTCTCACCCCAAATAAGAATATGAAGTAATCTATATGTTAAATAGCTTGACTCAGACATTTTTCAAGTATACATGTTTCAAAATATGTTGTATGCCATACATATGTACAAATTGTTATAACTATTGTTATCATCATCGTCATCAGGGAATGAACCTAGGGTTGCTTAACCATTGAGTCACATCCCTAGCCCATTTATTTTTTATGTTGAGACAGAATTATGTCATAAAGCCCACCATGGAAGTGAGGGAAACTGGGAGGATATTTAGTTGGGTAGATTGCTACCTCCTCCCTCAAACTGGAGTTCTGTTACAACAAAAAGGAAGAAGCGAAGCTAGGATAAGCAATGAGCACTGCCTATTTTTATTAGCACTGGGCCTGAAAGGGGGATAACCATCACCAAACGTCTCCCCATAAACCATATTACATGGTCTCTGTATTAGCTGCTTTCTGTTGCTCTAACAAAATACCCAAGAATGGGTACTTTATAAAGAGATGGGGTTTATTCAACTCAAGAGTCCAACGTTTGGCAGCCCCTAAGACTGACCTTTGGGGAGAGTGATCACAACATGGTGAATGGCATCATGGAGGGAGGACCTGCAAGGGGTAGAGACTAAATGGCCAGAAACTGGGGAGGATGAGTCTTGTTCTTTTTATAACAATCCCCTCTCACAGGAACTAACGGGGGCCCATGAGAAGTCCATTACTCCCTTCCAAGGGCCTCATCCCCAGTGGCCGAATTACCTCCCACTAGGCCCCACTTCTTGCAAGTTCTACCCCCTCAACACTGCCGCACCGAGGACCTAGCCTCCAGCCTATGAACCATTGGGGGACAAACTACATCCCATCCTCACAAGCTCCAACAAAGCCACCAGGGTAAGAGCAGGATGTCCCAGTCTACAAGTGTGTATGTGAGGGCAGAGGAGGGTTGATATCAGGGGGCACTGGAAGCAGCCAGAGCCCCCATTCCGGAACCTCTCTGATGTCACACTTGTAGTCATGGTACTCTGGGTGCCAACCCAGGAGAAGGAGCGGTTGGCTCTCATTTGGTTGAGAGCAGGCAGCGAAGCATGACTGCATCAAACGACTTATTGACCCCACCCCAACCCCCAGCCAGATCCTGGCTTTTCTCGAGCCTTTGGGCTTGTGTGATTGTGGCAGCCCTGGTGTCTCTGAGCACAGTATTCTTCACTTTCACGTGAGTCTCTGAGCCAGCTGTCGGGTTTCTCACCAAGAGACAGATGAGAAATAGACAGTGAGAGTGCAGAGGCAGGGAGGAGGTGGGAGGCCAGGAGGGGAAGGAGGATATTTAGTGAGAAGCACAGAGATGTGGGGAGCCTGAGGCTTTGGGAGGACTGTGGGAGGCTGGTAATGCTGGTGACACTTGGTGGAGGGAATGGGGTCTGTCTCCTTAAGCCTCCTGGGGGCTCCGGGTTGCCCCCGACTAGAACTGAGTCTGGCCCTGGTTTCAGATGCCGAGTACTGGTGCAAAATGGAGAGTGGGTCTTTCCAGTGGCCTCAGGCCTTCTCTGCCTACTCAGTTTCTATAGCCTCATTTCCATGAACATTTCAGACCCAGGTGTCTTACACCGAGGTAAGGCCTCAGACCCCTGGGAGGGGGAGGTGGCACCCCAAGGGCTGGTGCCTACTCGGGTCTTTCTAAAGGGCTGACCCTACCTGTGGCCTCAGGATCCCTTCTTACCCTGTTATCATTACTTGGGCCCTGGCACTTCATTTCCCAAGCCACTGAAGTGTGGGAACAACAGAATCCTGGAGGTTTTCCAGTTGCTTTAGAAGGGAGGACCGGGCAAGAGAGGCAGCAGGCTCTTCCAACCATGCAGTTCACCCTTCCTCCTTCCCATTTCACACCCGACTCCAAGCACTGATCACTATTCCAAAGAGGGGAGCGCCACGTAGAGCTCTTGTGGCTGGAAAGCCCTTCTCTCTGTCCACCCATCTGAGTGGTCAGCTTGCTCATCAGGGACCGGGATTCCCCTGCCCACCTCCTCCCCGCCTTCCTGTTGCCCAGTGATACTATGGGGGGCCCCGAGCATCAGAGTGATACAAGGGCCTCCTCCACTGCCCAAACCTCTTCCCATGCCAGGCGCCTTCGAGCAGGACCCTGAGGCTCTGTACAGGGCACGAGTGAATGGCAGGTTATACGACATGCCGTGGTGTCCCACCTGTTATTTTCACCGCCTGCCTCGAACCTTCCACTGCGAAAGTTGTGACATCTGTGTGGAAGTGAGTGTTCCTCCTCCCTGTCCATTCACCAACCCGTCCCCGGGCACCTGGCCAGGTCCAGGAACCTCACGACATGAGTGGGCCAGGGGTGGGTATGAGACCATCTTCCTGAACTGCTTCGAGTGGCATATATAGGTCATCACCTCAGTGTCTGCACCTGTCCAGGGAGGCTGGCCTTGCTTGCACAGGTGCTGACATGCAAAGGGCATCCCCTCTGTGCTGAGCCTGGTGGAGTCAGGGGGAGGAAAAGCAGTGACTGTCCCCTCTCCTGGCTTGCTGATACTAGATCCCCAGCCCTTTAGGCTGACTGCTGCCCTGTCCTGGGAATCTTCGCCTGTCTTGCTCTGGGTGTCCCAGTTGGAGGGTTTCCTGGGTTCTGAGTTCATTTCTCTGATGTGCCCACCCTGCTCGGGTTCACAAGTGCAGACAGCTGGTAGGGCAAGGGTGTTTATTTTCATCCTTATCCATCCTGCTCCAAGTGACACCAGGAAGGTTTTGTCTCTAAAGAACTCACGCAGGACAGGTGACCTGATGAGCCATGGGGTCCTAACTGTGCTCTAACCATGGAAATGCCAGGTTCTCCCTGAGATGGGAACCGGTACGTAGGGCCAAGAGCAGGTGGCCTAGAGGGCTACGCTGGGAATCGGGGGTGATGGGCCTCAGGATTAGGGGGTGATGGAGGCCAGTGGGAACGGGACCCTGAGTCCTCATTCCTCTCTCCTAGGAGTTCGACCACCATTGCAGGTGGGTGAATAACTGTGTGGGACACCAAAACATCCGGCTCTACCTGCTACTCCTCGTGTCCCTGTGCCTCTATCTGGGTACTGTGCTGGCCACCTGCGTGCTTTTCATCATACGCAGGAGGCACGTGGCGCTTCTGGACCAAACCATGACGTATCCACACAGTCCTAAGGGCCCACACTGGGAAGAGCTGGTGTGGTGGGGAGGGAGGGGCAAACATCCGAGGAGAGGCGGGGTGACGGGGGAGGGGCTGACGTGGGCGGGGCTAGAGGGAGAAGTCACTTGGGAGGACCTGTGAAGGACATGTGGAAGGCCAGTGGGGTCAGGGAGATAGGCGGGGTAGGATGCCTGTGGAGTTCAGAATCTAGGGGGGGCCACAGAGTAGGATAATGAAAGTTGAAAAGGGAAAGGTGGGAGGACAGTGTGGTGGAGTGAGGTTTCCCTTGGGTGTACTGGACTAACTGTCCAGTGCAGGGAGGGAGAGCTGGTGGGTTGTGCTAGCTGGGGCAGGAGGGAGGGAGGGAGGGAGGAGTCGGGTTGAAAGGCGGGGCCAGGGAGGAGCTCTTCCATGGCTTCCCTTCTTAGCCTGTGCACAGCATCCTAGTGGCTGTACCTGCTGGGGCCCTCCTGCTCCCTCTCATGCTGCAGTTGTTCAGCAAGGCAGTGGCAGTGGGCGCTGCCAGGCGACCCTATGAGGATCAGGTAAGTGGTCTGAGTGCATGTGCCCTTGGCTGTGTGGAGGCATCTTGCACCTCTGCAATTTGGCACTTTGTGCGATTTCTCCACTGCCCTTGGCCCTGATGGTGCCTCATGAGTCCTTCCAGACCCACCTCTAAAGATGCAGCTCAGATGCCTCTGTATGTGGCCATTCTCCCTCCTGGGT
Organism: Callospermophilus lateralis; assembly: GCF_048772815.1. NCBI lineage: Eukaryota > Metazoa > Chordata > Mammalia > Rodentia > Sciuridae > Callospermophilus > Callospermophilus lateralis. The sequence goes on from NC_135306.1 coordinate 157,802,353, forward strand.
GCATAGCATTGAAAGCCTACTGTGTGCTGGGTGTGCTAGGGGGCAGTTATTTAAGGGATGGGTGTAGAAGTGAGTAAGTACATCATGCACTTGTGTTGATAAGCAACCAGCCATCCGAATAACACCAGGAGACACCCAGGAACACTCTGAGCGAGGGGTCAGTCCTGAGTGGTGTAGTAGACTGGAAGAAACTGGGAGTTTGGCGAAGCCCACGCTGTAGAGTAGAACATGCCACTCTCTGTGTCCTAGGTGTGCTTTTGGAGAGGCAGACAGGAGGGCACTGACTTTGAGAGGTACAATTTTGCAGAAAGGCACAGAAATCCAAAAGTAGGGTATTAACAGAATGATGGAGAAACGGATCTAGTTCAAGCACAAGTTGGCATGGGCAATGAGGTTGACTCCATGGGGGTCAAGATTAGAAAGGCCCAGAAAGCCAAGCATGCAATTTTTTTTGAAGAAGTGGAAACCTGGGAGCCATGGTAAATGTTGTAAAAATGTCATTTATGGAGGGGTAATTACAAACAGTAAAATTCACCCTTTTTAGTCTATAGTTAGGGATTTTGACAAATGACAGCATGTACTCTCCACCAAGATCAAGGTTAACCAGTTTCATTACCCCAGAAAATCCTTTTATCTCTTGCTGTCATTTTCTCTCCCTGAGTCCTTGTGGTTTTTCTTTTTTCAGAATCATGCATAAATGGCATTGTGGGCTTTCTAGTCTGGCCTCATTCACTGAGCACGATCCATTTGAGATTCATCTATGTAGTTGCTCATATCAGTAGTTTATTGTCTTTTGTTTCTGTGTAGTGTTGTATTTCCCTACAGATTTTTTAAACATTCACCAATTGAAGGATTTTTATTTTGCATCTAGTTTCTGGCAGTATTTTTGTTGGTTTTTTGTTTTGTTTTTGTACCAGGGATTGAACCCAGAGGTGCTTAACCACTGAGCAACAATCCCAGCCTCACCCCACTCCACCCCCAGCACCCTTATGTTTTCTTTTTGAAAAATTTTTCAAATCTTGAAAAAGGGTCTTACTAAGTTGCTTAAGGCCTTGCTAAGTTACTACGTTACTGAGTCTTTGAACTTGCCACCCTCTTGCCTTAGCCTCCCAAGCCATTACAGGCATGGGGAACTGTGCCCAGCCAGTTTTGGGCAGTTATAAATAAAGCTGCTACAACAACCATTGGTGCATAGACATGTGGACATAAGTTTTCATTTCTGTTGGGTAAATTGTTAAGGGTGGCATTGCTGAGTCATAAGGTAAACATGTGGGACTTTTTAGGAAACAACTGTACCATTTCTCCTTTCTACCAGTAATGAATGAGAATTCCAGATGCTCCACATCCTCACTAGCTTTTGACACTGTCATTTGTTACTATTCTTTTTTGTTTTCAAATTGTAGCCTTCTAATAACTGAATAGGGGTATCTCATTAGGGCTCCAGTCTGTATTTTCCTAATGACTAATGATGTTGAGCATATTTTCATGTTTTCTCAGCCATGGGTATATTGTTGGTGAAGTGTTTGCTCCAATCATTTGCCCATTTTTAAAAAATGTGTTGTTTTCTTATTGAGTTCAGGACTTCTCTGTACTGGATTCAGATCTATGTTTTGCAAATCTTTTCTTGCAATTCATGGCTGGTCATTTCATTTTCTTCATAGCATCTTCCATAGAGCAGGAGTCCTTAGTGTTGCTGTTTTTCCAGTACTGGGGATTGAATTGGGTGCTCGACCACTGAGCTTCTTCCTCAGCATTCATTGTTGTTCCCTCTGAATGGAACCTCATGTCCTGTGTGAGGAACAGTTTTATTGCTTTCTTTATCATCTGGGTGTCTTTATTGCTTTTTCTTTGAGCAACCACTAGCTATGATAGGAATGGGCATCTCTGCCATGGGATTCCTTTAGTATGGCAATCACTTGACTAAAGGCTCTTTCAGCAAGACTGGTGGCAGCATCCGGGGGGGAGGGGAAGCTACAGACCCCAAGACAGCTGAAAAGTCAGAGGATCCTCTCTGCTCATCACCTCCCATCCTTTTGGTCAGTACCCCACCACTACCATATGTGGTTCCCTCCCACCTGTGACTCCTGTGCTTGGCCCTTTTTCATCAGCCCTGTGGTCTGCCTGTTTTCTCTCTCCAGCTTCACTCCATCATTGAGTTGGCCTGGCAGCCTTTTCCCTTCCTCTGTCCTGTGGTTTTTCCAGCCCCAGGTCAGGCCATAGGCCATTGCCCTTCCTCCTCTGCTCAGAATGAGGCCCTCCAAGTCCAGGATCCCCAAGTCTCGAGGGACCTAAATGTGGTCTGCACTCTAAGATTCACCAGACAGGACTCCTTTCTATTATTGGCAGCACTAATTATAGGCACTGATCCCATGGTCCAACTTTCATTCCCACCATACTCCATTCCCTGACTGCAAATCCTCCTAGAGTCACTTTCTTGGTGGTTGGTGGCAAAGACTCTGGTGAAGACCACATAAGTAAAAATCACAGCTATACAACTGACCAGCAGGGAGACCCTTGGGTATGCTACTTAGCCCCTGGTCACTCAATTTCCCTATCTGTAAAACAGGGAATTGTGGGTTAATTCATGTAAACCACACAGAACAGTGGTTGGTACCAGAAAGTGCCCTGTGTGCTGCTATTTTTATTACTACCGTTCCTTCCCGTGGTCATCTACACATGTTTGTGCCTCATCTTAAAAGCCATACAAGTCTCAGCCTTAACATGCCAGGCCTCCACTCCACCTGTTGTACCTTCTGGGCTTTATTTCCTGAAAGAGCTGACCTTGTTCACTAGCTCACCCTTCACTTCCTGGGCCAGGTCAGCCCAGCCCGTGCTGCCAGGACGATGCTCTCATTAATGGCCAGAGCCAGCAGACATCTTCAGACTACTCTTTCTAAACTGGACACCCCCTCTGAAGCCAGAAGTAGCTGTCTCAGCACTTAACTCTCTGGGCTTCTCCTCTGCATGTACCTGGGTGCTGTGATCTGGGTTGCCTACATGGTTCCCATGATACCTCTCTCTACTCTACCCTGGCCACTTTCCATGGTGCTCAGGGCCTCGTGTTGCAGCTGCCCTCACCACTGAAAGTAGGCTGGCCATGTTGTTTGCAGGGTGTTTTCCATCCCCAGTGCAGTTGTCTCTTCTTTTTATTTTTTTTTTTTTTTTTGCTACTCAGCATTGAACCCAGGGCCGCTTTACCCCTGAGCTATATCCCCAGTCCTGCTACTTTTCATTGTAAATCAGGGACTCACTAAGTTGCTGAGGCTGGTCTCAAACCTGCCTTAGTGTCCCAAGACACTGGGATTACAGGTGTGTGCCACTGTGCCTGGTTGGACAGAAGCATCCTTGATGCCCTAAAATATTTCTGTCTTCGGGTGCATCTCAGTGGGAGAATGTGTGCTTAGCATGTGCAAGGCCCTGAATTCTTTATCCCCAGCACAAAGAAAAAAGAAAACTGAATAAATGAGGGAACGAACAAACAGAAGAATCAACATTTGGGGATAGAAGGAAAGAGAGAAGCCTGGTGCCCTGATCCCTCAAGATAAGGGGAAGAAGGAGAGGCAGCAGGAAGTTGGGCAGAAAATGGGGCAAGAAGAAGATGCCGCTGGATTTTGGTCCTGTGGAGTGGGAGGGTGTTTGAGACACAGAATTGGAGCAGGAGCCTCAGGAGTGGAGCCAGTGAGACAGGCTGGTCTGGGTGCCTCAGAGCTGTTGGATTCTAGTTGTGTGTGATAGGGTTCCATGTGGGGGGAAGAAGGTATTCAAATTTACTGCTCAGTTCTTAGAAATTTATTAACTATCATTCCTTAAGCATTTTCTATACTTTATGTACAATCAGTATTTTCTATACATGATATATATCTAATCAAACATTCTTTCTCTAAGTTTAAAAATTCTTTGATTTTTTATTTTTTTTTATTTATTTTTTATTAATTTTTATTGTTGGTTGTTCAAAACATTACATAGTTCTTGATATATCATTTCTGCCATTAATGAATTTATTTCTTCTGGTACTAGGGATTGAACCCAGGGGTGCTTTAGCACCAAAGTTGCATCCCTAATCCTTACTATATTTTGTTTTGAGATAGGGTGTCACTAAATTGTTGAGGGCCTTGCTAACTTCTTGAGGCTGGCCTTGAACTTTCGATCCTCCAGCTTCAGAATCCCAAGTCCCTGGGATTCCAGGTGTGCACCACTGCACCTGGTGGTATACTCATTTCTTAAGTGCTGTGCAGGCCTTAAAGGAGGCAGAACCTAATAGAGGACAATGATTCATGTTGGTTTTTGGACATATTCCAGAGCTGTTCTGATGTGGAATCATCTTTCCTTCTGGTGAAGAGTGTTTGAAGATGAAAGTCTTCATGTGTAGGCCATCGGAGAGTTGGTGTAGACAGAAGTGCTGCTGGGCCACTTGTCATTATAACAGAGTATTTGCTACCTAAAGCTCATGAAGTTGGGGTGAAACTCAACCTGGTCTGGAAGGAGGAGGGGTCGAGGCTGACCAATGGACTCAGGGAAAAGAGAAAGTAGAATAAGGGAGAGGAGAAGCCAGTCAGTGTCCAGGGAAGGACATGACCTTTGAGCTTGACCTTTCCTGCTTTGTGTACTGAAGGTCTTCAGCTCAGATTTTCCTGGAAAATCTGATTTTTGACTAGGGAAATATGTCTGGGCATCCCTTGGTGCCACTGGCGTCCCAGATAGTGAAATTCAATGAAGGTAGAATTTTAGACAAAATCGAGAGGCAAGAGAGTAAAGTGGTGACACCATCTTTGGATCAGTTGAGCAGAACAGCACTACAAAGATCTTAAAAGGTACCTAAAAGAATGAGGTGAGAGGACAGGTGTGGCCAATAGAGACAGAGCAAGGATCCTGCAAAGGGAAGCACAAGGGGATGAGAGCCCTGAGAAGGTAGCAGAGGTGGGTGCTGGGTCAGCAGCATCTTGGAGAGCTGCTCACAAGTGGGTCGAGGGAGGTCACGCTTCCTAGGATCCTGAGAAGGCAGGAGGTCCTGAGTCACTCTTGGAGCCTTGCCACGGGCCCAGGTTGAGCCCTGGCTTAACTGACCAACTTAGCAAGGGTCACTGGGAGATGCCTTGCCCAGTCCTGCTGATTCTGAGCTCCTGTTCCCTTCCTCATCTCCCTCCAGAACGATAACCCTTATAACCAGGGCTGCACAAGGAATTTCTACATCACGCTATGTGCATCCTTGGGACCCAAGTGAGTTGGTAAACCAAGGGCTCAAGTGGTGGACCCTGGGTTTGGTGGGGTGGGGTGAAGCTGGGTCTATTTCCCTGGTCCCTGTCCGCAGCTCCCTGGCTTTAACACTTCCTGTTTCTTTCCTTTGGAGTTTTCTCCAGGGCACTCTGGGAGTTTCTGGGAATTTCACTCTTCCTTGGTGTTGTAGGTTCTTGCCCCAAGAAATGTGGTAGAGGGGAATGGCAGCCTGGATAAGGCTCCTTGATGAGAGCCCTGGGCTCTGTGCTTTCCCAGCTGAGGGGTGAGTGAGGTCAGGGAGACCAGGCCAAGGTGGGTAGTGACTCCTTGCATTTGGCCTGTTGCCTCCCAGGTACATGTCTGAGGCTGTTTGCCTTCAGATGGAGCAGGACACCAACTGGAGGCCAACCTGACATCATAAAGACCTCCTTGGGCCCAGGTCTGCAACTCAGGCCCCCCCCCAAGGTAAGTCCGCACCTTTATACAAGGAAAGGAGTATCAGGTGAGCTTTGAAACATGGGGGTCATGGGTTGCACATGTGGTGGGGGAAGCCTCCGATGTTGGGCTGGCCCTGAAGCTGAACCCCTTGGAGCCTAAGGAGTGAAATTATGGACCTGGAGGGTGCAGGGTCCAGGTCACAGGGCTTCAGAGCACACCCAGGTGTCCCTGGATAGAGATAGAGAAAAGACTGCACTGCTAACTAGCTGGTTGGCCCTGGGACAGTCCTTTACCTTCCTCAGCCATTAATGAGGTCTGAGACTAGTCCAGTAGCTTATCATGTGTTAAAGAAGATTCTTTATTTTTTTTAAATTGGAAATTTTTACTCAGTCCCACGTGAAACAGATGGAATGGAGCATTTGGAGTGCAGTGGGCTGGGTAACACCCAGTGCAACCCAATGGCCCTTGTAATGACTTGTGGTGCCAACCCTCTCCTTTTTCCTGCCTCCAGGAGCTGAGGGACTTGACTGTGAGCAGTGGGGTGGAGGTTAGGGAGAGCCCCAGGTAATGACTCTGTGTTTATCCTCCCATCAGCCCAGTGCTACAACATCCCACCAGGTGATGCCAGGATGTGAATGCTACACGGAGGTCTCTCGGGCCTGAGCACCCACTCAATCCCCTGTTGGGATGCCATGACCTCCACAGTTATCTAATCCTTATAAAATATATTTTTTGTTGCTTTTTATTGCTTCTCTGCCTGTTTATTCTACGTTCAGAGAAGTGTATTTCTCTGTGGGTGTGGGGAGGCTATGAGGGCTGGGAGGCTGGGACAGAGCCCTCCTGGAAGGGAAGAAGATCTTTGCTCTCTGGAGACCCAAGCTCAGGAACCAACACTGTCTGGCTTTTTTGACCTTGGGCAAGACACTTAGGATTTCTCTCATTCTTAAAATATGGCAATGGTACTAATCACAGTGGCTGACCTGCTTGGCTTCCTGGCAAGGGCTGGAGATGAGAGGAGAGAAAACTGACCATCCTGGATAATACCAAGTGCACCTCAAACTACTCCACAAAATAGAAATGGAACTTATTTATTAGTAGTTTTAATTGTGTGTGCACATGTGTGTATTCTTTAGGATTGTGTGTGTGTGTGTGTGTGTGTGTTAGTGTGAGAGAGAGAGAGAGAGAGAGAGAGAAAGAGAGATTGATTGTGTGTGGTACTGAGGATCAAATCAAACCCAAAGCTTTAGGCATGGTAGGCAAGCGCTCCACCACTGAGTTACATCTCCAGCCCTTTTTTATTTTCAGACATGCTCTCACTAAATTGGCCAGGCTGGCCTCCAACTTGTGGTCCCCTTTCTCAGCCTCCCCGAGTGTCTCCCAAGTTACAGGAGTTAACTGCCATGATTATCTTAGGGTTTTCTATATGCAAGATCTTTTCAACTGCAAGTGATTTCTTCTTTCTTTCTCACTTGGAGATTAAATATTTTTCTTGCCTAATTTCTGGGGCTAAAACATTTAATAAATATACGCTTTTTCATAAATGTCCTTCATAAGTTTGAGGAAATTACCTTTTATCTCTGTGTGTGTCCTTTTTATTAGGGAAAGGTATTAGATTTTGTCAAATGCTTTTTCTGCACCCAATGATCATGTATGATATTTTTCTTCCACTATTAATGTGGTGTACTACAAATTGACATTTTCTCCAAGTTTTAGTGTTTAATAATTAATAGCTTGACAGTGTTTAATAATTAATATCTTGACTAACCAGGTCCAAGACACAAGCATACACTATGTTGAAGAAACTGGGGAGAAATTACTCTATAAACTAACTACATAGTATGTGATAAGAATGAGCATTATAATATAAAACCTTTCAACACATAATAGTTAGCTGCAGGAAACCATTTTTAGCTTAGTAAAATGGTATTCCAAATTTCAGTGTAAACTACTAGCAAACTTCAATTCCTTGGTGTGGCAACTATCATTTCTGTTTTTAAACTCTTTCACCCCACCCTGAGTTATAAGGTCTGGAGTGGTTTTTTCCCAATCACAAGTGTGATTACCAATATTGTCCATCCTTACAATGATCTGATGAGACACGGTCTGACATGTATCTTGCATTCATTGCAAGAGCACCACCAAGGTGATCCTGCATGATGCTGGAGTCAGTCTTGGCCATCTCCCCAGTTTCCCGTTTGGTAATGATGTCTCAGACTACCACCTGTAAAACATTTTTGGAGGGCAATGTACTAGGGATTTAACAAGGAGATGATTTATCACTGAGATTTGTCCCCAGTCCTATTTATTTTTTATTGAGGCTCAGGGTCTCACTAAGTTGCTGAGGACCTGACTAAGTTGCTGAGCCTGGCCTCAAAATTATGGTCTTCCTGTCTCAGCCTCCAGAGCTGCTGGAATTATAGACACGTGCCATCATGCCCAACTATACTTTTAAATGTTGAATCATTTTTGCGTTTCTTGGATAAATTCCAGTGGCAATGATACATAATATTTTTAATATGCTGCTGAATTTAGGTTGTTGAGTTTTTTTAAATATTTATTTTTGAGTTGTAGTTGAACGCAATACCTTTATTTCATTAATTTATTTTTATGTGATGCTGAGGATCGAACCTAAGGGCCTTGCACCTGCTAGGCAAGCACTGTACCGCTGAGCCACAATCGCGGCCCCAGTTGTTAGATTGTTTAAAAAAGATTTCTGTATTTAATACTCATAAAGTGTTGAGAGCCACAGCCGAAAGGGGCCCCAGCAAACTTCCAGTTGCCAGCAAACTTCCAGCTGCCAGCTGATGATTGGCTCACAGTGGCCCCAGCAAACTTCTAGCTGTCAACTGATTGGCTCCTCTGCGGTGATGCTCATTGGGCTGTTTCCCTGCCCTTTCAGACCACGGAGCTGCTCATTGGAGGACTGTTTTTGGCTCTGCCCACGCGACCCAGCCAATCAGCCTCAAGAGCAGGAGGAGTGGGGGAGGTTGAGAGGCATGTTGGAAGCCGGTGGTGGCAGTTGGACTCTGAAGGTTTTTTCCTGAGGACCTGTTTTGTTTGACGTTTGTGGTTCTAAAAAATGTTTGTTTCTTTTGACAAGTGGCTGCTGAATTGTGCCCAGCCAGACTGCGGCAATAAAGGGTATTAGTCTTACTTTTCCACTGTGATGTCTTTGTTTGGCTTTAGTATCAGGGTAATATTGGTCCTGTAAGGTAAGGTGGGAATTGTTCCTTCCTCTTCTACTTTTTGGTAGAGTTTGAGAAGGAGTAGTGTCTATTTAAAGTTTTGGTAGAATTTACCAGGGAACCCATAGTTTTCTTTAGAAGAGCCTACTAACTTGTCAATCTTGTTGATTTTCCCCTTTACTACTTTTAGCTATTTAGTTATTGGGTTTTAACAATTTAAGTGCAATTCTAGTATCAGTTCTATTGACATTATGAAATACTGCCTCTGGCAAGAATTTCACTTTGTAATATAGTGTCATTGCAAAAATATTTTATGTTGCAGCTGAGATTGGTGGGAAAGGAAGATGCTAGTGTGTTATTGTTTTGCTTTGTTCAACCCCCAGTATAAATAAAAGAAAAAGAAAGACAAAAGATATTAAGTACTGGCCAGGATGTGGAGAAACTAGAATTCTTGTACAATGTTTGAAGGAATGTAAATTAATACAGTCATTATGGAAATCAGTATGGGAAGTTTCTTTAAAAATTAAAAATAGAGTTCAGTTGGTAGAGTGCTTGCCTTACATGCTCAAGGCCCTGGGTTCAATCCCCACCACCAATAAAAAAAAAAAAAATTACCCTATGGTGCAGCCATCCCACTACTTGGTATATATCCAAAGGAAATGGCATCAGTGTATTAAGAGACATCTTCACCCCATGTTCATTTCAGCACTATTCTCAGAACCAAGAAATGGGAAAAGCTGTGTCTATCAGTGGGTGAGTGGATACAGACAATGTGGTTTAGAAATATAAGGGGACACTTTAAAAAAAATAAGGAAATCCTGTCATTTGTGACAAATGAATGAGGCCAAAGGACATTTTACTGGGGGAAATAAACCAGGCACAGGGCAACCATCACAGAATCTCACCTACATGTGGAATCTATAAAAGCTGAACTCATAGAAACAGAGAGCAGAATGGTGACTGCCAGGGGCCCAAGACTGGCTGGGCTGTGGATGGGGGAGATGCTGGTCACAGGAGACCAAATTGCACTTAGATGAGAGGGATGAGTTTAAGGGATCTATTGTGCAACATAATGACTACGGTCAATAATAACACAACAGAATGAGTAGAGTTGATAGTTATATACACATGAAAATGATTCAGAGACTAGACTTTAAGGATTCTCACCCCAAATAAGAATATGAAGTAATCTATATGTTAAATAGCTTGACTCAGACATTTTTCAAGTATACATGTTTCAAAATATGTTGTATGCCATACATATGTACAAATTGTTATAACTATTGTTATCATCATCGTCATCAGGGAATGAACCTAGGGTTGCTTAACCATTGAGTCACATCCCTAGCCCATTTTATTTTTTATGTTGAGACAGAATTATGTCATAAAGCCCACCATGGAAGTGAGGGAAACTGGGAGGATATTTAGTTGGGTAGATTGCTACCTCCTCCCTCAAACTGGAGTTCTGTTACAACAAAAAGGAAGAAGCGAAGCTAGGATAAGCAATGAGCACTGCCTATTTTTATTAGCACTGGGCCTGAAAGGGGGATAACCATCACCAAACGTCTCCCCATAAACCATATTACATGGTCTCTGTATTAGCTGCTTTCTGTTGCTCTAACAAAATACCCAAGAATGGGTACTTTATAAAGAGATGGGGTTTATTCAACTCAAGAGTCCAACGTTTGGCAGCCCCTAAGACTGACCTTTGGGGAGAGTGATCACAACATGGTGAATGGCATCATGGAGGGAGGACCTGCAAGGGGTAGAGACTAAATGGCCAGAAACTGGGGAGGATGAGTCTTGTTCTTTTTATAACAATCCCCTCTCACAGGAACTAACGGGGGCCCATGAGAAGTCCATTACTCCCTTCCAAGGGCCTCATCCCCAGTGGCCGAATTACCTCCCACTAGGCCCCACTTCTTGCAAGTTCTACCCCCTCAACACTGCCGCACCGAGGACCTAGCCTCCAGCCTATGAACCATTGGGGGACAAACTACATCCCATCCTCACAAGCTCCAACAAAGCCACCAGGGTAAGAGCAGGATGTCCCAGTCTACAAGTGTGTATGTGAGGGCAGAGGAGGGTTGATATCAGGGGGCACTGGAAGCAGCCAGAGCCCCCATTCCGGAACCTCTCTGATGTCACACTTGTAGTCATGGTACTCTGGGTGCCAACCCAGGAGAAGGAGCAGTTGGCTCTCATTTGGTTGAGAGCAGGCAGCGAAGCATGACTGCATCAAACGACTTATTGACCCCACCCCAACCCCCAGCCAGATCCTGGCTTTTCTCGAGCCTTTGGGCTTGTGTGATTGTGGCAGCCCTGGTGTCTCTGAGCACAGTATTCTTCACTTTCACGTGAGTCTCTGAGCCAGCTGTCGGGTTTCTCACCAAGAGACAGATGAGAAATAGACAGTGAGAGTGCAGAGGCAGGGAGGAGGTGGGAGGCCAGGAGGGGAAGGAGGATATTTAGTGAGAAGCACAGAGATGTGGGGAGCCTGAGGCTTTGGGAGGACTGTGGGAGGCTGGTAATGCTGGTGACACTTGGTGGAGGGAATGGGGTCTGTCTCCTTAAGCCTCCTGGGGGCTCCGGGTTGCCCCCGACTAGAACTGAGTCTGGCCCTGGTTTCAGATGCCGAGTACTGGTGCAAAATGGAGAGTGGGTCTTTCCAGTGGCCTCAGGCCTTCTCTGCCTACTCAGTTTCTATAGCCTCATTTCCATGAACATTTCAGACCCAGGTGTCTTACACCGAGGTAAGGCCTCAGACCCCTGGGAGGGGGAGGTGGCACCCCAAGGGCTGGTGCCTACTCGGGTCTTTCTAAAGGGCTGACCCTACCTGTGGCCTCAGGATCCCTTCTTACCCTGTTATCATTACTTGGGCCCTGGCACTTCATTTCCCAAGCCACTGAAGTGTGGGAACAACAGAATCCTGGAGGTTTTCCAGTTGCTTTAGAAGGGAGGACCGGGCAAGAGAGGCAGCAGGCTCTTCCAACCATGCAGTTCACCCTTCCTCCTTCCCATTTCACACCCGACTCCAAGCACTGATCACTATTCCAAAGAGGGGAGCGCCACGTAGAGCTCTTGTGGCTGGAAAGCCCTTCTCTCTGTCCACCCATCTGAGTGGTCAGCTTGCTCATCAGGGACCGGGATTCCCCTGCCCACCTCCTCCCCGCCTTCCTGTTGCCCAGTGATACTATGGGGGGCCCCGAGCATCAGAGTGATACAAGGGCCTCCTCCACTGCCCAAACCTCTTCCCATGCCAGGCGCCTTCGAGCAGGACCCTGAGGCTCTGTACAGGGCACGAGTGAATGGCAGGTTATACGACATGCCGTGGTGTCCCACCTGTTATTTTCACCGCCTGCCTCGAACCTTCCACTGCGAAAGTTGTGACATCTGTGTGGAAGTGAGTGTTCCTCCTCCCTGTCCATTCACCAACCCGTCCCCGGGCACCTGGCCAGGTCCAGGAACCTCACGACATGAGTGGGCCAGGGGTGGGTATGAGACCATCTTCCTGAACTGCTTCGAGTGGCATATATAGGTCATCACCTCAGTGTCTGCACCTGTCCAGGGAGGCTGGCCTTGCTTGCACAGGTGCTGACATGCAAAGGGCATCCCCTCTGTGCTGAGCCTGGTGGAGTCAGGGGGAGGAAAAGCAGTGACTGTCCCCTCTCCTGGCTTGCTGATACTAGATCCCCAGCCCTTTAGGCTGACTGCTGCCCTGTCCTGGGAATCTTCGCCTGTCTTGCTCTGGGTGTCCCAGTTGGAGGGTTTCCTGGGTTCTGAGTTCATTTCTCTGATGTGCCCACCCTGCTCGGGTTCACAAGTGCAGACAGCTGGTAGGGCAAGGGTGTTTATTTTCATCCTTATCCATCCTGCTCCAAGTGACACCAGGAAGGTTTTGTCTCTAAAGAACTCACGCAGGACAGGTGACCTGATGAGCCATGGGGTCCTAACTGTGCTCTAACCATGGAAATGCCAGGTTCTCCCTGAGATGGGAACCGGTACGTAGGGCCAAGAGCAGGTGGCCTAGAGGGCTACGCTGGGAATCGGGGGTGATGGGCCTCAGGATTAGGGGGTGATGGAGGCCAGTCGGAACGGGACCCTGAGTCCTCATTCCTCTCTCCTAGGAGTTCGACCACCATTGCAGGTGGGTGAATAACTGTGTGGGACACCGAAACATCCGGCTCTACCTGCTACTCCTCGTGTCCCTGTGCCTCTATCTGGGTACTGTGCTGGCCACCTGCGTGCTTTTCATCATACGCAGGAGGCACGTGGCGCTTCTGGACCAAACCATGACGTATCCACACAGTCCTAAGGGCCCACACTGGGAAGAGCTGGTGTGGTGGGGAGGGAGGGGCAAACATCCGAGGAGAGGCGGGGTGACGGGGGAGGGGCTGACGTGGGCGGGGCTAGAGGGAGAAGTCACTTGGGAGGACCTGTGAAGGACATGTGGAAGGCCAGTGGGGTCAGGGAGATAGGCGGGGTAGGATGCCTGTGGAGTTCAGAATCTAGGGGTGGCCACAGAGTAGGATAATGAAAGTTGAAAAGGGAAAGGTGGGAGGACAGTGTGGCGGAGTGAGGTTTCCCTTGGGTGTACTGGACTAACTGTCCAGTGCAGGGAGGGAGAGCTGGTGGGTTGTGCTAGCTGGGGCGGGAGGGAGGGAGGGAGGGAGGAGTCGGGTTGAAAGGCGGGGCCAGGGAGGAGCTCTTCCATGGCTTCCCTTCTTAGCCTGTGCACAGCATCCTAGTGGCTGTACCTGCTGGGGCCCTCCTGCTCCCTCTCATGCTGCAGTTGTTCAGCAAGGCAGTGGCAGTGGGCGCTGCCAGGCGACCCTATGAGGATCAGGTAAGTGGTCTGAGTGCATGTGCCCTTGGCTGTGTGGAGGCATCTTGCACCTCTGCAATTTGGCACTTTGTGCGATTTCTCCACTGCCCTTGGCCCTGATGGTGCCTCATGAGTCCTTCCAGACCCACCTCTAAAGATGCAGCTCAGATGCCTCTGTATGTGGCCATTCTCCCTCCTGGGTGCATAGCATTGAAAGCCTACTGTGTGCTGGGTGTGCTAGGGGGCAGTTATTTAAGGGATGGGTGTAGAAGTGAGTAAGTACATCATGCACTTCTGTTGATAAGCAACCAGCCATCCGAATAACACCAGGAGACACCCAGGAACACTCTGAGCGAGGGGTCAGTCCTGAGTGGTGTAGTAGACTGGAAGAAACTGGGAGTTTGGCGAAGCCCACGCTGTAGAGTAGAACATGCCACTCTCTGTGTCCTAGGTGTGCTTTTGGAGAGGCAGACAGGAGGGCACTGACTTTGAGAGGTACAATTTTGCAGAAAGGCACAGAAATCCAAAAGTAGGGTATTAACAGAATGATGGAGAAACGGATCTAGTTCAAGCACAAGTTGGCATGGGCAATGAGGTTGACTCCATGGGGGTCAAGATTAGAAAGGCCCAGAAAGCCAAGCATGCAATTTTTTTTGAAGAAGTGGAAACCTGGGAGCCATGGTAAATGTTGTAAAAATGTCATTTATGGAGGGGTAATTACAAACAGTAAAATTCACCCTTTTTAGTCTATAGTTAGGGATTTTGACAAACGACAGCATGTACTCTCCACCAAGATCAAGGTTAACCAGTTTCATTACCCCAGAAAATCCTTTTATCTCTTGCTGTCATTTTCTCTCCCTGAGTCCTTGTGGTTTTTCTTTTTTCAGAATCATGCATAAATGGCATTGTGGGCTTTCTAGTCTGGCCTCATTCACTGAGCACGATCCATTTGAGATTCATCTATGTAGTTGCTCATATCAGTAGTTTATTGTCTTTTGTTTCTGTGTAGTGTTGTATTTCCCTACAGATTTTTTAAACATTCACCAATTGAAGGATTTTTATTTTGCATCTAGTTTCTGGCAGTATTTTTGTTGGTTTTTTGTTTTGTTTTTGTACCAGGGATTGAACCCAGAGGTGCTTAACCACTGAGCAACAATCCCAGCCTCACCCCACTCCACCCCCAGCACCCTTATGTTTTCTTTTTGAAAAATTTTTCAAATCTTGAAAAAGGGTCTTACTAAGTTGCTTAAGGCCTTGCTAAGTTACTACGTTACTGAGTCTTTGAACTTGCCACCCTCTTGCCTTAGCCTCCCAAGCCATTACAGGCATGGGGAACTGTGCCCAGCCAGTTTGGGGCAGTTATAAATAAAGCTGCTACAACAACCATTGGTGCATAGACATGTGGACATAAGTTTTCATTTCTGTTGGGTAAATTGTTAAGGGTGGCATTGCTGAGTCATAAGGTAAACATGTGGGACTTTTTAGGAAACAACTGTACCATTTCTCCTTTCTACCAGTAATGAATGAGAATTCCAGATGCTCCACATCCTCACTAGCTTTTGACACTGTCATTTGTTACTATTCTTTTTTGTTTTCAAATTGTAGCCTTCTAATAACTGAATAGGGGTATCTCATTAGGGCTCCAGTCTGTATTTTCCTAATGACTAATGATGTTGAGCATATTTTCATGTTTTCTCAGCCATGGGTATATTGTTGGTGAAGTGTTTGCTCCAATCATTTGCCCATTTTTAAAAAATGTGTTGTTTTCTTATTGAGTTCAGGACTTCTCTGTACTGGATTCAGATCTATGTTTTGCAAATCTTTTCTTGCAATTCATGGCTGGTCATTTCATTTTCTTCATAGCATCTTCCATAGAGCAGGAGTCCTTAGTGTTGCTGTTTTTCCAGTACTGGGGATTGAATTGGGTGCTCGACCACTGAGCTTCTTCCTCAGCATTCATTGTTGTTCCCTCTGAATGGAACCTCATGTCCTGTGTGAGGAACAGTTTTATTGCTTTCTTTATCATCTGGGTGTCTTTATTGCTTTTTCTTTGAGCAACCACTAGCTATGATAGGAATGGGCATCTCTGCCATGGGATTCCTTTAGTATGGCAATCACTTGACTAAAGGCTCTTTCAGCAAGACTGGTGGCAGCATCCGGGGGGGAGGGGAAGCTACAGACCCCAAGACAGCTGAAAAGTCAGAGGATCCTCTCTGCTCATCACCTCCCATCCTTTTGGTCAGTACCCCACCACTACCATATGTGGTTCCCTCCCACCTGTGACTCCTGTGCTTGGCCCTTTTTCATCAGCCCTGTGGTCTGCCTGTTTTCTCTCTCCAGCTTCACTCCATCATTGAGTTGGCCTGGCAGCCTTTTCCCTTCCTCTGTCCTGTGGTTTTTCCAGCCCCAGGTCAGGCCATAGGCCATTGCCCTTCCTCCTCTGCTCAGAATGAGGCCCTCCAAGTCCAGGATCCCCAAGTCTCGAGGGACCTAAATGTGGTCTGCACTCTAAGATTCACCAGACAGGACTCCTTTCTATTATTGGCAGCACTAATTATAGGCACTGATCCCATGGTCCAACTTTCATTCCCACCATACTCCATTCCCTGACTGCAAATCCTCCTAGAGTCACTTTCTTGGTGGTTGGTGGCAAAGACTCTGGTGAAGACCACATAAGTAAAAATCACAGCTATACAACTGACCAGCAGGGAGACCCTTGGGTATGCTACTTAGCCCCTGGTCACTCAATTTCCCTATCTGTAAAACAGGGAATTGTGGGTTAATTCATGTAAACCACACAGAACAGTGGTTGGTACCAGAAAGTGCCCTGTGTGCTGCTATTTTTATTACTACCGTTCCTTCCCGTGGTCATCTACACATGTTTGTGCCTCATCTTAAAAGCCATACAAGTCTCAGCCTTAACATGCCAGGCCTCCACTCCACCTGTTGTACCTTCTGGGCTTTATTTCCTGAAAGAGCTGACCTTGTTCACTAGCTCACCCTTCACTTCCTGGGCCAGGTCAGCCCAGCCCGTGCTGCCAGGACGATGCTCTCATTAATGGCCAGAGCCAGCAGACATCTTCAGACTACTCTTTCTAAACTGGACACCCCCTCTGAAGCCAGAAGTAGCTGTCTCAGCACTTAACTCTCTGGGCTTCTCCTCTGCATGTACCTGGGTGCTGTGATCTGGGTTGCCTACATGGTTCCCATGATACCTCTCTCTACTCTACCCTGGCCACTTTCCATGGTGCTCAGGGCCTCGTGTTGCAGCTGCCCTCACCACTGAAAGTAGGCTGGCCATGTTGTTTGCAGGGTGTTTTCCATCCCCAGTGCAGTTGTCTCTTCTTTTTATTTTTTTTTTTTTTTTGCTACTCAGCATTGAACCCAGGGCCGCTTTACCCCTGAGCTATATCCCCAGTCCTGCTACTTTTCATTGTAAATCAGGGACTCACTAAGTTGCTGAGGCTGGTCTCAAACCTGCCTTAGTGTCCCAAGACACTGGGATTACAGGTGTGTGCCACTGTGCCTGGTTGGACAGAAGCATCCTTGATGCCCTAAAATATTTCTGTCTTCGGGTGCATCTCAGTGGGAGAATGTGTGCTTAGCATGTGCAAGGCCCTGAATTCTTTATCCCCAGCACAAAGAAAAAAGAAAACTGAATAAATGAGGGAACGAACAAACAGAAGAATCAACATTTGGGGATAGAAGGAAAGAGAGAAGCCTGGTGCCCTGATCCCTCAAGATAAGGGGAAGAAGGAGAGGCAGCAGGAAGTTGGGCAGAAAATGGGGCAAGAAGAAGATGCCGCTGGATTTTGGTCCTGTGGAGTGGGAGGGTGTTTGAGACACAGAATTGGAGCAGGAGCCTCAGGAGTGGAGCCAGTGAGACAGGCTGGTCTGGGTGCCTCAGAGCTGTTGGATTCTAGTTGTGTGTGATAGGGTTCCATGTGGGGGGAAGAAGGTATTCAAATTTACTGCTCAGTTCTTAGAAATTTATTAACTATCATTCCTTAAGCATTTTCTATACTTTATGTACAATCAGTATTTTCTATACATGATATATATCTAATCAAACATTCTTTCTCTAAGTTTAAAAATTCTTTGATTTTTTATTTTTTTTTATTTATTTTTTATTAATTTTTATTGTTGGTTGTTCAAAACATTACATAGTTCTTGATATATCATTTCTGCCATTAATGAATTTATTTCTTCTGGTACTAGGGATTGAACCCAGGGGTGCTTTAGCACCAAAGTTGCATCCCTAATCCTTACTATATTTTGTTTTGAGATAGGGTGTCACTAAATTGTTGAGGGCCTTGCTAACTTCTTGAGGCTGGCCTTGAACTTTCGATCCTCCAGCTTCAGAATCCCAAGTCCCTGGGATTCCAGGTGTGCACCACTGCACCTGGTGGTATACTCATTTCTTAAGTGCTGTGCAGGCCTTAAAGGAGGCAGAACCTAATAGAGGACAATGATTCATGTTGGTTTTTGGACATATTCCAGAGCTGTTCTGATGTGGAATCATCTTTCCTTCTGGTGAAGAGTGTTTGAAGATGAAAGTCTTCATGTGTAGGCCATCGGAGAGTTGGTGTAGACAGAAGTGCTGCTGGGCCACTTGTCATTATAACAGAGTATTTGCTACCTAAAGCTCATGAAGTTGGGGTGAAACTCAACCTGGTCTGGAAGGAGGAGGGGTCGAGGCTGACCAATGGACTCAGGGAAAAGAGAAAGTAGAATAAGGGAGAGGAGAAGCCAGTCAGTGTCCAGGGAAGGACATGACCTTTGAGCTTGACCTTTCCTGCTTTGTGTACTGAAGGTCTTCAGCTCAGATTTTCCTGGAAAATCTGATTTTTGACTAGGGAAATATGTCTGGGCATCCCTTGGTGCCACTGGCGTCCCAGATAGTGAAATTCAATGAAGGTAGAATTTTAGACAAAATCGAGAGGCAAGAGAGTAAAGTGGTGACACCATCTTTGGATCAGTTGAGCAGAACAGCACTACAAAGATCTTAAAAAGTACCTAAAAGAATGAGGTGAGAGGACAGGTGTGGCCAATAGAGACAGAGCAAGGATCCTGCAAAGGGAAGCACAAGGGGATGAGAGCCCTGAGAAGGTAGCAGAGGTGGGTGCTGGGTCAGCAGCATCTTGGAGAGCTGCTCACAAGTGGGTCGAGGGAGGTCACGCTTCCTAGGATCCTGAGAAGGCAGGAGGTCCTGAGTCACTCTTGGAGCCTTGCCACGGGCCCAGGTTGAGCCCTGGCTTAACTGACCAACTTAGCAAGGGTCACTGGGAGATGCCTTGCCCAGTCCTGCTGATTCTGAGCTCCTGTTCCCTTCCTCATCTCCCTCCAGAACGATAACCCTTATAACCAGGGCTGCACAAGGAATTTCTACATCACGCTATGTGCATCCTTGGGACCCAAGTGAGTTGGTAAACCAAGGGCTCAAGTGGTGGACCCTGGGTTTGGTGGGGTGGGGTGAAGCTGGGTCTATTTCCCTGGTCCCTGTCCGCAGCTCCCTGGCTTTAACACTTCCTGTTTCTTTCCTTTGGAGTTTTCTCCAGGGCACTCTGGGAGTTTCTGGGAATTTCAC
Organism: Callospermophilus lateralis; assembly: GCF_048772815.1. NCBI lineage: Eukaryota > Metazoa > Chordata > Mammalia > Rodentia > Sciuridae > Callospermophilus > Callospermophilus lateralis. Next base: position 157,821,602 of record NC_135306.1, read on the forward strand.
TCTTCCTTGGTGTTGTAGGTTCTTGCCCCAAGAAATGTGGTAGAGGGGAATGGCAGCCTGGATAAGGCTCCTTGATGAGAGCCCTGGGCTCTGTGCTTTCCCAGCTGAGGGGTGAGTGAGGTCAGGGAGACCAGGCCAAGGTGGGTAGTGACTCCTTGCATTTGGCCTGTTGCCTCCCAGGTACATGTCTGAGGCTGTTTGCCTTCAGATGGAGCAGGACACCAACTGGAGGCCAACCTGACATCATAAAGACCTCCTTGGGCCCAGGTCTGCAACTCAGGCCCCCCCCCCAAGGTAAGTCCGCACCTTTATACAAGGAAAGGAGTATCAGGTGAGCTTTGAAACATGGGGGTCATGGGTTGCACATGTGGTGGGGGAAGCCTCCGATGTTGGGCTGGCCCTGAAGCTGAACCCCTTGGAGCCTAAGGAGTGAAATTATGGACCTGGAGGGTGCAGGGTCCAGGTCACAGGGCTTCAGAGCACACCCAGGTGTCCCTGGATAGAGATAGAGAAAAGACTGCACTGCTAACTAGCTGGTTGGCCCTGGGACAGTCCTTTACCTTCCTCAGCCATTAATGAGGTCTGAGACTAGTCCAGTAGCTTATCATGTGTTAAAGAAGATTCTTTATTTTTTTTAAATTGGAAATTTTTACTCAGTCCCACGTGAAACAGATGGAATGGAGCATTTGGAGTGCAGTGGGCTGGGTAACACCCAGTGCAACCCAATGGCCCTTGTAATGACTTGTGGTGCCAACCCTCTCCTTTTTCCTGCCTCCAGGAGCTGAGGGACTTGACTGTGAGCAGTGGGGTGGAGGTTAGGGAGAGCCCCAGGTACTGACTCTGTGTTTATCCTCCCATCAGCCCAGTGCTACAACATCCCACCAGGTGATGCCAGGATGTGAATGCTACACGGAGGTCTCTCGGGCCTGAGCACCCACTCAATCCCCTGTTGGGATGCCATGACCTCCACAGTTATCTAATCCTTATAAAATATATTTTTTGTTGCTTTTTATTGCTTCTCTGCCTGTTTATTCTACGTTCAGAGAAGTGTATTTCTCTGTGGGTGTGGGGAGGCTATGAGGGCTGGGAGGCTGGGACAGAGCCCTCCTGGAAGGGAAGAAGATCTTTGCTCTCTGGAGACCCAAGCTCAGGAACCAACACTGTCTGGCTTTTTTGACCTTGGGCAAGACACTTAGGATTTCTCTCATTCTTAAAATATGGCAATGGTACTAATCACAGTGGGTGACCTGCTTGGCTTCCTGGCAAGGGCTGGAGATGAGAGGAGAGAAAACTGACCATCCTGGATAATACCAAGTGCACCTCAAACTACTCCACAAAATAGAAATGGAACTTATTTATTAGTAGTTTTAATTGTGTGTGCACATGTGTGTATTCTTTAGGATTGTGTGTGTGTGTGTGTGTGTGTGTGTTAATGTGAGAGAGAGAGAGAGAGAGAGAGAGAAAGAGAGATTGATTGTGTGTGGTACTGAGGATCAAATCAAACCCAAAGCTTTAGGCATGGTAGGCAAGCGCTCCACCACTGAGTTACATCTCCAGCCCTTTTTTATTTTCAGACATGCTCTCACTAAATTGGCCAGGCTGGCCTCCAACTTGTGGTCCCCTTTCTCACCCTCCCCGAGTGTCTCCCAAGTTACAGGAGTTAACTGCCATGATTATCTTAGGGTTTTCTATATGCAAGATCTTTTCAACTGCAAGTGATTTCTTCTTTCTTTCTCACTTGGAGATTAAATATTTTTCTTGCCTAATTTCTGGGGCTAAAACATTTAATAAATATACGCTTTTTCATAAATGTCCTTCATAAGTTTGAGGAAATTACCTTTTATCTCTGTGTGTGTCCTTTTTATTAGGGAAAGGTATTAGATTTTGTCAAATGCTTTTTCTGCACCCAATGATCATGTATGATATTTTTCTTCCACTATTAATGTGGTGTACTACAAATTGACATTTTCTCCAAGTTTTAGTGTTTAATAATTAATAGCTTGACAGTGTTTAATAATTAATATCTTGACTAACCAGGTCCAAGACACAAGCATACACTATGTTGAAGAAACTGGGGAGAAATTACTCTATAAACTAACTACATAGTATGTGATAAGAATGAGCATTATAATATAAAACCTTTCAACACATAATAGTTAGCTGCAGGAAACCATTTTTAGCTTAGTAAAATGGTATTCCAAATTTCAGTGTAAACTACTAGCAAACTTCAATTCCTTGGTGTGGCAACTATCATTTCTGTTTTTAAACTCTTTCACCCCACCCTGAGTTATAAGGTCTGGAGTGGTTTTTTCCCAATCACAAGTGTGATTACCAATATTGTCCATCCTTACAATGATCTGATGAGACACGGTCTGACATGTATCTTGCATTCATTGCAAGAGCACCACCAAGGTGATCCTGCATGATGCTGGAGTCAGTCTTGGCCATCTCCCCAGTTTCCCGTTTGGTAATGATGTCTCAGACTACCACCTGTAAAACATTTTTGGAGGGCAATGTACTAGGGATTTAACAAGGAGATGATTTATCACTGAGATTTGTCCCCAGTCCTATTTATTTTTTATTGAGGCTCAGGGTCTCACTAAGTTGCTGAGGACCTGACTAAGTTGCTGAGCCTGGCCTCAAAATTATGGTCTTCCTGTCTCAGCCTCCAGAGCTGCTGGAATTATAGACACGTGCCATCATGCCCAACTATACTTTTAAATGTTGAATCATTTTTGCGTTTCTTGGATAAATTCCAGTGGCAATGATACATAATATTTTTAATATGCTGCTGAATTTAGGTTGTTGAGTTTTTTTAAATATTTATTTTTGAGTTGTAGTTGAACGCAATACCTTTATTTCATTAATTTATTTTTATGTGATGCTGAGGATCGAACCTAAGGGCCTTGCACCTGCTAGGCAAGCACTGTACCGCTGAGCCACAATCGCGGCCCCAGTTGTTAGATTGTTTAAAAAAGATTTCTGTATTTAATACTCATAAAGTGTTGAGAGCCACAGCCGAAAGGGGCCCCAGCAAACTTCCAGTTGCCAGCAAACTTCCAGCTGCCAGCTGATGATTGGCTCACAGTGGCCCCAGCAAACTTCTAGCTGTCAACTGATTGGCTCCTCTGCGGTGATGCTCATTGGGCTGTTTCCCTGCCCTTTCAGACCACGGAGCTGCTCATTGGAGGACTGTTTTTGGCTCTGCCCACGCGACCCAGCCAATCAGCCTCAAGAGCAGGAGGAGTGGGGGAGGTTGAGAGGCATGTTGGAAGCCGGTGGTGGCAGTTGGACTCTGAAGGTTTTTTCCTGAGGACCTGTTTTGTTTGACGTTTGTGGTTCTAAAAAATGTTTGTTTCTTTTGACAAGTGGCTGCTGAATTGTGCCCAGCCAGACTGCGGCAATAAAGGGTATTAGTCTTACTTTTCCACTGTGATGTCTTTGTTTGGCTTTAGTATCAGGGTAATATTGGTCCTGTAAGGTAAGGTGGGAATTGTTCCTTCCTCTTCTACTTTTTGGTAGAGTTTGAGAAGGAGTAGTGTCTATTTAAAGTTTTGGTAGAATTTACCAGGGAACCCATAGTTTTCTTTAGAAGAGCCTACTAACTTGTCAATCTTGTTGATTTTCCCCTTTACTACTTTTAGCTATTTAGTTATTGGGTTTTAACAATTTAAGTGCAATTCTAGTATCAGTTCTATTGACATTATGAAATACTGCCTCTGGCAAGAATTTCACTTTGTAATATAGTGTCATTGCAAAAATATTTTATGTTGCAGCTGAGATTGGTGGGAAAGGAAGATGCTAGTGTGTTATTGTTTTGCTTTGTTCAACCCCCAGTATAAATAAAAGAAAAAGAAAGACAAAAGATATTAAGTACTGGCCAGGATGTGGAGAAACTAGAATTCTTGTACAATGTTTGAAGGAATGTAAATTAATACAGTCATTATGGAAATCAGTATGGGAAGTTTCTTTAAAAATTAAAAATAGAGTTCAGTTGGTAGAGTGCTTGCCTTACATGCTCAAGGCCCTGGGTTCAATCCCCACCACCAATAAAAAAAAAAAAAATTACCCTATGGTGCAGCCATCCCACTACTTGGTATATATCCAAAGGAAATGGCATCAGTGTATTAAGAGACATCTTCACCCCATGTTCATTTCAGCACTATTCTCAGAACCAAGAAATGGGAAAAGCTGTGTCTATCAGTGGGTGAGTGGATACAGACAATGTGGTTTAGAAATATAAGGGGACACTTTAAAAAAAATAAGGAAATCCTGTCATTTGTGACAAATGAATGAGGCCAAAGGACATTTTACTGGGGGAAATAAACCAGGCACAGGGCAACCATCACAGAATCTCACCTACATGTGGAATCTATAAAAGCTGAACTCATAGAAACAGAGAGCAGAATGGTGACTGCCAGGGGCCCAAGACTGGCTGGGCTGTGGATGGGGGAGATGCTGGTCACAGGAGACCAAATTGCACTTAGATGAGAGGGATGAGTTTAAGGGATCTATTGTGCAACATAATGACTACGGTCAATAATAACACAACAGAATGAGTAGAGTTGATAGTTATATACACATGAAAATGATTCAGAGACTAGACTTTAAGGATTCTCACCCCAAATAAGAATATGAAGTAATCTATATGTTAAATAGCTTGACTCAGACATTTTTCAAGTATACATGTTTCAAAATATGTTGTATGCCATACATATGTACAAATTGTTATAACTATTGTTATCATCATCGTCATCAGGGAATGAACCTAGGGTTGCTTAACCATTGAGTCACATCCCTAGCCCATTTTATTTTTTATGTTGAGACAGAATTATGTCATAAAGCCCACCATGGAAGTGAGGGAAACTGGGAGGATATTTAGTTGGGTAGATTGCTACCTCCTCCCTCAAACTGGAGTTCTGTTACAACAAAAAGGAAGAAGCGAAGCTAGGATAAGCAATGAGCACTGCCTATTTTTATTAGCACTGGGCCTGAAAGGGGGATAACCATCACCAAACGTCTCCCCATAAACCATATTACATGGTCTCTGTATTAGCTGCTTTCTGTTGCTCTAACAAAATACCCAAGAATGGGTACTTTATAAAGAGATGGGGTTTATTCAACTCAAGAGTCCAACGTTTGGCAGCCCCTAAGACTGACCTTTGGGGAGAGTGATCACAACATGGTGAATGGCATCATGGAGGGAGGACCTGCAAGGGGTAGAGACTAAATGGCCAGAAACTGGGGAGGATGAGTCTTGTTCTTTTTATAACAATCCCCTCTCACAGGAACTAACGGGGGCCCATGAGAAGTCCATTACTCCCTTCCAAGGGCCTCATCCCCAGTGGCCGAATTACCTCCCACTAGGCCCCACTTCTTGCAAGTTCTACCCCCTCAACACTGCCGCACCGAGGACCTAGCCTCCAGCCTATGAACCATTGGGGGACAAACTACATCCCATCCTCACAAGCTCCAACAAAGCCACCAGGGTAAGAGCAGGATGTCCCAGTCTACAAGTGTGTATGTGAGGGCAGAGGAGGGTTGATATCAGGGGGCACTGGAAGCAGCCAGAGCCCCCATTCCGGAACCTCTCTGATGTCACACTTGTAGTCATGGTACTCTGGGTGCCAACCCAGGAGAAGGAGCGGTTGGCTCTCATTTGGTTGAGAGCAGGCAGCGAAGCATGACTGCATCAAACGACTTATTGACCCCACCCCAACCCCCAGCCAGATCCTGGCTTTTCTCGAGCCTTTGGGCTTGTGTGATTGTGGCAGCCCTGGTGTCTCTGAGCACAGTATTCTTCACTTTCACGTGAGTCTCTGAGCCAGCTGTCGGGTTTCTCACCAAGAGACAGATGAGAAATAGACAGTGAGAGTGCAGAGGCAGGGAGGAGGTGGGAGGCCAGGAGGGGAAGGAGGATATTTAGTGAGAAGCACAGAGATGTGGGGAGCCTGAGGCTTTGGGAGGACTGTGGGAGGCTGGTAATGCTGGTGACACTTGGTGGAGGGAATGGGGTCTGTCTCCTTAAGCCTCCTGGGGGCTCCGGGTTGCCCCCGACTAGAACTGAGTCTGGCCCTGGTTTCAGATGCCGAGTCCTGGTGCAAAATGGAGAGTGGGTCTTTCCAGTGGCCTCAGGCCTTCTCTGCCTACTCAGTTTCTATAGCCTCATTTCCATGAACATTTCAGACCCAGGTGTCTTACACCGAGGTAAGGCCTCAGACCCCTGGGAGGGGGAGGTGGCACCCCAAGGGCTGGTGCCTACTCGGGTCTTTCTAAAGGGCTGACCCTACCTGTGGCCTCAGGATCCCTTCTTACCCTGTTATCATTACTTGGGCCCTGGCACTTCATTTCCCAAGCCACTGAAGTGTGGGAACAACAGAATCCTGGAGGTTTTCCAGTTGCTTTAGAAGGGAGGACCGGGCAAGAGAGGCAGCAGGCTCTTCCAACCATGCAGTTCACCCTTCCTCCTTCCCATTTCACACCCGACTCCAAGCACTGATCACTATTCCAAAGAGGGGAGCGCCAGGTAGAGCTCTTGTGGCTGGAAAGCCCTTCTCTCTGTCCACCCATCTGAGTGGTCAGCTTGCTCATCAGGGACCGGGATTCCCCTGCCCACCTCCTCCCCGCCTTCCTGTTGCCCAGTGATACTATGGGGGGCCCCGAGCATCAGAGTGATACAAGGGCCTCCTCCACTGCCCAAACCTCTTCCCATGCCAGGCGCCTTCGAGCAGGACCCTGAGGCTCTGTACAGGGCACGAGTGAATGGCAGGTTATACGACATGCCGTGGTGTCCCACCTGTTATTTTCACCGCCTGCCTCGAACCTTCCACTGCGAAAGTTGTGACATCTGTGTGGAAGTGAGTGTTCCTCCTCCCTGTCCATTCACCAACCCGTCCCCGGGCACCTGGCCAGGTCCAGGAACCTCACGACATGAGTGGGCCAGGGGTGGGTATGAGACCATCTTCCTGAACTGCTTCGAGTGGCATATATAGGTCATCACCTCAGTGTCTGCACCTGTCCAGGGAGGCTGGCCTTGCTTGCACAGGTGCTGACATGCAAAGGGCATCCCCTCTGTGCTGAGCCTGGTGGAGTCAGGGGGAGGAAAAGCAGTGACTGTCCCCTCTCCTGGCTTGCTGATACTAGATCCCCAGCCCTTTAGGCTGACTGCTGCCCTGTCCTGGGAATCTTCGCCTGTCTTGCTCTGGGTGTCCCAGTTGGAGGGTTTCCTGGGTTCTGAGTTCATTTCTCTGATGTGCCCACCCTGCTCGGGTTCACAAGTGCAGACAGCTGGTAGGGCAAGGGTGTTTATTTTCATCCTTATCCATCCTGCTCCAAGTGACACCAGGAAGGTTTTGTCTCTAAAGAACTCACGCAGGACAGGTGACCTGATGAGCCATGGGGTCCTAACTGTGCTCTAACCATGGAAATGCCAGGTTCTCCCTGAGATGGGAACCGGTACGTAGGGCCAAGAGCAGGTGGCCTAGAGGGCTACGCTGGGAATCGGGGGTGATGGGCCTCAGGATTAGGGGGTGATGGAGGCCAGTCGGAACGGGACCCTGAGTCCTCATTCCTCTCTCCTAGGAGTTCGACCACCATTGCAGGTGGGTGAATAACTGTGTGGGACACCGAAACATCCGGCTCTACCTGCTACTCCTCGTGTCCCTGTGCCTCTATCTGGGTACTGTGCTGGCCACCTGCGTGCTTTTCATCATACGCAGGAGGCACGTGGCGCTTCTGGACCAAACCATGACGTATCCACACAGTCCTAAGGGCCCACACTGGGAAGAGCTGGTGTGGTGGGGAGGGAGGGGCAAACATCCGAGGAGAGGCGGGGTGACGGGGGAGGGGCTGACGTGGGCGGGGCTAGAGGGAGAAGTCACTTGGGAGGACCTGTGAAGGACATGTGGAAGGCCAGTGGGGTCAGGGAGATAGGCGGGGTAGGATGCCTGTGGAGTTCAGAATCTAGGGGGGGCCACAGAGTAGGATAATGAAAGTTGAAAAGGGAAAGGTGGGAGGACAGTGTGGTGGAGTGAGGTTTCCCTTGGGTGTACTGGACTAACTGTCCAGTGCAGGGAGGGAGAGCTGGTGGGTTGTGCTAGCTGGGGCAGGAGGGAGGGAGGGAGGGAGGAGTCGGGTTGAAAGGCGGGGCCAGGGAGGAGCTCTTCCATGGCTTCCCTTCTTAGCCTGTGCACAGCATCCTAGTGGCTGTACCTGCTGGGGCCCTCCTGCTCCCTCTCATGCTGCAGTTGTTCAGCAAGGCAGTGGCAGTGGGCGCTGCCAGGCGACCCTATGAGGATCAGGTAAGTGGTCTGAGTGCATGTGCCCTTGGCTGTGTGGAGGCATCTTGCACCTCTGCAATTTGGCACTTTGTGCGATTTCTCCACTGCCCTTGGCCCTGATGGTGCCTCATGAGTCCTTCCAGACCCACCTCTAAAGATGCAGCTCAGATGCCTCTGTATGTGGCCATTCTCCCTCCTGGGTGCATAGCATTGAAAGCCTACTGTGTGCTGGGTGTGCTAGGGGGCAGTTATTTAAGGGATGGGTGTAGAAGTGAGTAAGTACATCATGCACTTGTGTTGATAAGCAACCAGCCATCCGAATAACACCAGGAGACACCCAGGAACACTCTGAGCGAGGGGTCAGTCCTGAGTGGTGTAGTAGACTGGAAGAAACTGGGAGTTTGGCGAAGCCCACGCTGTAGAGTAGAACATGCCACTCTCTGTGTCCTAGGTGTGCTTTTGGAGAGGCAGACAGGAGGGCACTGACTTTGAGAGGTACAATTTTGCAGAAAGGCACAGAAATCCAAAAGTAGGGTATTAACAGAATGATGGAGAAACGGATCTAGTTCAAGCACAAGTTGGCATGGGCAATGAGGTTGACTCCATGGGGGTCAAGATTAGAAAGGCCCAGAAAGCCAAGCATGCAATTTTTTTTGAAGAAGTGGAAACCTGGGAGCCATGGTAAATGTTGTAAAAATGTCATTTATGGAGGGGTAATTACAAACAGTAAAATTCACCCTTTTTAGTCTATAGTTAGGGATTTTGACAAATGACAGCATGTACTCTCCACCAAGATCAAGGTTAACCAGTTTCATTACCCCAGAAAATCCTTTTATCTCTTGCTGTCATTTTCTCTCCCTGAGTCCTTGTGGTTTTTCTTTTTTCAGAATCATGCATAAATGGCATTGTGGGCTTTCTAGTCTGGCCTCATTCACTGAGCACGATCCATTTGAGATTCATCTATGTAGTTGCTCATATCAGTAGTTTATTGTCTTTTGTTTCTGTGTAGTGTTGTATTTCCCTACAGATTTTTTAAACATTCACCAATTGAAGGATTTTTATTTTGCATCTAGTTTCTGGCAGTATTTTTGTTGGTTTTTTGTTTTGTTTTTGTACCAGGGATTGAACCCAGAGGTGCTTAACCACTGAGCAACAATCCCAGCCTCACCCCACTCCACCCCCAGCACCCTTATGTTTTCTTTTTGAAAAATTTTTCAAATCTTGAAAAAGGGTCTTACTAAGTTGCTTAAGGCCTTGCTAAGTTACTACGTTACTGAGTCTTTGAACTTGCCACCCTCTTGCCTTAGCCTCCCAAGCCATTACAGGCATGGGGAACTGTGCCCAGCCAGTTTGGGGCAGTTATAAATAAAGCTGCTACAACAACCATTGGTGCATAGACATGTGGACATAAGTTTTCATTTCTGTTGGGTAAATTGTTAAGGGTGGCATTGCTGAGTCATAAGGTAAACATGTGGGACTTTTTAGGAAACAACTGTACCATTTCTCCTTTCTACCAGTAATGAATGAGAATTCCAGATGCTCCACATCCTCACTAGCTTTTGACACTGTCATTTGTTACTATTCTTTTTTGTTTTCAAATTGTAGCCTTCTAATAACTGAATAGGGGTATCTCATTAGGGCTCCAGTCTGTATTTTCCTAATGACTAATGATGTTGAGCATATTTTCATGTTTTCTCAGCCATGGGTATATTGTTGGTGAAGTGTTTGCTCCAATCATTTGCCCATTTTTAAAAAATGTGTTGTTTTCTTATTGAGTTCAGGACTTCTCTGTACTGGATTCAGATCTATGTTTTGCAAATCTTTTCTTGCAATTCATGGCTGGTCATTTCATTTTCTTCATAGCATCTTCCATAGAGCAGGAGTCCTTAGTGTTGCTGTTTTTCCAGTACTGGGGATTGAATTGGGTGCTCGACCACTGAGCTTCTTCCTCAGCATTCATTGTTGTTCCCTCTGAATGGAACCTCATGTCCTGTGTGAGGAACAGTTTTATTGCTTTCTTTATCATCTGGGTGTCTTTATTGCTTTTTCTTTGAGCAACCACTAGCTATGATAGGAATGGGCATCTCTGCCATGGGATTCCTTTAGTATGGCAATCACTTGACTAAAGGCTCTTTCAGCAAGACTGGTGGCAGCATCCGGGGGGGAGGGGAAGCTACAGACCCCAAGACAGCTGAAAAGTCAGAGGATCCTCTCTGCTCATCACCTCCCATCCTTTTGGTCAGTACCCCACCACTACCATATGTGGTTCCCTCCCACCTGTGACTCCTGTGCTTGGCCCTTTTTCATCAGCCCTGTGGTCTGCCTGTTTTCTCTCTCCAGCTTCACTCCATCATTGAGTTGGCCTGGCAGCCTTTTCCCTTCCTCTGTCCTGTGGTTTTTCCAGCCCCAGGTCAGGCCATAGGCCATTGCCCTTCCTCCTCTGCTCAGAATGAGGCCCTCCAAGTCCAGGATCCCCAAGTCTCGAGGGACCTAAATGTGGTCTGCACTCTAAGATTCACCAGACAGGACTCCTTTCTATTATTGGCAGCACTAATTATAGGCACTGATCCCATGGTCCAACTTTCATTCCCACCATACTCCATTCCCTGACTGCAAATCCTCCTAGAGTCACTTTCTTGGTGGTTGGTGGCAAAGACTCTGGTGAAGACCACATAAGTAAAAATCACAGCTATACAACTGACCAGCAGGGAGACCCTTGGGTATGCTACTTAGCCCCTGGTCACTCAATTTCCCTATCTGTAAAACAGGGAATTGTGGGTTAATTCATGTAAACCACACAGAACAGTGGTTGGTACCAGAAAGTGCCCTGTGTGCTGCTATTTTTATTACTACCGTTCCTTCCCGTGGTCATCTACACATGTTTGTGCCTCATCTTAAAAGCCATACAAGTCTCAGCCTTAACATGCCAGGCCTCCACTCCACCTGTTGTACCTTCTGGGCTTTATTTCCTGAAAGAGCTGACCTTGTTCACTAGCTCACCCTTCACTTCCTGGGCCAGGTCAGCCCAGCCCGTGCTGCCAGGACGATGCTCTCATTAATGGCCAGAGCCAGCAGACATCTTCAGACTACTCTTTCTAAACTGGACACCCCCTCTGAAGCCAGAAGTAGCTGTCTCAGCACTTAACTCTCTGGGCTTCTCCTCTGCATGTACCTGGGTGCTGTGATCTGGGTTGCCTACATGGTTCCCATGATACCTCTCTCTACTCTACCCTGGCCACTTTCCATGGTGCTCAGGGCCTCGTGTTGCAGCTGCCCTCACCACTGAAAGTAGGCTGGCCATGTTGTTTGCAGGGTGTTTTCCATCCCCAGTGCAGTTGTCTCTTCTTTTTTTTTTTTTTTTTTTTTTGCTACTCAGCATTGAACCCAGGGCCGCTTTACCCCTGAGCTATATCCCCAGTCCTGCTACTTTTCATTGTAAATCAGGGACTCACTAAGTTGCTGAGGCTGGTCTCAAACCTGCCTTAGTGTCCCAAGACACTGGGATTACAGGTGTGTGCCACTGTGCCTGGTTGGACAGAAGCATCCTTGATGCCCTAAAATATTTCTGTCTTCGGGTGCATCTCAGTGGGAGAATGTGTGCTTAGCATGTGCAAGGCCCTGAATTCTTTATCCCCAGCACAAAGAAAAAAGAAAACTGAATAAATGAGGGAACGAACAAACAGAAGAATCAACATTTGGGGATAGAAGGAAAGAGAGAAGCCTGGTGCCCTGATCCCTCAAGATAAGGGGAAGAAGGAGAGGCAGCAGGAAGTTGGGCAGAAAATGGGGCAAGAAGAAGATGCCGCTGGATTTTGGTCCTGTGGAGTGGGAGGGTGTTTGAGACACAGAATTGGAGCAGGAGCCTCAGGAGTGGAGCCAGTGAGACAGGCTGGTCTGGGTGCCTCAGAGCTGTTGGATTCTAGTTGTGTGTGATAGGGTTCCATGTGGGGGGAAGAAGGTATTCAAATTTACTGCTCAGTTCTTAGAAATTTATTAACTATCATTCCTTAAGCATTTTCTATACTTTATGTACAATCAGTATTTTCTATACATGATATATATCTAATCAAACATTCTTTCTCTAAGTTTAAAAATTCTTTGATTTTTTATTTTTTTTTTTATTTATTTTTTATTCATTTTTATTGTTGGTTGTTCAAAACATTACATAGTTCTTGATATATCATTTCTGCCATTAATGAATTTATTTCTTCTGGTACTAGGGATTGAACCCAGGGGTGCTTTAGCACCAAAGTTGCATCCCTAATCCTTACTATATTTTGTTTTGAGATAGGGTGTCACTAAATTGTTGAGGGCCTTGCTAACTTCTTGAGGCTGGCCTTGAACTTTCGATCCTCCAGCTTCAGAATCCCAAGTCCCTGGGATTCCAGGTGTGCACCACTGCACCTGGTGGTATACTCATTTCTTAAGTGCTGTGCAGGCCTTAAAGGAGGCAGAACCTAATAGAGGACAATGATTCATGTTGGTTTTTGGACATATTCCAGAGCTGTTCTGATGTGGAATCATCTTTCCTTCTGGTGAAGAGTGTTTGAAGATGAAAGTCTTCATGTGTAGGCCATCGGAGAGTTGGTGTAGACAGAAGTGCTGCTGGGCCACTTGTCATTATAACAGAGTATTTGCTACCTAAAGCTCATGAAGTTGGGGTGAAACTCAACCTGGTCTGGAAGGAGGAGGGGTCGAGGCTGACCAATGGACTCAGGGAAAAGAGAAAGTAGAATAAGGGAGAGGAGAAGCCAGTCAGTGTCCAGGGAAGGACATGACCTTTGAGCTTGACCTTTCCTGCTTTGTGTACTGAAGGTCTTCAGCTCAGATTTTCCTGGAAAATCTGATTTTTGACTAGGGAAATATGTCTGGGCATCCCTTGGTGCCACTGGCGTCCCAGATAGTGAAATTCAATGAAGGTAGAATTTTAGACAAAATCGAGAGGCAAGAGAGTAAAGTGGTGACACCATCTTTGGATCAGTTGAGCAGAACAGCACTACAAAGATCTTAAAAGGTACCTAAAAGAATGAGGTGAGAGGACAGGTGTGGCCAATAGAGACAGAGCAAGGATCCTGCAAAGGGAAGCACAAGGGGATGAGAGCCCTGAGAAGGTAGCAGAGGTGGGTGCTGGGTCAGCAGCATCTTGGAGAGCTGCTCACAAGTGGGTCGAGGGAGGTCACGCTTCCTAGGATCCTGAGAAGGCAGGAGGTCCTGAGTCACTCTTGGAGCCTTGCCACGGGCCCAGGTTGAGCCCTGGCTTAACTGACCAACTTAGCAAGGGTCACTGGGAGATGCCTTGCCCAGTCCTGCTGATTCTGAGCTCCTGTTCCCTTCCTCATCTCCCTCCAGAACGATAACCCTTATAACCAGGGCTGCACAAGGAATTTCTACATCACGCTATGTGCATCCTTGGGACCCAAGTGAGTTGGTAAACCAAGGGCTCAAGTGGTGGACCCTGGGTTTGGTGGGGTGGGGTGAAGCTGGGTCTATTTCCCTGGTCCCTGTCCGCAGCTCCCTGGCTTTAACACTTCCTGTTTCTTTCCTTTGGAGTTTTCTCCAGGGCACTCTGGGAGTTTCTGGGAATTTCACTCTTCCTTGGTGTTGTAGGTTCTTGCCCCAAGAAATGTGGTAGAGGGGAATGGCAGCCTGGATAAGGCTCCTTGATGAGAGCCCTGGGCTCTGTGCTTTCCCAGCTGAGGGGTGAGTGAGGTCAGGGAGACCAGGCCAAGGTGGGTAGTGACTCCTTGCATTTGGCCTGTTGGCTCCCAGGTACATGTCTGAGGCTGTTTGCCTTCAGATGGAGCAGGACACCAACTGGAGGCCAACCTGACATCATAAAGACCTCCTTGGGCCCAGGTCTGCAACTCAGGCCCCCCCCAAGGTAAGTCCGCACCTTTATACAAGGAAAGGAGTATCAGGTGAGCTTTGAAACATGGGGGTCATGGGTTGCACATGTGGTGGGGGAAGCCTCCGATGTTGGGCTGGCCCTGAAGCTGAACCCCTTGGAGCCTAAGGAGTGAAATTATGGACCTGGAGGGTGCAGGGTCCAGGTCACAGGGCTTCAGAGCACACCCAGGTGTCCCTGGATAGAGAAAGAGAAAAGACTGCACTGCTAACTAGCTGGTTGGCCCTGGGACAGTCCTTTACCTTCCTCAGCCATTAATGAGGTCTGAGACTAGTCCAGTAGCTTATCATGTGTTAAAGAAGATTCTTTATTTTTTTTAAATTGGAAATTTTTACTCAGTCCCACGTGAAACAGATGGAATGGAGCATTTGGAGTGCAGTGGGCTGGGTAACACCCAGTGCAACCCAATGGCCCTTGTAATGACTTGTGGTGCCAACCCTCTCCTCTTTCCTGCCTCCAGGAGCTGAGGGACTTGACTGTGAGCAGTGGGGTGGAGGTTAGGGAGAGCCCCAGGTACTGACTCTGTGTTTATCCTCCCATCAGCCCAGTGCTACAACATCCCACCAGGTGATGCCAGGATGTGAATGCTACACGGAGGTCTCTCGGGCCTGAGCACCCACTCAATCCCCTGTTGGGATGCCATGACCTCCACAGTTATCTAATCCTTATAAAATATATTTTTTGTTGCTTTTTATTGCTTCTCTGCCTGTTTATTCTACGTTCAGAGAAGTGTATTTCTCTGTGGGTGTGGGGAGGCTATGAGGGCTGGGAGGCTGGGACAGAGCCCTCCTGGAAGGGAAGAAGATCTTTGCTCTCTGGAGACCCAAGCTCAGGAACCAACACTGTCTGGCTTTTTTGACCTTGGGCAAGACACTTAGGATTTCTCTCATTCTTAAAATATGGCAATGGTACTAATCACAGTGGCTGACCTGCTTGGCTTCCTGGCAAGGGCTGGAGATGAGAGGAGAGAAAACTGACCATCCTGGATAATACCAAGTGCACCTCAAACTACTCCACAAAATAGAAATGGAACTTATTTATTAGTAGTTTTAATTGTGTGTGCACATGTGTGTATTCTTTAGGATTGTGTGTGTGTGTGTGTGTGTGTGTGTTAGTGTGTGAGAGAGAGAGAGAGAGAGAGAGAAAGAGAGATTGATTGTGTGTGGTACTGAGGATCAAATCAAACCCAAAGCTTTAGGCATGGTAGGCAAGCGCTCCACCACTGAGTTACATCTCCAGCCCTTTTTTATTTTCAGACATGCTCTCACTAAATTGGCCAGGCTGGCCTCCAACTTGTGGTCCCCTTTCTCAGCCTCCCCGAGTGTCTCCCAAGTTACAGGAGTTAACTGCCATGATTATCTTAGGGTTTTCTATATGCAAGATCTTTTCAACTGCAAGTGATTTCTTCTTTCTTTCTCACTTGGAGATTAAATATTTTTCTTGCCTAATTTCTGGGGCTAAAACATTTAATAAATATACGCTTTTTCATAAATGTCCTTCATAAGTTTGAGGAAATTACCTTTTATCTCTGTGTGTGTCCTTTTTATTAGGGAAAGGTATTAGATTTTGTCAAATGCTTTTTCTGCACCCAATGATCATGTATGATATTTTTCTTCCACTATTAATGTGGTGTACTACAAATTGACATTTTCTCCAAGTTTTAGTGTTTAATAATTAATAGCTTGACAGTGTTTAATAATTAATATCTTGACTAACCAGGTCCAAGACACAAGCATACACTATGTTGAAGAAACTGGGGAGAAATTACTCTATAAACTAACTACATAGTATGTGATAAGAATGAGCATTATAATATAAAACCTTTCAACACATAATAGTTAGCTGCAGGAAACCATTTTTAGCTTAGTAAAATGGTATTCCAAATTTCAGTGTAAACTACTAGCAAACTTCAATTCCTTGGTGTGGCAACTATCATTTCTGTTTTTAAACTCTTTCACCCCACCCTGAGTTATAAGGTCTGGAGTGGTTTTTTCCCAATCACAAGTGTGATTACCAATATTGTCCATCCTTACAATGATCTGATGAGACACGGTCTGACATGTATCTTGCATTCATTGCAAGAGCACCACCAAGGTGATCCTGCATGATGCTGGAGTCAGTCTTGGCCATCTCCCCAGTTTCCCGTTTGGTAATGATGTCTCAGACTACCACCTGTAAAACATTTTTGGAGGGCAATGTACTAGGGATTTAACAAGGAGATGATTTATCACTGAGATTTGTCCCCAGTCCTATTTATTTTTTATTGAGGCTCAGGGTCTCACTAAGTTGCTGAGGACCTGACTAAGTTGCTGAGCCTGGCCTCAAAATTATGGTCTTCCTGTCTCAGCCTCCAGAGCTGCTGGAATTATAGACACGTGCCATCATGCCCAACTATACTTTTAAATGTTGAATCATTTTTGCGTTTCTTGGATAAATTCCAGTGGCAATGATACATAATATTTTTAATATGCTGCTGAATTTAGGTTGTTGAGTTTTTTTAAATATTTATTTTTGAGTTGTAGTTGAATGCAATACCTTTATTTCATTAATTTATTTTTATGTGATGCTGAGGATCGAACCTAAGGGCCTTGCACCTGCTAGGCAAGCACTGTACCGCTGAGCCACAATCGCGGCCCCAGTTGTTAGATTGTTTAAAAAAGATTTCTGTATTTAATACTCATAAAGTGTTGAGAGCCACAGCCGAAAGGGGCCCCAGCAAACTTCCAGTTGCCAGCAAACTTCCAGCTGCCAGCTGATGATTGGCTCACAGTGGCCCCAGCAAACTTCTAGCTGTCAACTGATTGGCTCCTCTGCGGTGATGCTCATTGGGCTGTTTCCCTGCCCTTTCAGACCACGGAGCTGCTCATTGGAGGACTGTTTTTGGCTCTGCCCACGCGACCCAGCCAATCAGCCTCAAGAGCAGGAGGAGTGGGGGAGGTTGAGAGGCATGTTGGAAGCCGGTGGTGGCAGTTGGACTCTGAAGGTTTTTTCCTGAGGACCTGTTTTGTTTGACGTTTGTGGTTCTAAAAAATGTTTGTTTCTTTTGACAAGTGGCTGCTGAATTGTGCCCAGCCAGACTGCGGCAATAAAGGGTATTAGTCTTACTTTTCCACTGTGATGTCTTTGTTTGGCTTTAGTATCAGGGTAATATTGGTCCTGTAAGGTAAGGTGGGAATTGTTCCTTCCTCTTCTACTTTTTGGTAGAGTTTGAGAAGGAGTAGTGTCTATTTACACTTTTGGTAGAATTTACCAGGGAACCCATAGTTTTCTTTAGAAGAGCCTACTAACTTGTCAATCTTGTTGATTTTCCCCTTTACTACTTTTAGCTATTTAGTTATTGGGTTTTAACAATTTAAGTGCAATTCTAGTATCAGTTCTATTGACATTATGAAATACTGCCCCTGGCAAGAATTTCACTTTGTAATATATTGTCATTGCAAAAATATTTTATGTTGCAGCTGAGATTGGCGGGAAAGGAAGATGCTAGTGTGTTATTGTTTTGCTTTGTTCAACCCCCAGTATAAATAAAAGAAAAAGAAAGACAATAGATATTAAGTACTGGCCAGGATGTGGAGAAACTAGAATTCTTGTACAATGTTTGAAGGAATGTAAATTAATACAGTCATTATGGAAATCAGTATGGGAAGTTTCTTTAAAAATTATAAATAGAGTTCAGTTGGTAGAGTGCTTGCCTTACATGCTCAAGGCCCTGGGTTCAATCCGCACCACCAAAAAAAAAAAAAAAAATTACCCTATGGTGCAGCCATCCCACTACTTGGTATATATCTATCCAAAGGAAATGGCATCAGTGTATTAAGAGACATCTTCACCCCATGTTCATTTCAGCACTATTCTCAGAACCAAGAAATGGGAAAAGCTGTGTCTATCAGTGGGTGAGTGGATACAGACAATGTGGTTTAGAAATATAAGGGGACACTTTAAAAAAAATAAGGAAATCCTGTCATTTGTGACAAATGAATGAGGCCAAAGGACATTTTACGGGGGGAAATAAACCAGACACAGGGCAACCATCACAGAATCTCACCTACATGTGGAATCTATAAAAGCTGAACTCATAGAAACAGAGAGCAGAATGGTGACTGCCAGGGGCCCAAGACTGGCTGGGCTGTGGATGGGGGAGATGCTGGTCACAGGAGACCAAATTGCACTTAGATGAGAGGGATGAGTTTAAGGGATCTATTGTGCAACATAATGACTACGGTCAATAATAACAAAACAGAATGAGTACAGTTGATAGTTATATACACATGAAAATGATTCAGAGAGTAGACTTTAAGGGTTCTCACCACGAATAAGAATATGAAGTAATCTATATGTTAAATAGCTTGACTCAGACATTTTTCAAGTATACATGTTTCAAAATATGTTGTATGCCATACATATGTATAAATTGTTATAATTATTGTTACCATCATCGTCATCAGGGAATGAACCTTGGGTTGCTTAACCATTGAGTCACATCCCTAGCCCATTTTATTGTTTATGTTGAGACAGAATTATGTCATAAAGCCCACCATGGAAGTGAGGGAAACTGGGAGGATATTTAGTTGGGTAGATTGCTACCTCCTCCCTCAAACTGGAGTTCAGTTACAACAAAAAGGAAGAAGCGGAGCTAGGATAAGCAATGAGCACTGCCTATTTTTATTAGCACTGGGCCTGAAAGGGGGATAACCATCACCAAACGTCTCCCCATAAACCTATTACATGGTCTCTGTATTAGCTGCTTTCTTTTGCTCTAACAAAATACCCAAGAATGGGTACTTTATAAAGAGATGGGGTTTATTCAACTCAAGAGTCCAACGTTTGGCAGCCCCTAAGACTGACCTTTGGGGACAGTGATCACAACATGGTGAATGGAATCATGGAGGGAGGACCTGCAAGGGGTAGAGACTGAATGGCCAGAAACTGGGGAGGATGAGTCTTGTTCTTTTTATAACAATCCCCTCTCACAGGAACTAACGGGGGCCCATGAGCAGTCCATTACTCCCTTCCAAGGGCCTCATCCCCAGTGGCCGAATTACCTCCCACTAGGCCCCACTTCTTGCAAGTTCTACCCACTCAACACTGCCGCACCGAGGACCTAGCCTCCAGCCTATGAACCTTTGGGGGACAAACTACATCCCATCCTCACAAGCTCTAACAAAGCCACCAGGGTAAGAGCAGGATATCCCAGTCTACAAGTGTGTATGTGAGGGCAGAGGAGGGTTGATATCAGGGGGCACTGGAAGCAGCCAGAGCCCCCATTCCGGAACCTCTCTGATGTCACACTTGTAGTCATGGTACTCTGGGTGCCAACCCAGGAGAAGGAGCGGTTGGCTCTCATTTGGTTGAGAGCAGGCAGCGAAGCATGACTGCATCAAACGACTTATTGACCCCACCCCAACCCCCAGCCAGATCCTGGCTTTTCTCGAGCCTTTGGGCTTGTGTGATTGTGGCAACCCTGGTGTCTCTGAGCACAGTATTCTTCACTTTCACGTGAGTCTCTGAGCCAGCTGTCGGGTTTCTCACCAAGAGACAGATGAGAAATAGACAGTGAGAGTGCAGAGGCAGGGAGGAGGTGGGAGGCCAGGAGGGGAAGGAGGATATTTAGTGAGAAGCACAGAGATGTGGGGAGCCTGAGGCTTTGGGAGGACTGTGGGAGGCTGGTAATGCTGGTGACACTTGGTGGAGGGAATGGGGTCTGTCTCCTTAAGCCTCCTGGGGGCTCCGGGTTGCCCCCGACTAGAACTGAGTCTGGCCCTGGTTTCAGATGCCGAGTCCTGGTGCAAAATGGAGAGTGGGTCTTTCCAGTGGCCTCAGGCCTTCTCTGCCTACTCAGTTTCTATAGCCTCATTTCCATGAACATTTCAGACCCAGGTGTCTTACACCGAGGTAAGGCCTCAGACCCCTGGGAGGGGGAGGTGGCACCCCAAGGGCTGGTGCCTACTCGGGTCTTTCTAAAGGGCTGACCCTACCTGTGGCCTCAGGATCCCTTCTTACCCTGTTATCATTACTTGGGCCCTGGCACTTCATTTCCCAAGCCACTGAAGTGTGGGAACAACAGAATCCTGGAGGTTTTCCAGTTGCTTTAGAAGGGAGGACCGGGCAAGAGAGGCAGCAGGCTCTTCCAACCATGCAGTTCACCCTTCCTCCTTCCCATTTCACACCCGACTCCAAGCACTGATCACTATTCCAAAGAGGGGAGCGCCACGTAGAGCTCTTGTGGCTGGAAAGCCCTTCTCTCTGTCCACCCATCTGAGTGGTCAGCTTGCTCATCAGGGACCGGGATTCCCCTGCCCACCTCCTCCCCGCCTTCCTGTTGCCCAGTGATACTATGGGGGGCCCCGAGCATCAGAGTGATACAAGGGCCTCCTCCACTGCCCAAACCTCTTCCCATGCCAGGCGCCTTCGAGCAGGACCCTGAGGCTCTGTACAGGGCACGAGTGAATGGCAGGTTATACGACATGCCGTGGTGTCCCACCTGTTATTTTCACCGCCTGCCTCGAACCTTCCACTGCGAAAGTTGTGACATCTGTGTGGAAGTGAGTGTTCCTCCTCCCTGTCCATTCACCAACCCGTCCCCGGGCACCTGGCCAGGTCCAGGAACCTCACGACATGAGTGGGCCAGGGGTGGGTATGAGACCATCTTCCTGAACTGCTTCGAGTGGCATATATAGGTCATCACCTCAGTGTCTGCACCTGTCCAGGGAGGCTGGCCTTGCTTGCACAGGTGCTGACATGCAAAGGGCATCCCCTCTGTGCTGAGCCTGGTGGAGTCAGGGGGAGGAAAAGCAGTGACTGTCCCCTCTCCTGGCTTGCTGATAATAGATCCCCAGCCCTTTAGGCTGACTGCTGCCCTGTCCTGGGAATCTTCGCCTGTCTTGCTCTGGGTGTCCCAGTTGGAGGGTTTCCTGGGTTCTGAGTTCATTTCTCTGATGTGCCCACCCTTCTCGGGTTCACAAGTGCAGACAGCTGGTAGGGCAAGGGTGTTTATTTTCATCCTTATCCATCCTGCTCCAAGTGACACCAGGAAGGTTTTGTCTCTAAAGAACTCACGCAGGACAGGTGACCTGATGAGCCATGGGGTCCTAACTGTGCTCTAACCATGGAAATGCCAGGTTCTCCCTGAGATGGGAACCGGTACGTAGGGTCAAGAGCAGGTGGCCTAGAGGGCTACGCTGGGAATCGGGGGTGATGGGCCTCAGGATTAGGGGGTGATGGAGGCCAGTCGGAACAGGACCCTGAGTTCACATTCCTCTCTCCTAGGAGTTCGACCACCATTGCAGGTGGGTGAATAACTGTGTGGGACACCGAAACATCCGGCTCTACCTGCTACTCCTCGTGTCCCTGTGCCTCTATCTGGGTACTGTGCTGGCCACCTGCGTGCTTTTCATCATACGCAGGAGGCACGTGGCGCTTCTGGACCAAACCATGACGTATCCACACCGTCCTAAGGGCCCACACTGGGAAGAGCTGGTGTGGTGGGGAGGGAGGGGCAAACATCCGAGGAGAGGCGGGGTGACGGGGGAGGGGCTGACGTGGGCGGGGCTAGAGGGAGAAGTCACTTGGGAGGACCTGTGAAGGACATGTGGAAGGCCAGTGGGGTCAGGGAGATAGGCGGGTTAGGATGCCTATGGAGTTAAGAATCTAGGGGGGGCCACAGAGTAGGATAATGAAAGTTGAAAAGGGAAAGGTGGGAGGACAGTGTGGTGGAGTGAGGTTTCCCTTGGGTGTACTGGACTAACTGTCCAGTGCAGGGAGGGAGAGCTGGTGGGTTGTGCTAGCTGGGGCAGGAGGGAGGGAGGGAGGGAGGAGTCGGGTTGAAAGGCGGGGCCAGGGAGGAGCTCTTCCATGGCTTCCCTTCTTAGCCTGTGCACAGCATCCTAGTGGCTGTACCTGCTGGGGCCCTCCTGCTCCCTCTCATGCTGCAGTTGTTCAGCAAGGCAGTGGCAGTGGGCGCTGCCAGGCGACCCTATGAGGATCAGGTAAGTGGTCTGAGTGCGTGTGCCCTTGGCTGTGTGGAGGCATCTTGCACCTCTGCAATTTGGCACTTTGTGCGATTTCTCCACTGCCCTTGGCCCTGATGGTGTCTCATGAGTCCTTCCAGACCCACCTCTAAAGATGCAGCTCAGATGCCTCTGTATGTGGCCATTCTCCCTCCTGGGTGCATAGCATTGAAAGCCTAATGTGTTCTGGGTGTGCTAGGGGGCAGTTATTTAAGGGATGGGTGTAGAAGTGAGTAAGTACATCATGCACTTGTGTTGATAAGCAACCAGCCATCCGAATAACACCAGGAGACACCCAGGAACACTCTGAGCGAGGGGTCAGTCCTGAGTGGTGTAGTAGACTGGAAGAAACTGGGAGTTTGGCGAAGCCCACGCTGTAGAGTAGAACATGCCACTCTCTGTGTCCTAGGTGTGCTTTTGGAGAGGCAGACAGGAGGGCACTGACTTTGAGAGGTACAATTTTGCAGAAAGGCACAGAAATCCAAAAGTAGGGTATTAACAGAATGATGGAGAAACGGATCTAGTTCAAGCACAAGTTGGCATGGGCAATGAGGTTGACTCCATGGGGGTCAAGATTAGAAAGGCCCAGAAAGCCAAGCATGCAATTTTTTTTGAAGAAGTGGAAACCTGGGAGCCATGGTAAATGTTGTAAAAATGTCATTTATGGAGGGGTAATTACAAACAGTAAAATTCACCCTTTTTAGTCTATAGTTAGGGATTTTGACAAATGACAGCATGTACTCTCCACCAAGATCAAGGTTAACCAGTTTCATTACCCCAGAAAATCCTTTTATCTCTTGCTGTCATTTTCTCTCCCTGAGTCCTTGTGGTTTTTCTTTTTTCAGAATCATGCATAAATGGCATTGTGGGCTTTCTAGTCTGGCCTCATTCACTGAGCACGATCCATTTGAGATTCATCTATGTAGTTGCTCATATCAGTAGTTTATTGTCTTTTGTTTCTGTGTAGTGTTGTATTTCCCTACAGATTTTTTAAACATTCACCAATTGAAGGATTTTTATTTTGCATCTAGTTTCTGGCAGTATTTTTGTTGGTTTATTTTGTTTTGTTTTTGTACCAGGGATTGAACCCAGAGGTGCTTAACCACTGAGCAACAATCCCAGCCTCACCCCACTCCACCCCCAGCACCCTTATGTTTTCTTTTTGAAAAATTTTTCAAATCTTGAAAAAGGGTCTTACTAAGTTGCTTAAGGCCTTGCTAAGTTACTACGTTACTGAGTCTTTGAACTTGCCACCCTCTTGCCTTAGCCTCCCAAGCCATTACAGGCATGGGGAACTGTGCCCAGCCAGTTTGGGGCAGTTATAAATAAAGCTGCTACAACAACCATTGGTGCATAGACATGTGGACATAAGTTTTCATTTCTGTTGGGTAAATTGTTAAGGGTGGCATTGCTGAGTCATAAGGTAAACATGTGGGACTTTTTAGGAAACAACTGTACCATTTCTCCTTTCTACCAGTAATGAATGAGAATTCCAGATGCTCCACATCCTCACTAGCTTTTGACACTGTCATTTGTTACTATTCTTTTTTGTTTTCAAATTGTAGCCTTCTAATAACTGAATAGGGGTATCTCATTAGGGCTCCAGTCTGTATTTTCCTAATGACTAATGATGTTGAGCATATTTTCATGTTTTCTCAGCCATGGGTATATTGTTGGTGAAGTGTTTGCTCCAATCATTTGCCCATTTTTAAAAAATGTGTTGTTTTCTTATTGAGTTCAGGACTTCTCTGTACTGGATTCAGATCTATGTTTTGCAAATCTTTTCTTGCAATTCATGGCTGGTCATTTCATTTTCTTCATAGCATCTTCCATAGAGCAGGAGTCCTTAGTGTTGCTGTTTTTCCAGTACTGGGGATTGAATTGGGTGCTCGACCACTGAGCTTCTTCCTCAGCATTCATTGTTGTTCCCTCTGAATGGAACCTCATGTCCTGTGTGAGGAACAGTTTTATTGCTTTCTTTATCATCTGGGTGTCTTTATTGCTTTTTCTTTGAGCAACCACTAGCTATGATAGGAATGGGCATCTCTGCCATGGGATTCCTTTAGTATGGCAATCACTTGACTAAAGGCTCTTTCAGCAAGACTGGTGGCAGCATCCGGGGGGGAGGGGAAGCTACAGACCCCAAGACAGCTGAAAAGTCAGAGGATCCTCTCTGCTCATCACCTCCCATCCTTTTGGTCAGTACCCCACCACTACCATATGTGGTTCCCTCCCACCTGTGACTCATGTGCTTGGCCCTTTTTCATCAGCCCTGTGGTCTGCCTGTTTTCTCTCTCCAGCTTCACTCCATCATTGAGTTGGCCTGGCAGCCTTTTCCCTTCCTCTATCCTGTGGTTTTTCCAGCCCCAGGTCAGGCCATAGGCCATTGCCCTTCCTCCTCTGCTCAGAATGAGGCCCTCCAAGTCCAGGATCCCCAAGTCTCAAGGGACCTAAATGTGGTCTGCACTCTAAGATTCACCAGACAGGACTCCTTTCTATTATTGGCAGCACTAATTATAGGCACTGATCCCATGCTCCAACTTTCATTCCCACCATACTCCATTCCCTGACTGCAAATCCTCCTAGAGTCACTTGCTTGGTGGTTGGTGGCAAAGACTCTGGTGAAGACCACATAAGTAAAAATCACAGCTATAGAACTGACCAGCAGGGAGACCCTTGGGTATGCTACTTAGCCCCTGGTCACTCAATTTCCCTATCTGTAAAACAGGGAATTGTGGGTTAATTCTTGTAAACCACATAGAACAGTGGTTGGTACCAGAAAGTGCCCTGTGTGCTGCTATTCCTATTACTACCGTTCCTTCCTGTGGTCATCTACACATGTTTGTGCCTCATCTTAAAAGCCATACAAGTCTCAGCCTTAACATGCCAGGCCTCCACTCCACCTGTTGTACCTTCTGGGCTTTATTTCCTGAAAGAGCTGACCTTGTTCACTAGCTCACCCTTCACTTCCTGGGCCAGGTCAGCCCAGCCCGTGCTGCCAGGACGATGCTCTCATTAATGGCCAGAGCCAGCAGACATCTTCAGACTACTCTTTCTAAACTGGACACCCCCTCTGAAGCCAGAAGTAGCTGTCTCAGCACTTAACTCTCTGGGCTTCTCCTCTGCATGTACCTGGGTGCTGTGATCTGGGTTGCCTACATGGTTCCCATGATACCTCTCTCTACTCTACCCTGGCCACTTTCCATGGTGCTCAGGGCCTCGTGTTGCAGCTGCCCTCACCACTGAAAGTAGGCTGGCCATGTTGTTTGCAGGGTGTTTTCCATCCCCAGTGCAGTTGACCCTTCTTTTTTTTTTTTTTTTTTTGCTACTCAGCATTGAACCCAGGGCCGCTTTACCCCTGAGCTATATCCCCAGTCCTGCTACTATTCATTGTAAATCAGGGACTCACTAAGTTGCTGTGGCTGGTCTCAAACCTGCCTTAGTGTCCCAAGACACTGGGATTACAGGTGTGTGCCACTGTGCCTGGTTGGACAGAAGCATCCTTGATGCCCTAAAATATTTCTGACTTCGGGTGCATCTCAGTGGGAGAATGTGTGCTTAGCATGTGCAAGGCGCTGAATTCTTTAGCCCCAGCACAAAGAAAAAAGAAAACTGAATAAATGAGGGAACGAACAAACAGAAGAATCAACATTTGGGGATAGAAGGAAAGAGAGAAGCCTGGTGCCCTGATCCCTCAAGATAAGGGAAAGAAGGAGAGGCAGCAGGAAGTTGGGCAGATAATGGGGCAAGAAGAAGATGCCGCTGGATTTTGGTCCTGTGGAGTGGGAGGGTGTTTGAGACACAGAATTGGAGCAGGAGCCTCAGGAGTGGAGCCAGTGAGAGAGGCTGGTCTGGGTGCCTCAGAGCTGTTGGATTCTAGTTGTGTGTGATAGGGTTCCATGTGGGGGGAAGAAGGTATTCAAATTTACTGCTCAGTTCTTAGAAATTTATTAACTATCATTCCTTAAGCATTTTCTATACTTTAT
This sequence comes from Callospermophilus lateralis, assembly GCF_048772815.1. Classification (NCBI taxonomy): domain Eukaryota; kingdom Metazoa; phylum Chordata; class Mammalia; order Rodentia; family Sciuridae; genus Callospermophilus; species Callospermophilus lateralis. Next base: position 157,847,778 of record NC_135306.1, read on the forward strand.
GTACAATCAGTATTTTCTATACATGATATATATCTAATCAAATATTCTTTCTCTAAGTTTAAAAATTCTTTGATTTTTTTATTTATTTTTATTTATTTTTTATTCATTTTTATTGTTGGTTGTTCAAAACATTACATAGTTCTTGATATATCATTTCTGCCATTAATGAATTTATTTCTTCTGGTACTAGGGATTGAACCCAGGGGTGCTTTAGCACCAAAGTTGCATCCCTAATCCTTACTATATTTTGTTTTGAGATAGGGTGTCACTAAATTGTTGAGGGCCTTGCTAACTTGTTGAGGCTGGGCTTGAACTTTCGATCCTCCAGCCTCAGAATCCCAAGTCCCTGGGATTCCAGGTGTGCACCACTGCACCTGGTGGTATACTCATTTCTTAAGTGCTGTGCAGGCCTTAAAGGAGGCAGAACCTAATAGAGGACAATGATTCATGTTGCTTTTTGGACATATTCCAGAGCTGTTCTGATGTGGAATCATCTTTCCTTCTGTTGAAGAGTGTTTGAAGATGAAAGTCTTCATGTGTAGGCCATCGGAGAGTTGGTGTAGATAGAAGTGCTGCTGGGCCACTTGTCATTATAACAGAGTATTTGCTACCTAAAGCTCATGAAGTTGGGGTGAAACTCAACCTGGTCTGGAAGGAGGAGGGGTCGAGGCTGACCAATGGACTCAGGGAAAAGAGAAAGTAGAATAAGGAAGAGGAGAAGCCAGTCAGTGTCCAGGGAAGGACATGACCTTTGAGCTTGACCTTTCCTGCTTTGTGTACTGAAGGTCTTCAGCTCAGATTTTCCTGGAAAATCTGATTTTTGACTAGGGAAATATGTCTGGGCATCCCTTGGTGCCACTGGCGTCCCAGATAGTGAAATTCAATGAAGGTAGAATTTTAGACAAAATCGAGAGGCAAGAGAGTAAAGTGGTGACACCATCTTTGGATCAGTTGAGCAGAACAGCACTACAAAGATCTTAAAAGGTACCTAAAAGAATGAGGTGAGAGGACAGGTGTGGCCAATAGAGACAGAGCAAGGATCCTGCAAAGGGAAGCACAAGGGGATGAGAGCCCTGAGAAGGTAGCAGAGGTGGGTGCTGGGTCAGCAGCATCTTGGAGAGCTGCTCAAAAGTGGGTCGAGGGAGGTCACGCTTCCTAGGATCCTGAGAAGGCAGGAGGTCCTGAGTCACTCTTGGAGCCTTGCCACGGGCCCAGGTTGAGCCCTGGCTTAACTGACCAACTTAGCAAGGGTCACTGGGAGATGCCTTGCCCAGTCCTGCTGATTCTGAGCTCCTGTTCCCTTCCTCATCTCCCTCCAGAACGATAACCCTTATAACCAGGGCTGCACAAGGAATTTCTACATCACGCTATGTGCATCCTTGGGACCCAAGTGAGTTGGTAAACCAAGGGCTCAAGTGGTGGACCCTGGGTTTGGTGGGGTGGGGTGAAGCTGGGTCTATTTCCCTGGTCCCTGTCCGCAGCTCCCTGGCTTTAACACTTCCTGTTTCTTTCCTTTGGAGTTTTCTCCAGGGCACTCTGGGAGTTTCTGGGAATTTCACTCTTCCTTGGTGTTGTAGGTTCTTGCCCCAAGAAATGTGGTAGAGGGGAATGGCAGCCTGGATAAGGCTCCTTGATGAGAGCCCTGGGCTCTGTGCTTTCCCAGCTGAGGGGTGAGTGAGGTCAGGGAGACCAGGCCAAGGTGGGTAGTGACTCCTTGCATTTGGCCTGTTGGCTCCCAGGTACATGTCTGAGGCTGTTTGCCTTCAGATGGAGCAGGACACCAACTGGAGGCCAACCTGACATCATAAAGACCTCCTTGGGCCCAGGTCTGCAACTCAGGCCCCCCCAAGGTAAGTCCGCACCTTTATACAAGGAAAGGAGTATCAGGTGAGCTTTGAAACATGGGGGTCATGGGTTGCACATGTGGTGGGGGAAGCCCCCGATGTTGGGCTGGCCCTGAAGCTGAAGCCCTTGGAGCCTAAGGAGTGAAATTATGGACCTGGAGGGTGCAGGGTCCAGGTCACAGGGCTTCAGAGCACACCCAGGTGTCCCTGGATAGAGAAAGAGAAAAGACTGCACTGCTAACTAGCTGGTTGGCCCTGGGACAGTCCTTTACCTTCCTCAGCCATTAATGAGGTCTGAGACTAGTCCAGTAGCTTATCATGTGTTAAAGAAGATTCTTTATTTTTTTTTTAATTGGAAATTTTTACTCAGTCCCATGTGAAACAGATGGAATGGAGCATTTGGAGTGCAGTGGGCTGGGTAACACCCAGTGCAACCCAATGGCCCTTGTAATGACTTGTGGTGCCAACCCTCTCCTTTTTCCTGCCTCCAGGAGCTGAGGGACTTGACTGTGAGCAGTGGGGTGGAGGTTAGGGAGAGCCCCAGGTACTGACTCTGTGTTTATCCTCCCATCAGCCCAGTGCTACAACATCCCACCAGGTGATGCCAGGATGTGAATGCTACACGGAAGTCTCTCGGGCCTGAGCACCCACTCAATCCCCTGTTGGGGTGCCATGACCTCCACAGTTATCTAATCCTTATAAAATATATTTTTTGTTGCTTTTTATTGCTTCTCTGCCTGTTTATTCTATGTTCAGAGAAGTGTATTTCTCTGTGGGTGTGGGGAGGCTATGAGGGCTGGGAGGCTGGGACAGAGCCCTCCTGGAAGGGAAGAAGATCTTTGCTCTCTGGAGACCCAAGCTCAGGAACCAACACTGTCTGGCTTTTTTGACCTTGGGCAAGACACTTAGGATTTCTCTCATTCTTAAAATATGGCAACGGTACTAATCACAGTGGCTGACCTGCTTGGCTTCCTGGCAAGGGCTGGAGATGAGAGGAGAGAAAACTGACCATCCTGGATAATACCAAGTGCACCTCAAACTACTCCACAAAATAAAAATGGAACTTATTTATTAGTAGTTTTAATTGTGTGTGCACATGTGTGTATTCTTTAGGATTGTGTGTCTGTGTGTGTGTGTGTGTGTGTGTGTGTGTGTTAGTGTGAGAGAGAGAGAGAGAGAGAGAGAGAGAGATTGATTGTGTGTGGTACTGAGGATCAAATCAAACCCAAAGCTTTAGGCATGGTAGGCAAGCGCTCCACCACTGAGTTACATCTCCAGCCCTTTTTTATTTTCAGACATGCTCTCACTAAATTGGCCAGGCTGGCCTCCAACTTGTGGTCCCGTTTCTCAGCCTCCCCGATAGTCTCCCAAGTTACAGGAGTTAACTGCCATGACTATCTTAGGGTTTTCTATATGCAAGATCTTTTCAACTGCAAGTGATTTCTTCTTTCTTTCTCACTTGGAGATTAAATATTTTTCTTGCCTCATTTCTGGGGCTAAAACATTTAATAAATATAAGATTTTTCATAAATGTCCTTCATAAGGTTGAGGAAATTACCTTTTATCTCTGTGTGTGTCCTTTTTAATTAGGGAAAGGTATTAGATTTTGTCAAATGCTTTTTCTGCACCCAATGATCATGTATGATATTTTTCTTCCACTATTAATGTGGTGTACTACAAATTGACATTTTCTCCAAGTTTTAGTGTTTAATAATTAATAGCTTGACAGTGTTTAATAATTAATATCTTGACTAACCAGGTCCAAGACACAAGCATACACTATGTTCAAGAAACTGGGGGGAAATTACTCTATAAACTAACTACATAGTATGTGATAAGAATGAGCATTATAATATAAAACCTTTCAACACATAGTAGTTAGCTGCAGGAAACCATTTTTAGCTTAGGAAAATGGTATTCCAAATTTCAGTGTAAACTACTAGCAAACTTCAATTCCTTGGTGTGGCAACTATCATTTCTGTTTTTAAACTCTTTCACCCCACCCTGAGTTATAAGGTCTGGAGTGGTTTTTTCCCAATCACAAGTGTTATTACCAATATTGTCCATCCTTACAATGATCTGATGAGACAAGGTCTCATTGCTCATTGCAAGAGCACCACCAAGGTGATCCTGCATGATGCTGGAGTCAGTCTTGGCCATCTCCCCAGTTTCCCGTTTGGTAATGATGTCTCAGACTACCACCTGTAAAACATTTTTGGGGGGCAATGTACTAGGGATTTAACAAGGAGATGATTTATCACTGAGATTTGTCCCCAGTCCTATTTATTTTTTATTGATGCTCAGGGTCTCACTAAGTTGCTGAGGACCTGACTAAGTTGCTGAGCCTGGCCTCAAAATTATGGTCTTCCTGTCTCAGCCTCCAGAGTTGCTGGAATTATAGACACGTGCCATCATGCCCAACTATACTTTTAAATGTTGAATCATTTTTGCGTTTCTTGGATAAATCCCAGTGGCAATGATACATAATATTTTTAATATGCTGCTGAATTTAAGTTGTTAAGTTTTTTTAAATATTGATTTTTGAGTTGTAGTTGAACGCAATACCTTTATTTCATTAATTTATTTTTATGTGATGCTGAGGATCGAACCTAAGGGCCTTGCACCTGCTAGGCAAGCACTGTACCGCTGAGCCACAATCGCGGCCCCAGTTGTTAGATTGTTTAAAAAAGATTTCTGTATTTAATACTCATAAAGTGTTGAGAGCCACAGCCCTAAAGGGGCCCCAGCAAACTTCCAGCTGCCAGCAAACTTCCAGCTGCCAGATGATGATTGGCTCACAGTGGCCCCAGCAAACTTCTAGCTGTCAACTGATTGGCTCCTCTGCGGTGATGCTCATTGGGCTGTTTCCCTGCCCTTTCAGACCACGGAGCTGCTCATTGGAGGACTGTTTTTGGCTCTGCCCACGCGACCCAGCCAATCAGTCTCAAGAGCAGGAGGAGTGGGGGAGGTTGAGAGGCATGTTGGAAGCAGGTGGTGGCAGTTGGACTCTGAAGGTTTTTTCCTGAGGACCTGTTTTGTTTGACGTTTGTGGTTCTAAAAAATGTTTGTTTCTTTTGACAAGTGGCTGCTGAATTGTGCCCAGCCAGACTGCGGCAATAAAGGGTATTAGTCTTACTTTTCCACTGTGATGTCTTTGTTTGGCTTTAGTATCAGGGTAATATTGGTCCTGTAAGGTAAGGTGGGAATTGTTCCTTCCTCTTCTACTTTTTGGTAGAGTTTGAGAAGGAATAGTGTCTATTTAAAGTTTTGGTAGAATTTACCAGGGAACCCATAGTTTTCTTTAGAAGAGCCTACTAACTTGTCAATCTTGTTGATTTTCCCCTTTACTACTTTTAGCTATTTAGTTATTGGGTTTTAACAATTTAAGTGCAATTCTAGTATCAGTTCTATTGACATTATGAAATACTGCCTCTGGCAAGAATTTCACTTTGTAATATATTGTCATTGCAAAAATATTTTATGTTGCAGCTGAGATTGGTGGGAAAGGAAGATGCTAGTGTGTTATTGTTTTGCTTTGTTCAACCCCCAGTATAAATAAAAGAAAAAGAAAGACAATAGATATTAAGTACTGGCCAGGATGTGGAGAAACTAGAATTCTTGTACAATGTTTGAAGGAATGTAAATTAATACAGTCATTAAGGAAATCAGTATGGGAAGTTTCTTTAAAAATTAAAAATAGAGTTCAGTTGGTAGAGTGCTTGCCTTACATGCTCAAGGCCCTGGGTTCAATCCGACCACCAATAAAAAAAAAAAATTACCCTATGGTGCAGCCATCCCACTACTTGGTATATATCGATCCAAAGGAAATGGCATCAGTGTATTAAGAGACATCTTCACCCCATGTTCATTTCAGCACTATTCTCAGAACCAAGAAATGGGAAAAGCTGTGTCTATCAGTGGGTGAGTGGATACAGACAATGTGGTTTAGAAATATAAGGGGACACTCTAAAAAAATAAGGAAATCCTGTCATTTGTGACAAATGAATGAGGCCAAAGGACATTTTACTGGGGGAAATAAACCAGGCACAGGGCAACCATCACAGAATCTCACCTACATGTGGAATCTATAAAAGCTGAACTCATAGAAACAGAGAGCAGAATGGTGACTGCCAGGGGCCCAAGACTGGCTGGGCTGTGGATGGGGGAGATGCTGGTCACAGGAGACCAAATTGCACTTAGATGAGAGGGATGAGTTTAAGGGATCTATTGTGCAACATAATGACTACGGTCAATAATAACACAACAGAATGAGTACAGTTGATAGTTATATACACATGAAAATGATTCAGAGACTAGACTTTAAGGATTCTCACCACAAATAAGAATATGAAGTAATCTATATGTTAAATAGCTTGACTCAGACATTTTTCAAGTATACATGTTTCAAAATATGTTCTATGCCATACATATGTACAAATTGTTATAATTATTGTTATCATCATCATCATCAGGGAATGAACCTTGGGTTTCTTAACCATTGAGTCACATCCCTAGCCCATTTTATTTTTTATGTTGAGACAGAATTATGTCATAAAGCCCACCATGGAAGTGAGGGAAACTGGGAGGATATTTAGTTGGGTAGATTGCTACCTCCTCCCTCAAACTGGAGTTCTGTTACAACAAAAAGGAAGAAGCGGAGCTAGGATAAGCAATGAGCACTGCCTATTTTTATTAGCACTGGGCCTGAAAGGGGGATAACCATCACCAAACGTCTCCCCATAAACCATATTACATGGTCTCTGTATTAGCTGCTTTCTTTTGCTCTAACAAAATACCCAAGAATGGGTACTTTATAAAGAGATGGGGTTTATTCAACTCAAGAGTCCAACGTTTGGCAGCCCCTAAGACTGACCTTTGGGGAGAGTGATCACAACATGGTGAATGGAATCATGGAGGGAGGACCTGCAAGGGGTAGACACTGAATGGCCAGAAACTGGGGAGGATGAGTCTTGTTCTTTTTATAACAACCCCCTCTCACAGGAACTAACGGGGGCCCATGAGAAGTCCATTACTCCCTTCCAAGGGCCTCATCCCCAGTGGCCGAATTACCTCCCGCTAGGCCCCACTTCTTGCAAGTTCTACCCCCTCAACACTGCCGCACCGAGGACCTAGCCTCCAGCCTATGAACCTTTGGGGGACAAACTACATCCCATCCTCACAAGCTCCAACAAAGCCACCAGGGTAAGAGCAGGATGTCCCAGTCTACAAGTGTGTATGTGAGGGCAGAGGAGGGTTGATATCAGGGGGCACTGGAAGCAGCCAGAGCCCCCATTCCGGAACCTCTCTGATGTCACACTTGTAGTCATGGTACTCTGGGTGCCAACCCAGGAGAAGGAGCAGTTGGCTCTCATTTGGTTGAGAGCAGGCAGCGAAGCATGACTGCATCAAACGACTTATTGACCCCACCCCAACCCCCAGCCAGATCCTGGCTTTTCTCGAGCCTTTGGGCTTGTGTGATTGTGGCAGCCCTGGTGTCTCTGAGCACAGTATTCTTCACTTTCACGTGAGTCTCTGAGCCAGCTGTCGGGTTTCTCACCAAGAGACAGATGAGAAATAGACAGTGAGAGTGCAGAGGCAGGGAGGAGGTGGGAGGCCAGGAGGGGAAGGAGGATATTTAGTGAGAAGCACAGAGATGTGTGGAGCCTGAGGCTTTGGGAGGATTGTGGGAGGCTGGTAATGCTGGTGACACTTGGTGGATGGAATGGGGTCTGTCTCCTTAAGCCTCCTGGGGGCTCTGGGTTGCCCCCGACTAGAACTGAGTCTGGCCCTTGTTACAGATGCCGAGTCCTGGTGCAAAATGGAGAGTGGGTCTTTCCAGTGGCCTCAGGCCTTCTCTGCCTACTCAGTTTCTATAGCCTCATTTCCATGAACATTTCAGACCCAGGTGTCTTACACCGAGGTAAGGCCTCAGACCCCTGGGAGGGGGAGGTGGCACCCCAAGGGCTGGTGCCTACTCGGGTCTTTCTAAAGGGCTGACCCTACCTGTGGCCTCAGGATCCCTTCTTACCCTGTTATCATTCCTTGGGCCCTGGCACTTCATTTCCCAAGCCACTGAAGTGTGGGAACAACAGAATCCTGGAGGTTTTCCAGTTGCTTTAGAAGAGAGGACCGGGCAAGAGAGGCAGCAGGCTCTTCCAACCATGCAGTTCACCCTTCCTCCTTCCCATTTCACACCCGACTCCAAGCACTGATCACTATTCCAAAGAGGGGAGCGCCACGTAGAGCTCTTGTGGCTGGAAAACCCTTCTCTCTGTCCACCCATCTGAGTGGTCAGCTTGCTCATCAGGGACCGGGATTCCCCTGCCCACCTCCTCCCCGCCTTCCTGTTGCCCAGTGATACTATGGGGGGCCCCGAGCATCAGAGTGATACAAGGGCCTCCTCCACTGCCCAAACCTCTTCCCATGCCAGGCGCCTTCGAGCAGGACCCTGAGGCTCTGTACAGGGCACGAGTGAATGGCAGGTTATACGACATGCCGTGGTGTCCCACCTGTTATTTTCACCGCCTGCCTCGAACCTTCCACTGTGAAAGTTGTGACATCTGTGTGGAAGTGAGTGTTCCTCTTCCCTGTCCATTCACCAACCCGTCCCCGGGCACCTGGCCAGGTCCAGGAACCTCACGACATGAGTGGGCCAGGGGTGGGTATGAGACCATCTTCCTGAACTGCTTCGAGTGGCATATATAGGTCATCACCTCAGTGTCTGCACCTGTCCAGGGAGGCTGGCCTTGCTTGCACAGGTGCTGACATGCAAAGGGCATCCCCTCTGTGCTGAGCCTGCTGGAGTCAGGGGGAGGAAAAGCAGTGACTGTCCCCTCTCCTGGCTTGCTGATACTAGATCCCCAGCCCTTTAGGCTGACTGCTGCCCTGTCCTGGGAATCTTCGCCTGTCTTGCTCTGGGTGTCCCAGTTGGAGGGTTTTTCTGGGTTCTGAGTTCATTTCTCTGATGTGCCCACCCTGCTCGGGTTCACAAGTGCAGACAGCTGGTAGGGCAAGGGTGTTTATTTTCATCCTTATCCATCCTGCTCCAAGTGACACCAGGAAGGTTTTGTCTCTAAAGAACTCACGCAGGACAGGTGACCTGATGAGCCATGGGGTCCTAACTGTGCTCTAACCATGGAAATGCCAGGTTCTCCCTGAGATGGGAACCGGTACGTAGGGCCAAGAGCAGGTGGCCTAGAGGGCTACGCTGGGAATCGGGGGTGATGGGCCTCAGGATTAGGGGGTGATGGAGGCCAGTGGGAACGGGACCCTGAGTCCTCATTCCTCTCTCCTAGGAGTTCGACCACCATTGCAGGTGGGTGAATAACTGTGTGGGACACCGAAACATCCGGCTCTACCTGCTACTCCTCGTGTCCCTGTGCCTCTATCTGGGTACTGTGCTGGCCACCTGCGTGCTTTTCATCATACGCAGGAGGCACGTGGCGCTTCTGGACCAAACCATGACGTATCCACACAGTCCTAAGGGCCCACACTGGGAAGAGCTGGTGTGGTGGGGAGGGAGGGGCAAACATCCGAGGAGAGGCGGGGTGACGGGGGAGGGGCTGACGTGGGCGGGGCTAGAGGGAGAAGTCACTTGGGAGGACCTGTGAAGGACATGTGGAAGGCCAGTGGGGTCAGGGAGATAGGCGGGGTAGGATGCCTGTGGAGTTAAGAATCTAGGGGGGGCCACAGAGTAGGATAATGAAAGTTGAAAAGGGAAAGGTGGGAGGACAGTGTGGTGGAGTGAGGTTTCCCTTGGGTGTACTGGACTAACTGTCCAGTGCAGGGAGGGAGAGCTGGTGGGTTGTGCTAGCTGGGGCGGGAGGGAGGGAGGGAGGGAGGAGTCGGGTTGAAAGGCGGGGCCAGGGAGGAGCTCTTCCATGGCTTCAATTCTTAGCCTGTGCACAGCATCCTAGTGGCTGTACCTGCTGGGGCCCTCCTGCTCCCTCTCATGCTGCAGTTGTTCAGCAAGGCAGTGGCAGTGGGCGCTGCCAGGCGACCCTATGAGGATCAGGTAAGTGGTCTGAGTGCGTGTGCCCTTGGCTGTGTGGAGGCATCTTGCACCTCTGCAATTTGGCACTTTGTGCGATTTCTCCACTGCCCTTGGCCCTGATGGTGCCTCATGAGTCCTTCCAGACCCACCTCTAAAGATGCAGCTCAGATGCCTCTGTATGTGGCCATTCTCCCTCCTGGGTGCATAGCATTGAAAGCCTACTGTGTGCTGGGTGTGCTAGGGGACAGTTATTTAAGGGATGGGTGTAGAAGTGAGTAAGTACATCATGCACTTGTGTTGATAAGCAACCAGCCATCCGAATAACACCAGGAGACACCCAGGAACACTCTGAGCGAGGGGTCAGTCCTGAGTGGTGTAGTAGACTGGAAGAAACTGGGAGTTTGGCGAAGCCCACGCTGTAGGGTAGAACATGCCACTCTCTGTGTCCTAGGTGTGCTTTTGGAGAGGCAGACAGGAGGGCATTGACGGTGAGAGGTACAATTTTGCAGAAAGGCACAGAAATCCAAAAGTAGGGTATTAACAGAATGATGGAGAAACGGATCTAGTTCAAGCACAAGTTGGCATGGGCAATGAGGTTGACTCCATGGGGGTCAAGATTAGAAACGCCCAGAAAGCCAAGCATGCAATTTTTTTTGAAGAAGTGGAAACCTGGGAGCCATGGTAAATGTTGTAAAAAATGTCATTTATGGAGGGGTAATTACAAACAGTAAAATTCACCCTTTTTAGTCTATAGTTAGGGATTTTGACAAATGACATCATGTACTCTCCACCAAGATCAAGGTTAACCAGTTTCATTACCCCAGAAAATCCTTTTATCTCTTGTTGTCATTTTCTCTCCCTGAGTCCTTGTGGTTTTTCTTTTTTCAGAATCATGCATAAATGGCGTTGTGGGCTTTCTAGTCTGGCCTCATTCACTGAGCACGATCCATTTGAGATTCATCTATGTAGTTGCTCATATCAGTAGTTTATTGTCTTTTGTTTCTGTGTAGTGTTGTATTTCCCTACAGATTTTTTAAACATTCACCAATTGAAGGATTTTTACTTTGCATCTAGTTTCTGGCAGTATTTTTGTTGGTTTATTTTGTTTTGTTTTTGTACCAGGGATTGAACCCAGAGGTGCTTAACCACTGAGCAACAATCCCAGCCTCACCCCACTCCACCCCCAGCACCCTTATGTTTTCTTTTTGAAAAATTTTTCAAATCTTGAAAAAGGGTCTTACTAAGTTGCTTAAGGCCTTGCTAAGTTACTACGTTACTGAGTCTTTGAACTTGCCACCCTCTTGCCTTAGCCTCCCAAGCCATTACAGGCATGGGGAACTGTGCCCAGCCAGTTTGGGGCAGTTATAAATAAAGCTGCTACAACAACCATTGGTGCATAGACATGTGGACATAAGTTTTCATTTCTGTTGGGTAAATTGTTAAGTGTGGCATTGCTGAGTTAAGGTAAACATGTGGGACTTTTTAGGAAACAACTGTACCATTTCTCCTTTCTACCAGTAATGAATGAGAATTCCAGATGCTCCACATCCTCACTAGCTTTTGACACTGTCATTTGTTACTATTCTTTTTTGTTTTCAAATTGTAGCCTTCTAATAACTGAATAGGGGTATCTCATTAGGGCTCCAGTCTGTATTTTCCTAATGACTAATGATGTTGAGCATATTTTCATGTTTTCTCAGCCATGGGTATATTGTTGGTGAAGTGTTTGCTCCAATCATTTGCCCATTTTTAAAAAATGTGTTGTTTTCTTATTGAGTTCAGGACTTCTCTGTACTGGATTCAGATCTATGTTTTGCAAATCTTTTCTTGCAATTCATGGCTGGTCATTTCATTTTCTTCATAGCATCTTCCATAGAGCAGGAGTCCTTAGTGTTGCTGTTTTTCCAGTACTGGGGATTGAATTGGGTGCTCGACCACTGAGCTTCTTCCTCAGCATTCATTGTTGTTCCCTCTGAATGGAACCTCATGTCCTGTGTGAGGAACAGTTTTATTGCTTTCTTTCCCATCTGGGTGTCTTTATTGCTTTTTCTTTGAGCAACCACTAGCTATGATAGGAATGGGCATCTCTGCCATGGGATTCCTTTAGTATGGCAATCACTTGACTAAAGGCTCTTTCAGCAAGACTGGTGGCAGCATCAGGAGGGGAGGGGAAGCTACAGACCCCAAGACAGCTGAAAAGTCAGAGGATCCTCTCTGCTCATCACCTCCCATCCTTTTGGTCAGTACCCCACCACTACCATATGTGGTTCCCTCCCACCTGTGACTCCTGTGCTTGGCCCTTTTTCATCAGCCCTGTGGTCTGCCTGTTTTCTCTCTCCAGCTTCACTCCATCATTGAGTTTGCCTGGCAGCCTTTTCCCTTCCTCTGTCCTGTGGTTTTTCCAGCCCCAGGTCAGGCCATAGGCCATTGCCCTTCCTCCTCTGCTCAGAATGAGGCCCTCCAAGTCCAGGATCCCCAAGTCTCAAGGGACCTAAATGTGGTCTGCACTCTAAGATTCACCAGACAGGACTCCTTTCTATTATTGGCAGCACTAATTATAGGCACTGATCCCATGCTCCAACTTTCATTCCCACCATACTCCATTCCCTGACTGCAAATCCTCCTAGAGTCACTTGCTTGGTGGTTGGTGGCAAAGACTCTGGTGAAGACCACATAAGTAAAAATCACAGCTATAGTACTGACCAGCAGGGAGACCCTTGGGTATGCTACTTAGCCCCTGGTCACTCAATTTCCCTATCTGTAAAACAGGGAATTGTGGGTTAATTCATGTAAACCACATAGAACAGTGGTTGGTACCAGAAAGTGCCCTGTGTGCTGCTATTCCTATTACTACCGTTCCTTCCCGTGGTCATCTACACATGTTTGTGCCTCATCTTAAAAGCCATACAAGTCTCAGCCTTAACATGCCAGGCCTCCACTCCACCTGTTGTACCTTCTGGGCTTTATTTCCTGAAAGAGCTGACCTTGTTCACTAGCTCACCCTTCACTTCCTGGGCCAGGTCAGCCCAGCCCGTGCTGCCAGGACGATGCTCTCATTAATGGCCAGAGCCAGCAGACATCTTCAGACTACTCTTTCTAAACTGGACACCCCCTCTGAAGCCAGAAGTAGCTGTCTCAGCACTTAACTCTCTGGGCTTCTCCTCTGCATGTACCTGGGTGCTGTGATCTGGGTTGCCTACATGGTTCCGATGATACCTCTCTCTACTCTACCCTGGCCACCTTCCATGGTGCTAAGGGCCTCATGTTGCAGCTGCCCTCACCACTGAAAGTAGGCTGGCCATGTTGTTTGCAGGGTGTTTTCCATCCCCAGTGCAGTTGACCCTTCTTTTTTTTTTTTTTTTGCTACTCAGCATTGAACCCAGGGCCGCTTTACCCCTGAGCTATATCCCCAGTCCTGCTACTATTCATTGTAAATCAGGGACTCACTAAGTTGCTGTGGCTGGTCTCAAACCTGCCTTAGTGTCCCAAGACACTGGGATTACAGGTGTGTGCCACTGTGCCTGGTTGGACAGAAGCATCCTTGATGCCCTAAAATATTTCTGACTTCGGGTGCATCTCAGTGGGAGAATGTGTGCTTAGCATGTGCAAGGCGCTGAATTCTTTAGCCCCAGCACAAAGAAAAAAGAAAACTGAATAAATGAGGGAACGAACAAACAGAAGAATCAACATTTGGGGATAGAAGGAAAGAGAGAAGCCTGGTGCCCTGATCCCTCAAGATAAGGGGAAGAAGGAGAGGCAGCAGGAAGTTGGGCAGAAAATGGGGCAAGAAGAAGATGCCGCTGGATTTTGGTCCTGTGGAGTGGGAGGGTGTTTGAGACACAGAATTGGAGCAGGAGCCTCAGGAGTGGAGCCAGTGAGAGAGGCTGGTCTGGGTGCCTCAGAGCTGTTGGATTCTAGTTGTGTGTGATAGGGTTCCATGTGGGGGGAAGAAGGTATTCAAATTTACTGCTCAGTTCTTAGAAATTTATTAACTATCATTCCTTAAGCATTTTCTATCCTTTATGTACAATCAGTATTTTCTATACATGATATATATCTAATCAAACATTCTTTCTCTAAGTTTAAAAATTCTTTGATTTTTTATTTTTTTTATTTATTTTTTATTAATTTTTATTGTTGGTTGTTCAAAACATTACATAGTTCTTGATATATCATTTCTGCCATTAATGAATTTATTTCTTCTGGTACTAGGGATTGAACCCAGGGGTGCTTTAGCACCAAAGTTGCATCCCTAATCCTTACTATATTTTGTTTTGAGATAGGGTGTCACTAAATTGTTGAGGGCCTTGCTAACTTGTTGAGGCTGGCCTTGAACTTTCGATCCTCCAGCCTCAGAATCCCAAGTCCCTGGGATTCCAGGTGTGCACCACTGCACCTGGTGGTATACTCATTTCTTAAGTGCTGTGCAGGCCTTAAAGGAGGCAGAACCTAATAGAAGACAATGATTCATGTTGCTTTTTGGACATATTCCAGAGCTGTTCTGATGTGGAATCATCTTTCCTTCTGGTGAAGAGTGTTTGAAGATGAAAGTCTTCATGTGTAGGCCATCGGAGAGTTGGTGTAGATAGAAGTGCTGCTGGGCCACTTGTCATTATAACAGAGTATTTGCTACCTAAAGCTCATGAAGTTGGGGTGAAACTCAACCTGGTCTGGAAGGAGGAGGGGTCGAGGCTGACCAATGGACTCAGGGAAAAGAGAAAGTAGAATAAGGGAGAGGAGAAGCCAGTCAGTGTCCAGGGAAGGACATGACCTTTGAGCTTGACCTTTCCTGCTTTGTGTACTGAAGGTCTTCAGCTCAGATTTTCCTGGAAAATCTGATTTTTGACTAGGGAAATATGTCTGGGCATCCCTCGGTGCCACTGGCGTCCCAGATAGTGAAATTCAATGAAGGTAGAATTTTAGACAAAATCGAGAGGCAAGAGAGTAAAGTGGTGACACCATCTTTGGATCAGTTGAGCAGAACAGCACTACAAAGATCTTAAAAGGTACCTAAAAGAATGAGGTGAGAGGACAGGTGTGGCCAATAGAGACAGAGCAAGGATCCTGCAAAGGGAAGCACAAGGGGATGAGAGCCCTGAGAAGGTAGCAGAGGTGGGTGCTGGGTCAGCAGCATCTTGGAGAGCTGCTCAAAAGTGGGTCGAGGAAGGTCACGCTTCCTAGGATCCTGAGAAGGCAGGAGGTCCTGAGTCACTCTTGGAGCCTTGCCACGGGCCCAGGTTGAGCCCTGGCTTAACTGACCAACTTAGCAAGGGTCACTGGGAGATGCCTTGCCCAGTCCTGCTGATTCTGAGCTCCTGTTCCCTTCCTCATCTCCCTCCAGAACGATAACCCTTATGACCAGGGCTGCACAAGGAATTTCTACATCACGCTATGTGCATCCTTGGGACCCAAGTGAGTTGGTAAACCAAGGGCTCAAGTGGTGGACCCTGGGTTTGGTGGGGTGGGGTGAAGCTGGGTCTATTTCCCTGGTCCCTGTCTGCAGCTCCCTGGCTTTAACACTTCCTGTTTCTTTCCTTTGGAGTTTTCTCCAGGGCACTCTGGGAGTTTCTGGGAATTTCACTCTTCCTTGGTGTTGTAGGTTCTTGCCCCAAGAAATGTGGTAGAGGGGAATGGCAGCCTGGATAAGGCTCCTTGATGAGAGCCCTGGGCTCTGTGCTTTCCCAGCTGAGGGGTGAGTGAGGTCAGGGAGACCAGGCCAAGGTGGGTAGTGACTCCTTGCATTTGGCCTGTTGCCTCCCAGGTACATGTCTGAGGCTGTTTGCCTTCAGATGGAGCAGGACACCAACTGGAGGCCAACCTGACATCATAAAGACCTCCTTGGGCCCAGGTCTGCAACTCAGGCCCCGCCTAGGTAAGTCCGCAACTTTATACAAGGAAAGGAGTATCAGGTGAGCTTTGAAACATGGGGGTCATGGGTTGCACATGTGGTGGGGGAAGCCCCCGATGTTGGGCTGGCCCTGAAGCTGAAGCCCTTGGAGCCTAAGGAGTGAGATTATGGACCTGGAGGGTGCAGGGTCCAGGTCACAGGGCTTCAGAGCACACCCAGGTGTCCCTGGATAGAGAAAGAGAAAAGACTGCACTGCTAACTAGCTGGTTGGCCCTGGGACAGTCCTTTACCTTCCTCAGCCATTAATGAGGTCTGAGACTAGTCCAGTAGCTTATCATGTGTTAAAGAAGATTCTTTATTTTTTTTAAATTGGAAATTTTTACTCAGTCCCATGTGAAACAGATGGAATGGAGCATTTGGAGTGCAGTGGGCTGGGTAACACCCAGTGCAACCCAATGGCCCTTGTAATGACTTGTGGTGCCAACCCTCTCCTTTTTCCTGCCTCCAGGAGCTGAGGGACTTGACTGTGAGCAGTGGGGTGGAGGTTAGGGAGAGCCCCAGGTACTGACTCTGTGTTTATCCTCCCATCAGCCCAGTGCTACCACATCCCACCAGGTGATGCCAGGATGTGAATGCTACACGGAGGTCTCTCGGGCCTGAGCACCCACTCAATCCCCTGTTGGGGTGCCATGACCTCCACAGTTATCTAATCCTTATAAAATATATTTTTTGTTGCTTTTTATTGCTTCTCTGCCTGTTTATTCTACGTTCAGAGAAGTGAATTTCTCTGTGGGTGTGGGGAGGCTATGAGGGCTGGGAGGCTGGGACAGAGCCCTCCTGGAAGGGAAGAAGATCTTTGCTCTCTGGAGACCCAAGCTCAGGAACCAACACTGTCTGGCTTTTTTGACCTTGGGCAAGACACTTAGGATTTCTCTCATTCTTAAAATATGGCAACGGTACTAATCACAGTGGCTGACCTGCTTGGCTTCCTGGCAAGGGCTGGAGATGAGAGGAGAGAAAACTGACCATCCTGGATAATACCAAGTGCACCTCAAACTACTCCACAAAATAGAAATGGAACTTATTTATTAGTAGTTTTAATTGTGTGTGCACATGTGTGTATTCTTTAGGATTGTGTGTGTGTGTGTGTGTGTGTGTGTTAGTGTGAGAGAGAGAGAGAGAGAGAGAGAGAGAGAAAGAGAGATTGATTGTGTGTGGTACTGAGGATCAAATCAAACCCAAAGCTTTAGGCATGGTAGGCAAGCGCTCCACCACTGAGTTACATCTCCAGCCCTTTTTTATTTTCAGACATGCTCTCACTAAATTGGCCAGGCTGGCCTCCAACTTGTGGTCCCCTTTCTCAGCCTCCCCGATAGTCTCCCAAGTTACAGGAGTTAACTGCCATGACTATCTTAGGGTTTTCTATATGCAAGATCTTTTCAACTGCAAGTGATTTCTTCTTTCTTTCTCACTTGGAGATTAAATATTTTTCTTGCCTAATTTCTGGGGCTAAAACATTTAATAAATATACGCTTTTTCATAAATGTCCTTCATAAGGTTGAGGAAATTACCTTTTATCTCTGTGTGTGTCCTTTTTAATTAGGGAAAGGTATTAGATTTTGTCAAATGCTTTTTCTGCACCCAATGATCATGTATGATATTTTTCTTCCACTATTAATGTGGTGTACTACAAATTGACATTTTCTCCAAGTTTTAGTGTTTAATAATTAATAGCTTGACAGTGTTTAATAATTAATATCT
Source organism: Callospermophilus lateralis (assembly GCF_048772815.1). Taxonomy (NCBI): domain Eukaryota; kingdom Metazoa; phylum Chordata; class Mammalia; order Rodentia; family Sciuridae; genus Callospermophilus; species Callospermophilus lateralis. The sequence continues at coordinate 157,865,224 of NC_135306.1, forward strand.
TGACTAACCAGGTCCAAGACACAAGCATACACTATGTTCAAGAAACTGGGGGGAAATTACTCTATAAACTAACTACATAGTATGTGATAAGAATGAGCATTATAATATAAAACCTTTCAACACATAGTAGTTAGCTGCAGGAAACCATTTTTAGCTTAGGAAAATGGTATTCCACATTTCAGTGTAAACTACTAGCAAACTTCAATTCCTTGGTGTGGCAACTATCATTTCTGTTTTTAAACTCTTTCACCCCACCCTGAGTTATAAGGTCTGGAGTGGTTTTTTCCCAATCACAAGTGTGATTACCAATATTGTCCATCCTTACAATGATCTGATGAGACACGGTCTGACATGTATCTTGCATTCATTGCAAGAGCACCACCAAGGTGATCCTGCATGATGCTGGAGTCAGTCTTGGCCATCTCCCCAGTTTCCCGTTTGGTAATGATGTCTCAGACTACCACCTGTAAAACATTTTTGGGGGGCAATGTACTAGGGATTTAACGAGGGTTGATTTATCACTGAGATTTGTCCCCAGTCCTATTTATTTTTTATTGAGGCTCAGGGTCTCACTAAGTTGCTGAGGACCTGACTAATTTGCTGAGCCTGGCCTCAAAATTATGGTCTTCCTGTCTCAGCCTCCAGAGTTGCTGGAATTATAGACACGTGCCAACGTGCCCAACTATACTCTACTTTTAAATGTTGAATCATTTTTGAATTTCTTGGATAAATCCCAGTGGCAATGATACATAATATTTTTAATATGCTGCTGAATTTAGGTTGTTAAGTTTTTTTAAATATTTATTTTTGAGTTGTAGTTCAACACAATACCTTTATTTTATTAATTTATTTTTATGTGATGCTGAGGATAGAACCTAAGGCCACGCACATGCTAGGCATGCACTGTACTGCTGAGCCACAATCGCAGCCACAGTTGTTAGGATTTTTGAAAAATATTTCTGTATTTAATACTCATAAAGGGTATTAGTCTTAATTTTCCCCTTTGATGTCTTTTTGGCTTTAGTATCAGGGTAATATTGGTCCTGTAAAGTATGGTGGGAATTGTTCCTTTCTCTTCTACTTTTTGGTAGAGTTTGAGAAGGAGTAGTGTCTATTTAAAGTTTTGGTAGAATTTACCAGGAAACCCATAATTTTCTTTAGAAGAGCCTACTAGCTTTTCAATCTTGTTGATTTTCCCCTTTACTACCTTTAGCTGTTTTAGACTATATTCTATTTAGTTATTGGTTTTTAAGAATTTAAGTGCAATTCTAGTATCAGTTCTATTGACATTATGAAATACTGCCTCTTGCAAGAATTTCACTTCATAATATATTTTTATTGCAAAAATATTTTTTGTTGCACCTGAGATTGGTGGGAAAGGAAGATGCTAGTGTGTTGTTGTTTTGCTTTGTTTCTTTGTTATTAATAATTTGGGGTTTTTTTAGATTTACACTTCAGTAGTGTATTTTGACATATTATACATACATAGAGTATAACTCCCCATTCTGTTAGTTGCACATGATGTGTAGTTTCACTGGTGGTGTGTTTATATATGAACATTGGAAAGTCATGTCCAATTCATTCCACAGTCTTTCCCATTCCCATTCTCTCTCTCTTCCCTTCATTATCCTTTCTGTGTTAGCACAAAGTGCAATGAACTTCTATTCTTCCCTCCCTTACCCCTCTTATTGTGTATTAGCATCTGTATATCAGAGGGAACATTCAGCCTTAGGTTTTCTGGGATTGGTTTATTGTACTTTTGCTTTCAAAAAAAAGTTATATTTTTAAATTGTAGATGGACACAATACCCTTATTTTATTTTTTTAAATGAAGTGGTGATGATCAAACCCAGTGCCTCACTCATACTAGACAGTGCTCTGCCACTGAACTACAGCTCCAGCCCCTTGCTTTGTTTTTTTGAGATGGGGTTTTACTATACTGTTCTGGCTGGCCTCGAACTTGTGGTCTTCCTGCCTGAGCTACTGAGTAGCTGGGATTACAGGCCTATGCCACCATGCTTGGCTCAAGATGCCAGTTTTAAATGAAAGAAGATGTTTGAGTTCATAAGTAAATATTTTTGTGTTATGGTTTGTATGTGTGTGGGGGGGGGTGGTTTAATGTGGTACTGGGGATCCAACCCATGGCCTGCCTCACATGTGCTAGGTAGGCAAGCGCTTTACCACTTATGTATGACACCAGTCCTCATATGGGGTTTTGTTTACTACATAACATCATAACTCTATGGATTCAGATGATAACAACCAAGAATTCAAAAAACTTTTTGTATTTAAACTATAAAAAAATTCAAAATACATGGTGCTAAAATCAATAGATTAATGAAACAAAATGTCCACACACAGACTCTAGAGATCAACATGCAGGATGTTTACAGGGAATGATTTGGGGATAAACACCCCTAGAAGGAAGGGGAGGGGAGGAGAAGATGCAAGACTGAGCTAAGGGGGGTCACCTGAGGTAGGGGCCATACAAAAGCTCAGCAAACCCGAAGGTCACGTGGCCCTTCAAAGTTGTCCTGCTTTGGGGTACAGTGGCTGGGCCTGTATGCCTGTAGTGACCACTCCTTGGATACAATCTGACCCTGGACGAAGGGGTGGCAGGACCCAGATTTGGGGCTATCTCCTACCCACACTCCAGCAGCTGTGTGGGTAAGTTCTTCATTCTGGAGGAGAATCTGGGAGGCACCTCACAGGGTCCACTCCGCAGATCTGAGTGTATATGAAGAACTCAGTGTCTGTTTAAGTGTTGGTCATGAATCCGGGAAATGAAATCTACTTGATAAGTAATGCTGGAAACATTGATTGTAACCATGGGGAACACACATGGATTAGACTGTTATCTCATCTTACCCGACATTAATTTCAGCTAGATTAAAGAATTGAAAGAAAAAAAACAATATACCTAATACTTATCAGCTTGAAGGAGAGGGAAACAGAAGTAAACTTAGATGATGCCAATAAAATTATTCAAAGATTTGATCACATAAAACAAACATTTTGCATTCAAAATTTTACACAAAATTAAAAGGCAAACAAAACTGAGAACATGTTTGCAATAAACACATTGAAAACATTAACATGTATTCATTTATATTTGATTGGTTCTTTATGTCATCCTATCCTTCCCTTCCCCTCTCCTTTATTTTTACCCCACCCTCTGCATTTGACAGAAATCATTTGACCTTTGAATTTCTGAGTTTGGATTTTTTCACTTAGCATGATATTCTCCATTACCGTTCATTTACTGACAAATGCCATAATTTTGTTCTTTTTTAAAAGTGATCCTGCAACTAAAAAAGAAACCCAATACTTAGGTCAAAACTACAATGAGCTACCACTTCATACCCACTAGGATGGCTATTATCAAACAACCAACCAACCAACACCAGCACCATCAAACAAAAAGTGTTTATCAAGTGTGTGGAGAAATTGGATCCCTCATGCATAATTGATGGGAATAAGAAATGGTACACCTACCATGGAAAACATTATGGCAATTCCTCAAAGAATTCAGCAGGTAATTCCTATATGATCCAGCAATTCCACTCCTGCAGATAGATCTGAAAGCATTAAAGCAATGATTTGAACAGGTATTTGCATATCAATATTCACAGCAACATTATTTATAGTAACCAAAACATAGAAGCAACTGCAATGTTCATTGGCAGATGAATGGATAATAAAATATGACATAGAGTGGAATATTATTTATTCATCTATATAGAATGGACTATAATCCAGCTTTAAAAGAAATGAATTCTAACTTATGCTCCGATATGGACAAAACTTGAAAATACTATTATACTAATGAAATAAACCGAACCCAAAAGGATAGCTTGTATGATTTATACATATATCTGAGATCCCTAGTAGAGTCACACAAAGACAGGAAGTAGAGCAGCGGGGTGGAGAGAAGGAGGAGGAGGTGATGGATGGGCACAGAGTTTCTCTTTGAGGTGATGAAAAAGTTCTGGAGGTGGATGGTGGTGATGGTTACCTAAAAAGGGGAAGGTACTTTATGCTGAAGAATCAGACACTTATAAATGGTTAAAGTGGTAAATTCTATGTTAGGTATGTTTACCATGTAAATGGTTAAAGTGGTAAATTCTATGTTAGGTATGTTTACCATGATAAGAAAAGAAAATCCAGCACATCCACACCAAACTGTGTCCAATCTTGCTTCTAACTTGTGATCCTCCTGCCTCAGCCTCCTTAGTTGCTGGGATTACAGGTGTGCACCACCATGCCTGGCCATTAAAATTTTTAAATAATTTTTTTAAAAAGAAAGGAATAAAATAAAGAAAAGGAACAGAAAAAAAAAAAACAAAGTAAAACATTAAAGCACAGTCCAGGACAAGGATCCTATAGGTGACTGAGTTCCTGTGATCCCAGAAGAAAAGCCAGGTTTCCCAGGATCACCATCAGTCACTGGACAGTGAGCACACTCTGAAGAGCAAGTGGTGGAAACCAAAGCAAAGTTAAGGTAGAAGTAGAAAGCAAGGACAGCAGACAATGGATGTGCATTTAAGGCTGTTGGTAAAACTCTAATCTATTTTCTGTTCTTTTCTTGCTCCTGGCACACAGGAAAAACATTTCTTAGCCCCTTGGATTTAGAAGTTGTTACTGCTTCTCCTGATGTGGCAAGAGGAAGAAGCCTGGCTTTGAGAAGAAGGTGGGCACGTCAGATTAGAGTAGCTTGCATTTCTGGGTCCCTGCATCAAGGACAGTTGCTCTAAGGAGTCACTTTAGTCTGTAGAAGACTTTGCCTAAATGAAGAAAGATTTGGGGCATTTCTGTGCTCAATTTGGGGCTGTTTATCATAGCAGCATAACCCAGCCTATTCTAACTAATGCAGATGGAGCCTTGCTGAGAGGATCAATAGGATGAAGAGGGGCTTTTAAAAAAAAAAAACTAACCATGCAAGAATGAAAACAACCTTCCTAGTTATCATTTCTACCTATCCATTTGTTCTTTTTCCATGAGAGAAGCCACTTGAATGTCACACTCCCTGGGAGAGGCATTCTTAAGTATAGGAAATGCTTGAAAAAAATTATGTACTGAGAATGATCCCAAAGAGATGGAGAAGAGGACTTGCCTGGTCATTCATATATAACAGATGACAGCAGGTACGCAATTCCCAACAAAAGAGGAAAGTTTACTTTGCCTTAAGAAGAGAGACATTTCTTTCTTGGTGTCTTAGTCCATTTTGTGCTTCTATAACAGAATCCCTGACATGGGTAATTCATAAAGAACAGACATTTGTTACATTTCTGGAGGATGAAAGTTCAAGGTCAAGGAGTCCTTATTTTGCTAGGCCCTTCCTGCTGTGACATCCCACAGTGAATATGACATAGAAAGTGGAAGAAAAAGATCAAGAGAGAAATAGGGTTGAAGAGAATGTACTTCTGTGTTACTCAAGCAAATAACACATCCTCCACATATTCTCTGCTTGTTTGGCTCTTTCTGTTTTCTGTTTTCTTTCTGTTTCTTTTTCTGTCCATCACTCCTCCAGCCGAGTCCTAGAAAGTTGCTCAGGCTGAGTGGAGAATGGGTCTCCCTAGGGGCTGGGGTGAGGACAGGTGAAGGGACCTTCCTGTGTCCTTTTCTCTCTCCCTAAGCCTCATCTTAAAATGGACAGATGAGTACCAGGGCTGTCTCTCCCATCCCTACCTCCAGGACTCATGCCTGGGCTCCATGCACACAGGGTGGGGGTCTTGCCAGGTACTGCTGCTCCCTGCGTGAGCTGCAACTTAGACACAGTCTGTTCTAAGGAAATAGGAAAAGTGCATAATGAAACAGAATGATAGACAAAATCCCTGACAGAGCTCTCTCTCCTTCTTTCTCTCCCTGTTACCCTCTCCTTGTTTTTCCCTCTCTTATATATTCTGTTCTTTCATTACGGCTTTGCCTCTATACTTTTTAATATCCCTCAAAAGACATTTTCTTATTTACTCCCTTTTTCTCTACTTCATTCTGACTTTTCACACCAGCTGTCTTGGAATGTTGGATCAGACCTCAGGTGAACCAATTCTGTAGAGAAATGAGCTCCGTTGTATCCTCAGTACTTGAAACAGTATTTATCCTACCACTGCTACTCAATAAACATTTGCTGAATCAATAAATGGAATGAGGGGAAAATAATAATTTAGTCTAGGTTAACTATCATAAACCAAAAGAACAGTGTAGATATTTCATGAGTAGAAGTATGAATGGCTTATCCCCAAATAACAAGTGCAAATTTATGAAACCCTACATGTAGCAGAATCTGTACGCCTAATCTTAATTAATATCACACTACCAATTTTATTCAAATTATACTTTAGTAGTCATGATAATTTGAATAACATTGAATATTCAATACTAAATCAATATGTTGAAACTTAATTGGAATATATCCTCACTACTTTCCCCATTTGATATGATTGTTATGCTCAAGTTATGTTTTCTTTTCCTTCACAGCTATGATACACAATAAACTACAAACAAAATAAAAAGTACTAGCAAGGTGCAATGACACATGCCTGTAATCCTACTGGCTTGGGAGGCTGAGACCAGAGGAAGACAACTTCAAAGCCAGCCTCAGCAAATTAGCAAGCCTCCGAGCAACTCAGCAATGCCTATCTATAAATAAAATATAAAGCAGGGATGGTGCTGAGGCTGGTGCTCAGTGATTAAGTGCCCCTGGGTTCAATGCCTGTTTTTTATATCTAGATATATATCTGTATATCTATCTCTATATATACAGAACATTAGGACAAAGTATGAAATGTTCCAGATTTTGCACCTGTGAAATTATTCTCTCTGAAAAGTTCACACTGTAAGTCAGGAAATGCAAGGACTCTAGAAAATAGGCATAACTCATGAATCATATTATTTTCCCAAAATACATAATAAAAAACCACCTGCTGGAGCTAGAGCTATGACCCAGCAGTAGCCTGACATGTGTGAGGCACTGGGTTCGGTTCTTAGCACTGCATATAAATAAATAAAATAAAGGTCTGTCACAACTAAAAAGCAAAACAAAACTCTTTATAAACAATTTGAGGGCATTTTGTCCTAAAAAGGAAGATATGAAAAAAGTCTCTAAAGTAGTGGCCACAAGTGAAAACAATACTTAATATTACCACATGAGAATCCAGAAAATATATGCATTGTTGCATAAATATATAAATACCAAGAGAAATACAGTTTTGGATGATCCCAGTATGAGTCCATGAAGTAGAACTCATTTCATCCTGTAAACAATAATTCATTTTCTTACTGACTCCTTGAAAAGATTTTTCTCTCCAGAAAAAAAAAAATCACACCCACTATCTGTTGGTCTCTTGAGGTTATAGCTGTTAGTGAATTTCAGTGAGCCTTCAGGTCAGTCAGAATTAGTTAAAAGCATTTAAAGAAGTAACTCTACAATAACAATTAGAATATATAAACAAGGGAAGGGTGTAGAGAACAGTGGTTGTGCACATGCTTAGCATATGCAAGGCTTCCAGTTGGATCTCAACCAGCACACACACACACACACACACACACACAGACACACACACACACACACATGTTTATGTGTAAATATCATTCATTCTACCAGAATGACCTTTGAGGAAATGGCCATATCAAAATACAAGCATCAATACATAGAAACCGATTGAACTAGATATTTATTGAAGCATAATCTTAGTTACAATAGTCTGATAATAACCTGGATGCTCATAACAGGGAAATGCATGACTAGACTGTTGTTTCATGTGCTAAGGAAACTTAGTATCTCTTCAAAACAGATGACAACACTACAGTATTAAAAGAGAAGAATCTCCTGATGCATTTCAAACTCAAGGAATACAACAATGTGAACTCATTAATATCAAAAAATGGCATCTGTTTTCATCATTTATCAAATTCAAACAGAGTTCTGTTGAGTAATAAGCAAATATATAGCTTCTCAACAAGTCAAACTGTGTGTAAAACCACCGCTCTCTGCCATAATTTCACCAAAGCCCTTTTCATCTCATGGTTTCGCAGGCTGTAGATAAGGGGATTCAGCAGGGGTGTGAGCAATGTGTAAGCCAAAGACATCAGTTTCTTGGTTACTGGTGAGTAGCTGGATTTGGGCTGTAAATAAGTCATACTGGCTGTGCCATAGAAGAGGATGACTGATGTGACATGAGAGGCACAGGTGGAAAAGGACTTTTGCCTCCCAGTTGATGGCATCTTCAGGATGGCAAAGAGAATTCTAAGATAAGACAAGAGTATCAACAAGAAAGGAAGCAATATAATCAAAATGGTGCCTTTGAAGGCATAGATTTCAAACAAGGAAATTCTCTCAGATTTGCACATACCAGTTCCAGCACTGCTGGGGTTTCACAAGATATATGATTAATTACATTAGGGCCACAAAAGGGAAAACTGAATACCCATGAGGTCTGCAGAATATCCACCATTATCCCTGAGACCCATGAGAACATGACTAATTTCAAAAACACCCTCAACTCAAAGTGGATCAAGGAACTTGATATCAAATCAGAGACATGGCGTCTGATAGAAGAAAAAGTTGGCTATGATCTACATACTGTGGAGTCGGGCTCCAAATTCTTCAATAGGACACCCATAGCACAAGTGTTAATAACTAGAATCAACAAATGGGACTTACTCAAACTAAAAAATTTTTTCTCAGCAAAAGAAACAATAATAGAGGTAAATAGGGAGCCTACGTCCTGGGAACAAATCTTTACTCCTCACACTTCAGACAGAGCCCTAATATCCAGAATATACAAAGAACTAAAAAAATTAGACAATAAGATAACAAATAACCCAATCAACAAATGGGCCAAGGACCTGAACAGAAATTTCTCAGAGGAGGACATACAATCAATCAACAAGTATATGAAAAAATGCTCACCATCTCTAGCAGACAGAGAAATGCAAATCAAAACCACCCTAAGATACCATCTCACTCCAGTAAGATTGGCAGCCATTAGGAAGTCAAACAACAACAAGTGCTGGCGAGGATGTGGGGAAAAGGGTACTCTTGTACATTGCTGGTGGGACTGCAAATTGGTGCGGCCAATTTGGAAAGCAGTATGGAGATTTCTTGGAAAGCTCGGAATGGAACCACCATTTGATCCAGCTATTCCCCTACTCGGTCTATTCCCTAAAGACCTAAAAAGAGCACACTTTAGGGACACTGCTACATCCATGTTCATAGCAGCACAATTCACAATAGCAAGACTGTGGAACCAACCTAGATGCCCTTCAATAGATGAATGGATAAAAAAAAATGTGGCATTTATACACAATGGAGTATTACTCTGCATTAAAAAATGACAAAATCATAGAATTTGGAGGGAAATGGATGGCATTAGAGCAGATTATGCTAAGTGAAGCTAGCCAATCCCTTAAAAACAAATGCCAAATGTCTTCTTTGATATAAGGAGAGTAAATAAGAACAGAGTAGGGACGAAGAGCATGAGAAGAAAATTAACATTAAACAGGGATGAGAGGTGAAAGGGAAAGGGAGAGAGAAGGGAAATTGCATGGAAATGGAAGGAGACCCTCAGGGGTATACAAAATTACATACAAGAGGAAGTGAGGGGAAAGGGGGAAAAATATAAGGGGGAGAAATGAATTACAGTAGAGCGGGTAGAGAGAGAAGAGGGGAGGGGAGGGGGGAGGGGGGATAGTAGAGGATAGGAAAGGCAGCAGAATACAACAGACACCAGAATGGCAATATGTAAATCAATGGTTGTGCAACTGATGTGATTCTGCAATCTGTATACGGGGTAAAAATGGGAGTTCATATCCCACTTGAATCAAAGTGTGAAATATGATATATCAAGAACTATGTAATGTTTTGAACAACCAACAATAAAAATTAATTTAAAAAAAAACACCCTCTTGTTCATAATCATGGGGTAGGTCAGAGGATGGCAGATGGCAGCAAATCAGTCATAAGCCATTGCCCCTAGGAGAAAACATTCATTCGCACCAATAAGAAGGATGAAATACATCTGTGCAAAACATCCCACAAAAGAAATTGTAGTTTTCTCAATAGTCAGGACCACCAGCATTTCAGGCATGATGGTTGCACTGAAACTCACTTCTACCACAGATAAGTTCTGCAGGAACTGGTACATGGGGATGTGGAGAGTCTCGTCCAGCAAGATGGCGGCTGTGATGATGGCATTTCCCATCAGGGTCACCAGATAAATAACCAAGAAAACCCCAAAGATCTCGTCTTGGAGTTCAGGAAAGTCAGAGAAGCCCAAGAGGATGAATTCAACAACAGAGCTTTGATTTTGTCTTTTGATTGCAGTACAGAAGCCCTATTTTGTTTCTGCAGACATAATCAAAGAATAAAGTGACACTCCAAAGGCTGAGAATAGCAGCCTGAATTCTGTATAGAAATTCTAGCAGAGGATGAAACGAGGAAAACATCTTCCAAAAAACTGAGGTTGAAACATTTAGGGAAAGGCAAAATACTAACATTAGTGACTATTTCTAATATAAAAGGAAACCTGAAGAATCTTATTTAGAAATTTGGTCTTCAAAGTGCAAAGTGCTATCAAGTTCCAGTGCAACATATACACTATGTAGTTTTAAACTAAACATACCCTAAAGTAAATATAGATATTTTCTAACTCTGGTTCTAATCCCATATTATTACCACAGGTATTTTTCATTTTATTCAACTTATGTATATATAAAAATGGAAAGATAGGAAATATAGTATAAAAAAGTAGATAAATGGAAAAAAGCTAATCCAAATTTTTATAATAATTCGGTAATAGTGAAATTTATGTAAATTTATGTAAATATTCATTAGATTCAAAACCAATAAACTTTGTGTGACATTTAAGAATGACAACATTCCACAAGAATTCTCAGGGAAGGTTGTATTCAAATGCACCTCTCTCAGAAAACAACACTAGACCATGTGAATCGGCTTCAGGCTTATTGATTTCTGGCCAATTCTATTTGGGATTTACTGGGATATGAAATTTTTAGCCCCAGAGATTCAAGATCATTCTTTCTGACCATGATGATTTGAAGACAAACCCACTTTTTGGTCAATCTGGAGTTGAAATTTCAAAGTTTCCACTCTCTCCCACTCTCTCTCTTCTCTCACACCAATCTCCTCATCAAGTGATTCATGGGCTCATTAATTATTCAACAAGCTCTGATGGACCTACCATTTTCTATACTCTGCATCATAAGCAGAAACCTAAACACACTAGCTAAAATAACTGTGACCCTCACCAGTAAGCTACAAAAAATAGTGTCCCAAAACTCTCTATCTTTACCCCTTATACAATGCTCTGTATTTTTCCATTTTTACCAAGTCACATTACGTATACTTTTATTCAAATCATTCCCACAGCAGTATAATCCCAGGGGCAAAGATTTTGTTTGCTTCTTTGATATCTAAACAATGACCACAACAATCTCCAGTTTATTACACATTTTAAAACAATAATTTTAAACAAATAAATGGAATATATTAGGAAAATTAGACTCTAAAGAATAGTGTTAAAGCAAAGTGAAACCAGTACACAGCACAATTGAAAACCAACTGGCAAGTAATAATGGGGGATTTAGACAATTTAAATGAGGGAAAGATTACATGTGGATGGGAAAATGGAGATGACAACCACAGTCACAGGATGCCATGAGTGGAAGGGGCAGTAGGTGGGAGGAGGGAGGCACAGAGCAGGACACACGTGCTCATGGCAAAGGTCCTTGATGACAATACAACTAGAATAGAGCCTACTGTATCTTCTGTGATGTTCTGAAAACCAGATGAAATTCAGGAAGTAGCTGAAAGAGCCAGCAGGACAGAGGATCCCAGCGAGATGAAGATGAATGATATCCTAAGTGCAGATCTGTAGGGCATTAGCAACAGTAAAAGGCAAATTGCTTTTTCCTGAGTTGGACCTTAGTCACATATTCAAATCAAATGCCTGTGCAAATCACGAAAATTTACATGTTTTTTCAATAACAAAAACCCTTAAAAAACTGTAAAATATACTCTGAAGGACCAGATAATCAAAACTCATTTTTAATGGCAGTAATAATAATAATAAGCAAAATGCAGACTTAGTTCCAAATATTTGAAGTGGATAGATTTTAACATTTCCAAAATTTAGAGCATTGTTTTAAAAATTGGAAACCTTTGTAATACCAATTAAAAGTATCTTTTGATTAAAATATGTATAAAAATAGAGTAAGATAACTATGGTTCACAACAGCTAATTGCACAATTCAAAAATGTAGTAGGATTTTAAATGTGCCCACACAAAGAAATGAGAAACATCTGAGGTTATAGAAATGCCAATTGAGTTTATCTGATCATAAATATCGTGTGTATGCATTGGAATGGCACAGAATATATCATGAATATATGAAATTACTATGTGTCAATTACAAACAAGACATATACTTAAATAATAAAGAACAACAACAAAAAACCTATTCTGTGGTCACAAATGACCACAAATGCTACTCCCGCTTTTTATTTGCTCATTAGTTTATGCAAAGTCTTCATGATTGCAATTATGATCTGCACTTTTCTGTTAAAAAAAAAACAAAAAAGAAACTGAATAATCAAACCAATAAGTCTGCTTCAAACATTTCAGCTTTGCCTACTGAGCCCTAAGCACTGAAGTATGTCTTCAACAGCATCACCAGCCCTCACTGAGAACTCTCAATGAAAATAACCACTAACAGACACACAAAAAGATACTGCACTGTCTTACCCATTGACTCTGACTGTCATTTGCCTGCTACTTTAACAGCACTCTCACCGCTGATCAAAAGACCCCTGTTCATACATGCAATTTATTGATTCAGTGCACTGATTTTTGACTTCCTATGACATAGATTCATGTGTCCCAGAAAATCCCTTTGGAGAGAACTTGGAATGCTTCCCACAAACCTTCTCATATTTTGTATGAGAGCTACAGAGACTTGAACCTGGTCTCTCAGGGAAGAAAGCTCAAGAGAACACACATGGAGCGCCAGCCCTCCATGCGTCCACAGGGATTGAAGGCCTCCTACACATGAGACTCGACTCTAATGCAACGTCTCCCAGTAGGAGTTTTGTGAAATCAGAGGGTGAATGAATGTTGTAAACAGGGAAAGAAGGGAGGAGTCCACAGAGGTGTGAGCAAAAGCAGGTGGCAGGTGGAGAATTCCACTGGACAGAATGCACAGTTTGGGCAATGGTGGGAATTAAGTAAAGGCAAGAGGATTGAAGCCTCTGAGATTTAAGTCTGGATATCCCTGAGCCCTGAACTTGCATATTTTCCAGAAGAAATACAGAGTCACTGACATTTTTGAGAAAAAGTGTCATTACATATTGTTGACTTCAGGCATAGAACTTCCTGATTTGGAGTCAAAAGTTCTGGATGGTTTATAGGACCTGGAGCACATCACTGAATTTCTCTGCTTCTATTACTTTCTATGTAAAAGAAAAGCATTATTATTAATCTCACAGGGTATATATGAGGATCAGGGATTCTTGGCTCAGTGTAAAGTGGCTAGAATAGTGAAGGGGACATGATATCAATTGCAGAGTTCTCTAGTCAGTACCTGAAATTCAGAGAAATTTGGCTATTTAATCAAAGATAGAGCTAGAGCTGGAAAAAAATCTAAGGCCTTGATACATGGTATGAGGATGTTGGTTGGATGCCTACAAAGATTTTGTTTTCTAAGACTTCTCTGACCATTCTGACACTGCAACAGTAACCAACCTCTTACAATTGAGAGCAATAAGACAATAGCATAGGTGTGCCATCGGGTTTGGAGAGAACTAGAAGGGTACCTCACTCATCTTATCTCCTTTATGCCAAGCCTATAAAAAGGGGGTCCATCACAGCATTGCACAGTTAGAGAAACACTGAAGGGGACTAAACAACAAAGGAACTACGCCCGTAAAGACCTGCATGATCTGGTCACCCTGTACCAATAAGGACAGGGGGAAAGTCATGGAACTGAATATGAGGGTGTGGATGAGGAGGTTGGTAATGCTACAAGATAAAGGAGAATTTACTGTCTTGGTCCTGAAAGAAAAGACAGAAAATCTGGCAGCCACAAGGCCTAGGGTTAAGACCTACTGAGTTTATATAGAGTGTGAAGGTCCTGGCATCCCAGGTTAACATTCAACCATGTAGCTAGAGACTCAGTTATTGATTTTAACCAGCCTCTCTCAGCAGCTACTCCCCTTGCTGGCATGCTGCCCATAAGAACTCTCTGTTTAAATACTTTGATGGGTGTTTAGTGTCCACTCACACATTCACTAATCTCTTCTAATGAAAAGTCAGCTTTTAGTTTGAGTCACCGCAATCTGACCTGATATTGTCAATTCATACCTTCTTCTCCATCTGGAATGTTTGTCCCTTGATGTTTCAGCTGGATAATAGCAACAGCCATAGCAACAGAGAAGAAAGTTATCCTTTAGCCCAAACCACATGGTCACCATTTACCAAGAACTCTTCAATTTACTGTCTCGTGAGAAACACATTAGAAACCAAAAATCAGTTGCCCTTTTCTTATTAAGAAAGAAAGCATTGATAAGCACAAACTCTGTCTCAGGCACTGTGTTAGGCAGGTGGGGCACAGTGGTAGACAGATTTTTTTTAGTCACTGTTATCAGTGACTTCACTGTCTACTTATCAAATGAGGCCTTCCAGCATTACACAGATCACATTTAAATGCTTGAGAAAGACTCAAGATATAAGTGTCCTATAAAGGCAAAGGGTGGTGTTTTGATCTACAAAAAGGCAGCTATAAATGTGGGACTGCAGATCCCACATCAAAACTTATGTGCTGTTTCCTTCTTCTACTGTCTCTTCCACTTCCCACGGTTAAGCAAGAGTGGGGACAGGTAAAACTCTAGACATAAGGAAAATGGCCTGCAATCAGAATGAAGATTTAAAAAAAAAAAGCAGATTTTGTGCCAAGAATACTAACTATATATTAATAGTAAATTTCAGGCTTATTCCTGGACTTTATCCTGCTCAGCTAATAGTGCCTACACTTTCCCTTCCTTCTATCACATGGAAAATACCTCTGTTTATTGTCCTAGCAACCATTACAAGGTACATTTAGGGAAAAGGAAAGTGCATTATGTTTCATAAAATAAAATTAAAATAAAAGGGTATGGAGTAAGGTCCAGGAGTTCAGAGAAAACATGAAATGGGTGGTTGAGAGGAAATCAAGGAAGGCCATCTTCAGCAGATGACATTTTAAGGAAATCTGAAGAAACAGCAAGAATTATCCAGCTGAAACATCAAGGGACAAACGTTCCAGATGGAGAAGAAGATATTAACTGACAACTTCAGGTCAGAATGAGATGACTCAAACTAAAAGCTGACTTTTCATTAGAAGAGATTAATCAATGTGTGAGTGGACACTAAACACCTATCAAAGTATTTAAACAGAGAGTTGTTATAGATTTATGTTTTCAAAATCCACTTATTTCTTATTTGTGTTGATTGTGTTTGAAAATTTTAGGCCGACTTCAAAACCCACACAGCAGGATTTCCAGAATTGGTCTCACTAAAAGGCATGAGATTTAAGTTAATGTTGCCAGAATTACTGGTATTAAGAGTAGAAACTTAAAAAGAGTCCTTATCTCAATGTTACCAAAAATAAAAGACAGAGATAAGCCCAACCAGCTTCAAAGGACTCTCTGTTTCAATATTTTGTTTAGTAATGGGTGTTTAGTGTCCATTCACACAGATGATTGTTTTTAATCTCTTCTAATTCTTGACACAATTGCCCAAAACCTATGTTGAAGAAACAATAAGCCTTTTTAATAAATGGTGCTTGAAAAACTGGATATCCACATGTAAAAGGTTCAATCTGGATCCCTCTTTCTCACTCTACACAAATCAATTCAAATTGGATCAAAGACCTAGGAATAAGACTAGAAGTCATGCAACTGCTAGAGGAGGACATAGGACAGACTCTAACCTATAGGTGCAGGCAACAACTTCCCCAGAGGACTCCTAGAGCTCAGGAAGTAATGCCAATACGCAAGAAAAGGAATGACACCAAACAAAAAAGTTACACAGCGAAGGAAACAACAGTAGGAAGAGAAACCTTCAGAATGGGAGGAAAAAATCTTTGCCAACTCTCCTGACAGAGGATTAATTTCCAGAATATATAAGGAACTCAAAAGACTCAACACCATACAAACAAGTAACTGATTCAGTAAATGGGCAAATGAACTTAACTGACCCTCCTCCAGAGAAGTATAAATGGAAATTGTATGAAAAATGTTCAACATCTTTACACATAAGGGGAATGAAAACCAAAACGACGTTGAAATTCCATCTTAAATAAAATAACAATAAATTTTTGCAAAGGTGTGAGGGAAAATCCACTGTTGGTAGAAAAATAAATTAGTACAGGCACTATAGAAATCAGGATGAAAGTTCTTCAAAAAACTAAACAGGGAACTACCATTATATCCACGCCTTTGTATCTATTCAAAAGAATTACAGACAGCATATTTTAGATACATGCCTTCCCATGTTTATACCAGCACAATTCACAATAGCCAAATTGTAGAATCAGTCTAGGTGTCTGTCAACAGATAATGGATAAAGAAAATGGGGTATATGTACATAATGGAGTTTTATTCAACCATGAGAAAGGAAGAGATTATGTTATTTGAAAGAAAATGGATGGAATTGAAAAGGATTAGGTTAAGAAAAATAATCCAGACTCAAAAAGAAAAGTGCTATATGCTTTCTCTCATATGTGGAAGCAAGAGAGGAAAAAGAAACAGGGAAGGACCTCATGAAACTAGAAGGGAGCTAAATAAGGTAAGAGAAAGGGGTTCAGAGGAAGGGAGGAGTGGAGGGTAAGGGGAGGTACTGGAGAATTAAATTGATCAAATCATGTTATATACATGTACTAATATGCCACAATAAAAGTCACCATTTGGTATTATTAACATGCACCCAAAACAAATGATAGAAACGTTATTGTACTTCCCAAGATTGTTGAGATTAATTTTAAAATAAATAAATAATTCATTTCTAGAGAGAGAAGAGGGGAGGGGAGGGGGGAGGGGGGATAGTAGAGGATAGGAAAGGCACAGAATACAACAGACTCCAGAATGGCAATATGTAAATCAATGGTTGTGCAACTGAAGTGATTCTGCAATCTGTATATGGGGTAAAAATGGGAGCTCATATCCCACTTGAATCAAAGTGTGAAATATGATATATCAAGAACTATGTAATGTTTTGAACAACCTACAATAAAAATTAATTTAAAAAAATAAATAAAATAAATAAATAAATAAACAAAACAAATGGATCATTTTGGACCAGCTGTTTGTTGTCAAAATTATGACTAAATGGAGATTCAGTATGTCTCTGGAATCCTCATGTATGTGATCAAAACATGGGAGTTCAACTGCTATTTCTTACCAGGGACAGAGAAATACCTAATGGTTGACTTCAGTGACTGAAAGTCAAGAGATCTTCCAGTTAACTGTATTTTCCTCAAAGGATTGATTCACTCATAATGTAAACATATTAACTCAGTATATGAGTGAAAAAATGGAAAAAGAATAAAGTTATGTATTTTAAGTTTTGCATTGTGCTTAGATTTTGACATTTGAATATTTTATTCCCTCAAAGGGAGGATTTGATCAGTCTGTCTATATACGCGGGAAACTTTAGGACACAAAATTGGCTGATGCCAATCAAATGCTCTGATGAAAAGAATATGAGACAATGTTCAAATAGGGTTCAAACTGGTGTCAATCTTCTGATGAAATTTCTTTTAGTGAAAATTTGATTCATTTTAAGCCTCTATTTTTTACTTTTGGCAGAACTACTGACAAACTTAAAAATGGGTTTCCCACACTGAATGATGACTTCAAATGAGAATAGTCTTTTACATTTTATTGCCATCCCTGGCACAGGAGTTAAGTAACACTATGTCAGTGTTACTCCAGGAGAATGATGAGGTAACTGTTTATCTGGTACTTGACTATTCTCCAGGAATAGTAAATAGGACAGTGAATAGGACAAAGTATGAAATGTTCCAGATTTTGCACCAGTTAAATTATTCCCTCTAAAAAATTCACACTATAAGTAATGTGATGCAAGTAACACAGAAATTAGACATAATTCACTAATAATATTGTGTTCCCACAATAAAAAAATTTAAAAATCATGTCTTGTTTATAAACACTTTGAGGACACTTTGACCTACAAAGAAAAATTCAAAAGAGAATCTAAAATAGTGGTTATGAGTAAAAATAATACTTAATATTGCCACATGAGAATCCAGAAAATGTATGCATCATTGCACAAGTCTATGTAAAAGATATATGTAAAAAATACCAAGAGAGGGGCTAGGGTTTTAACTCAGTGGTAGAGCACTTGCCTGGCAGACATGCGGCACTAGGTATGATTCTCAGCACCACATATAAATAAAATAAAGATTCATCAAATATATATATACAGTTTTAGATTATTCCTGTGTGGTAGAGATAATGAAGTAGAACCCATTTGAGCCTGAATACATACTTCATTTTCTTACCAACTCTTTAAAAAAAAATCTTTAAAGAAATATAAATCACATACACTATTTGTTGGACTCTTAAGGCTATAACTGTTAGTGAATCGCAGTGAGCCTTCAGGTCAGTCTGAACTGGCTACCGACATTCAGGGAAGTAACTCTAAAATAGCAATTAAAATATATAAACAAGGGCAGGGTGTAGAGCACAATGATTGAGTCCATGCTTAGCATATGCAAGGCCTTGGGATGGATCTCAACCAACACACACACACACACACACACACACACACACACACACACACACATATACACGTGTATGTGTACCATTCGTTCTATCAGAATGACATTGCGGAATTGATCACATCAAAATAAAAGCATCAATACATAGAAACCTATAGAATTAGATATTTATTGAAGTATCATCTTAATCACAATACTCTGATAATAACTTAAATGCCTATAATAGAGAAGGACAAGACAGACTGTTGTATCAAGTGCTATGGAAACTTTATCTATGAAAAACAAATAACAACACCACAGTAGTAAAAGAGAAGAATCTCCTGATACATTTTTTAAACTCAAGGAGTTCAACAATGTGAACTATTACAAAAAAAAATGTAAGGTTATCAACATTTACAAAATTCAAACGTAGTTCTCTTTAGTAATGAGCAAATATCATACAGCTTCTGAACAAGTATGACTGTGTGTAAAACCACCGCTCTCTGACATAATTTCACCAAAGCCCTTTTCATCTCATTGTTTCCCAGGCTGTAGATAAGGGGATAAGCCAATGATATCAGTTTCTTGGTAGCTGGTGAGTAGCTAGATTTGGGTTGTAAATAAGTCACACTGGCTGTGCCATAGAGGAGGGTGACTGACGTGATATGAGAGGCACAGGTGGAAAAGGCCTTCTGCCTCCCAGTTGTTGATGGCATCTTCAGGATGGCAAAGAGAATTCGAAGGTAAGACAAGAGTATCAACAAGAAAGGAAGCAATATAATCAAAATGGTGCCTGTGAAGGCATAGATTTCAAACAAGGAGGTATCTGCACATACAAGTTCCAGCACTGGGGGAGTCTCACAGAACAGATGATTGATTTCATTGGGACCACAAAAGGGAAAAGTAAATACTCATGTGGTCTGCAGAGTAGCCACCATGATCCCAGAGACCCATGAGAACATGACTAATTTCAAAAACACCCTCTTATTCATAATAATGGGGTAGGTCAGAAGGTCAGAGGATAGCAGATGGCAGCAAATCAGTCATAAGCCACTGCCCCGAGGAGAAAACACTCGGTTCCACCAAAAAGAAGAATGAAATACATCTGTGCAAACAGCCCACATAAGAAATTGTAGTTCTCTCAAAGGACAGGACCACGAACATTTCAGGCATGATGGTTGCACTGAAACTCACTTCGACTACAGATCAATTCTGCAGGAACAGGTACATGGGGATATGAAGAGTCTGCTCCAGCAAGATGGCGCCTATGATGGTGGCATTTCCCATCAGGGTCACCAGATAAATAACCAGGAAAACCCCAAAGATCTTGTCTTGGAGAAGCCCAAGAGGATGAATTCAACCACAGAGCTTTGATTTTGTCTTTTCATTGCAGTACTGGAGCCCTATATTGTTTCTGCAGACATAATCAAAGAATAAAGTCATGGTCCAATAACTGAGAGAAGCAATCTGCATTCACCATGGAAATTCTGGCATAGGATGAAAAGAGGAACCCATCTTCCAAAACTTACATTGAAACATTTGATGAATGGGAAAATACAAAGATTAATAATATTAGTAAATCTTATCAAACATAAAAGTAAAAATAAAAAATTCTTAGATATTTGATCTTAAAAATGCAAAATTCTATCAAGATTCTATTGTTAGTTGTACACTATGCAGTTTTAAAGTAAACATACCCTAAAGAAATATACGTATTTTCTAACACTGGTTCTAATCTCATATTACCACACGTCTCTCATTTCCTCAATATTTGTAAATATAACAATGAAGACTACAGAAAATAAAGCAGATAAATGGAAAAAGCTAATGCCAACTTTTGATAATAATTCAGGAATAGTGAATTTTATGTAAATTTACTTAAATATTCTTTATATTCAAGAATACTAGAACTTTGTGTGACATTGAAGGGTGACAACGTTCCACAGGATACTCAGAGAGGGTTGTATTTTAAATGCACCTGTCTCAGGTAACACCTCTAGACTATGTGAATTGGTTTGGGGCTTATTAACTTCTTATTAATGTCTGGCTAATTCTGTTGGAATTTATTGGGATATAAAATTTTTAGCCCCAGAGATCCAAGACTCATCCTTGTGACCATGATGATGTAAGGACAAGCCCACTTTTTGGTCATTCTGGAGCTGCAATTTCAAAGTTTCCACTCTCTCCCACTCTTTCTTCTCTTTCCTTTCCCAGTCTCCTCATCAAGCACCATGGATTCATTAATTATTCAACAAGCTCTGATGGATCTACCATTTTCTAGACTCTGAAATATAAGGAATTTGGTGCAGACACAATCTCAACAGAAACCTAAGCACACTACCTAAAATAACCTTGACCCTCATGAGTAAGCTACATAAAATAGAACCCATTATTCCCCCAACTCTCTACTCTACCCCTTACATATTGCTGTGTATTTTTCATTTTTATCAATTGACATTACATATACATTTATACAAATATCATCCCTACAACAGTATAATCCCTGAGGCAAAGATTTGGTTTGCATTTTAGTATCTACCCAATGCCTCCAACAATCCCCAGCTCATTACTCACGTTAAATCAATAATTTTAAAGAAATAAATGGAATATATTAGGAAAATTAGACTCTAAAGAATATTCTCAAAAGCAAAGTGAAGCCAGTACAGAACACAATTGGAAAACAAATAGCAAGTAATAACAAGGGCTTTAGACAATTTAAATGAGGGAACGATTACATGTGGATGGGGAACTGGAGAGGACAACCACAGTCACAGGATGCTGTGGGTGGAAGGGGCAGGGGGTGGGAAAAAGACACAGGGCAGGACACGTTCAAGTCAAAGGTCCCTGATGGCAATGGGACTAGAATGGAGCCCACTGTGTCTTCTATGATGTTCTGAAAACTAGGGGATATTCAGCAGGAAGATGAGGAAGCCAGCAGGACAGAGTATCCCAGCGAGCTGACGGTATATGGTGTCTTCAGTGCAGCTCTATAGGGCATGAGCGACAGCAGAAGGCAAATTGCTTTATTCCTGAGTTGGACCATAGTCATATTATCAAAAGTCTGTATAAACCATGACAGTTATTTGTCTTTTAACAGCAAAAACTCTCTTAAAATTAGTAAAATACACTGTGTAGGACCAAATAATCAAAACTCATTTCTAATGGCAAAATACAAATACTAATAATAATCATCATCATAAGCAAAATGTGTACTCAGTTGCAAATATTAGGATTGGATGGGTTCTAAAATGTAAAAATTTAGAGTAGTATTTTAAAACAAAGGAAAAATTTGTAAACTGATCTAAATTATGTTTGGAATAAAATTATATTTAATAACATAGTAAAATATGGGTAACAAAACCTAATTGCACAATTCAATATACTTACTAGAAAGAATTTTAACTGTTACCACACAAAAAAACATAAACCTCTGAGGTTATAGAAATGCCTATTAAGTTTAGCAGATGAATAAAGATTGTGTGGATGTATTGGTATTACACAGTGTATATCATGAATATGTGGAATTTCTATGTGTCGACTACAAACAAAACATAACTAATAAAGAGCAGCAACAAAACTGTGATGTGGTCACAATTGACCACAAATGCTGCTCCCTCTTTTCATTTGCTCATTACTTTATACAAAGTTTTTATGACTGTTGTTATGAGCTGCACTTTTCTTTTGAAACAAACAAAAAAGTAACTGAAGCATCAAACCAGAAAGTCGCCTTCAAATATTTCAGCCATGCCCACTCATTCCTGAACACTGAGACAGAAATATCACCAGCCTTCATTGAGAACTCTCAGTTAAAAAACCACTAACAGACACATGAGCAGAAGCTGCACTGTCTTAGCTATTGACTCTGACTCTGTCACTTGCATGCTACTTTATCTTCACTCTCACCACTGGTCAAAAGGCACCTGTTAATAAGTGCAATTTAGTGATTGAGTGCACTGATTTTTTTACCTCCCATGACATAGAATCATGCGCCCCAGAGAATCCCTCCAGAGAGAACTTGGAATGCTTCCCACAGACCTTCTCATATTTTGTAGGAGAGCTACAGAGACTTGAACCTGGTCCCTCAAGGAAGAAAGCTCAAGAGAACACACATGGAGTGCCAGTCCTCCATGTGTCCACAGGGATTGAAGGCCTTGTACACATGAGACTCAACACCAATGTGACATCTCCTAGTAGGAGTTTTGTGAAATCAGAGGGTGAATGAATGTTGTAAACAGGGAAAGAAGGGAGGAGTTGGGGGAGGTGTGAGCAAATGTAGGTGGCAGGTGAAGATTCAGCTGGACAGAATGCACAATTTGGGCAATGGTGGGAATTAAGTAAAGGCAACAGGATTGAAGCCTCTGAGATTTAAGTCTGGATGCTCCTGAGCCCTGAACTTTCATATTTTCCAGAAGAAATACAGAGTCACTGACATTTTTGAGAAAAAGTGTCATTACAGTTTATTTCATACATAGAGCTTCTTAACTTAGAGTCAAAAGATCTAGACTTGGAGCACACCACTGAACTTCTCTGCTTCTATTACTTTCTATGTAAAAGAAAAGCATTATTATTAATCCCACAGGGTATATATGAGAATCAGGGACTCTTGGCTCAGCGTAAAGTGAACAGTGAAGGGGACATGATATCAATTGCAGAGTTCTCTAATCAGTATTTTCAGAGAAAATTGACTTTTTAATCAAGCATGAAGCTAGAGCTGGAAAAAAATCTAAGGCCTTGATGCATGGTATGAAAATGTTGATTGGATGCCCACAAATATTTTGTTTGCTAAGACATCTCTGACCATTCTGACATTGCAACAGTAACCAACCTCTTACAGTTAAGAGCAGGAAGACAATAGCATAGTTGTGTCATCAGGTATGCAGAAAATAGAAGGGTACTGCATTCATCTTATCTTCTTTATGCCAGGCCTATAAAAAGGGCTCCATCACAGCTTTGCACAGCTAGGGAAACACTGAGGGGGACTAAAGAACAAAGGAACTACACCCATAAAGACCTGCATGATCTGGTCAGCCTGTACCAAAAAGGACAGGGGGAAGTCATGGAACTGAATACGAGGGTGTGGATGAGGAGGTTGGTAATGCCACAAGATAATGGAGAGTTTATTGACTTGGTCCTACAAGAAAAGACAGGAAATTTGCCAGCCACAAGGCCAAGGGTTAAAACATACTGAGTGGATATAGAGTGTGAAGGTCCTGGCATCCCAGGTTAACATTCAACCATGTAGTAGAGACTCAGTTATTGATTTTAACCAGCCTCTCTCAGCAGCTACTCCCTTGCTGGCATGCTGCCCATAAGAACAAAGTGGTCATAGCAGCAGAGAAGAAGGTTATCCCTTGGCCCAAACTACAGGGTCACCATTTACCAAAACCCCTTCACTTCACTATCTCTTCAAAAATACATCACAGACTATTGAGTAGGCAGTATAGGACTACAACCATACACATACTTAGAACCATGCTAGAATTAATGTGATCTCATTTCACTTTGTAATTTTTTAAACACAAAATTATTCAATTCTGTATGAATGCAAATAACACCAGTGCATAATTTGAATGTTTATATCAATTTTATTATGTAATAAAGACTCAACAAAAATAAATTTGATCTAGTTTAACCATCATAAACCAAAAGAATAGTGAAGATAGTTCATGACTAGAAGCATGAATGATCTATCCCCAAATAACAGACACAAATATTCCACACATCCCTTAATGAAGCAGAATATGTATACCTAATCTTAAATAATATCACACAATTAATTTTATTCATATCATGTTTAAAGTAGTCATGATAATCTGAATATTGAAGATTCCATATGAATTAAACCAAGATTATGTTGAGAGTTAATCAGAATTTTCTTCACTAATTTCCCACTAGACATGATTGTTATAGTCTTAACGGTTCAATGTTTTCTTTTTCCTCACAATTGTGATGCACAATAAAATGCAGCCAAGATATTAAGTGCTGAAAAACACATGATCCCCATTTTTCCAATAAACCACTTATGGGGCAATGCAATTTTCCTCCGAATTTAACCCCATAGCATCTTCTTTGAAGAGTAAGTGATGTACAGTAATCAATAAACACACACACAGCTACCACCAAAATGCAAATTGCAACAGCCCAAACAATCATACAAGCCAAATTGGGATGTACAAGTGTATCATTAACAAAAGCTATCAAGTTATGAAAGCTGGAACAACAAATCAAGAAACAGAGAAAGAAATATATATGTATCTTTTTTTTACACAAAAGTTGATGCTCTTCTGAACTCACATGTGTGATTGCTTGTAAATTGAGGAGTCATCTAGAAACTGTGAACAACAACCCAACTTCCAACTCTAAGAGAATTCTCAAGCTGCCCCTCCATCTCAAGCTGCCACATCACCCATCATGGAAAGGTGAACTGGGCTACCTCAGGAATACAAGTTCCTCCCAAGAGGAGTTCAAGAAGTTTGAAAAAATTACTTGGTGAGTATATTACAGGAGGATCAAACATCAGAGGATCTCTAATACCCAGAACTTGCTCTTAACTCTGAGATATGGAAACTCCATGATAAACACATCATATTTCACGTCACAAGAAATGGAATATCTGCTTTACTTGGCCACACCAGTGTCCCAAGAGATACCCTGTATCTTTGCATGTGACTGTCAGACCTCTTTATGGAGACTCCCATGTCCAGAGGGCTGAATCAACACAGGGACACTCAGGAAGGCAGCTGAGGAAACAAACCCTGCCACCCACTAGCCCTCAGCTGTGAAGCACTGGAAGGGCTTCCTCCTGAGGACTGCTCTGTTACCGGTTCTCCTTGATTATTTCTGTGACTATGCCAGACCCTGATCTGCTGCAGTCTCTGGCTGGGCACAAATCATGAGCCTCCACACAGCTTGTAGATTCAAATAGCAATTCTTCATTCCCAATCTCACACCGGCCTTCTACAAACACGTTCTGGGGATATCCACGTTCTCTGCAGAAATCCACCACGCCACTGGGCTTCTGTCTCCCAAAAATACCGTCTGACCCTAAGAACTCAAGAGGAACTCAGGCAGCAGGATACACCCTATTCTAAATGGGGAACACCCTAATCTCCTATTACCGGGAACACCCTAAACACGATCTGCCCTGGTCCTTGAGCAAGGTCACCTTACATGCAATGTAGCTGCAAAATGTCCTATTTCCATGAGTCCTTCCACTAAAGAAACATGGGGGTATGCTGGCAAGGAAATTGTCATGCCTATTTGGCTGATGGCTCCCAGCATCTCCCCCCTTCTGATTAATTAAACAACAAGTAATGTGGCTTAAGGACCGTGCCTGGTAGGTTGTCCAGTTCAACATATGGTTCTTACCCGTCATTGGAAAACTGACCTTTAGGTGTCAGCCTCCTGTCTTAGGTTGATACCACTGCAACTGGATCATACCCGTCACTGACTGCCGGTCCAGCATACAGCCATACTTGTGGATAGGTCTATGCACCAGTGGGGGGGGGGGTGAGGTTCTTTGCCTCACCTCTGTTGGCCCCCAAATTTGGCCTTGGTGCCAGTGGGGGAGTGAGGTTAATGTGGCTTAAGGACCGTGCCTGGTAGGTTGTCCAATTCAACATATGGTTCTTACCCTTCATCGGAAAACTGACCTTTAGGCGTCAGCCTCCTCTCTTAGGTTGATACCACTGCAATTGGATCATACCCATCACTGACTACCGGTCCAGCATATGAAGCTAACATCTTGACTCAGTCTGCTCTCTTCTTATTCATGGAGAAAGTATTTGATACGTACAAACTCTCTCTCAGGCACTGTGTTAGGCAGGTGGGACCCAGTGGTGGACAGATTCTTTTAGTCACTGTTATCAGTGACTTCACTGTCTACTTATCAAATGAAACTTCCAGCATTACACAGATCACATTTAAATGCTTGAGAAAGACTCAAGATATAAGTGTCCTACAAGGACCAGAGGGAGTGTTTTGATCTACAAACTGTACATGCTATTTAAAAAGGCACTTATAAATATAGGACTACAAATTCCACATCAAAACTTACGTGCTGTTTCTTTCTTCTACTGTTCTCCTCCATTTCCCACTGTTAAGGATGGGTGGGGACAGGTAAAACTCTAGATGTGAGGAAAGTGGTCTGCAATCAGAATGAATTTTTTTTTAAAAAGCAGGTTTTTGTGCCATAAATACTAACTATATACTAATAGTAAATTCAGGCTTACACCTGCACTTTATCCTGCTCGGCTAATGGGGCCTTCACCTTCCCCACCTTCTATCACATGGAAACTACCTCTGTTTATTATCCCAGCAACCATACAAGGTATATTTAGGGAAAAGAAAAGTGTATTCTGCTTCATATAATAAAATTAAGATAAAAGGGTATGGAGTAAGGTCCAGGTTTCAGAGATAACAGGAAATAGGTAGTTGAGAGCAGATCATGGAATACCACCTTCAGCAGATGACATTTTAAGGAGATCTGAAGAAACAGCAAGAATTATCCAGCTGAAACAGCAAAAACAAACATACCAGATAGCTAAAAAGGCATGACTTGACAGCTCCAGGCCAGACAGAGGTGACTCAATTCAAAGCAGAATTGTCATCAGAAAACATAAGCAAGTGTATGAGTGGACACTAAACACCAATGAAAATCTTTAAATGGAGAGTTATTACAGATTTACATTTTAAAGTTCACTTTCTTGTGTATGTCAACTTCAAAACCAGCAGAAAGTGATTTCAAGAACACATCTCAATAACTGGCATGAGATTCAAGTTAATGAAGGTTAGTTAACTAACCTTCAGAATTGGAGGAAAATTCAAGTTAATGTTAAATTAGTTAATGGTTGGTATTAAGAGTAGAAACATAAAATAAGTCCTTCTGTCAAATTTATATAGAAGAAGAGACAAGTAAGCCCATATAGCTTCACTCATTGTATTCCTTTTTTAAAAAACTCATCTGATTCTTGACACAATTGCCGAAAACCTATGTTGAAGAAATGATAAGCCTTTATAAAAAATGGTGCTTGAAAAACAATATCCACATGTAAAAGGTTCAATCTGGATCCCTCTTTCTCACCCTACATAAATCAATTCAAATTGGATCAATGACCTAGGAATAAGACCAGAAGTCACGCAACTGCTAGAAGAGGGCATAGGAGAGACTCTAACCTATAGGTGCAGGCAACAAGGACTCCTAGAGCTCAGGAAGTAATGCCACGATGCAAGAAAAGGAATGACACCAAACTAAAAAGTTACACAACAAAGGAAACAACAGCAGGAAAAGAAACCTTCAGAATGGGAGGAAAAAATCTTTGCCAACTCTCCTGACAAAGGATTAATATCCAGACTATGCAAAGAACTCAAGAGACTCAACACCATTCAAACAAGTAACCAATTCAGTAAGTGGGCAAATGAACCTAACAGACACTCCTCCAGAGAAGAATAAATGGCAATTGTATGAAAAGTGTTCAATATCTTTACACATAAGGGAAATGCAAATCAAAGCTATGCTGAGATTCCATCTCAACAGAAATAACAATGTTTGCAAAGATGTGAGGAAAAGGAACTGTTATCCACTGTTGGTGGGAAAAGTAAATTAGTACAGGCACTATGGAAATCAGTATGGAGGTTCCTCCAAAAACTAAACAGGTAACTACTGTAATATCCAGCTATACCACTTCTTGGTATCTATCCAAAAGAATTACAGACAGCATATTTTAGATACATGCCTTCCCATGTTTATAACAGCACAATTCACAATAGCAAAATTTATAACCAGGCTAGGTGTCTATCAATAGATAACAGATAAAGAAAATGGGGTATATATACACAATGGAGTTTTTTTTAACCATCAGAAAGGAAGAAATTATCTCCTGACTGAAAGAGATCTTCCTGTTAGCTGTATTTTCCTCAAAGTATTGATTCACTCATAATATAAACATATTAATTCAGTATAGAGTGAAAAAAATGAAAAAAAGAATAAAGATTAAAATAAAATCATGTATTTTTAAGTTGTGCATTGTACTCAGATTTGGGCATTTGAATATTTTATTTCCTCAAAGGCAGTATTTGATCACTCTCTATATATAAACAATGAGGAAACTTTAGGTCACAAAAATACAATGAAAGAATTTGCTAATGTCAATCAAATGCCCTCATGAAAAGAACATTGGATAGCATTCAAATGTGATTCAAACTTGTGTGTATCTTCAGATAAAATTATTTTACTGCAAATCCAATTCATTTTATACCTCCAATTTTCACCTTTGGCAGAAGTACTGATAAACTTAAAAACAGTCTTTTAACAATGGAATAATCTTTTACACCTTTATTACCATTCCTGGAGCAGGAATTAAGAAACACTACTTCAGGGTAAAAGAATAATCTTAGAGAATAGTATGGTGTGTGTGAAAACACATGTGATACAGGTAAACAGGTACCTTACTATTCTCTGAGAATAGAAAAACATCAAAGAATGAAACTTCCACATTTTACACCTGTGAAAATATTACCCCTGAAAAGTTCACACCATAAGTCATATGATGTAAGGGCCATAGAAAATAGTAATAATTCATTAATCATATTATTTTCCCAAAATAAATTGTAAAAAATCATTTATTGTTCACAGATAAATTTGAGGGCAATTTGACCTATGAAGGAAAATTCAAAGTACTCCGAAATAATGATCATAAGTGAAAACAATACTTAATATTGCCACATGAGTATCCAGAAAATATATGCATCATTTTGTAAATATATGTAAAAAACACCAAGAGAAATATAATTTTGGTATATCCCACTGTGAGAAGTGAGTTCATTTGAGCTTCAAAATAGTAATTCATTTTCTGATTCATTGAAAAGATTTTCTATCCAGAAAAAAAATCACACACACTATTGATTGGTCTCTTGAGGCTACAGCTGTTACTGAATCTCAGTGAGCCTTCAGGTCAGTTTGAACTGGTTACAAGAATACAAGGAAGTAACTCTACAATAGCAATTAAAATATATTAAAAAGTGCAGGGCATGTGGCACAGTGATTGAGCACATGCTTAGCATATGCAAGGACTTCTATAAGATTTCAACCAACACACACACACACACACACACACACACACACAAAGTGTAAATAACATTCATTCTAACAGAATGACTTTGAGGAAATGACCACATCAAAATAAAAGCATTGATACATAGAAACCTATTGAACTAGATATTTATTGAAGCATCATCTTAATCACATTAGTCTGATAATGACCTGGATGCTAATAATAGGGAAATGCATGACTAGAATGTTGTATCATGTGGTAAGGAAACTTAGTATCCCTTAAAAACAATGACAACACCATATATTAAAAGGGAAGAATCTCCTGATACATTTCAAACTCAAGGAATTCAACACTGTAAACATTAATATCAAGAAATGGAATCTGTTTTCATCATTTATTAAGTTCAAATAGAGTTTTCTTGAGGAATGAGCAAATCTCACATGGCTTCTCAACAAGTCAAACTGTGTAAAACCACCGCTCTCCACCATAATTTCACCAAAGCCCATTTCATCTCATTGTTTCGCAGGCTGTAGATTAGTGGATTCAGCAGGGGTGTGAGCAATGTGTAAACCAATGACAACACTTTCTTTGTTACTGGTGAGTAGCTGGATTTGGGCTGTAAATAAGTCATACTGGGTGTGCCATAGAAGAGGGTGACTGATGTGACATGAGAGGCACAGGTGGAAAAGGCCTTTTGCGTCCAGTTGTTGATGGTATCTTCAGGATGGCAAAGAGAATTCCAAGGTAAGACAAGAGTATCAACAAGAAAGGAACCAAAACAATCAAAATGGTGCCTGTGAAGGCATAGATTTCAAACAAGAAGGTATCTGCACATACCAGTTCCAGCACTGCTGGGGTTTCACAAGATATATGATTAATTTCATTGGAGTCACAAAAGGGAAAACTGAATACCCATGTGGTCTGCACAGTAGCCACCATGGTCCCTGAGATCCATGAGAACATTACTAATTTCACAAACACCCTTTTGTTCATAATCATGGGGTAGGTCAGAGGATGGCAGATGGCAGTAAAACAGTCATAAGCCATTGCCCCCAGGAGAAAACACTCAGTCCCCCCCAAAAAGAAGAATGAAATACATCTGTGCAAAACAACCCACAAAAAAAATTGTAGTTTGGTCCGTGGTCAAGATCACTAGCATTTCAGGCATGATGGCCGCACTGAAACTCACTTCCACCACAGATAAATTCTGCAGGAACAGGTACATGGGGATGTGTAGGGTCTGGTCCAGCAAGATGGCAGCTATGATGATGGCATTTCCCATCAGGGTAACCAAATAAATTACCAAGAAAACACCAAAGATCTGCTCTTGGAGTTTAGGAGAATCAGAGAAGCCCAAGAGGATGAATTCAACCACAGAGCTTTGATTTTGTGTTTTCATTGCAGTACAAAAGCCCTATATTGTTTCTGTAGACATGATCAAAGAATAAAGTCACAGTCCAGAGGCTAGGAGTAGCAGCCTGCATTCAGCATGGAAATTCTGGCAGAGGATGAAAAGAGGAACCCATGTTCCAAAAACCTTACGTTGGAACACTTGGAGAATGGCAAAATACTAAGATTAACAATATTACTCAATCTGTCAAATATAAAGTAAAAGTGAACAATTCTTAAAAATCTGCTCTTAAAATTCAAAATGCTATCAAGTTTCTATCACAACTTGTATGCTATGTACTTTTTAGGTAAACATACCTTTAAAGTATATAAATATTTTCTAACACAAGTTCTAATCCCATATTACCACAGATATCCTTCTCTTTATTCAATTGTTGTAAATATAACAATGAAGACTACAGAAAATAAAATGTGATAAAGTAGACAAATAGGAAAAAGCTAATCCAAATTTTTTACAGTAATTCATAAGAGTGAATTTTATGTAAATCTACTTAAATATTCATTGCATCAAGACAAATAGAACTTTGTGTGACATTGATGTTTGACAATATTCCACAGGAATACTCAGGGAGGGTTGTATTTTAAATGCACCTGTCTCAGGTAACACCTCTAGACCATGTAAATTGGTTTTGGGCTTATTAACTTCTTATTAATGTCTGGCCAAATCTATTGGGATTTACTGGGATGTGAAATTTTTAGCCCCAAAGATCCAAGACTCATCCTTGTGACCATTATGATTTAAGGACAAGCCCACTTTTTGGTCATTCTGAGGCTACAATTTCAAAGTTTCCACTCTTTCCCACTCTTTCTCTCTCTTTCCTTCTCCAGTCTCATCAAGCACCTCATGGACTCATTAATTATTCAACAAGCTCTGATGGACCTACCATTTTCTAAACTCTGCAATATAAGCAATTCAGTATAGACCAAATCTCAATAGAAACCTAAGCACACTACCTAAAATACCTATGATCTTCACCACTAAGCTACATAAAATAGTACCCCATTAAGCCCCCAAACTCTCTAGCTCTACAACCCTCACATATTGCCATGTATTTTTCCATTTTTATCAATTGACATTATATACACATTTATACAAATATCATTCCCACAACAGTATAATCCCTGAAGCAAAGCTTTTGTTTGCATTT
Source organism: Callospermophilus lateralis (assembly GCF_048772815.1). NCBI lineage: Eukaryota > Metazoa > Chordata > Mammalia > Rodentia > Sciuridae > Callospermophilus > Callospermophilus lateralis. The sequence continues at coordinate 157,897,606 of NC_135306.1, forward strand.
TAGTATCTACACAATGCCCCCAACAATCCCCAGCTCATTACACATGTTAAAATAATAACTTTAAAGAAATAAATGGAATATATTAGGAAAATTAAACTCTAAAAAATAGTGTCTAAAAGCGAAGCCAGTACAGAGCACAATTGGAAAACAAATAGCAAGTAATAACAAGGGCTTTAGACAATTTAAATAAGAGAAAGATTACATGTGGATGGGGAGCTGGAGAGGACAACCATAGTCACTGGATGCTGTGGGTGGAAGGGCTGGTAAGTGGGAGGAAAAAAGGCACCGGGCAGGACACACTTGCTCAAGTCAGAGGTCCCTGATGGCAATGGGACTAGATGGAGCCCACTGTGTCTTCTGTGATGTTCTGAAAACCAGGGGATATTCAGCAGGGAGATGAGGAAGCCAGCAGGACAGAGAATCCCAGTGAGCTGACGGTATATGGTGTCTTCAGTGCAGCTCTGTAGGGCATGAGCGACAGCAGAAGGCAAATTGCTTCATTCCTGAGTTGGACCAGAGACATATTATCCAAAGCCTATATAAGCCATGATAATTATATGTTTTTTCAATAGCAAAAACTCTCTTAAAATTAAAAAATATACTGTGTAGGACAAAATAATCAAAACTCAATTCAAATGGCTATAATAATAAATAAATTAAATGTGTACTGAGTTCCACATGTTAGAAACTGGATAGGTTTTAAAATTTACAAATTTGGAGTATTATTTTAAAATAGGAAACATTTATAATGCTGATTAAAAGCATGTTTTGAATAAAATTATGTTTAAAAACCCAGTATGATAACTAGAGTTGACAACAGCTAACTGCACAAATCAAAAACTTGTTGAAGAGGATTTTAAGTGTTCCACACAAAGAAATGATAAACATCTGAGGTTATAGAAATGACAATTGCATTTATCTGATCATTAAGATTGTGTGCATACATTAGAATGGTACAGAATATATCATGAACATGTGCAATTACCATGTGTCAATTAGAAACAAAACCTATACTTCAAGAACAAAACAAAACTATGATACAGTCACAATTGACCACAAATGCTGCTCCCTCTTTTCATTTGCTCATTATTATATCCAAATTCTTCATGATTGTAAATATGAGATGCACTTTTTCTGAACAAAATAAAAAGGAAACTGACAAAACATCAAACTAAAACATCTGATTCAAATATTTCAGTCATGCCTACTGATCCCTGAGCACTGAGGCATGTCTTCAACAGCATCACCAGCTCTTACTGAGAACACTCAATGAAAAAAACCACTAACAGTCACACAAGCAGAAGCCACACTATCTTATCTATGGGCATTGACTGTGATGTTTACATGCTACCTTATCAGCACTCTCACCACTTATTAAAATACACCTGCTTGTAAATGCAATTTAGTGATTGAGTGCACTGATTTTTAACCTCCTATGACATAGAATCATGTGCCCCAGAGAATCCCTCTGGAGAGAACTTTGAATGCTTCCCACAGAACTTCTCATATTTTGTATGAGAGCCACAGAGACATGAACCTGGTCCCTCAGGGAATAATGCTCAAGAGAACACACATGAAAATATTATCTTACTGAGAAGGAAAATGAAAAACATGGAATGCCAGTTCTCAATGTGTCCATGAGGACTAAAGGCCTTGTACACAGAGGCTCAAATCCAATGTGACATCTCCCAGTAGATTTTTGTGAAATCAGAGCATGAATGAATGTTATAAACAGGGAAAGAAGGGAGGAGTCAGGGGAGTTGTGAGCAAAGGCAGGTGGCAGATGAAGAATTCAACTGGACAGAATGCACAGTTTGGGCAATGGTGGGAATTAAGTAAAGCAAGAAGATTGAAGCCTCTGAGATTTAAGTCTGGATGCTCCTGAGCCCTGAACTTGCATATTTTCCAGAAGAAATAGAGAGCCACTGATATTTTTGAGAGAAGGCATCATTACAGTTGATTTCATGCATAGAGCTTCTTGACTAGAGTAAAAAGATCTGGACTGGTTGATAGGACTTGGAGCACATCACTGAACTTCTCTGCCTTCTTTACTTTCTATGTAAAGGGAAAACATTGTTATTATTCTCTCAATGTATACATGAGGACCAGGGACTCTGGGCTTGGTATAAAGTGGCTAGGGCATTGAAGAAAACCACATGCTGTGTTTCAGAAGAATACAGGGCTGGATGAACCTACAGACAACGTGCCTGGACCAATGTTCTCCTTTTGTATTTCTCCTCTCTGATTTCTAGGAGAAGCATACCTCTCAAGACTGTTCTCTCCTCCTTGGAGCAATAAGGCTACCAATAACGCTTAGAGATACATTCTCTTTAATCTGTGTCCAGTGAGAAACATAACACTAACCTAAGAGAATGGTTTTCATTTACAGAATCCAATCCAAGGACCCTTCCCAAGTCATTCACTATAGTCATTCTCCAGGAGAAGTGCCCGCTAGGTGTAGTGTGCTTTCCTTATTCACACCCCATACAATCCTACAGGGCCCCCTGATGGACCACCATGTTATATGTCCAGATGCCATTGACTGTATCACAGGTGTACACACTTTGTGTGAAGTCATAGTCATGTAGAAAAACAATCATCATGTTTTTGCCTGTAGTTTACATTTCCTTGAAAAGTGTGTGAATAAAATTTCAGACACATGGTGAGATAATAAAAAGTCATAATATTCATCTTTATCTCGATTTCAAAGCTATTATATCATTGATACATAGTAGTACAAATATAGAGACCATATCCCAGTATACTCCAAGTCTAAGAAAGTAAATACATAGCAAAGGAATATATATGGGAAGATTAAACTACTATTATATTATTTAATAAATGATAATGAGACTAAACATGGGATAAAAAGAACACATTTTATATCCTTCAGAGTACATTTCATCACAAAATATAAATGGAAACTTTACAAAATCTGACTTCTTTTTTCCAAAAGAAAATCTCAATAAATTTCAAAATCTTATTAATAGAAATAGAATTCCTTGCAATCAAACTGAAAAAGAATAAAAAGAAATAATAAAAACTAGTCTTTCCACACCGCAGCATGCCTGCCACCTTCCCTGCCATTGGGGCTCAGTTTTCCTCCCAAGAGACAGGCAGCCATAAGCACTTGGGAGATATTTTAGCATTATGGATTGCTTTAGAGATACATCACAAGGTGACATAGACCATTCTTGCTTTGACAGTGACTTTGAAAAACTAAAGAAATATGAAAGTAAATTACTTTTGACAAGTAAAGAGATAACCCTGAAGAGAGAATAAATAAGGATATAGAAAAGAGAAATTTGAAATTTGGAATACAAAAAAAGAGAGAATATTATCTTACTGACAAGGAAAAAGAAAAAAAAAGCAAAAATTTCTCCAGATGAACACCTTGTAGAGAATAGTATTATGGAAACCATTTCTTCAGAATCCAAAAAACACATTATGTGATGCTGCAATAGGAACTAAAACACACTTGCCCATGCCAAATAGAATTCCAAAAACTGTAAAAGAAGGTGAGGAGAATTACTATACAGATGAACAGGAAAATAGTGATGATGGACACAAACATCATAAGAGGTCCAAGTCAGCTAAACCATCTAATAACTCCAAATACAAACATGAGTAAAAAGAATTTCAAGGTTAGTTCCTCTCCCTCTTTTTCTTTGTCTTTGCCTTTCTCCTCTTGAAGTCCAGACTGTTCAGATGATGTCTCTGATAAATTCTTTATCAACTCCAGATATCAGCCCTGTTCCATCTTTTGAGTTGAATACACCAAATGACCAAAATGTCAAAGTTCAAAGGCAAGAAAATGGGAGTCAAGAGGCAGATGAAGATGTTGAGGTTTTAAAAAATGATTCAAGGTATTTGAAAGCAGCCAAGAAAGTGAAAGAAAAACATGGGCCTGCTGTTGTCCCAAAGTCATCAGTGTTCAATTGTGATTTAGACCACAATGTCTTACATGTCACAATGAACCTGAATCATCTTTTAAAATCTTTTCTGCAAATAAATAAAAAGGGACCACAAAAACTTCATTGTGATCAACCCTCAGTAGTATCTAAGAAAAACTACTCTTTCACAAGAGAAGAGGTGAGACAGATTGATCAGGAAAATCAGAGACTTTTGAAAGAACTGTCAATGCAGGCTGAAAAATCAGAAAGCAAAAGTACAATCCCCATTGATCATCCCTCTAAGTTATGTTATAGTGCTCTCAATACCAGAAGGAGCAACAAAAATTTGAAAGAGGAAATGTGGCTTTATTGAAAAAACTTGAAACTATGAAGCCAGCAATGGGTATGAAATACTCGAACAGCTAATGGACTACCATTGCAATATGGGATCATCTCCTCCTGAGTTCACCATCCTCCAGAAGACAAAGAATATGCACTTGGCCAATGCAGCCTATTAAGAGAAGTTTCCAGGACATCCAGTGCTAATAGTGGTCTCAGTTGTAAGACTGAGCAATTAGTTTTGGACACACCCAGTGGCCTATTGCTATGACTTAACCCCCAAAGTCTACACTGCTTAGTTATAAAACATTATTACTTTAAACATCATTCATCTAATTTTTTTCTTTTTCTTATTTAAATTTATTCATTTACTTTAATTTGTTATATATGATAGCAGAGTGCATTTTGATTCATTGTACACATTTGCAGCACAACTTTTCATTTCTCTGGCTGTACATGATGTAGCGTGGCACTCTATGTGCAGTCATACATGTATATAGGGCAATGATGTTCATCCCATTTCACCATCTTTCCTGCTCCCATACCCTTTCCCCTTCCCTCCATATTCATACAATTTTTATTGACATATTTTTGTATATTACTATATTTAACTATGTTAATATCTAAAATACTTTTTTCCAGCAATTTAAACTATATAACAGTGAGTTAATTTATTGTTTTGATTCAATGCAAAATTGTTGTCAAAAAGACAATTTAATGAAAAAACAATGTATACTATGAGTGATTTTATATAAAATGTGTGTGGATTCATTAGAAAAATGGTAGTAATGCATGTTTATTTTCTCAGCAGAGAAATTGATTCAGTTGTCCTGCTGATAAAACAGTAATAACAGTATCATTGCATGTTGGACCCAAGCTATTCACCATGCAGTTCTCATTTTATGTTATTTTCTTTTCTTACAAGCTTTAAACCATGAGCTTACCTCTTATTTGATTTTGTTTTCTATTTGCTTTAGAACTTGTATGGTGAGTCACAACCTGATTTATGAGAGTTACACTTTGTTATGAGACATCCTGAAATTTGTTTTTATGGATGGAACTAACTGATTTAGATTTGATGTGCAGATCAGATTGAGAGAAGCTTGTACTGGGACAATCCTTATAATTTCACCAGAAGTACCCAGAACTTCTGTGTAAATGCACTGTTAGATCTTAAAAATTCTATTAGCCATTCCAAATTCTCTCATATTGGGAATATTAGAGAGTTCAATGAAAAAGTTTGTCTTTTGTGTTCTCATACATTCAGGTAAAGTAGTATTAATGATTTTGACAAGGGTGGTGGGCTTTAGATTTACAGTCTACTTCCTTGAGACTAATTTGAATGCAGACCAAATCAGTTGTATCATGAACAAACACAAGGGGTTTTTTGTTTATTTTTATGTTTTGTTTTGGTTTTGATCAGTTAAATAGCAACACCAGTTTGAAGAGTCAATAAAACAGGTTATAAGGTATGTCAGAACAGTGTGTTAAATGATACTGTTATATTTCTTTAAGAGAGAAATAGAGATTTTGAAAAAAAAAATCAGAAATCCTTCAAATGAAGAAAACAATAGACCAAATAAAAAACTCAATAGAAAGCATCACCAACACACTAGATCACTTGGAAGATAGAACATCAGATCATGAAGACAAAGTATACAATCTGGAAAATAAAGTTGACCACACAGTGAAGATGGTAAGAAACCATGATCAGAACATCCAAGAATTATGGTATAACATCAAAAGACCAAATCGAAGAGTTATTGGGAGAGAGGAAGGCACAAAGTATCAAACCAAAGGAATGCACAATCTCTTCAATGATTAATATCAGAAAATTTTCAAAACATGAACAATGAATTGGAAAATCAAGTACAAGAGGCTTATAGAACACCAAAACTACAAAATTACAACAGATCTACACTAAGGCACATTATAATGAAAATTCCTAGCATACAGATAAGTATAGACTCTTTAGGCCACAAAAGAGAGGAATCAGATTACATATTGGGGAAGACCATTTCATATCTCAGCAGATTTTTCAACCCAAACAGACACTACAGAAATACAGAAGAAATTGTTTTGAAAACTTGTACTCCAATAAAATAGAAAATATTGAAGGCATCAACAAATTTCTAGAGTCATATAATTTGCCCAAATTGAATCAGGATGGTATACACAATTTAAACAGATCAATTTCAAGCAATGAAATAGAAGACGCCATCAGAAGCCTACCAACCAAGAAAAGTCCAGGACTGATGAATACACAGCTGAGTTCTACAAGACCTTAAAAGAAGAACTAATACCAATACTCTTCAAATTATTTTGTGAAAATAGGGAGCACTTCCAAACTCATTCTATGAGGCCAATATCACCCTGATTCCAAAACCAGGCAAAGACACATCAGAGAAAGAAAACTTCAGATCAATATCTCTAATAATCATAGATGCAAAAATTCTCAATAAAATTCTGGCAGATAGAATACAAAAACATATCAAAAAATAGTACACCACAATCGAATGGGATTTATCCCAGGGATGCAAGGTTGGTTCAACATATGAAAATCAATAAATAGACTTATTAATAGACTTAAAGATAAGAATCATATGATTCTTTAAATCAGATGATTATCTCAATAGATACAGGGAAAGCCTTCAACAAAATACAGCACCCCTTCATGTTCAAAACACTAGAAAAAATTAGGGAAAACAGGAACACATCTTAACATCATAAAAGCTATCTATGCTAAGGTCCAGGTCAACATCATTCTAAATGGAGAAAAATTGAAAGCATTCCCTCTAAAAACTGGAACAAGACAGGGATGGACTCTTTCAACACTTCTATTTAACATAGTTCTTGAAACATTGTCCAGAGCAATTAGAAAACTGAAATAAATTAAAAGGATACAGATAGGAAAAGAATGATATGATTCTATACCTGGAAGACACAAAAAAAATCCACCATAAAACATCTAGAAATTGTAAATGAATTCAGCAAAGTAGTAGGATATAAAATCAACACATATAAATCAAAGGCATTTATGTACAACTGTGACAAATCATCAGAAAGAGAAACTAGGAAAACCACCACATTTATAATAGCCTCAGAAAAATAAAATACTTGGGAATCAACTTAATTAAAGATGTGAAAGACCTCTAAAATGAAAACCACAGATTACTGAGGAAAGAAATCAAAGAAGACCTTAGAAAATGGAGAGATCTCCCTTGTTCTTGGATAGACAGAATTAACATTGTTAAAATGACCATACTATCAAAAGCACTATATATATTTAATGCAATTCCAATCAAAATCTCAATGGTATTCCTCATAGAAATAGAAAAAGCAGTCATGAAATTCATCTGGAAAAATAAGAGACCCAATACAGCTAAAGTAATCCTTAGCAAGAAGAGTGAAGCAGGTGGCATCACTATATCAGAGCTTAAACTATACTACAGAGCAATAGTAACAAAAACAGCATGGTATTGTCACCAAAACAGACCTGTAGACCAATGGTATAGAGTAGAGGACACAGAGACAAACCCACATAATCACAGTTATCTCATATTAGACAAAGGTGCCAAACACATACATTGGATAAAAGATAGCTTCTTCAACAGACAGCGCTAGGAAAATTGGAATCCACATGCAACAAAATGAAATAAAGCCCCTCTCTCTAACCATGCACAGAACTCAACTCAAAGTGGATCAAGGACCTAGGAATTAAACCAGTGACACTGTGCCTATTAGAAGTAAAAGTAGGCCCAAATCTCCATCATGTTGGATTAGGCCCCGACTTCCTTAATAAGACTCCTATAGTGCAAGAATTAAAATCCAGAATCAATAAATGGGATGCATTCAAACTAAAAGCCTTCTTCTCAGAAAAAGAAACAAACAATGAAGTGAATAGAGAGTGAACAGAATGGGAGTAAATTTTTATCGCATACACATCAGATAAAGCACTAGGATATATAACAAACTCAACAAAAACCAAAAACAAAAAAACCCAATCAATAAATTGGCAAAGGACCTGAACAGACACTTCTCAGAAAATGATATACAATCAGTTAACAAATGTATGAAAAAAAATGTTCAGTATCTCTAGCAATTAGAGAAATGCAAATCAAAACTAGTCTGATTTCATCTCACTCCAGTCAGAATGGCAGCTATCAAGAATACAAACAAGGAGGAAGATGGCTGCGAAGGGAGTGCATCAACTCCGTGTACCATGTCACTGTGAGGGAAAATGACGAGTTAGATTGGCTAAAAGCTATCTTGTTAGGAATTTCCAGCAAAATTGGGGTGCTCCAAAACCTAGTGGAAGGATTTTCATCGCACGAGGATCAGCTTCGGGGGCTCAAACGTGAGCGATCTGTCCGTTCGGAGGGTCACGCTGCTTGTTCGGCAGATCTCCCCGCGGCTGGAGTCTGCGGCACGCACTGGGAAACGACAGGCTGGCAGCGCAGAGATACAGCGCTGCTGATTCTGCGGGCTCCTGCCAGCTGTGCATTTGCTGTGCTCGGAGCTGAATTCTGGGTTTGAGACAGGGGAAAGAAACGGTCCAGTTCGGTTCTCCACACCGGTCAGACCACGGAGGTAGCCAGCGGCCACCATCTTGGAGAGCTGACGTCACCATCCTTGTTTTCAACTGATCGCAGCTCTTTCAGCTATAGAACAGGTAATTTCAGGCTGACAATTGTCTGCGTCTCACAGACAAATTGCTCAGACTTAGTGCTAAATAACCCGCGGAAACTGCTTCTTGGATCCTGCTCCTGTCGGAGCATGCACCAAGCCCGGAGAGGCCGAATTCTGGCTCCCGGAACTGCTCTGGTCCAGGGATAAAGAACCCACAGAAACTGCTTCTCGGTCTGCGTCCTACTGAATACTGTGGAGGCCAGAGGGGCGGAGCAGAGCCGGAACAGGCCCAGTGACCCGCCAGCGTGGTGTAGCGTCTCCCCAGCTAGAGTGGGGGCCAAACAGAGCCATGCCCGCGCCTGGAACAGGTCCAGCGACCTGCCGGCGTGCTAGTCACGACACCCCAATTGGAGTAGGGGCAGAGCAGATCCTCCACCCGCGCCCGCAAGGTAGGCAGGCCTGTGACGGACTGGCGGAACAGGCTCAGCAGCCTGCCGGCGTGGTAGACACATCACACCACTTGGGGGAGGGACAGAGCAGAGCCGCTTCCCAAGCCCGGATCAGGCCCAGCAGCCCGCTGGCGTGGCAGTCACATCACCCCATTTGGAGTAGGAGCAGAGCAGAGCCACAGCCCGCGCCCAGAACAGGCCCAGCGACCTGCCGGCGTGGTAGTCACGACACCCCAATTGGAGTAGGGGCAGAGCAGAACCGCCACCCGCACCCGCAAGGTAGGCAGGCCTGTGACCAACCGGCGGATCAGGCCCAGCGGCCTGCCGGTATGGCAGACATGTCACCCTGACTGAAGTAGGGGCAGAGCAGAGCCGCCGTCCACGCCCGGAACAGGCCCAGTGACCCACAGGCATGGTAGTCACAACACCCCAATTGGAGTAGGGGCAGAGCAGAGCCGCCGCTCGCGCCTGCAAGGTAGGCAGATCTGTGACTGACCGGCAGAACAGGCCCAGGGGTTCGCGGACATGGTAGACACGTCACACCAATTGGAGGAGGGGCAGAGCAGAGCCGCTGCCCGCGCCTCCAAGGTAGGCAGACCTGCGACCGACTGGCAGAACAGTCCCAGCGGCCCGCCAGCGTGGTAGATAGACAACCCCAATTGGAGGAGGAGCAGAGCCGCTGCTCGCCCCTGAAAGGTAGGCAGATCTGCGACTGACCGGCAGAACAGGCCCAGGGGTTCGCGGACGTGGTAGACACGTCACACCAATTGGAGGAGGGGCAGAGCAAAGCCGCTGCCCGTGCCTCCAAGGTAGGCAGACCTGCAACCGACCGGCAGAACAGTCCCAGCGGCCCACCAGCGTGGTAGACAGACAACCCCAGTTGGAGGAGGAGCAGAGCCACTGCCCGCCCCTGCAAGGGAGACTTTTCAACTATACAAGAGCAATATAAATATATAGGGGGAAAATTTCAAAAACATAACAGTTGCACCAAGCAGAAAGAAACACGAGCAATATGAAAAGACAAGGAAAGAAAGGACCACAAGCAATGCAGATCAACTCAACTTTAGAAGAGGTAACAGCTGCAGCAGATGGAATGTCAGATAAAGAATTCAGGATATACATGCTGCAGATGATCTGGAGTCTCAAGGAAGACATTAGACAGCAAAATCAGACAATGAAAGATCACTTCGACCAATTCGACAATGTATTACATAAACAAATGCAAGAAGCAAAAGATCAATTATACAGGGAGATAGAGGTAATAAAATACAAACAAACAGAAATCCTAGAAATGCAGGAAGCAATAAACCAACTTAAAAACTCAATTGAGAATACTACCAGCAGAGTAGAACACTTAGAAGATAGAACATCAGACAATGAAGACAAAGTATTTCAACTTGAAAAGAACATAGACAGCTCAGCAAGACTGTTAAGAAACCATGAGCAGAACATCCAAGAAATATGGGATAATATAAAGAGACCAAACTTCAGAGTCATTGGGATACAGGAAGGTATAAAGGTCCAAACCAAAGGAATGAGCAACCTATTCAATGAAATAATATGAGAAAACTTCCCAGACTTGAAGAATGAGACAGAATCCCAAATCCTAGAAGCCTACAGGACGCCGAATGTGCAAAATCATAAGAGATCCACACCTAGACACATTATAATGAAGATGCCCAACATACAGAATAAGGAGAGAATTTTAAAAGCTACAAGAGAAAGGAAGCAGATTACATTTAGGGGTAAACCAATCAGGATAACAGCTGATCTTTCAACACAGACTCTGAAAGCTAGAAGATCCTGGAATAACATATTTCAAACACTGAAAGAAAATGGGTTCGAACCAAGAAACGTGTATCCAGCGAAATTAAGCTTCAGGATGGAAGATGAAATTAAAACCTTCCACGATAAACAAAAGTTAAAAGAATTTGCAGCTAGAAAACCATGTCTTCAAAACATCCTCGGCAAAACATTACAGGAAGAGGAAATGGAAAATAACAATGAAAACCAACAGTGGGAGGTAGGACAGTAAAGGGGGGAAAAATAATCAAAAAGGAAAACAAACCATGTTTAGTAACATAAATAAACAAATATGGCTGGAAGAACAACCCATATCTCAATAATAACCCTAAATGTTAATGGCTTAAACTCACCAATCAAGAGACACAGGCTAGTAGAATGGATCACAAAACAAGACCCAACAATATGCTGCCTACAGGAGACGCATTTGATAGGAAAAGACATACATAGACTGAAGGTGAAAGGTTGGGAAAAATCATATCACTCATATGGACTTCGGAAACAAGCAGGAGTGTCCATACTCATATCAAATAAAATAGATTTCAAGCCAAAGTTATTCAAAAGGGATAAAGAGGGACACTACATAGTGCTCAAGGGAACCATACACCAACAAGACATAACAATCATAAATATATATGCCCCAAACAATGGTGCAGCTATGTTCATCAAGCAAACTCTTCTCAAGTTTAAGAGTCTAATAGACCACCATACAATAATCATGGGAGACTTCAACACACCTCTCTCACTACTGGACAGATCTTCCAAACAAAAGTTGAATAAGGAAACTATAGAACTCAATAACACAATTAATAACCTAGACTTAATTGATATATATAGAATATACCACCCAACATCAAGCAGTTACACTTTTTTCTCAGCAGCACATGGATCCTTCTCAAAAATAGATCATATATTATGTCACAGGGTAACTCTTAGACAATATAAAGGAGTAGAGATAATACCATGCATCTTATCTGATCATAATGGAATGAAACTGAAAATCAACGATAAAAGAAGGAAGAAAAAATCATGCATCACTTGGAGAATAAACAATAGGTTACTAAATGATCAATGGGTTATAGAAGACATCAAGGAGGAAATTAAAAAATTCTTAGAGATAAATGAAAACACAGACACAACATATCGGAATCTATGGGACACATTGAAAGCAGTTCTAAGAGGAAAATTCATTGCTTGGAGTTCATTCCTTAAAAAAAGAAAAAACCAACAAATAAATGATCTCATACTTCATCTCAAAATCCTAGAAAAAGAAGAGCAAAACAACAGCAAAAGAAGTAGAAGGCAAGAAATAATTAAAATCAGAGCTGAAATTAATGAAATCGAATCAAAAGAAACAATTGAAAAGATTGACAAAACTAAAAGTTGGTTCTTTGAAAAAATAAATAAAATCGACAGACCCTTAGCCATGCTAATGAAGAGAAGAAGAGAGAGAAATCAAATTACTAGCATACGGGATGAAAAAGGCAATATCACAACAGACACTTCAGAAATACAGAAGATAATCAGAAACTATTTTGAATCCTTATACTCCAATAAAATAGAAGATAGTGAAGGTATCGATAAATTTCTTAAGTCATATGACCTGCCCAGATTGAGGCAGGAGGATATAGACAACCTAAACAGACCAATATCGATTGAGGAAATAGAAGAAACCATCAAAAGACTACCAACTAAGAAAAGCCCAGGACCGGATGGGTATACAGCAGAGTTTTACAAAACCTTTAAAGAGGAACTAATACCAATACTTTTCAAGCTATTTCAGGAAATAGAAAAAGAGGGAGAACTTCCAAATTCATTCTACGAGGCCAACATCACCCTGATTCCTAAACCAGACAAAGACACTTCAAAGAAAGAAAACTACAGACCAATATCTCTAATGAACCTAGATGCAAAAATTCTCAATAAAATTCTGGCGAATCGGATTCAAAAACATATTTAAAAAATTGTGCACCATGACCAAGTAGGATTCATCCATGGGATGCAAGGCTGGTTCAATATACGGAAATCAATAAATATTATTCACCACATCAATAGACTTAAAAATAAGAACCATATGATCATCTCGATAGATGCAGAAAAAGCATTCGACAAAGTACAGCATCCCTTTATGTTCAAAACTCTAGAAAAACTAGGGATAACCGGAACTTACCTCAACATTGTAAAAGCAATCTATGCTAAGCCTCAGGCTAGCATCATTCTGAATGGAGAAAAATTGAAGGCATTCCCTCTAAAATCTGGATCAAGACAGGGATGCCCTCTCTCACCACTTCCGTTCAACATAGTTCTCGAAACACTGGCCAGAGCAATTAGACAGACGAAAGAAATTAAAGACATACAAATAGGAAAAGAAAAACTTAAATTATCACTATTTGCAGATGACATGACTCTATACATAGCAGACCCAAAAGGGTCTACAAAGAAACTATTAGAGCTAATAAATGAATTCAGCAAAGTGGCAGGATATAAAATCAACACATATAAATCAAAGGCATTCCTGTATATCAGCGACAAATCCTCTGAAATGGAAATGAGGACAACCACTCCATTCACAATATCCCCCAAAAAAATAAAATACTTAGGAATCAACCTAACAAAAGAGGTGAAAGACTTATACAATGAAAACTACAGAACCCTAAAGAGAGAAATAGAAGATCTTAGAAGATGGAAAAATATACCCTGTTCATGGATAGGCAGAACTAACATCATCAAAATGGCGATATTACCAAAAGTTTTCTATAGGTTTAATGCAATGCCAATCAAAATCCCATTGGCATTTCTTATAGAAATAGAGAAAGCAATCATGAAATTCATATGGAAAAATAAAAGACCCAGAATAGCAAAAACAATGCTAAGCAGGAAGGGTGAATCAGGCGGTATAGCGATACCAGACTTCAAACTATACTACAGAGCAATAGTAACAAAAACAGCATGGTACTGGTGCCAAAACAGGTGGGTGGACCAATGGCACAGAATAGAGGACACAGAAACCAATCCACAAAACTACAACTATCTTATATTTGATAAAGGGGCTAAAAGCGTGCAATGGAGGAATGATAGCATCTTCAACAAATGGTGCTGGGAAAACTGGAAATCCATATGCAACAAAATGAAACTGAAACCTTTTCTCTCGCCATGCACAAAAGTTAACTCAAAATGGATCAAGGAGCTTGATATCAAATCAGAGACACGGCGTCTGATAGAAGAAAAAGTTGGCTACAATCTACATACTGTGGGGTCGGGCTCCAAATTCCTCAATAGGACACCCATAGCACAAGAGTTAATGACTAGAATCAACAAATGGGACTTACTCAAACTAAAAAGTTTTTTCTCAGCAAAAGAAACAATAAGAGAGGTAAATAGGGAGCCTACATCCTGGGAGCAAATCTTTACTCCTCACACTTCAGATAGAGCCCTAATATCCAGAGTATACAAAGAACTCAAAAATTTAAACAATAAGAAAACAAATAACGCAATCAACAAATGGGCCAAAGACCTGAACAGACACTTCTCAGAGGAGGACATACAATCAATCAACAAGTACATGAAAAAATGCTCACCATCCCTAGCAGTCAGAGAAATGCAAATCAAAACCACCCTAAGATACCATCTCACTCCAGTAAGATTGGCAGCCATTAGGAAGTCAAACAACAACAAGTGCTGGTGAGGATGTGGGAAAAAGGGTACACTTGTTCATTGTTGGTGGGACTGCAAATTGGTGCAGCCAATCTGGAAAGCAGTATGGAGATTTCTTGGAAAGCTGGGAATGGAACCACCATTTGACCCAGCTAATCCCCTTCTCGGTCTATTCCCTAAAGACCTAAATAGAGCATGCTACAGGGACACTGCTTCATCGATGTTCATAGCAGCACAATTCACAATAGCAAGACTGTGGAACCAACCTAGATGCCCTTCAATAGACGAATGGATAAAAAATGTGGCATTTATACACAATGGAGTATTACTCTGCATTAAAAAATGACAAAATCATAGAATTTGGAGGGAAATGGATGGCATTAGAGCAGATTATGCTAAGTGAAGCCAGCCAATCCCTAAAAAACAAATGCCAAATGTCTTCTTTGATATAAGGAGAGTAACTAAGAACAGAGTAGGGACAAAGAGCATGAGAAGAAGATTAACATTAAACAGGGATGAGAGGTGGGAAGGAAAGGGAGGGAGAAGGGAAATTGCATGGAAATGGAAGGAGACCTTCAGGGTTATACAAAATTACATACAAGGGGAAGCGAGGGGAAAGGGAAAAATAATACAAGGGGGAGATATGAACTGCAGTAGAGGGGGAAGAGAGAGAAGAGGGGAGGGGAGGGGAGGGGAGGGGGGATAGTAAAGGATAGGAAAGGCAGCAGAATACAACAGACACTAGTATGGCAATATATAAATCAATGGAAGTGTAACTGAAGTGATTCTGCAATTTGTATACGGGGTAAAAATGGAAGTTCATAACCCACTTGAATCAAAGTGTGAAATATGATATATCAAGAACTATGTAATGTTTTGAACAACCAACAATAAAATAAATAAATTAATTAATTAATTAATAAATAAATAAATAAAAGAATACAAACAACAAAAGTGTTGGCGAGGATACGGAGGAAAAGGCACACTCATACACTGTTGGTAGGACTGCAAATTGGTGCAGCCAATATGGAAAGCAGTTATGCAGAATCCTTGGAAAACTTGGAATGGAACCACCATTTGACCCATCTATCCTACTCTCCAGTCTATACCCAAAGGACTTAAAAACAGCATACTACAGGGACACAGAAACATCAATGTTTATAGCAGCACAATTCACAATAGCTAAACTGTGGAAACAACCTAGATGCCCTTTAGTAGATGAATGGATAAAGAAAATGTGGTATATATAAACAGTGGAACATTACTGAGCATTAAAAGAGAATAAAATAGCATTTGCAGGTAAATGGATGGAGTTGGAGAATATAATGCTAAGTGAAGTTAGCCAGTCCCATAAACCCAAATGCCAAATGTTTTCTCTGATGGGGATGCTAACTCATAATGAGGATGGAGGGGAACATGGGAGGAATATAGGAACTCCAAATAGGGCAAAAGGGAGGAAAGGGAAGGAAGGGGGCATGGAGGTAGGAAAGATGGTGGAATGAGATGGACATCATTACCCTAAGTACATTTATGAAGACACAAATAGTGTGACTCTACTTTGTGTACAACCAGAGATATGAAAAAATTGTGTTCTATATGGGTAATATGAATTGTAATACATTCTGCTGCCATATATAACAAATTAAAATTTTAAAAATAAATTTTAAAAAATGCAAAAATATAAATTTCAGCTACTATTTATAAGGTCTGAAAACAACTAAAATCTAAACAAAAAGAGAAATAAATTTTACATTGGTTGAGGCTATTACTATAAATATTACCTAATTTTTCTGTTTTGGTTTGGTTTGGCTTATTTGTATGAACTCTGGAAATATTGTTGCCAGTCTCAGATTTAAAAGAGACCTACTTTGATGGAATTTTCAGTGGCAATCTGGTATAATGTAGTTGACATTTGACATTTGAATATTTTTCTGTCAATCTATAAGCCCTTATTTCATACCAAATATGATATTTTACAGTTATCACTGTTTTTCATTACCAGCCTTTTTAGTATACCTTTACAACGTATATTAAATGATAAGTCTTTATTTACCATGAGTTTTCTCTAGCCATGGCAATTTTTCTTTCTTAGTTTTCAGTGCTTAAGCTCTGTGACATGTATGCTGCTCTTCCTTTTCTCAGAAGCTTTAGCAGTAAGGCATAGATTTTTTGTCAGGATATGGCACATACAGTGTGAGAACAATGGAATTTAAAAATTCTCAAGAACACAACTTGGCTATGAGGATTTTCTGCTGCTTTCTTTGGTTCACAATGTTCTTTGACATTATTTGATGCTTGGTTCTGGTGAACAAGATTTTATATCTGCTGTCTCTATAAGCTTTAGCTGTACTAAACTGAGGTTTTGTTTTATTTGGTTTTTTAACTTATTGCACTTTTACTGTTTGTTTACAAACTTTACTTTAAGGATAAGATAATGCTGAATTTAAAACTCATCATTTGGACATTTACCCAAAGTACTGGGGATTTAACCCAGGGGCACTTTGCTACTAAGCTACATTCCCAGCCTTTGGCTTTTTTTACTTTGAGACAGGGTCTCACTCAGTTGCAGAGGGCTTCACTAAATCACTGAGGTGGCCCTCTAACTTGCAATCCTCCTGTCTCAGTCTCTCAAGCTACTGGGATTACAGGTGTGCACCACCATGCCCAGCTAAATACTAACTTAATGACTTTTAGTGTTTATTTCTTTGAAATGGAAAATTTAACTATTGCTAATAACAAGGACTTGACTTAAAGTAAAAGTTTGGAAGAGCAATAATTCTTTTTAAACATAATTATGATTTTGTTGTCATGGTTGCATATACATGATGAATTGAATAAGAATTGGAAAATTAATATTCTCTGATTTAAGCCCCAGAACTTTGAAGTTGTGAGGGCTTACGCGGCATTTTTTAGTGCAGAACTCATGAGTACATTAGTCTCTTCATTTTCAAGAATATAGAGTAAAGGATGACCTGGCACTGTTTTGTATTTGGTTGACTTGCAATTTTTATGCATACTTTGAAGATTTAGATTTACAACTAGAAAGTATACCAGTCCAAATTCTAGTTATGAGGTCAGATTCTTATTGAGAATTATTTTTATTTCTGTCAAATATTAAACTATTGTTGCCTCCTTTTTAATTACATGCTGTGAAAGATTTTGAACTATTAAAATTGGTTTTGAAATGGTAGTTCTCATCTCATATTTTCCCTATTTTCTTTTTCAACTTCCATAGAAAGCTTCCTTCTTGGCTTCTACTCTAACATTTTCTGATTTGCTTATTTAAAACAAAAAGGGAAACTAAAGTCTTAAAAGCAGAGAAAACAAGCTTAAAATAGAGTATAAACTCTTGTTCTAATTTGAATAACACACATGTATAGACATCACTATTTTTACATCCATCAGAAATATCAGAAGGAATGTACATCACCAAATTTAGAATAATTATTCCGTGGAATGGACTGGGGATGAGAGTTACTTTTGAGAGAATTTGGGGAGATGAGAGTTTGAGAGTTTCGGAGAAAGCCTTTTGCATTTTGTTTGTTTATTCATCTAGTTCTTGGATTTATTACTTTGTATTAAATGAAAGCTAATTTTTTATTGGAAGTGAAGTTCGGGTTTTTAAATAACAAGTTAAAGATGTCACTGTGCTCCAAGAAATTATACCAAAGAACAATGAGACATTTGAATCTAAATGGCATATTTTTAAAAACAGCACATATCTTAACCTAAATTACAACATGGGTGAGGAACAGTCAGATACAGTGAGAAAATAAGATGCATGTGATTCATGCATGTGGCTCTGTGCTTTTTCAGCTGAGGTGTGAGTGTGGTCAGGGAGACCAGGCCAAGGTGGGTAGTGACTCCTTGCATTTGGCCAGATACATGTCCGAGGCTGTTTGCCTTCAGATGGAGCAGGACACCAACTGGAGGCCAAACTAAACATTATAAAGACCCCCTTGGGCCCAGGTCTGCAACTCAGGCCCCCCCAAGGTAAGTCTGCACATTTATAGAAGGTAAAAAGTATCGGGTGAGCTTTGAAACATGGTGGTCATGGGTTGCACATGTGTTGGGGGAAGCCGCCAATGTTGGGCTGGCCCTGAAGCTGAAGCCCTTAGAGCCTGAGGAGTGAGATCATGCACCTGGAGGGTGCAGGGTCCAGGTCACAAAGCTTCAGAGAACACCCAGGTGTCCCTGGATAGGGAAAGAGAAAAGACTGCACTGCTAAATAGCTGGTTGGCCTTGGGACAGTCCCTTACCTTCCTCAGCCATTAATGAGGTCTGAGACTAGTCCAGTAGCTTATAATGTTTTCAAAAAGATTCTTTTTTTAATGAGAAATTTTTACCAGTCCCATGTGAAACAGATGGAATTGAGCATTAGGAGTGCAGTGGGCTGAGTAACCCCCAGTGCCCCCCAATGGCCCTTGCAATGACTTGTGATGCCAACCCTCTCCTTTATCCTGCCTCCAGGAGCTGAGGGACTTGACTGTGAGCAGTGGGGTGGAGGTTAGGGAGAGCCCCAGGTACTGACTCTGTGTTTATCCTCCCATCAGCCCAGTGCTACAACATCCCACCAGGTGATGCCAGGATGTGAATGATACACGGAGGTCTCTCGGGCCTGAGCACCCACTCAATCCCCTGTTGGGGGTGCCATGACCTCCACAGTTATCTAATCCTTATAAAATATATTTTTGTTGCTTTTAATCGCGTCTCTGCCTGTTTATTCTAAGTTCAGAGAAGCGTAATTCTCTGTGGGTGTTGGGAGGCTATGAGGGCTGGGAGGCTGGGACAGAGCCCTCCTGGAAGGGAAGAAGATCCTTGCTCTCTGGAGACCCAAGCCCAGGAACCAACACTGTCTGGCTTTTTTGACCTTGGGCAAGACACTTAGCATTTCTCTCACCCTTAGAATATGGCAACGGTAATAATCACAGTGGCTGACCTGGCTGGCTTCCTGGCAAGGGCTGGAGATGAGAGGAGAGAAAACTGACCATCCTGGATAATACCAAGTGCACCTCAAACTACTCCACAAAATACAAAAGGAACTTTATATATTAGTAGTTTTAATTTTGTGTGCACATGTGTGTATTCTTTAGGATTGTGTGTGTGTGTGTGTGTGTGTGTGTGTGTGTGTGAGAGAGAGAGAGAGAGAGAGAGAGATTGTGTGTGGTACTGAGATTCAAATCAAACCCAGGGCTTTATGCATGGTAGGCAAGCGCTCCACCACTGAGTTACATCTCCAGCCCTTTTTTATTTTCAGACATGCTCTCACTAAATTGACCAGACTGGCCTCCAACTTGTGGTCCCCTTTCTCAGCCTCCCCGATAGTCTCCCAAGTTACAGGAGTTAACTGCCATGACTATCTTAGGGTTTTCTATATGCAAGATCGTTCCACCTGCAAGTGATTTCTTCTTTCTTTCTCACCTGGATACTAAATATTTTTATTGCCTAATTTCTGTGGCTAAAACTTTTAATAAATATAAGATTTTTCATAAATGCCATTCATAAGGTTGAGGAAATTACCTTTTATCTCTGTGTGTGTCCTTTTTAATTAGGGAAAGGTATTAGATTTTGTCAAATGCTTTTTCTGCACCAAATGATCATGTATGATATTTTTCTTCCACTATTCATGTGGTTTACTATTGATATTGACATTTTCTCCAAGTTTTAGTGTTTAATAATTAATGGCTTGACAGTGTTTAATAATTAATAGCTTGACTGACCAGGTCCAAGACACAAAGTTACACTATGTTCAAGAAACTGGGCGTAGATTACTCTATAATCTAACTACATACTATGTGATAAGAATGGGCATTATAATATAAAACCTTTCAACACATAGTAGTTAGCTGCAGGAAACCATTTTTAGCATAGGAAAATGGTATTCCAAATTTCAGTGTAAACTACTAGCAAACTTCAATTCCTTGGTGTGGCATCTATCATTTCTGTTTTCAAACTCTTTCACCCCACCCTGAGTTATAAGGTCTGGAGTGGTTTTTTCCCAATCACAAGTGTGATTATCAATATTGTCGATTCTTCCAATGATCTGATGAGACATGGTCTGACATTTATCTTGCATTCATTGCAAGAGCACCACCAAGGTGATCCTGCATGATGCTGGAGTCAGTCTTGGCCATCTCCCCAGTTTCCAGTTTGGTAATAATGTCTCAGACTATCACCTATACATTTTGTGGGGGAGGGATGTACTAGGAATTTAACCAGGGGAGGATTTATCACTGAGATTTGTCCCCAGTCCTATTTATTTTTTATTGAGGCTCAGGGTCTCACTAAGTTGCTGAGGACCTGACTAAGTTGCTGAGATGGCCTCAAAATTATGGTCTTCCTGTCTCAGCCCCCAGAGTTGCTGGAATTATAGACACGTGCCATCATGCCCAACTATACTTTTAAATGTTGAATCATTTTTGCGTTTCTTGGATAAATCCCAGTGGCAATGATACATAATATTGTAATATGCTGTGAATTTAGGTTGTTAATTTTTTTAAATATACATTTTATAGTTGTAGTTGAACGCAATACCTTTATTTCATTAATTTATTTTTATGTGATGCTGAGGATCGAACCTAAGGGCCTTGCACATGCTAGGCAAGCACTGTACCGCTGACCCACAATCGCAGCTCCAGTTGTTAGGTTTTCTAAAAAAGATATCTGTATTTAATACTCATAAAGTGTTGAGAGCCACAGCCCTAAAGGGGCCCCAGCAAACTTCTAGCTGCCAGCAAACTTCCAGCTGCCAGTTGATGTTTGGCTCACAGCAGCCCCAGCAAACTTCTAGCTGCCAACTGATTGGCTCCTCTGCAGTGATGCTCATTGGGCTGTTTCCCCACCCTTTCAGACTATGGAGCTGCTCATTGGCGGACATTTTTTGGCTCTGCCCATGTGACCCAGCCAATCAGCTTCAAGAGCAGGATGAGTGGGGGAGGTTGAGAGACTTGTGGGAAGCTGGTGGTGGCAGTTGGGCTCTGAAGGTTTTTTCCTGAGGAGCTGTTTTGTTTTGTGTGTGTGGTTCTAAAAATAAAGATCCTTTCTTTTAACAAGTGACTGCTGAGTTGTGCCCAGCCAGACTGAGGCATTTGGTGGGCCACAAGGGGAAGGACTGAGGGTAAGTGATAAGGTAAACTGCTCGCCCCTGAAGCAGGGCGAGAGGATGGGTAGCCATTTTAAGATTATTCTTTTGTTTTACTTCACTTTTGTTTTAAGTTGCCTGTCCCTGGAGATGTGTAAGATGGAAGAAAAACCACTCACATCTGAGGAACATTAGGGAGAAAGGACGAATGGACATTTCAGGAGGATAGAAAGGATATAATGATTTTCTGTTGTTCCAATTTTGTTTCACTCTGTTTCAGTTTTGTTTGTTGTTATCTTCTTGGGTTGTATTATAGTAGAAATATTCAAGTAAAAGAGAAGGTCTCTCGAGCTAGTCAGACAGAGAAAAAAATTCAAGTAAAAAATGAAGGTCTCTCGAGCTAGTCAGACAGAGGAAAAAATTCAACTAAAAGAGAAGGCCTCTCAAGCTAGTCAGACAGAGAACGAAAGTGTAAAGCAGAAAAAGCCAACAGGGGGAAAGTTACAACAGGAGACTGCTACTAACACCTTTCTATCACCAGAGGACGTAAGTGTCCAACTAACAAGGCCACCTCCATATGCTGGGAGGCCCCTAACCCCCGCAGTTGATAGTTGGGATCCTGAGACAAGTTCTCAAACATGAACATGCCCTGTATTTGAGGCAGGAGGGCAGCGAATTCACCAAGCTTTAAATTTCAAAACAGTGAAGCAGCTAAAAGAGGCTGTAACAACCTATGGTCCTCAAGCACCCTTCACTGTAAGCTTGGTCGAATCCATTAACAACTTGAACATGATGCCAGCAGATTGGGCTAATATGTGTAAAGCTGTGCTAAATGGAGAACAATACCTGTTATGGAAGGTTGCCAATGAGGAATTTTGCAAGGAGTCAGCTATGCAAAATGCAACAGCTGGTTATCCTCAGAGAAATCTAGATATGTTGTTAGGAAAGGGACCTAATGAGGATCAGCAGCAACAAATTGCATATGATCCTGGCATATATGCACAAATTGCTGCAGATGCAATTAAGGCATGGAAGACTTTACAAGAACATGGAGGTTTACAAGGTCAATTATCTAAGGTAATACAAGGAGCTAATGAATGTTATGCTGAATTTGTAGATAGGCTTATTCAAACAGCTACCAGAGTTTTGGGGAATACAGAACAAGCAATGCAATTACTAAAACAACTGGCTTATGAGCAAGCGAATCGTTGGTGCAGAGAAGTCATTAGACCATGGAAACATGAAGATTTAAACACATATATTAAATTATGTAGAGACATTAATGAACAAGAGCAAGTCGTGGCAGCTGCAGTAAAACAGGCTTTAGATGCCAGGCCAAGAACATGCTACAATTGTGAACAAACAGGACATTTTAAAAGGAATTGCCCCATAGGAGGAGGGCTTAACAAAACTAGGTATCAAAGGAGTAAAATACCAGGTATTTGCCCACGATGCCATAGAGGGAGACATTGGGCTAATGAATGCCGTTCTCAAACCACCATACAGGGTACTCCATTATCAAAAAACGAACAAGGACCAGGTGTTTATCCACGATATCATGGAGAATGGCATCGGGCTCCATTGCCAAAAAATGGACAGGGGGGCCCAATGCTCCGGGGCCCAAAACCACAAGTATATGGAGCACTGAAGGAACCCAGCAACCCCATCAGGGTAGTGCCCAGGACACATTGTCCATCAGATCCCTCATCAGACAAACCAGAGGGAGCGCAGGGTTGGACATCTGTGCCTCCACCAGAGCAATACTAACTCCAGAGATGGGAGTTCAAATCATGCCCACAGGGGTAAAAGGACCTCTTCCCAAAGGAACAGTAGGCTTATTATTGGGATGAAGCTCTTCTACTCTAAAGGGACTTATGATAAGTCATGGGGTAATTGATCCCGATTATGAAGGTGAAATAAAAATTATAGCCAGTTCTCCAAAGGGTATATCAGTAATTTCACCAGGAGATAGAATAGCACAGTTACTAATAATACCCAGCCTACATGATAAATTTTCCAGTCGTACAGTAGAAGAGGTTCCAAGGGATTAGGCTCCACAGGTGTAGATTGAGCTATGCTTTCTTTAAATTTAGATTCTCATCCCATGCTAAAACTAAATATTCAAGGACATGAATTTAATGGGCTACTGGATACAGGTGCAGACCTTAGCATCATCTCTCATCAAGAATGGCCAAAACATTGGCCATTACAACAAGCCATTCAAACGCTTCGAGGCCTAGGAGTGGCGACTAATCCCCATAGAAGTGCAATGGTATTAGATTGGAAGAATTCTGAAAGATGTGAAGGAACTATACAGCCATATGTATTGGATCATCTTCCCGTAAATTTATGGGGATGAGATGTCCTAGATCAATTAGGTTTGACATTAACAAATAACATCAATCAAAATGCACCCACTATTATGGCTAGACAAGGTTTTAGGAAAGGAAAAAGATTAGAAAAAAAAAAACAAGGTATAGCAGCACCAATACAAATAGATCAAGGAACAGTCAGACATGGGTTGGATTTTCAGAAAGGGCCACTGAGACAATAAAAATTACTTGGAAATCAGAAAGACCAGTACGGGTTCCTCAGTGGCCCCTGACAAAAGAAAAGATACAAGCAGCCCATGACCTGGTCAAACAAGAATTAGCAGAAGGACATATACAACCTTCTGTATCTCCCCACAATACTCCCATTTTTGTCATCAAAAAGAAATCTGGTAAATGGAGATTATTACAAGATTTAAGAGCCATTAATAATGAGATGGTTATTATGGGACCTGCTCAATTGAGGATTCCTCAATTGTCTGCTTTGCAAAAACCTGGTATGTTTTAGTTATAGATATTAAAGATTGTTTTTTTTCAATTCCAATTCATCCTGAGGATAGTCCACATTTTGCATTTACTATCCTTGCTCTGAATCATGAAGGTCCTGATCAGAGATATGAATGGAAAGTACTCCCTCAAGGGATGGCTAACAGCCCAACTATGTGTCAAATTTATGTTAACAAAGTAATCCAGCCACTTAGAAATCAAAATCCTGAACTACAAATATTTCACTATATGGATGTTGTATTATTAGCACTCAAAGATAAAAACACATTGCTAGAATGTTATGCCACACTTACAAACTTATTAAGAAATTATAAGCTAGAGATAGCAATAGATAAAGTACAATTAAATTTTCCAATTAATTATGTAGGAGTTCTATTATCCTCAACCATGGTCCGTCCACCAAAAATTCAAATACGAGTAGATCAACTCAAATCACTTAATGACTTTCAAAAGTTATTAGGACACATAAATTGGATAAGGCCTTATCTAGGTATACCAACAGGCGAGTTGGGACCTTTATTTGATATCCTAAAAGGTCCATCAGATCCAAATTCACCCCAAACGTTAATGCTGGAAGCAAGAAAGGCATTAAAAATCATTGAAACATATATGGAAAATATGCATTTGGATAGAATTGATATAAGTTTGCCTTTATTATTTAATGTACTACCAACAAAAAATGTTCCCACAAGAGTATTATGGCAAGAAGGTCCATTATTATGGATACATTTATCTATTCTCCTAACACTATTCTTAATAAGTATCCTGAGGCTGTAGGACAATTAATACTCAAAGGAATAAAAGCAGCAAAAGGAGTGTTTGGAATTTCTCCCAATAAAATTATTACTCCATATACTATGAATCAAATTGATGAATTAGTTAATGAGTTAAATACTTGGTCAATAATCATGTGCAAATTTAATGTTTCATTTGATAACCACTTACCATCTAATCCTTTATTGTCTTTTTGGTCATTGCATCCTGTAATTTTTCCAAAAATGACAAGAAACACACCTTTCATGAATGCTCCAAATATATTCACTGATGGGTCAAATAATGGTACAGCAGCAATAGTTACACCTGATCAAACTTTTACATTTTTAGTACCCAAGCAATCAGCTCAAAAGGTAGAGCTTAATGCAGTATTACAAGCTTTTGTGATGTTTAAAGATTCTGTATTTAATTTATTTTCCTATAGTCAGTATATAGTTAATGCTATAGTATCCCTTGAAGATGCTGGTAGGATTTCCCCTTCCTCTACAGTTTTCTCTATGCTTTCCACTATGCAAAGTCTAATCTGGGACAGAAAAAGATCCATTCTTTATAGGACATATCAGGGCACATACAGGATTGCTTGGAGCCCTTAGTTTGGGCAATGATTTAGCAGATAAAACTACACATGACATACATATTTTCTCTACACTAGAAGAAGCTACAAATTTTCATAAAAAGTACCATGTCAATGCTAATACTTTACAAAAGCATTTGAAAATAACTAAGGAACAAGCTAGACAAATAATAAAACAATGTCAAAATTGTGTGACCTTTTTACCACAAGTTAATCTTGGAGTCAATCCTAGAGGACTGATACCTAACCATATTTGGCAGATGGACGTCACACACTTGCCAGAATTTGGAAAATTAAAATATTTGCATGTTACAATTGATACTTCTTCTGGATTTTTTTATGGGCTCCCTTCATGCCGGAGAAAAAACTAAAGATATTATAGCTCATTGCTTACAAAATTTTGCCACTGTGGGCATTCCAAAACAGTTAAAAACAGATAATGCCCCTGGTTATACTTCTACCTCTTTTAAACAATTTTGCTCATCATTTAGCATTACTCATATAACAGGAATCCCATACAATCCACAAGGACAAGGCATAGTTGAAAGAGCTCATCAAACTGTTAAAATGTATGTATTGAAGCAAAAAGAGGGAATTGGGAAGGGGTATATATTCCCCAAAGATAAACTTAAAATAACCCTTTTTACTCTAAACTTTTTAAATTTGGATTCATCAGGACTTAGTGCTGTGGAAAGGCATATGTGTCCAAAAAATGTGCATAAGCCCAAGGTACTTTGGAAGGATATTCTAACAGGACAATGGAAAGGTCCTGACCCAGTGATTGTCTGGAGTCGGGGGTTTGTTAATGTGTTTCCACATTGAGAACAGCAGCCGATTTAGATTCCAGAGAAATTAACTAAAGCGATTTCTATAGACCAAAAAGAAGATGATTTGGCTCAAATCCATGAAAGGTGATATCCAAAACACCAATGTGGCTATCCTTACATCTGTGACAGAACAAGGATGCTTTTTTCAATATCTATTTTATTATTACCCTTTCCCACATTATGAAGTTCTATTTGGTTTTTTGAGCTCATACAGACCTAGGTTAATGTTTTGCTGATCAGTTCTATTTGTTGACTATAGAGTTTTTAAATATTGCAATGGATTTCACCTGTAAAAAGTTATAAGGCCTTTACTATTATGTTATGTGTTGTATGTATTATATTATGTGTGCACACTTGTGTTTTGTGTTATATGTTTGAATGTACGTATGTCCATATATCATATATGATGAGCACTCATGAGAAAATGGATCCAAATATTTTTTTTCATGTGATTTAAATGGTTTAATTTAAATTGTGTAAACAGCTGTTGAGGATTGTTTTAATATATGAACAAAAAAGGAGGTTAACAGATCTGTTTGTTTACTTTGACCTTTCCTTTTCATTATGTTTAATAATTCTGTTGAAGATAAGGTACACTATTAAGAAAATTGTTTTCTAAAAAAAAATTGTTTTCTTTTAGTGCCTTCTGGACTGTTATATAATTTTTTCTTTAGCCATTATTGCCAGAATTCCTATCTTCATCCCAGTGCCGGTGAAGACAAAGATAAAACCAATCTACAGCTTCTCCAATAGCCATCACTGAACTGTTTGCAGAACTTGCCTGGACTATGTATCACTTCTATGCACTGTGAACTCACTTGTATACATAGTGAACTCTCTGTTGGTGCAGCGGCTTGTGGTAGTGTTGGGGTATTTTTGCTGATAATGTCATCAGTGGTACACTTTTTCCAAAAGGAGCTGTCAATTGGCTTGGTGTATCTTCCACCCCTCTGCTTATCATGGTCATTCAGCTAAAATTTGGGGACCAACAGAGGTGAGGCAAAGAACCTCACCCCACACCCGCTGGTACAAAGACCTATCCACAGGTGTGGCGGTATACTGGACCGGTAGTCAGTGATGGGTAAGATCCAATTGAAATGGTACCCACCTAAGACAGGAGGCTGACACCTTGAGGTCAGCTCATCTGATAACTGGTAAGTACCATATGTATTATTGGACAACCTAAGGGAGGCACGATTCTTAAGCCACATGATTCGTCTTTAAACAGAGAGGGGGAGATGTTGAGAGCTAGAGCTTAAAGGGACCCCAGCAAACTTCCAGCTGCCAGCTGATGATTGGCTCAGAGCGGCCCCAGCAAACTTCTAGCTGTCAACTGATTGGCTCCTCTGCAGTGATGCTCATTGGGCTGTTTCCCTGCCCTTTCAGACCACGGAGCTGCTCATTGGAGGACTGTTTTTGGCTCTGCCCACTCGACCCAGCCAATCAGCCTCAAGAGCAGGAGGAGTGGGGGAGGTTGAGAGGCATGTTGGAAGCCGGTGGTGGCAGTTGGACTCTGAAGGTTTTTTCCTGAGGACCTGTTTTGTTTGACGTTTGTGGTTCTAAAAAAAGTTTGTTTCTTTTGACAAGTGGCTGCTGAATTGTGCCCAGCCAGACTGCGGCAATAAAGGGTATTAGTCTTACTTTTCCACTGTGATGTCTTTGTTTGGCTTTAGTATCAGGGTAATATTGGTCCTGTAAGGTAAGGTGGGAATTGTTCCTTCCTCTTCTACTTTTTGGTAGAGTTTGAGAAGGAGTAGTGTCTATTTAAAGTTTTGGTAGAATTTACCAGGGAACCCATAGTTTTCTTTAGAAGAGCCTACTAACTTGTCAATCTTGTTGATTTTTCCCCTTTACTACTTTTAGCTATTTAGTTATTAGGTTTTAACAATTTAAGTGCAATTCTAGTATCAGTTCTATTGACATTATGAAATACTGCCTCTGGCAAGAATTTCACTTTGTAATATATTGTCATTGCAAAAATATTTTATGTTGCAGCTGAGATTGGTGGGAAAGGAAGATGCTAGTGTGTTATTGTTTTGCTTTGTTCAACCCCCAGTATAAATAAAAGAAAAAGAAAGACAATAGATATTAAGTACTGGCCAGGATGTGGAGAAACTAGAATTCTTGTACAATGTTTGAAGGAATGTAAATTAATACAGTCATTATGGAAATCAGTATGGGAAGTTTCTTTAAAAATTAAAAATAGAGTTCAGTTGGTAGAGTGCTTGCCTTACATGCTCAAGGCCCTGGGTTCAATCCCCACCA
The DNA here is from genome assembly GCF_048772815.1 of Callospermophilus lateralis. Taxonomy (NCBI): domain Eukaryota; kingdom Metazoa; phylum Chordata; class Mammalia; order Rodentia; family Sciuridae; genus Callospermophilus; species Callospermophilus lateralis. The sequence goes on from NC_135306.1 coordinate 157,926,731, forward strand.
CCAATAAAAAAAAAAAAATTACCCTAGGGTGCAGCCATCCCACTACTTGGTATGTATCCAAAGGAAATGGCATCTGTGTATTAAGAGACATCTTCACCCCATGTTCATTTCAGCACTATTCTCAGAACCAAGAAATGGGAAAAACTGTGTCTATCAGTGGGTGAGTGGATACAGACAATGTGGTTTAGAAATATAAGGGGACACTCTAAAAAAATAAGGAAATCCTGTCATTTGTGACAAATGAATGAGGCCAAAGGACATTTTACTGGGGGAAATAAACCAGGCACAGGGCAACCATCACAGAATCTCACCTACATGTGGAATCTATAAAAGCTGAACTCATAGAAACAGAGAGCAGAATGGTGACTGCCAGGGGCCCAAGACTGGCTGGGCTGTGGATGGGGGAGATGCTGGTCACAGGAGACCAAATTGCACTTAGATGAGAGGGATGAGTTTAAGGGATCTATTGTGCAACATAATGACTACGGTCAATAATAACACAACAGAATGAGTAGAGTTGATAGTTATATACACATGAAAATGATTCAGAGACTAGACTTTAAGGATTCTCACCACAAATAAGAATATGAAGTAATCTATATGTTAAATAGCTTGACTCAGACATTTTTCAAGTATACATGTTTCAAAATATGTTGTATGCCATACATATGTACAAATTGTTATAATTATTGTTATCATCATCGTCATCAGGGAATGAACCTAGGGTTGCTTAACCATTGAGTCACATCCCTAGCCCATTTTATTTTTTATGTTGAGACAGAATTATGTCATAAAGCCCACCATGGAAGTGAGGGAAACAGGGAGGATATTTAGTTGGGTAGATTGCTACCTCCTCCCTCAAACTGGAGTTCTGTTACAACAAAAAGGAAGAAGCGGAGCTAGGATAAGCAATGAGTACTGCCTATTTTTATTAGCACTGGGCCTGAAAGGGGGATAACCATCACCAAACGTCTCCCCATAAACCATATTACATGGTCTCTATATTAGCTGCTTTCTGTTGCTCTAACAAAATACCCAAGAATGGGTACTTTATAAAGAGATGGGGTTTATTCAACTCAAGAGTCCAACGTTTGGGAGCCCCTAAGACTGACCTTTGGGGAGAGTGATCACAACATGGTGAATGGAATCATGGAGGGAGGACCTGCAAGGGGTAGACACTGAATGGCCAGAAACTGGGGAGGATGAGTCTTGTTCTTTTTATAACAACCCCCTCTCACAGGAACTAACGGGGGCCCATGAGAAGTCCATTACTCCCTTCCAAGGGCCTCATCCCCAGTGGCCGAATTACCTCCCACTAGGCCCCACTTCTTGCAAGTTCTACCCCCTCAACACTGCCGCACCGAGGACCTAGCCTCCAGCCTATGAACCTTTGGGGGACAAACTACATCCCATCCTCACAAGCTCCAACAAAGCCACCAGGGTAAGAGCGGGATGTCCCAGTCTACAAGTGTGTATGTGAGGGCAGAGGAGGGTTGATATCAGGGGGCACTGGAAGCAGCCAGAGCCCCCATTCCGGAACCTCTCTGATGTCACACTTGTAGTCATGGTACTCTGGGTGCCAACCCAGGAGAAGGAGCGGTTGGCTCTCATTTGTTTGAGAGCAGGCAGCGAAGCATGACTGCATCAAACGACTTATTGACCCCACCCCAACCCCCAGCCAGATCCTGGCTTTTATGGAGCCTTTGGGCTTGTGTGATTGTGGCAACCCTAGTGTCTCTGAGCACAGTATTCTTCACTTTCACGTGAGTCTCTGAGCCAGCTGTTGGGTTTCTCACCAAGAGACAGATGAGAAATAGACAGTGAGAGTGCAGAGGCAGGGAGGAGGTGGGAGGCCAGGAGGGGAAGGAGGACATTTAGTGACAAGCACAGAGATGTGTGGAGCCTGAGGCTTTGGGAAGACTGTGGGAGGCTGGTAATTCTGGTGACACTTGGTGGAGGGAATGGGGTCTGTCTCCTTAAGCCTCCTGGGGGCTCCGGGTTGCCCCCAACTAGAACTGAGTCTGGCCCTGGTTTCAGATGCCGAGTCCTGGTGCAAAATGGAGAGTGGGTCTTTCCAGTGGCCTCAGGCCTTCTCTGCCTACTCAGTTTCTATAGCCTCATTTCCATGAACATTTCAGACCCAGGTGTCTTACACCGAGGTAAGGCCTCAGACCCCTGGGAGGGGGAGGTGGCACCCCAAGGGCTGGTGCCTACTTGGGTCTTTCTAAAGGGCTGACCCTACCTGTGGCCTCAGGATCCCTTCTTACCCTGTTATCATTACTTGGGCCCTGGCACTTCATTTCCCAAGCCACTGAAGTGTGGGAACAACAGAATCCTGGAGGTTTTCCAGTTGCTTTAGAAGGGAGGACCGGGCAAGAGAGGCAGCAGGCTCTTCCAACCATGCAGTTCACCCTTCCTCCTTCCCATTTCACACCCGACTCCAAGCACTGATCACTATTCCAAAGAGGGGAGCGCCACGTAGAGCTCTTGTGGCTGGAAAGCCCTTCTCTCTGTCCACCCATCTGAGTGGTCAGCTTGCTCATCAGGGACCGGGATTCCCCTGCCCACCTCCTCCCCGCCTTCCTGTTGCCCAGTGATACTATGGGGGGCACCGAGCATCAGAGTGATACAAGGGCCTCCTCCACTGCCCAAACCTCTTCCCATGCCAGGCGCCTTCGAGCAGGACCCTGAGGCTCTGTACAGGGCACGAGTGAATGGCAGGTTATACGACATGCTGTGGTGCCCCACCTGTTATTTTCACCGCCTGCCTCGAACCTTCCACTGCGAAAGTTGTGACATCTGTGTGGAAGTGAGTGTTCCTCCTCCCTGTCCATTCACCAACCCGTCCCCGGGCACCTGGCCAGGTCCAGGAACCTCACGACATGAGTGGGCCAGGGGTGGGTATGAGACCATCTTCCTGAACTGCTTCGAGTGGCATATATAGGTCATCACCTCAGTGTCTGCACCTGTCCAGGGAGGCTGGCCTTGCTTGCACAGGTGCTGACATGCAAAGGGCATCCCCTCTGTGCTGAGCCTGCTGGAGTCAGGGGGAGGAAAAGCAGTGACTGTCCCCTCTCCTGGCTTGCTGATACTAGATCCCCAGCCCTTTAGGCTGACTGCTGCCCTGTCCTGGGAATCTTCGCCTGTCTTGCTCTGGGTGTCCCAGTTGGAGGGTTTTTCTGGGTTCTGAGTTCATTTCTCTGATGTGCCCACCCTGCTCGGGTTCACAAGTGCAGACAGCTGGTAGGGCAAGGGTGTTTATTTTCATCCTTATCCATCCTGCTCCAAGTGACACCAGGAAGGTTTTGTCTCTAAAGAACTCACGCAGGACAGGTGACCTGATGAGCCATGGGGTCCTAACTGTGCTCTAACCATGGAAATGCCAGGTTCTCCCTGAGATGGGAACCGGTACGTAGGGCCAAGAGCAGGTGGCCTAGAGGGCTACGCTGGGAATCGGGGGTGATGGGCCTCAGGATTAGGGGGTGATGGAGGCCAGTGGGAACGGGACCCTGAGTCCTCATTCCTCTCTCCTAGGAGTTCGACCACCATTGCAGGTGGGTGAATAACTGTGTGGGACACCGAAACATCCGGCTCTACCTGCTACTCCTCGTGTCCCTGTGCCTCTATCTGGGTACTGTGCTGGCCACCTGCGTGCTTTTCATCATACGCAGGAGGCACGTGGCGCTTCTGGACCAAACCATGACGTATCCACACAGTCCTAAGGGCCCACACTGGGAAGAGCTGGTGTGGTGGGGAGGGAGGGGCAAACATCCGAGGAGAGGCGGGGTGACGGGGGAGGGGCTGACGTGGGCGGGGCTAGAGGGAGAAGTCACTTGGGAGGACCTGTGAAGGACATGTGGAAGGCCAGTGGGGTCAGGGAGATAGGCGGGGTAGGATGCCTGTGGAGTTCAGAATCTAGGGGGGGCCACAGAGTAGGATAATGAAAGTTGAAAAGGGAAAGGTGGGAGGACAGTGTGGTGGAGTGAGGTTTCCCTTGGGTGTACTGGACTAACTGTCCAGTGCAGGGAGGGAGAGCTGGTGGGTTGTGCTAGCTGGGGCAGGAGGGAGGGAGGGAGGGAGGAGTCGGGTTGAAAGGCGGGGCCAGGGAGGAGCTCTTCCATGGCTTCCCTTCTTAGCCTGTGCACAGCATCCTAGTGGCTGTACCTGCTGGGGCCCTCCTGCTCCCTCTCATGCTGCAGTTGTTCAGCAAGGCAGTGGCAGTGGGCGCTGCCAGGCGACCCTATGAGGATCAGGTAAGTGGTCTGAGTGCGTGTGCCCTTGGCTGTGTGGAGGCATCTTGCACCTCTGCAATTTGGCACTTTGTGCGATTTCTCCACTGCCCTTGGCCCTGATGGTGCCTCATGAGTCCTTCCAGACCCACCTCTAAAGATGCAGCTCAGATGCCTCTGTATGTGGCCATTCTCCCTCCTGGGTGCATAGCATTGAAAGCCTACTGTGTGCTGGGTGTGCTAGGGGGCAGTTATTTAAGGGATGGGTGTAGAAGTGAGTAAGTACATCATGCACTTGTGTTGATAAGCAACCAGCCATCCGAATAACACCAGGAGACACCCAGGAACACTCTGAGCGAGGGGTCAGTCCTGAGTGGTGTAGTAGACTGGAAGAAACTGGGAGTTTGGCGAAGCCCACGCTGTAGAGTAGAACATGCCACTCTCTGTGTCCTAGGTGTGCTTTTGGAGAGGCAGACAGGAGGGCATTGACGGTGAGAGGTACAATTTTGCAGAAAGGCACAGAAATCCAAAAGTAGGGTATTAACAGAATGATGGAGAAACGGATCTAGTTCAAGCACAAGTTGGCATGGGCAATGAGGTTGACTCCATGGGGGTCAAGATTAGAAAGGCCCAGAAAGCCAAGCATGCAATTTTTTTTGAAGAAGTGGAAACCTGGGAGCCATGGTAAATGTTGTAAAAATGTCATTTATGGAGGGGTAATTACAAACAGTAAAATTCACCCTTTTTAGTCTATAGTTAGGGATTTTGACAAATGACATCATGTACTCTCCACCAAGATCAAGGTTAACCAGTTTCATTACCCCAGAAAATCCTTTTATCTCTTGCTGTCATTTTCTCTCCCTGAGTCCTTGTGGTTTTTCTTTTTTCAGAATCATGCATAAATGGCATTGTGGGCTTTCTAGTCTGGCCTCATTCACTGAGCACAATCCATTTGAGATTCATCTATGTAGTTGCTCATATCAGTAGTTTATTGTCTTTTGTTTCTGTGTAGTGTTGTATTTCCCTACAGATTTTTTAAACATTCACCAATTGAAGGATTTTTATTTTGCATCTAGTTTCTGGCAGTATTTTTGTTGGTTTATTTTGTTTTGTTTTTGTACCAGGGATTGAACCCAGAGGTGCTTAACCACTGAGCAACAATCCCAGCCTCACCCCACTCCACCCCCAGCACCCTTATGTTTTCTTTTTGAAAAATTTTTCAAATCTTGAAAAAGGGTCTTACTAAGTTGCTTAAGGCCTTGCTAAGTTACTAACTTACTGAGTCTTTGAACTTGCCACCCTCTTGCCTTAGCCTCCCAAGCCATTACAGGCATGGGGAACTGTGCCCAGCCAGTTTTGGGCAGTTATAAATAAAGCTGCTACAACAACCATTGGTGCATAGACATGTGGACATAAGTTTTCATTTCTGTTGGGATAATTGTTAAGGGTGGCATTGCTGAGTCATAAGGTAAACATGTGGGACTTTTTAGGAAACAACTGTACCATTTCTCCTTTCTACCAGTAATGAATGAGAATTCCAGATGCTCCACATCCTCACTAGCTTTTGACACTGTCATTTGTTACTATTCTTTTTTGTTTTCAAATTGTAGCCTTCTAATAAATGAATAGGGGTATCTCATTAGGGCTCCAGTCTGTATTTTCCTAATGACTAATGATGTTGAGCATATTTTCATGTTTTCTCAGCCATGGGTATATTGTTGGTGAAGTGTTTGCTCCAATCATTTGCCCATTTTTAAAAAATGTGTTGTTTTCTTATTGAGTTCAGGACTTCTCTGTACTGGATTCAGATCTATGTTTTGCAAATCTTTTCTTGCAATTCATGGCTGGTCATTTCATTTTCTTCATAGCATCTTCCATAGAGCAGGAGTCCTTAGTGTTGCTGTTTTTCCAGTACTGGGGATTGAATTGGGTGCTCGACCACTGAGCTTCTTCCTCAGCATTCATTGTTGTTCCCTCTGAATGGAACCTCATGTCCTGTGTGAGGAACAGTTTTATTGCTTTCTTTCCCATCTGGGTGTCTTTATTGCTTTTTCTTTGAGCAACCACTAGCTATGATAGGAATGGGCATCTCTGCCATGGGATTCCTTTAGTATGGCAATCACTTGACTAAAGGCTCTTTCAGCAAGACTGGTAGCAGCATCCGGGGGGGAGGGGAAGCTACAGACCCCAAGACAGCTGAAAAGTCAGAGGATCCTCTCTGCTCATCACCTCCCATCCTTTTGGTCAGTACCCCACCACTACCATATGTGGTTCCCTCCCACCTGTGACTCCTGTGCTTGGCCCTTTTTCATCAGCCCTGTGGTCTGCCTGTTTTCTCTCTCCAGCTTCACTCCATCATTGAGTTTGCCTGGCAGCCTATTCCCTTCCTCTGTCCTGTGGTTTTTCCAGCCCCAGGTCAGGCCATAGGCCATTGCCCTTCCTCCTCTGCTCAGAATGAGGCCCTCCAAGTCCAGGATTCCCAAGTCTCAAGGGACCTAAATGTGGTCTGCACTCTAAGATTCACCAGACAGGACTCCTTTCTATTATTGGCAGCACTAATTATAGGCACTGATCCCATGCTCCAACTTTCATTCCCACCATACTCCATTCCCTGACTGCAAATCCTCCTAGAGTCACTTGCTTGGTGGTTGGTGGCAAAGACTCTGGTGAAGACCACATAAGTAAAAATCACAGCTATACAACTGACCAGCAGGGAGACCCTTGGGTATGCTACTTAGCCCCTGGTCACTCAATTTCCCTATCTGTATAACAGGGAATTGTGGGTTAATTCATGTAAACCACATAGAACAGTGGTTGGTACCAGAAAGTGCCCTGTGTGCTGCTATTCCTATTACTACCGTTCCTTCCCGTGGTCATCTACACATGTTTGTGCCTCATCTTAAAAGCCATACAAGTCTCAGCCTTAACATGCCAGGCCTCCACTCCACCTGTTGTACCTTCTGGGCTTTATTTCCTGAAAGAGCTGACCTTGTTCACTAGCTCACCCTTCACTTCCTGGGCCAGGTCAGCCCAGCCCGTGCTGCCAGGACGATGCTCTCATTAATGGCCAGAGCCAGCAGACATCTTCAGACTACTCTTTCTAAACTGGACACCCCCTCTGAAGCCAGAAGTAGCTGTCTCAGCACTTAACTCTCTGGGCTTCTCCTCTGCATGTACCTGGGTGCTGTGATCTGGGTTGCCTACATGGTTCCCATGATACCTCTCTCTACTCTACCCTGGCCACTTTCCATGGTGCTCAGGGCCTCATGTTGCAGCTGCCCTCACCACTGAAAGTAGGCTGGCCATGTTGTTTGCAGGGTGTTTTCCATCCCCAGTGCAGTTGTCTCTTCTTTTTTTTTTTTTTTTTTTTTTTGCTACTCAGCATTGAACCCAGGGCCGCTTTACGCCTGAGCTATATCACCAGTCCTGCTACTTTTCATTGTAAATCAGGGACTCACTAAGTTGCTGAGGCTGGTCTCAAACCTGCCTTAGTGTCCCAAGACACTGGGATTACAGGTGTGTGCCACTGTGCCTGGTTGGACAGAAGCATCCTTGATGCCCTAAAATATTTCTGTCTTCGGGTGCATCTCAGTGGGAGAATGTGTGCTTAGCATGTGCAAGGCCCTGAATTCTTTAGCCCCAGCACAAAGAAAAAAGAAAACTGAATAAATGAGGGAACGAACAAACAGAAGAATCAACATTTGGGGATATAAGGAAAGAGAGAAGCCTGGTGCCCTGATCCCTCAAGATAAGGGGAAGAAGGAGAGGCAGCAGGAAGTTGGGCAGATAATGGGGCAAGAAGAAGATGCCGCTGGATTTTGGTCCTGTGGAGTGGGAGGGTGTTTGAGACACAGAATTGGAGCAGGAGCCTCAGGAGTGGAGCCAGTGAGACAGGCTGGTCTGGGTGCCTCAGAGCTGTTGGATTCTAGTTGTGTGTGATAGGGTTCCATGTGGGGGGAAGAAGGTATTCAAATTTACTGCTCAGTTCTTAGAAATTTATTAACTATCATTCCTTAAGCATTTTCTATACTTTATGTACAATCAGTATTTTCTATACATGATATATATCTAACCAAACATTCTTTCTCTAAGTTTAAAAATTCTTTGATTTTTTAATTTTTTTTTATTTATTTTTTATTCATTTTTATTGTTGGTTGTTCAAAACATTACATAGTTCTTGATATGTCATTTCTGCCATTAATGAATTTATTTCTTCTGGTACTAGGGATTGAACCCAGGGGTGCTTTAGCACCAAAGTTGCATCCCTAATCCTTACTATATTTTGTTTTGAGATAGGGTGTCACTAAATTGTTGAGGGCCTTGCTAACTTGTTGAGGCTGGCCTTGAACTTTTGATCCTCCAGCCTCAGAATCCCAAGTCCCTGGGATTCCAGGTGTGCACCACTGCACCTGGTGGTATACTCATTTCTTAAGTGCTGTGCAGGCCTTAAAGGAGGCAGAACCTAATAGAGGACAATGATTCATGTTGGTTTTTGGACATATTCCAGAGCTGTTCTGATGTGGAATCATCTTTCCTTCTGGTGAAGAGTGTTTGAAGATGAAAGTCTTCATGTGTAGGCCATCGGAGAGTTGGTGTAGATAGAAGTGCTGCTGGGCCACTTGTCATTATAAGAGAGTATTTGCTACCTAAAGCTCATGAAGTTGGGGTGAAACTCAACCTGGTCTGGAAGGAGGAGGGGTCGAGGCTGACCAATGGACTCAGGGAAAAGAGAAAGTAGAATAAGGGAGAGGAGAAGCCAGTCAGTGTCCAGGGAAGGACATGACCTTTGAGCTTGACCTTTCCTGCTTTGTGTACTGAAGGTCTTCAGCTCAGATTTTCCTGGAAAATCTGATTTTTGACTAGGGAAATATGTCTGGGCATCCCTTGGTGCCACTGGCGTCCCAGATAGTGAAATTCAATGAAGGTAGAATTTTAGACAAAATCGAGAGGCAAGAGAGTAAAGTGGTGACACCATCTTTGGATCAGTTGAGCAGAACAGCACTACAAAGATCTTAAAAGGTACCTAAAAGAATGAGGTGAGAGGACAGGTGTGGCCAATAGAGACAGAGCAAGGATCCTGCAAAGGGAAGCACAAGGGGATGAGAGCCCTGAGAAGGTAGCAGAGGTGGGTGCTGGGTCAGCAGCATCTTGGAGAGCTGCTCAAAAGTGGGTCGAGGGAGGTCACGCTTCCTAGGATCCTGAGAAGGCAGGAGGTCCTGAGTCACTCTTGGAGCCTTGCCACGGGCCCACGTTGAGCCCTGGCTTAACTGACCAACTTAGCTAGGGTCACTGGGAGATGCCTTGCCCAGTCCTGCTGATTCTGAGCTCCTGTTCCCTTCCTCATCTCCCTCCAGAACGATAACCCTTATAACCAGGGCTGCACAAGGAATTTCTACATCACGCTATGTGCATCCTTGGGACCCAAGTGAGTTGGTAAACCAAGGGCTCAAGTGGTGGACCCTGGGTTTGGTGGGGTGGGGTGAAGCTGGGTCTATTTCCCTGGTCCCTGTCCGCAGCTCCCTGGCTTTAACACTTCCTGTTCCTTTCCTTTGGAGTTTTCTCCAGGGCACTCTGGGAGTTTCTGGGAATTTCACTCTTCCTTGGTGTTGTAGGTTCTTGCCCCAAGAAATGTGGTAGAGGGGAATGGCAGCCTGGATAAGGCTCCTTGATGAGAGCCCTGGGCTCTGTGCTTTCCCAGCTGAGGGGTGAGTGAGGTCAGGGAGACCAGGCCAAGGTGGGTAGTGACTCCTTGCATTTGGCCTGTTGCCTCCCAGGTACATGTCCCAGGCTGTTTGCCTTCAGATGGAGCAGGACACCAACTGGAGGCTAACCTGACATCATAAAGAACTCCTTGGGCCCAGGTCTGCAACTCAGGCCCTCCCAAGGTAAGTCCGCACCTTTATACAAGGAAAGGAGTATCAGGTGAGCTTTGAAACATGGGGGTCATGGGTTGCACATGTGGTGGGGGAAGCCGCCGATGTTGGGCTGGCCCTGAAGCTGAAGCCCTTGGAGCCTAAGGAGTGAGATTATGGACCTGGAGGTTGCAGGGTCCAGGTCACAGGGCTTCAGAGCACACCCAGGTGTCCCTGGATAGAGAAAGAGAAAAGACTGCACTGCTAACTAGCTGGTTGGCCCTGGGACAGTCCTTTACCTTCCTCAGCCATTAATGAGGTCTGAGACTAGTCCAGTAGCTTATCATGTGTTAAAGAAGATTCTTTATTTTTTTTAAATTGGAAATTTTTACTCAGTCCCATGTGAAACAGATGGAATGGAGCATTTGGAGTGCAGTGGGCTGGGTAACACCCAGTGCAACCCAATGGCCCTTGTAATGACTTGTGGTGCCAACCCTCTCCTTTTTCCTGCCTCCAGGAGCTGAGGGACTTGACTGTGAGCAGTGGGGTGGAGGTTAGGGAGAGCCCCAGGTACTGACTCTGTGTTTATCCTCCCATCAGCCCAGTGCTACAACATCCCACCAGGTGATGCCAGGATGTGAATGCTACACGGAGGTCTCTCGGGCCTGAGCACCCACTCAATCCCCTGTTGGGGTGCCATGACCTCCACAGTTATCTAATCCTTATAAAATATATTTTTTGTTGCTTTTTATTGCTTCTCTGCCTGTTTATTCTACGTTCAGAGAAGTGTATTTCTCTGTGGGTGTGGGGAGGCTATGAGGGCTGGGAGGCTGGGACAGAGCCCTCCTGGAAGGGAAGAAGATCTTTGCTCTCTGGAGACCCAAGCTCAGGAACCAACACTGTCTGGCTTTTTTGACCTTGGGCAAGACACTTAGGATTTCTCTCATTCTTAAAATATGGCAAAGGTACTAATCACAGTGGCTGACCTGCTTGGCTTCCTGGCAAGGGCTGGAGATGAGAGGAGAGAAAACTGACCATCCTGGATAATACCAAGTGCACCTCAAACTACTCCACAAAATAGAAATGGAACTTAGTTATTAGTAGTTTTAATTGTGTGTGCATATGTGTGTATTCTTTAGGATTGTGTGTGTGTGTGTGTGTGTGTGTGTGTGTGTGTTAGTGTGAGAGAGAGAGAGAGAGAGAGAGAAAGAGAGATTGATTGTGTGTGGTACTGAGGATCAAATCAAACCCAAAGCTTTAGGCATGGTAGGCAAGCGCTCCACCACTGAGTTACATCTCCAGCCCTTTTTTATTTTCAGACATGCTCTCACTAAATTGGCCAGGCTGGCCTCCAACTTGTGGTCCCCTTTCTCAGCCTCCCCGATAGTCTCCCAAGTTACAGGCGTTAACTGCCATGACTATCTTAGGGTTTTCTATATGCAAGATCTTTTCAACTGCAAGTGATTTCTTCTTTCTTTCTCACTTGGAGATTAAATATTTTTCTTGCCTAATTTCTGGGGCTAAAACATTTAATAAATATAAGATTTTTCATAAATGTCCTTCATAAGGTTGAGGAAATTACCTTTTATCTCTGTGTGTGTCCTTTTTAATTAGGGAAAGGTATTAGATTTTGTCAAATGCTTTTTCTGCACCCAATGATCATGTATGATATTTTTCTTCCACTATTAATGTGGTGTACTACAAATTGACATTTTCTCCAAGTTTTAGTGTTTAATAATTAATAGCTTGACAGTGTTTAATAATTAATATCTTGACTAACCAGGTCCAAGACACAAGCATACACTATGTTCAAGAAACTGTGGGGAAATTACTCTATAAACTAACTACATAGTATGTGATAAGAATGAGCATTATAATATAAAACCTTTCAACACATAGTAGTTAGCTGCAGGAAACCATTTTTAGCTTAGGAAAATGGTATTCCAAATTTCAGTGTAAACTACTAGCAAACTTCAATTCCTTGGTGTGGCAACTATCATTTCTGTTTTTAAACTCTTTCACCCCACCCTGAGTTATAAGGTCTGGAGTGGTTTTTTCCCAATCACAAGTGTGATTACCAAATATTGTCCATCCTTACAATGATCTGATGCGACACGGTCTGACATGTATCTTGCATTCATTGCAAGAGCACCACCAAGGTGATCCTGCATGATGCTGGAGTCAGTCTTGGCCATCTCCCCAGTTTCCCGTTTGGTAATGATGTCTCAGACTACCACCTGTAAAACCTTTTTTGGGGGCAATGTACTAGGGATTTAACAAGGAGATGATTTATCACTGAGATTTGTCCCCAGTCCTATTTATTTTTTATTGAGGCTCAGGGTCTCACTAAGTTGCTGAGGACCTGACTAATTTGCTGAGCCTGGCCTCAAAATTATGGTCTTCCTGTCTCAGCCTCCAGAGTTGCTGGAATTATAGACACGTGCCATCATGCCCAACTATACTTTTAAATGTTGAATCATTTTTGCGTTTCTTGGATAAATTCCAGTGGCAATGATACATAATATTTTTAATATGCTGCTGAATTTAGGTTGTTACGTTTTTTTAAATATTTATTTTTGAGTTGTAGTTGAACGCAATACCTTTATTTCATTAATTTATTTTTATGTGATGCTGAGGATCGAACCTAAGGCCACGCACATGCTAGGCAAGCACTGTACTGCTGAGCCACAATCGCAGCCGCAGTTGTTAGGATTTTTGAAAAATATTTCTGTATTTAATACTCATAAAGGGTATTAGTCTTAATTTTCCCCTTTGATGTCTTTTTGGCTTTAGTATCAGGGTAATATTGGTCCTGTAAAGTAAGGTGGGAATTGTTCCTTTCTCTTCTACTTCTTGGTAGAGTTTGAGAAGGAGTAGTGTCTATTTAAAGTTTTGGTAGAATTTACCAGGAAACCCATAGTTTTCTTTAGAAGAGCCTACTAGCTTTTCAATCTTGTTGATTTTCCCCTTTACTACCTTTAGCTGTTTTAGACTATATTCTATTTAGTTATTGGTTTTTAAGAATTTAAGTGCAATTCTAGTATCAGTTCTATTGACATTATGAAACACTGCCTCTTGCAAGAATTTCACTTCGTAATATATTTTCATTGCAAAAATATTTTTTGTTGCACCTGAGATTGGTGGGAAAGGAAGATGCTAGTGTGTTGTTGTTTTGCTTTGTTTCTTTGTTATTAATAATTTGGGGTTTTTTTAGATTTACACTTCAGTAGTGTATTTTGACATATTATACATACATAGAGTATAACTCCCCATTCTGTTAGTTGCACATGATGTGTAGTTTCACTGGTGGTGTGTTTATATATGAACATTGGAAAGTCATGTCCAATTCATTCCACAGTCTTTCCCATTCCCATTCTCTCTCTCTTCCCTTCATTATCCTTTCTGTGTTAGCACAAAGTGCAATGAACTTCTATTCTTCCCTCCCTTACCCCTCTTATTGTGTATTAGCATCTGTATATCAGAGGGAACATTCAGCCTTTGGTTTTCTGGGATTGGTTTATTGTACTTTTGCTTTCAAAAAAATTTATATTTTTAAATTGTAGATGGACACAATACCCTTATTTTATTTTTTTAAATGAAGTGGTGATGATCAAACCCAGTGCCTCACTCATACTAGACAGTGCTCTGCCACTGAACTACAGTTCCAGCCCCTTGCTTTGTTTTTTTGAGATGGGGTTTTACTATACTGTTCTGGCTGGCCTCGAAATTGTGGTCTTCCTGCCTGAGCTACTGAGTAGCTGGGATTACAGGCCTATGCCACCATGCTTGGCTCAAGATGCCAGTTTTAAATGAAAGAAGATGTTTTAGTTCATAAGTAAATATTTTTGTGTTATGGTTTGTATGTGTGTCGGGGGGGGGGTTAATGTGGTACTGGGGATCCAACCCATGGCCTACCTCACATGTGCTAGGTAGGCAAGCGCTTTACCGCTTATGTATGACACCAGTCCTCATATGGGGTTTTGTTTACTACATAACATCATAACTCTATGGATTCAGATGATAACAACCAAGAATTCAAAAAACTTTTTGTATTTAAACTATAAAAAAATTCAAAATACATGGTGCTAAAATCAATAGATTAATGAAACAAAATGTCCACACACAGACTCTAGAGATCAACATGCAGGATGTTTACAGGGAATGATTTGGGGATAAACACCCCTAGAAGGAAGGGGAGGGGAGGAGAAGATGCAAGACTGAGCTAAGGGGGGTCACCTGAGGTAGGGGCCAAACAAAAGCTCAGCAAACCCAAAGGTCACGTGGCCCTTCAAAGTTGTCCTGCTTTGGGGTACAGTGGCTGGGCCTGTATGCCTGTAGTGACCACTCCTTGGATACAATCTGACCCTGGAAGAAGGGGTGGCAGGACACAGATTTGGGGCTATCTCCTACCCACACTCCAGCAGCTGTGTGGATAAGTTCTTCATTCTGGAGGAGAATCTGGGAGGCACCTCACAGGGTCCACTCCGCAGATCTGAGTGTATATGAAGAACTCAGTGTCTGTTTAAGTGTTGGTCATGAATCCGGGAAATGAAATCTACTTGATAAGTAATGCTGGAAACATTGATTGTAACCATGGGGAACACACATGGATTAGACTGTTATCTCATCTTACCCGACATTAATTTCAGCTAGATTAAAGAATTGAAAGAAAAAAAACAATATACCTAATACTTATCAGCTTGAAGGAGAGGGAAACAGAAGTAAACTTAGATGATGCCAATAAAATTATTCAAAGATTTGATCACATAAAACAAACATTTTGCATTCAAAATTTTACACAAAATTAAAAGGCAAACAAAACTGAGAACATGTTTGCAATAAACACATTGAAAACATTAACATGTATTCATTTATATTTGATTGGTTCTTTATGTCATCCTATCCTTCCCTTCCCCTCTCCTTTATTTTTACCCCACCCTCTGCATTTGACAGAAATCATTTGACCTTTGAATTTCTGAGTTTGGATTTTTTCACTTAGCATGATATTCTCCATTACCGTTCATTTACTGACAAATGCCATAATTTTGTTCTTTTTTAAAAGTGATCCTGCAACTAAAAAAGAAACCCAATACTTAGGTCAAAACTACAATGAGCTACCACTTCACACCCACTAGGATGGCTATTATCAAACAACCAACCAACCAACACCAGCACCATCAAACAAAAAGTGTTTATCAAGTGTGTGGAGAAAGTGGATCCCTCATGCATAATTGATGGGAATAAGAAATGGTACACCTACCATGGAAAACATTATGGCAATTCCTCAAAGAATTCAGCAGGTAATTCCTATATGATCCAGCAATTCCACTCCTGCAGATAGATCTGAAAGCATTAAAGCAATGATTTGAACAGGTATTTGCATATCAATATTCACAGCAACATTATTTATAGTAACCAAAACATAGAAGCAACTGCAATGTTCATTGGCAGATGAATGGATAATAAAATATGACATAGAGTGGAATATTATTTATTCATCTATATAGAATGGACTATAATCCAGCTTTAAAAGAAATGAATTCTAACTTATGCTCCGATATGGACAAAACTTGAAAATACTATTATACTAATGAAATAAACCGAACCCAAAAGGATAGCTTGTATGATTTATACATATATCTGAGATCCCTAGTAGAGTCACACAAAGACAGGAAGTAGAGCAGCGGGGTGGAGAGAAGGAGGAGGAGGTGATGGATGGGCACAGAGTTTCTCTTTGAGGTGATGAAAAAGTTCTGGAGGTGGATGGTGGTGATGGTTACCTAAAAAGGGGAAGGTACTTTATGCTGAAGAATCAGACACTTATAAATGGTTAAAGTGGTAAATTCTATGTTAGGTATGTTTACCATGATAAGAAAAGAAAATCCCAGCACATCCACACCAAACTGTGTCCAATCTTGCTTCTAACTTGTGATCCTCCTGCCTCAGCCTCCTTAGTTGCTGGGATTACAGGTGTGCACCACCATGCCTGGCCATTAAAATTTTTAAATAATTTTTTTTTAAAAAGAAAGGAATAAAATAAAGAAAAGGAACAGAAAAAAAAAAACAAAGTAAAACATTAAAGCACAGTCCAGGACAAGGATCTTATAGGTGACTGAGTTCCTGTGATCCCAGAAGAAAACCAGGTTTCCCAGGATCACCATCAGTCACTGGACAGTGAGCACACTCTGAAGAGCAAGTGGTGGAAACCAAAGCAAAGTTAAGGTAGAAGTAGAAAGCAAGGACAGCAGACAATGGATGTGCATTTAAGGCTGTTGGTAAAACTCTAATCTATTTTCTGTTCTTTTCTTGCTCCTGGCACACAGGAAAAACATTTCTTAGCCCCTTGGATTTAGAAGTTGTTACTGCTTCTCCTGATGTGGCAAGAGGAAGAAGCCTGGCTTTGAGAAGAAGGTGGGCACGTCAGATTAGAGTAGCTTGCATTTCTGGGTCCCTGCATCAAGGACAGTTGCTCTAAGGAGTCACTTTAGTCTGTAGAAGACTTTGCCTAAATGAAGAAAGATTTGGGGCATTTCTGTGCTCAATTTGGGGCTGTTTATCATAGCAGCATAACCCAGCCTATTCTAACTAATGCAGATGGAGCCTTGCTGAGAGGATCAATAGGATGAACAGGGGCTTTTAAAAAAAAAAAAAACTAACCATGCAAGAATGAAAACAACCTTCCTAGTTATCATTTCTACCTATCCATTTGTTCTTTTTCCCTGAGAGAAGCCACTTGAATGTCACACTCCCTGGGAGAGGCATTCTTAAGTATAGGAAATGCTTGAAAAAAATTATGTACTGAGAATGATCCCAAAGAGATGGAGAAGAGGACTTGCCTGGTCATTCATATTTAACAGATGACAGCAGGTACGCAATTCCCAACAAAAGAGGAAAGTTTACTTTGCCTTAAGAAGAGAGACATTTCTTTCTTGGTGTCTTAGTCCATTTTGTGCTTCTATAACAGAATCCCTGACATGGGTAATTCATAAAGAACAGACATTTGTTACATTTCTGGAGGATGAAAGTTCAAGGTCAAGGAGTCCTTATTTTGCTAGGCCCTTCCTGCTGTGCCATCCCACAGTGAATATGACATAGAAAGTGGAAGAAAAAGATCAAGAGAGAAATAGGGTTGAAGAGAATGTACTTCTGTGTTACTCAAGCAAATAACACATCCTCCACATATTCTCTGCTTGTTTGGCTCTTTCTGTTTTCTGTTTTCTTTCTGTTTCTTTTTCTGTCCATCACTCCTCCAGCCGAGTCCTAGAAAGTTGCTCAGGCTGAGTGGAGAATGGTCTCCCTAGGGGCTGGGGTGAGGACAGGTGAAGGGACCTTCCTGTGTCCTTTTCTCTCTCCCTAAGCCTCATCTTAAAATGGACAAATGAGTACCAGGGCTGTCTCTCCCATCCCTACCTCCAGGACTCATGCCTGGGCTCCATGCACACAGGGTGGGGGTCTTGCCAGGTACTGCTGCTCCCTGCGTGAGCTGCAACTTAGACACAGTCTGTTCTAAGGAAATAGGAAAAGTGCATAATGAAACAGAATGATAGACAAAATCCCTGACAGAGCTCTCTCTCCTTCTTTCTCTCCCTGTTACCCTCTCCTTGTTTTTCCCTCTCTTATATATTCTGTTCTTTCATTACGGCTTTGCCTCTATACTTTTTAATATCCCTCAAAAGACATTTTCTTATTTACTCCCTTTTTCTCTACTTCATTCTGACTTTTCACACCAGCTGTCTTGGAATGTTGGATCAGACCTCAGGTGAACCAATTCTGTAGAGAAATGAGCTCCGTTGTATCCTCAGTACTTGAAACAGTATTTATCCTACCACTGCTACTCAATAAACATTTGCTGAATCAATAAATGGAATGAGGGGAAAATAATAATTTAGTCTAGGTTAACTATCATAAACCAAAAGAACAGTGTAGATATTTCATGAGTAGAAGTATGAATGGCTTATCCCCAAATAACAAGTGCAAATTTATGAAACCCTACATGTAGCAGAATCTGTACGTCGAATCTTAATTAATATCACACTACCAATTTTATTCAAATTATACTTTAGTAGTCATGATAATTTGAATAACATTGAATATTCAATACTAAATCAATATGTTGAAACTTAATTGGAATATATCCTCACTACTTTCCCCATTTGATATGATTGTTATGCTCAAGTTATGTTTTCTTTTCCTTCACAGCTATGATACACAATAAACTACAAACAAAATAAAAAGTACTAGCAAGGTGCAATGACACATGCCTGTAATCCTACTGGCTTGGGAGGCTGAGACCAGAGGAAGACAACTTCAAAGCCAGCCTCAGCAAATTAGCAAGCCTCCGAGCAACTCAGCAATGCCTATCTATAAATAAAATATAAAGCAGGGATGGTGCTGAGGCTGGTGCTCAGTGATTAAGTGCCCCTGGGTTCAATGCCTGTTTTTTATATCTAGATATATATCTGTATATCTATCTCTATATATACAGAACATTAGGACAAAGTATGAAATGTTCCAGATTTTGCACCTGTGAAATTATTCTCTCTGAAAAGTTCACACTGTAAGTCAGGAAATGCAAGGACTCTAGAAAACAGGCATAACTCATGAATCATATTATTTTCCCAAAATAAATAATAAAAAACCACTAGCTGGAGCTGGAGCTATGACCCAGCAGTAGCCTGACATGTGTGAGGCACTGGGTTCGGTTCTTAGCACTGCATATAAATAAATAAAATAAAGGTCTGTCACAACTAAAAAGCAAAACAAAACTGTTTATAAACAATTTGAGGGCATTTTGTCCTAAAAAGGAAGATATGAAAAAAGTCTCTAAAGTAGTGGCCACAAGTGAAAAGAATACTTAATATTACCACATGAGAATCCAGAAAATATATGCATTGTTGCATAAATATATAAATACCAAGAGAAATACAGTTTTGGATGATCCCAGTATGAGTCCATGAAGTAGAACTCATTTCATCCTGTAAACAATAATTCATTTTCTTACTGACTCCTTGAAAAGATTTTTCTCTCCAGAAAAAAAAAAATCACACCCACTATCTGTTGGTCTCTTGAGGTTATAGCTGTTAGTGAATTTCAGTGAGCCTTCAGGTCAGTCAGAATTAGTTAAAAGCATTTAAAGAAGTAACTCTACAATAACAATTAGAATATATAAACAAGGGAAGGGTGTAGAGAACAGTGGTTGTGCACATGCTTAGCATATGCAAGGCTTCCAGTTGGATCTCAACCAGCACACACACACACACACACACACACACACAGACACACACACACACATGTTTATGTGTAAATATCATTCATTCTACCAGAATGACCTTTGAGGAAATGGCCATATCAAAATACAAGCATCAATACATAGAAACCGATTGAACTAGATATTTATTGAAGCATAATCTTAGTTACAACAGTCTGATAATAACGTGGATGCCCATAACAGGGAAATGCATGACTAGACTGTTGTTTCATGTGCTAAGGAAACTTAGTATCTCTTCAAAACAGATGACAACACTACAGTATTAAAAGAGAAGAATCTCCTGATGCATTTCAAACTCAAGGAATACAACAATGTGAACTCATTAATATCAAAAAATGGCATCTGTTTTCATCATTTATCAAATTCAAACAGAGTTCTGTTGAGTAATAAGCAAATATATAGCGTCTCAACAAGTCAAACTGTGTGTAAAACCACCGCTCTCTGCCATAATTTCACCAAAGCCCTTTTCATCTCATGGTTTCGCAGGCTGTAGATAAGGGGATTCAGCAGGGGTGTGAGCAATGTGTAAGCCAAAGACATCAGTTTCTTGGTTACTGGTGAGTAGCTGGATTTGGGCTGTAAATAAGTCATACTGGCTGTGCCATAGAAGAGGATGACTGATGTGACATGAGAGGCACAGGTGGAAAAGGACTTTTGCCTCCCAGTTGATGGCATCTTCAGGATGGCAAAGAGAATTCTAAGATAAGACAAGAGTATCAACAAGAAAGGAAGCAATATAATCAAAATGGTGCCTTTGAAGGCATAGATTTCAAACAAGGAAATTCTCTCAGATTTGCACATACCAGTTCCAGCACTGCTGGGGTTTCACAAGATATATGATTAATTACATTAGGGCCACAAAAGGGAAAACTGAATACCCATGAGGTCTGCAGAATATCCACCATTATCCCTGAGACCCATGAGAACATGACTAATTTCAAAAACACCCTCAACTCAAAGTGGATCAAGGAACTTGATATCAAATCAGAGACATGGCGTCTGATAGAAGAAAAAGTTGGCTATGATCTACATACTGTGGAGTCGGGCTCCAAATTCTTCAATAGGACACCCATAGCACAAGTGTTAATAACTAGAATCAACAAATGGGACATACTCAAACTAAAAAATTTTTTCTCAGCAAAAGAAACAATAAGAGAGGTAATAGGGAGCCTACGTCCTGGGAACAAATCTTTACTCCTCACACTTCAGACAGAGCCCTAATATCCAGAATATACAAAGAACTAAAAAAATTAGACAATAAGATAACAAATAACCCAATCAACAAATGGGCCAAGGACCTGAACAGAAATTTCTCAGAGGAGGACATACAATCAATCAACAAGTATATGAAAAAATGTTCACCATCTCTAGCAGACAGAGAAATGCAAATCAAAACCACCCTAAGATACCATCTCACTCCAGTAAGATTGGCAGCCATTAGGAAGTCAAACAACAACAAGTGCTGGCGAGGATGTGGGGAAAAGGGTACTCTTGTACATTGCTGGTGGGACTGCAAATTGGTGCGGCCAAGTTGGAAAGCAGTATGGAGATTTCTTGGAAAGCTCGGAATGGAACCACCATTTGATCCAGCTATTCCCCTACTAGGTCTATTCCCTAAAAACCTAAAAAGAGCACACTTTAGGGACACTGCTACATCCATGTTCATAGCAGCACAATTCACAATAGCAAGACTGTGGAACCAACCTAGATGCCCTTCAATAGATGAATGGATAAAAAAAAAATGTGGCATTTATACACAATGGAGTATTACTCTGCATTAAAAAATGACAAAATCATAGAATTTGGAGGGAAATGGATGGTATTAGAGCAGATTATGCTAAGTGAAGCTAGCCAATCCCTTAAAAACAAATGCCAAATGTCTTCTTTGATATAAGGAGAGTAAATAAGAACAGAGTAGGGACGAAGAGCATGAGAAGAAAATTAACATTAAACAGGAATGAGAGGTGAAAGGGAAAGGGAGAGAGAAGGGAAATTGCATGTAAATGGAAGGAGACCCTCAGGGGTATACAAAATTACATACAAGAGGAAGTGAGGGGAAAGGGGGAAAAATATAAGGGGGAGAAATGAATTACAGTAGAGGGGGTAGAGAGAGAAGAGGGGAGGGGAAGGGGGAGGGGGGATAGTAGAGGATAGGAAAGGCAGCAGAATACAACAGACACCAGAATGGCAATATGTAAATCAATGGTTGTGCAACTGATGTGATTCTGCAATCTGTATACGGGGTAAAAATGGGAGTTCATATCCCACTTGAATCAAAGTGTGAAATATGATATATCAAGAACTATGTAATGTTTTGAACAACCAACAATAAAAATTAATTTAAAAAAAACACCCTCTTGTTCATAATCATGGGGAAGGTCAGAGGATGGCAGATGGCAGCAAATCAGTCATAAGCCATTGCCCCTAGGAGAAAACATTCATTCACACCAAAAAGAAGGATGAAATACATCTGTGCAAAACATCCCACAAAAGAAATTGTAGTTTGGTCCATGGTCAAGATCACTAGCATTTCAGGCATGATGGCCGCACTGAAATTCACTTCCACCACAGATAAATTCTGCATGAACAGGTACATGGGGATGTGGAGGGTCTGGTCCAGCAAGATGGCAGCTATGATGATGGCATTTCCCATCAGGGTAACCAAATAAATTACCAAGAAAACACCAAAGATCTGCTCTTGGAGTTTAGGAGAATCAGAGAAGCCCAAGAGGATGAATTCAACCACAGAGCTTTGATTTTGTGTTTTCATTGCAGTACAAAAGCCCTATATTGTTTCTGTAGACATGATCAAAGAATAAAGTCACAGTCCAGAGGCTAGGAGTAGCAGCCTGCATTCAGCATGGAAATTCTGGCAGAGGATGAAAAGAGGAACCCATGTTCCAAAAAACTTATGTTGGAACACTTGGAGAATGGCAAAATACTAAGATTAACAATATTACTTAATCTGTCAAATATAAAGTAAAAGTGAACAATTCTTAAAAATCTGGTCTTAAAATTCAAAATGCTATCAAGTTTCTATCACAACTTGTATGCTATGTACTTTTAAGGTAAACATACCCTGAAAGTATATAAATATTTTCTAACACAAATTCTAATCCCATATTACCACAGATATCCTTCTCTTTATTCAATTGTTGTAAATATAACAATGAAGACTACAGAAAATAAAATGTGATAAAGTAGACAAATAGGAAAAAGCTAATCCAAATTTTTTACAGTAATTCATAAGAGTGAATTTTATGTAAATCTACTTAAATATTCATTGTATCAAGACAAATAGAACTTTGTGTGACATTGATGTTTGACAATATTCCACAGGAATACTCAGGGAGGGTTGTATTTTAAATGCACCTGTCTCAGGTAACACCTCTAGACCATGTAAATTGGTTTTGGGCTTATTAACTTCTTATTAATGTCTGGCCAAATCTATTGGGATTTACTGGGATGTGAAATTTTTAGCCCCAAAAATCCAAGACTCATCCTTGTGACCATTATGATTTAAGGACAAGCCCACTTTTTGGTCATTCTGAGGCTACAATTTCAAAGTTTCCACTCTTTCCCACTCTTTCTCTCTCTTTCCTTCTCCAGTCTCATCAAGCACATCATGACTCATTAATTATTCAACAAGCTCTGATGGACCTACCATTTTCTAAACTCTGCAATATAAGCAATTCAGTATAGACCAAATCTCAATAGAAACCTAAGCACACTACCTAAAACAACTATGATCTTCACCACTAAGCTACATAAAATAGTACCCCATTAAGCCCCCAAACTCTCTAGCTCTACAACCCTCACATATTGCCATGTATTTTTCCATTTTTATCAATTGACATTATATACACATTTATACAAATATCATTCCCACAACAGTATAATCCCTGAAGCAAAGCTTTTGTTTGCATTTTAGTATCTACACAATGCCCCCAACAATCCCCAGCTCATTACACATGTTAAAATAATAACTTTAAAGAAATAAATGGAATATATTAGGAAAATTAAACTCTAAAAAATAGTGTCTAAAAGCGAAGCCAGTACAGAGCACAATTGGAAAACAAATAGCAAGTAATAACAAGGGCTTTAGACAATTTAAATAAGAGAAAGATTACATGTGGATGGGGAGCTGGAGAGGACAACCACAGTCACTGGATGCTGTGGGTGGAAGGGCTGGTAAGTGGGAGGAAAAAAGGCACCGGGCAGGACACACTTGCTCAAGTCAGAGGTCCCTGATGGCAATGGGACTAGATGGAGCCCACTGTGTCTTCTGTGATGTTCTGAAAACCAGGGGATATTCAGCAGGGAGATGAGGAAGCCAGCAGGACAGAGAATCCCAGTGAGCTGACGGTATATGGTGTCTTCAGTGCAGCTCTGTAGGGCATGAGCGACAGCAGAAGGCAAATTGCTTCATTCCTGAGTTGGACCAGAGACATATTATCCAAAGCCTATATAAGCCATGATAATTATATGTTTTTTCAATAGCAAAAACTCTCTTAAAATTAAAAAATATACTGTGTAGGACAAAATAATCAAAACTCAATTCAAATGGCTATAATAATAAATAAATTAAATGTGTACTGAGTTCCACATGTTAGAAACTGGATAGGTTTTAAAATTTACAAATTTGGAGTATTATTTTAAAATAGAAAACATTTATAATGCTGATTAAAAGCATGTTTTGAATAAAATTATGTTTAAAAACCCAGTATGATAACTAGAGTTGACAACAGCTAACTGCACAAATCAAAAACTTGTTGAAGAGGATTTTAAGTGTTCCACACAAAGAAATGATAAACATCTGAGGTTATAGAAATGACAATTGCATTTATCTGATCATTAAGATTGTGTGCATACATTAGAATGGTACAGAATATATCATGAACATTTGCAATTACCATGTGTCAATTAGAAACAAAACCTATACTTCAAGAACAAAACAAAACTAAGATAGTCACAATTGACCACAAATGTTGCTCCCTCTTTTCATTTGCTCATTATTATATCCAAATTCTTCATGATTGTAAATATGAGATGCACTTTTTCTGAACAAAATAAAAAGGAAACTGACAAAACATCAAACTAAAACATCTGATTCAAATATTCAGTCATGCCTACTGATCCCTGAGCACTGAGGCATGTCTTCAACAGCATCACCCGCTCTTACTGAGAACACTCAATGAAAAAAACCACTAACAGTCACACAAGCAGAAGCCACACTATCTTACCTATGGGCATTGACTGTGACGTTTACATGCTACATTATCAGCACTCTCACCACTTATTAAAATACACCTGCTTGTAAATGCAATTTAGTGATTGAGTGCACTGATTTTTAACCTCCTATGACATAGAATCATGTGCCCCAGAGAATCCCTCTGGAGAGAATTTTGAATGCTTCCCACAGAACTTCTCATATTTTGTATGAGAGCCACAGAGACTTGAACCTAGTCCCTCAGGGAAGAACGCTCAAGAGAACACACATGAAAATATTATCTTACTAAGAGAAGGAAAATGAAAAACATGGAATGCCAGTTCTCAATGTGTCCATGAGGACTAAGGGCCTTGTACACAGAGGCTCAAATCCAATGTGATATCTCCCAGTAGATTTTTGTGTAATCAGAGCATGAATGAATGTTGTAAACAGGGAAAAAGGGAGGAGTCAGGGGAGTTGTGAGCAAAGGCAGGTGGCAGATGAAGAATTCAACTGGACAGAATGCACAGTTTGGGCAATGGTGGGAATTAAGTAAAGCAAGAAGATTGAAGCCTCTGAGATTTAAGTCTGGATACTCCTGAGCCCTGAACTTGCATATTTTCCAGAAGAAATAGAGAGCCACTGATATTTTTGAGAGAAGGCATCATTACAGTTGATTTCATGCATAGACCTTCTTGACTAGAGTAAAAAGATCTGGACTGGTTGATAGGACTTGGAGCACATCACTGAACTTCTCTGCCTTCTTTACTTTCTATGTAAAGGGAAAACATTGTTATTATTCTCTCAATGTATACATGAGGATCAGGGACTCTGGGCTTGGTATAAAGTGGCTAGGGCATTGAAGAAAACCACATGCTGTGTTTCAGAAGAATACAGGGCTGGATGAACCTACAGACAACGTGCCTGGACCAATGTTCTCCTTTTGTATTTCTCCTCTCTGATTTCTAGGAGAAGCATACCTCTCAAGACTGTTCTCTCCTCCTTGGAGCAATAAGGCTACCAATAACGCTTAGAGATACATTCTCTTTAATCTGTGTCCAGTGAGAAACATAACACTAACCTAAGAGAATGGTTTTCATTTACAGAATCCAATCCAAGGACCCTTCCCAAGTCATTCACTATAGTCATTCTCCAGGAGAAGGGCCCGCTGTGTGTAGTGTGCTTTCCTTATTCACACCCCATACAATCCTACAGGGCCCCCTGATGGACCACCATGTTATATGTCCAGATGCCATTGACTGTATCACAGGTGTACACACTTTGTGTGAAGTCATAGTCATGTAGACAAACAATCATCATGTTTTTGCCTGTAGTTTACATTTCCTTGAAAAGTGTGTGAATAAAATTTCAGACACATGTTGAGATAATAAAAAGTCATAATATTCATCTTTATCTCGATTTCAAAGCTATTATATCATTGATACATAGTAGTACAAATATAGAGACCATACCCCAGTATACTCCAAGTCTAAGAAAGTCAATACATAGCAAAGGAATATATATGGGAAGATTAAACTACTATTATATTATTTAATAAATGATAATGAGACTAAACATGGGATAAAAAGAACACATTTTATATCCTTCAGAGTACATTTCATCACAAAATATAAATGGAAACTTTACAAAATCTGACTTCTTTTTTCCAAAAGAAAATCTCAATAAATTTCAAAATCTTATTAATAGAAATAGAATTCCTTGCAATCAAACTGAAAAAGAATAAAAAGAAATAATAAAAACTAGTCTTTCCACACCGCAGTATGCATGCCACCTTCCCTGCCATTGGGGCTCAGTTTTCCTCCCAAGAGACAGGCAGCCATAAGCACTTGGGAGATATTTTACCATTATGGATTGCTTTAGAGATACATCACAAGGTGACATAGACCATTCTTGCTTTGACAGTGACTTTGAAAAACTAAAGAAATATGAAAGTAAATTACTTTTGACAAGTAAAGTGATAACCCTGAAGAGAGAATAAATAAGGATATAGAAAAGAGAAATTTGAAATTTGGAGTACAAAAAAGAGAGAATATTATCTTATTGACAAGGAAAATGAAAAAAAAGCAAAAATTTCTCCAGATAAACACCTTGTAGAGAATAGTATTATGCAAACCATTTCTTCAGGATCCAAAAAAAAAAAATTATGTGATGCTGCAATAGGAACTAAAACACACTTGCCCGTTCCAAATAGAATTCCAAAAACTGTAAAAGAAGGTGAGGAGAATTACTATACAGATGAACAGGAAAATACTGATGATGGACACAAACATCATAAGAGGTCCAAGTCAGCTAAACCATCTAATAACTCCAAATACAAACATGAGAAAAAAGAATTTCAAGGTTAGTTCCTCTCCCTCTTTTTCTTTGTCTTTGCCTTCCTCCTCTTGAAGTCCAGACTGTTCAGATGATGTCTCTGATAAATTCTTTATCAACTCCAGATGATCAGCCCTGTTCCATCTTTTGAGTTGAATACACCAAATGACCAAAAAGTCAAAGTTCAAAGGCAAGAAAATGGGAGTCAAGAGGCAGATGAAGATGTTGAGGTTTTAAAAAATGATTCAAGGTATTTGAAAGCAGCCAAGAAAGTGAAAGAAAAACATGGGCCTGCTGTTGTCCCAAAGTCATCAGTGTTCAATTGTGATTTAGACCACAATGTCTTACATGTCACAATGAACCTGAATCATCTTTTAAAATCTTTTCTGCAAATAAATAAAAAGGGACCACAAAAACTTCATTGTGATCAACCCTCAGTAGTATCTAGGAAAAACTACTCTTTCACAAGAGAAGAGATGAGACAGATTGATCAGGAAAATCAAAGACTTTTGAAAGAACTGTCAATGCAGGCTGAAAAATCAGAAAACAAAAGTACAATCCCCATTGATCAACCCTCTAAGTTATGTTATAGTGCTCTCAATACCAGAAGGAGCAACAAAAGTTTGAAAGAGAAAATGTGGCTTTATTGAAAAAACTTGAAACTATGAAGCCAGCAATGGGTATGAAATACTCAGAACAGCTAATGGACTACCATTGCAATATGTGATCATCTCCTCCTGAGTTCACCATCCTCTAGAAGACTAAGAACATCCACTTCACCAATGCAGCCTATTAAGAGAAGTTTCCAGGACATCCAGTGCTAATAGTGGTCTCAGTTGTAAGACTGAGCAATTAGTTTTGGACACACCCAGTGGCCTATTGCTATGACTTAACCCCCAAAGTCTGCACTGCTTAGTTATAAAACATTATTACTTTAAACATCATTCATCTAATTTTTTTCTTTTTCTTATTTAAATTTATTCATTTACTTTAATTTGTTATATATGATAGCAGAGTGCATTTTGATTCATTGTACACATTTGCAGCACAACTTTTCATTTCTCTGGCTGTACATGATGTAGCGTGGCACTCTATGTGCAGTCATACATGTATATAGGGCAATGATGTTCATCCCATTTCACCATCTTTCCTGCTCCCATACCCTTTCCCCTTCCCTCCGTATTCATACAATTTTTATTGACATATTTTTGTATATTACTATATTTAACTATGTTAATATCTAAATACTTTTTTCCAGCAATTTAAACTATATAACAGTGAGTTAATTTATTGTTTGTGATTCAATGCAAAATTGTTGTCAAAAAGACAATTTAATGAAAAAACAATGTATACTATGAGTGATTTTATATAAAATGTTTGTGGATTTATTAGAAAATGGTAGTAATGCATGTTTATTTTCTCAGCATAGAAATTGATTCAGTTGTCCTGTTGATAAAACAGTAATGACAGTATCATTGCATATTAGACCCAAGCTATTCACCATGCAGTTCTCATTTTATGTTATTTTCTTTTCTTACAAGCTTTAAACCATGAGCTTACCTCTTATTTTATTTTGTTTTCTATTTGCTTTAGAACTTGTATGGTGAATCACAACCTGATTTATGAGAGTTACACTTTGTTATGAGACATCCTGAAATTTGTTTTTATGGATGGAACTAACTGATTTAGATTTGATGTGCAGATCAGATTGAGAGAAGCTTGTACTGGGACAATCCTTATAATTTTGCCAGAAGTACCCAGAACTTCTGTGTAAATGCACTGTTAGATCTTAAAAATTCTATTAGCCATTCCAAATTCTCTCATATTGGGAATATCAGAGAGTTCAACGTAAAAGCTTGTCTTTTGTTTTCTCATACATTTAGGTAAAATAGTATTAATGATTTTGACAAGGGTGGTGGGCTTTAGATTTACAGTCTACTTCCTTGAGACTAATTTAAATGCAGACCAAATCAGCTGTATCATGAACAAACACAAGGGGTTTTTTGTTTATTTTTTTTGTTTTGTTTTGTTTTTGATCAGTTAAATAGCAACACCAGTTTGAAGAGTCAATAAAACAGGTAATAAGGTATGTCACAACAGTGTGTTAAATGATACTGTTATATTTCTTTAAGAGAGAAATAGAGATTTTGAAAAAAATCAGAAATCCTTCAAATGAAGAAAACAATAGACCAAATAAAAAACTCAATAGAAAGCATCACCAACAGACTAGATCACTTGGAAGATAGAACATCAGATCATGAAGACAAAGTATACAATCTGGAAAATAAAGTTGACCACACAGTGAAGATGGTAAGAAACCATGATCAGAACATCCAAGAATTATGGTATAACATCAAAAGACCAAATCTAAGAGTTATTGGGAGAGAGGAAAGCACAGAGTATCAAACCAAAGGAATGCACAATCTCTTCAATGATTAATATCAGAAAATTTTCAAAACATGAACAATGAATTGGAAAATCAAGTACAAGAGGCTTATAGAACACCAAAACTACAAAATTACAACAGATCTACGCCAAGGCACATTATAATGAAAATTCCTAGGATACAGATAAGTATAGACTCTTTAGGCCACAAAAGAGAGGAATCAGATTACATATTGGGGAAGACCATTTCATATCTCAGCAGATTTTTCAACCCAAACAGACACTACAGAAATACAGAAGAAATTGTTTTGAAAACTTGTACTCCAATAAAATAGAAAATATTGAAGGCATCAACAAATTTCTAGAGTCATATAATTTGCCCAAATTGAATCAGGATGATATACACAATTTAAACAGATCAATTTCAAGCAATGAAATAGAAGACACCATCAGAAGCCTACCAACCAAGAAAAGTCCAGGACTGATGAATACACAGCTGAGTTCTACAAGACCTTTAAAGAAGAACTAATACCAATACTCTTCAAATTATTTTGTGAAAATAGGGAGCACTTCCAAACTCATTCTGTGAGGCCAATATCACCCTGATTCCAAAACCAGGCAAAGACACATCAGAGAAAGAAAACTTCAGATCAATATCTCTAATAATCATAGATGCAAAAATTCTCAATAAAATTCTGGCAGATAGAATACAAAAACATATCAAAAAATAGTACACCACAATCGAGTGGGATTTATCCCAGGGATGCAAGGTTGGTTCAACATATGAAAATCAATAAATAGACTTATTAATAGACTTAAAGATAAGAATCATATGATTCTTTAAATCAGATGATTATCTCAATAGATACAGGAAAAGCCTTCAACAAAATACAGCACCCCTTCATGTTCAAAACACTAGAAAAAATTAGGGAAAACAGGAACACATCTTAACATCATAAAAGCTATCTATGCTAAGGTCCAGGTCAACATCATTCTAAATGGAGAAAAATTGAAAGCATTCCCTCTAAAAACTGGAACAAGACAGGGATGGACTCTTTCAACACTTCTATTTAACATAGTTCTTGAAACATTGTCCAGAGCAATTAGAAAAATGAAATAAATTAAAAGGATACAGATAGGAAAAGAATGATATGATTCTATACCTGGAAGACACAAAAAAATCCACCATAAAACATCTAGAAATTGTAAATGAATTCAGCAAAGTAGCAGGATATAAAATCAACACATATAAATCAAAGGCATTTCTGTACAATGTGACAAATCGTCAGAAAGAGAAACTAGGAAAACTACCACATTTATAATAGCCTCAGAAAAATAAAATACTTGGGAATCAACTTAATTAAAGATGTGAAAGACCTCTAAAATGAAAACCACAGATTGCTGAGGAAAGAAATCAAAGAAGACCTTAGAAGATGGAAAGATCTCCCTTGTTCTTGGATAGACAGAATTAACATTGTTAAAATGACCATACTATCAAAAGCACTATATAGAAATTAATGCAATTCCAATCAAAATCTCAATGGTATTCCTCATAGAAATAGAAAAAGCAGTCATGAAATTCATCTGGAAAAATAAGAGACCCAAAACAGCTAAAGTAATCCTTAGCAAGAAGAGTGAAGCAGGTGGTATCACTATACCAGAGCTTAAACTATACTACAGAGCAATAGTAACAAAAACAGCACGGTATTGTCACCAAAACAGACCTGTAGACCAATGGTACAGAGTAGAGGACACAGAGACAAACCCACATAATCACAGTTATCTCATATTAGACAAAGGTGCCAAACACATATATTGGAGAAAAGATAGCTTCTTCAACAAACAGCGCTAGGAAAATTGGAATCCATATGCAACAAAATGAAATTAAGCTCCTCTCTCTAACCATGCACAAAACCCAAGTCAAAGTGCATCAAGGACCTAGGAATTAAACCAGTGACACTGTGCCTATTAGAAGAAAAAGTAGGCCCAAATCTCCATCATGTTGGATTAGGCCCCGACTTCCTTAATAAGACTCCTATAATGCAAGAATTAAAATCCAGAATCAATAAATGGGATGGATTCAAACTAAAAGCCTTCTTCTCAGAAAAAGAAACAAACAATGAAGTGAATAGAGAGTGAACAGAACGGGAGCAAATTTTTATCGCATACACATCAGATAAAGCACTAATATCTAGAATATATAACAAACTCAAAAAACACCAAAAAAAAAAAACCCAATCAATAAATGGGCAAAGGACCTGAAAAGACACTTCTCAGAAAATGATATACAATCAGTTAACAAATGTATGAAAAAAATGTTCAGTATCTCTAGCAATTAGAGAAATGCAAATCAAAACTAGTCTAAGATTTCATCTCACTCCAGTCAGAAAGGCAGCTATCAAGAATACAAACAACAATAAGTGTTGGCAAGGATGTGGAGGAAAAGGCACACTCATACACTGTTGGTAGGACTGCAAATTGGTGCAGCCAATATGGAAAGCAGTTATGCAGAATCCTTGGAAAACTTGGAATGGAACCACCACTTGACCCATCTATCCTACTCTCCAGTCTATACCCAAAGGACTTAAAAACAGCATACTACAGGGACACAGAAACATCAATGTTTATAGCAGCACAATTCACAATAGCTAAACTGTGGAATCAACCCAGATGCCCTTCAGTAGATAAATGGATAAAGAAAATGTGGTATATATACACAGTGAAACATTACTGAGCATTAAAAGAGAATAAAATAGCATTTGCAGGTAAATGGATGGAGTTGGAGAATATAATGCTAAGTGAAGTTAGCCATTCCCAAAAACCCAAACGCCAAATGTTTTCTCTGATATGGGGATGCTAACTCATAATGAGGATGGTGGGGAACATGGGAGGAATATAGGAACTCCAGATAGGGCAAAAGGGAGGAAAGGGAAGGAAGGGGGCATGGAGGTAGGAAAGATGGTGGAATGAGATGGACATCATTACCCTAAGTACATTTATAAAGACACAAATAGTATGACTCTACTTTGTGTACAACCAGAGATATGAAAAATTGTGCTCTATAAGGGTAATATGAATTGTAATACATTCTGCTATCATATATAACAAATTAAAATTTTAAAAATAAATTTTAAAAAATGCAAAAATATAAATTTCAGCTACTCTTTATGGGGTCTGAAAACAACTAAAATATAAACAAAAAGAGAAATAAATTTTACATTTGTTGAGGCTATTACCATAAATATTACCTAATTTTTCTGTTTTTTGCTTTGGTTTGGCTTATTTGACTGATTTATGGAAATATTGTTGCCAGTCTCAGAATTAAAAGAGTACCTACTTTAATGGAATTGTTAGTGGCAATCGGCTATAATGTAGTTGACATTTGACATTTGAATATTTTTCTGTCAATCTATAAGCTCTTATTTCATACCAAATATGATATTTTACAGTTATCACTGTTTTTCATTACCAGCCTTTTCAGTATACCTTTACAATGTATAAGAAAGTTTTCATATTAAATGATAAGTCTTTATTTACCATGAGTTTTCTCTAGCCATGGCAATTTTTCTTTTTTAGTTTTCAGTGCTTAAGCTCCGTGACATGTATGCTGCTCTTCCTTTTCTCAGAAGCTTTAGCAGTAAGGCAGATGACATCTTACTAACCATTAATTCATAATTTCTTGGCCTTACTTTATATTCATAGATTTTTTTGTCAGGATATGGCACATACAGTGTGAGAACAATGGAATTTAAAAATTCTCAAGAACACAACTTGGCTATGAGGATTTTCTGCTGCTTTCTTTGGTTCACAATGTTCTTTGACATTATTTGATGCTTGGTTCTGGTGAACAAGATTTTATATCTGCTGTCTCTATAAGCTTTAGCTGTACTAAACTGAGGTTTTGTTTTATTTGGTTTTTTAACTTATTGCACTTTTACTGTTTGTTTACAAACTTTACTTTAAGGATAAGATAATGCTGAATTTAAAACTCATCATTTGGACATTTACCCAAAGTACTGGGGATTTAACCCAGGGGCACTTTGCTACTAAGCTACATTCCCAGCCCTTTGGCTTTTTTATTTTGAGACAGGGTCTCACTCAGTTGCAGAGGGCTTCACTAAATCACTGAGGTGGCCCTCTAACTTGCAATCCTCCTGTCTCAGTCTCTCAAGCTACTGGGATTACAGGTGTGCACCACCATGCCCAGCTAAATACTAACTTAATGACTTTTAGTGTTTATTACTTTGAAATGGAAAGTTTAAGTATTGCTAATAACAAGGACTTGACTTAAAGTAAAAGTTTGGAAGAGCAATAATTCTTTTTAAACATAATTATGATTTTGTTGTCATGGTTGCACATACATGATGAATTGAATAAGAATTGGAAAATTAGTATTCTCTGATTTAAGCCCCAGAACTTTGAAGTTGTAAGAGCTTACGGGGCATTTTTTAGTGAAGAACTCATGAGTACATTAGTCTCTTCATTTTCAAGAATATAGAGTAAAGGATGATCTGGCACTGTTTTGTATTTGGTTGACTTGCACTTTTTATGCATACTTTGAAGATTTAGATTTACAACTAGAAAGTATACCAGTCCAAGTTCTAGTTATGAGGTCAGATTCTTATTGAGAATTATTTTTATTTCTGTCAAATATTAAACTATTGTTGCCTCCTTTTTAATTACATGCTGTGAAAGATTTTGAACTATTAAAATTGGTTTTGAAATGGTAGTTCTCATCTCATATTTTCCCTATTTTCTTTTTCAACTTCCATAGAAAGCTTCCTTCTTGGCTTCTACTCTAACATTTTCTGATTTGCTTATTTAAAACAAAAAGGGAAACTAAAGTCTTAAAAGCAGAGAAAACAAGCTTAAAATAGAGTATAAACTCTTGTTCTAATTTGAATAACACACATGTATAGACATCACTATTTTTACATCCATCAGAAATATCAGAAGGAATGTACATCACCAATTTAGAATAATTATTCCGTGGAATGGACTGGGGATGAGAGTTACTTTTGAGAGAATTTGGGGAGATGAGAGTTTGAGAGTTTCGGAGAAAGCCTTTTGCATTTTGTTTGTTTATTCATCTAGTTCTTGGATTTATTACTTCGTATTAAATAAAAGCTAATTTTTTATTGGAAGTGAAGTTCTGGTTTTTAAATAACAAGTTAAAGATGTCACTGTGCTCCAAGAAATTACCCCAAAGAACAATGAGATATTTGAATCTAAATGTCATATTTTTTTAAAACAGCACATATTTTAACCTAAATTACAACATGGGAGAGGAACAGTCAGATACAGTGAGAAAATAAGAGGCATGTGATTCAAAAGGGATGCTTCATGAGCAGTTCGGCCTCCTCCTCCAGAGCTGTGGTTCCAAAGTGTGAGCCCCAGGTCGGCAGCATCAGCACGCAACCAGACCCCACCACAGATCTGCTGCAAGACACACTTTGTGTGGAGCCCAACCCTCTGGCTTAGCATCAGTCAGATTCTTGAAGGGGTTAAAATATACTGTTCTGATGTTCAGTATTTAAATTAAAGGCTCTTGAAAAACAGCAGATGCAGAAGATCACACTGAACTTCACACTGATTCTGAAAAACAGAAGGTAAAATTCCCATGTGGACATACAGCATCCTTACCCTCAAGGACGTTAGTCAAGACCAAAATAACTCCATACAACTATTGTTAAAATAACTCACATTTTAAGCCATACAGAATTCCTTGTAATAAAACTGAAAAGAATAAAAAATAATGTAACTGTTTCTTCAAAAGTTATCATGATTGCCCAATTCAATGTATAACTAATCAACTTTGCTTCTCTGGTTAGTCTTTGTGAGAGTTTTCTGATATCTATTTCCAATCTATTTCCATCAATTTAATGTTCAGATGCAGACAGAACCCTATAAGTATGAAGGCGTGTTTTTTCTGCTTCTGCATTCTGATGTATGCTAAATTTTGGAATCATTGTAGTGACCATAATCGCTTGTTTAGAGCTATGAGAACTGCTTAAGAAGGTTGGTAGTAAAGACTTCCCCAGACATGTTTTAAAACAGAAGAGAAGCAGGTGGGCATGGATAACCAAAGGATCACATTGTCCAACTGTAGTTTTAGAAAGCTATCTTGTTAGTAAGGTAATATGGTATATGTGAGTTCTAATCATCTAATGGCAGGGGAGCAGTAGAAGAAAAAACTAACTCATGGTTAGTATGAAGATTTACACTGTATTGTACAGCAAAGCTTCTCAAACTTTAAAGTGTGTCCAAGTCACCTGGGGATCTAATTTAAAAGCACATTGGAATTCATGGAATCTGGCTCAAGATGGAGCTCCAAGTTCGTAAAGAATGTTTTTGTGTTCTTCAAGGCAATTTATGCTGCCTTGAAACATAGCCTGTCCCTTTCTCTAACCAAACACCTTACAGATAACTTGCTCAAGAAAGAACACACTCTTATCAAAATGGGAGATGATTAAAAGGCCCCACATCACAGTAATGGGAAAGGAGGGAAGAAACAAGAAAGGCAATCAACACAGAAAGAACATTCACTAATACAGCACAGAGCGGATGTAAATTGTCCCCAAAAACGTGTCTAAAGATATTTAAAAGCTTATAAAGTAACTGTCTCTATGGAAGAAAATCATGAAATAAAAACTATGCCTGCTCAGGAGGATGCAGCAAAACAAACGAAACTTGTAGCACTTTCATGGACAGATTTCAGGAAGATGATAGATTTTAAAATGTCAAATACAACGTTGATAGCAAAGATGTTGATAAAGACAGAAGATACTGAAGTAAGGGCTAAAGACAGCAAAGAATTTTGAACAAAATAAAATGAAAATGAGTCATTAGAATAAAAACTGGAGATTGGGAAGCTAACAAAAAGGTCCAGTGCATACTTAATTGATGTTCCTACAAAAGCAAAACACACTTAAAGTATTGACTTGAGGAATGGAGATTTGCATAGACTCCATCTTACAAAGTGTTACAAGAAGGAAATTATAGAGAAAGATAAAGCTCTTCAAACAGTGTCTATAATTAAAAAGCTAAAATTTGTGACAGATGTTTCTGATTTTGACTATTATAACAACTAATATAGTTATCTTTTTCTAATGTTTTTTAAACTTATTTTTAAACACGGTCTTGCTATTTTGTGAAAGCTGACGCCAAACACCTGGAATCATGCAACACTTCTTCCTCAGCTTCTTACATAGCTGGGACTATGTATGAAATTCTTAAAAGAGTCTCCAGTCAATGACTGGGCAAGGATCTAGCACTTCTGACCCATGTGGGATGCCCTAATGTATACTCCAGAGCTCCCCATTGGGCAAGAAGGAGGGCTGTTGGGAAGTAGGAGGACTCCTCCTGCCAATCCTGTCAGCTCTTTTCCTTCCCAGGTGTTTGCACTCCTCACTGCATTTCAGAGTCAGTTTCCTAGGGATGCCAACAGCACAGAATACTCAAGATAGTTGGGGGAAGCATGCAGTAAATAGGGTTCAAGGACTGGAGGTGATCCAAGGACCATATAAAAAAGAATGATCAGTGAATTCCATTAGTTTCAACAGTAAACAATGAAAAAGAATCACTCATTTTTTAAAATAAAATGGAGAGTATATTTTGGCCTACAGATGCAAATGCAACAAAAGTTTCTTAAACAGCACCTATAGGTGAAAACTATGATTATTCCTTCCAAGTGAGAGTTCAAGAAACTTCCCATATAGTTCTCTGGCAACCACCACTGCATAAATCTTTGAAAAAATACCAAGATAAAGTAGCTTGGTATTATAACATGTGTAACTCCATGAAGTGATCTAGTTTGGGCCTTTACAAAATAAATTCTTTTTTTTTTTCTTTTTTACTTATTCACTGAAGAGATTTGTACTCCTGAATTAAAAATCACATTGGTATATTTGTAGGTCTCTTGAGCTTAAAGCAATTGGTTAATCTCAGTGGGCTTTCAGGCCATCTGAAATAGTTACAAGCATTAGAAAAGTAATTCTGCTATAGCAATTAAATTATATAAACAGGGTGGAAGATATAGCACAGCAATTGTGTTCATGCTTACTATATACAAAGCCATGGATTGGATTCCCAATTTCCCTCTCTCTCTCTTTCTCTCTCTCTCTCTCTCTCTCTCTCTCTCTCTCTCTCTCTCTCTCCATACACACATGTATGTGTACATATATACATATATTTATGTATACATTTACAAAAAAAAATCTCCTCAGTCCACTTTGAGAAATCTAATCACACAAAAAATAAAATTATCTATATATAACATATAGATAATTATTGAAGCATCATCTTAATAAAAATAGTCTAGTAATGACATGAATGTTCCTAATTGCAAAACTGATGACTAGGTTGTTTTACCATATGTTATAGAAATGTAAAAAAATAATAATGATACAGTATTTAAAAAGAGTGTCTCCTAAAATATTTTCAAACATGGGAAACTAAACAAATTAAGCATACTTTTACGAAGAAATATAATATATTTTCACTATTTATTAATTTAAATACAGTTCAGTTGGGTAACTAATGAATATCACATAGCTTCTCAACAAGTCAGACTGTGTGTAAAACCACCGCTCTCTGCCATAATTTCACCAAAGCCCTTTTCATCTCATGGTTTCGCAGGCTGTAGATAAGGGGATTCAGCAGGGGTGTGAGCAACGTGTAAGCCAATGACATCAGTTTCTTGGTAGCTGGTGAGTAGCTGGATTTGGGCTGTAAATAAGTCATACTGGCTGTGCCATAGAAGAGGGTGACTGATGTGACATGAGAGGCACAGGTGGAAAAGGCCTTTTGCCTCCCAATTGTTGATGGCATCTTCAGGATGGCAAAGAGAATTCAAAGGTAAGACAAGAGTATCAACAAGAAAGGAACCAAAACAATCAAAATGGTGCCTGTGAAAGCATAGATTTCAAACAAGAAGGTATCTGCACATACCAGTTCCAGCACTGGGGGAGTCTCACAGAACAGATGATTGATTTCATTGGGGCCACAAAAGGGAAAACTGAATACCCATGTGGTCTGCTCAGTAGCCACCATGATCCCTGAGACCCATGAGACCATGACTAATTTCACAAACACTCTCTTGTTCATAATCATGGGGTAGGTCAGAGGATGGCAGATGGCAGCAAATCGGTCATAAGCCATTGCCCCCAGGAGAAAACACTCAGTCCCACCAAAAAGAAGAATGAAATACATCTGGCAAAACAACTCACAAAAGAAATTGTAGTTCTCTCGGTGGTCAAGACCACTAGCATTCCAGGCATGATGGCTGCACTGAAACTCACTTCCACCACAGATAAATTCTGTAGGAACAGGTACATGGGGATGTGGAGGGTCTGGTCCAGCAAGATGGCGGCTATGATGATAGCATTTCCCATCAGTGTCACCAGGTAAATAACCAAGAAAACCCCAAAGATCTGCTCTTGAAATTTAGGTAAGTTAGAGAAACCCAAGAGAATGAATTCAACCACAGAGCTTTGATTTTGTCTTCTCATTGTAGTACTGGAGCCCTATTTTGTTTTTGCAGATATAATAAGCAAAAAAAAAAAAATGAAGTCACTGTCCAATAGCTGAGAGCAACAGCCTGCATTTAAATCAGAAATTCTGGCAGAGAATGAAGAGAGGAATCCATCCTCACAAAAACTTATGCTGAAAATTTTAGAGAATATCAAAATACTAGGATTAGTGGATCTTTCAAATACAAAAGGAAACGTGAAGAATTCTTGTTTATAAATCAAAATGCTATCAAAATTCTATTACAGCTTGTATATTATGTAGTTTGTAAATAAATATAGCTTTAAAGTAAATATAAATATTTTATAACACTGGTTTCAATTCCATAACTTTGCTATAAGATATCATCTATTTTAATCAATTTTATGTAAATATAAAATATAAAGTCACACAAAAAATAGATAGATGGAAAAAACTAACCTCAAAATTCTGACAATAACCTAACAATCAGTAATAGTGAATTTTATGTAAATTTGCTGAAATAGTCACTAGATTCAAAATGAATATAGTTTTATATGACATTAAAATGTGACAACATTTCATAGGAACATTTAGAGAGGGTTATTTTAGACTCATTTACCTATGGTGACACCTGTAGACTACGTGAACTGGCTCCAGGCTTATTGATTTCTTTTGATTTCTGGACAATTCTATTGAGATTTCTGTGCATGTGAAATTTTTAGGGTCAGAGCTCCAAGGCCCATCCTTCCAACCAAGGTGATTTAAGGACAAGCCCACTTTTTAGTCATTCTGGAACTATAATTTCAAAATTTCCACTCTCTCCCACCACTTTCTCTTTTCCCTGTCCCCAATATCCTCATTAAGAAGTTCATGGAATCACTAATTATTCAATAAGATATGATTGACCACCTACCTACCTTTTTCCAAACTCTTTGTAGTCAGGAACACTGTAGAGTCAAGCATTCAACAGAGACCAAAGCACACTACCTAAAATAACTATGACCCTCACCAGTAAGTTATAAAATATACCCCCTCAAACCTCAGGATTCTATATGAACCTCTTATACCTCATTATGTTTTTTTTAATTTTTACCAATTGACATTATATGTGTATGTGTAAAAATTTAACCACAGTATAATCCCCAAGAGTGGGAAGATTTTATTTCTCTGCCAGCTACACAATATTACAACAATTGCTGGCTCATGACAGATGTTAAAACACCAAGTTTTTGTCAGAGGAGGTGGCTCATGCCTGTAATCCTAATGATTTGAGAAGCTGGACAGGACAATCAAAAGTTTGAGGATAGCTTCAGCAACTCAACAATACCATGTCTCAAAACAAAACAAAACATTTTTTAAAATGAAAAGGCCTGTGGACTTAGCTCAGTGGTAAAGCATCCTTGGGTTTAATTCCCAGTACTGGGGGGGGCAGTATTTTTTTAAACAAATGAATAGAAGATATTAGGAAAATTAGACTCTATCTTTAAAGAATACAGTGTCTAAAAGAAAAGTAAAGCCAGTACACGACACAATAGGGAAACAACTGGCAAGTAAAAATAAGTGCTTTAGACAATTTAAATCAGGGAAAGATTATACATGTGGACGGGAGATGGAGACAACCATATTCACAGAATGCTGTGTAAGGGCCAGTGGGTGGGAGGAGGGAGGCACAGCACAGGATGCACTTGCTTAAGTCCGAGGTCCTCGATGACAATAGGGCTAGAGTGGAGACACTGTTTCTTCTGTGATGTTCTGAAAAACAGAGGAAATACAAGAGGGAGCCAAGGAAGCCAGTAGGACACAGAATCCCAGACAGATGAAGGTATATGATGTCTTCAGTGCAGATCTGTAGGGCATTAGCAACAGTAGAAGACAAATTGCTTTATTCCTGAGTTGGACCATAGTTATGTATTCGAATCAAGTTATTTACATATTTTTGATATGAAAAATCCTCCTAAAGTTAGTAAAGGACACTCTGTAGTACAAAATATTCAAGACTTATTTCTAATAGCAAAAAAAAAATGTACAACATGTAATCAATTCCAAATATTAGAAAAATGGACAGGTTTTGAAATTTGTATAATTTAGATTATTATAAAATCTTAGGAAACTTTTATAGAACTGATTAAAAGCATATAACAGAATAAAATTATCTTTTTTTTAAAGTAAGATAACTATGGTTGACAGTAACTAATTGCACAAATCAAAATACCTAGCAGAAATTATTTAGAATCTTACACACACACACATATACACACACACAAATAAAGTGGATTTTTGTTTTGGCTTGGTTTGTTTGGTTTTTTTCTAATAGGTGTTTTAAGTGATAGAAGTGCCACTTACTCTGATACATGTATACGATCACCTGTATACAGGTTTTAAAATGTCACATTACATTATAAGTATGTATAATTAACATGTTCTGATTTAAAAATATATATGTTTTAAAAAATAAATAACACCAAAAATAACAATAATAAGAAAACTATGAATAGTGGTAAAAAAACAATTGATCATTAATGTTCCCTCTTTTCTCTATATATTAAAAGACTAACAAGTAGGACTTGAGCAGGTTGCTTCTTTCCTTAGGTTTCAGCCTGCCAATCATATATAGTTAGTGTGGGACTTTTGACAAAGTTCCCTGAATTTCATGATTAGTGCATGCAAAGTCCTTATGCCTGTACTATGGTCTGCAGTTTTCTCTGAAAAACAAACAAAAAAGAAACAGACAAGCATCAAACCAAAAAATCTGATTCAAATGTTTCAGCTGTGCCTACTGATCCCTGAGGTATGTCTTCAACAGGGTCATCAACCCTCACTGAGAACTCTCAGCAAAAAAAAACCTTTAACAGGCACACAAGAAGGAGCTGCATTGCCTTACCCAT
This sequence comes from Callospermophilus lateralis, assembly GCF_048772815.1. Lineage (NCBI taxonomy): Eukaryota > Metazoa > Chordata > Mammalia > Rodentia > Sciuridae > Callospermophilus > Callospermophilus lateralis. The sequence continues at coordinate 157,968,382 of NC_135306.1, forward strand.
TGACTCTCTCAGTTGCCTGCTTCTTTAACAGCACTCTCACCACTGATCAAAAGACACCTGTTCATATATGCAATTCAGTGGTTCACTTCATTGATTTTTAACCTCCTATGACATAGAATCATGTGCCCCAGAGAATCCCTCCAGAGAGAACTTGGAATGCTTCCCACAGACCTTCTCATATTTTGTATGAGAGCTACAGAGAATTGAAGAATTCAGTTCTGGTCCTTCAGGGAAGAAAGCTCAAGAGAACACACATGGAGTGCCAGCCCTCCATGTGTCCACAGGGATTGAAATCCTTGTACACATGAGACTCAACTCCAATGTGATGTCTCCCAGTAGGAGTTTTGTGAAATCAGAGGGTGAATGAATGTTGTAAACAGGGAAAGAAGGGAGGAGTTGGGGGAGGTGTGAGCAAAGGCAGGTAGAGGTGGAGGATTCAACTGACAGAATGCACAGTTTGGGCAATGGTGGGAATTAAGTAAAGCAAGAAGAGTGACGCTTTAGTATCTTTCAGATGTCATCATTTATGTGAGTGCCAGTTCAAATTCCATTTCTTACCAAGAACAGAGAAATACCTAAGTTTTAAATTCAGTAATCCAAAGTTGAGTGATCTTCCAATAAACTTGGAATTCCTTAAGGTCCAAGACTGTTTCCCCAGGGACATTCACATTAATCCACTTCCAACAGAATTGATTTATGATAAACAAATTAAAAAATAAAATTATAATAAAGATGTATTTTTCATTTTATTTTTGTTTTGCAGTGCTAGTGATCAAAGTCAGGGCCTCACACATGCCAGGCAAATGCTCTACCAAGTGAGTTACACCCAGCCCAAGATGTGTAATTTAAGTTATACATTGTTCTTGGCTTTTTAGCTTTCAAAAAAAATTTTTTTTATTCCTTAATAGACTCATTTCACTGATGTCTTTAAGAGCAATGAGGAAATTTCAGGACACCAACGGACAGAATCCAAAAACCGAATTGGCTAATAATGCTTACTGAAGGCTGTGATGGAAGGAATACACAACATTCAAATATTACTCAAACTGGTTTCAACCTTCTGATGAAATTGCTTTTAGTGAAAATCCAGTTCATTTTATACCTCCACTTTTAATTTTGGGCAGAAATACTTGTAAATAAAGATAGTTTTTCCCATAACTGAGTGAGAAGGTGAAAAAGAATTGTGTTTTATTCTTTTGTTGCTATCCCTAAAGCAGAAATTAAGGGCAGTACAGCTGATTTGATAACCAAGTTGATAAACCAGTCCCTCTCTATTCTCTAAGAGTAACATTGAAACAGAAAGCAAGCATGAAATGTTGCAAATTTTGTAAACTTGAAATTATGCATTCTGAATATGTCACAAAATTAGTGATGTAACACAAGGGCCACAATTAATCAATTACATTTGTTTCCGGGGATCCAACATGGCGGCGGGCAGAGAGGCTGCGCTCTTAAGGCACACCCAGTGATGGGAACATAAAATCACAAGGATAACTCTTGGATTCGTCCAACGGAGATTCTCCTAGCAAAATTCCTCTGAAGAGAGACCACCCGGGAGCTACTAGAATTTTTTTGAAGCGTCTGTGTGACCCGGACGAGCGGGACCCTGCCAGAGACGCGGAATTCCAAAACTAACAGCCACAATCCGCGCACCGCGGGCACAGCTGCAGATCCGTCCACCCGCCCGCAACCAAAGTGACTGGGTCCTGCTAGACGCCAAGACACAGCTTGGCAGGAAGAAGTCTTTAGCCAAACCTCCACAAGCCAGAAGCTGAGGCGAACCGGGCCGGACCAGTCCCACCCCTCCCCTCGGACACTCCGGCAAGGAGCCTGGGGCCCGCCATAGCAGAGAGGTGACGTCATCGGAATTCGGCCGCCGGAATTCCTTCCCAGCAGAATCCACTTTAGCAGCACCCTCACTCCCCTAACCCCCAACTCTCATACCAAGCATTACATCTTCCATTACGTGTAATTGTCTAAATGCAAATAGGTGAATGTCTCGAGGCTGTCTATAAGACTCATAAATACCTAGCTACTATCAGCACCCCGATCCAATTGCCTGGTAGTATCCACCTTCAGTGGAGCAATCTTCTAAAGTAGCCAAGACATACTAACCATCGTACCACCAGAGCACCCAACCTAAACATATAGTCCTAAGAACAAACAGCAAAACATTATATGCATACAGAACCTGGAAGCCTTATATGAATTGAATGAATCAGCTGTAAAGTACAACAAAGCCCAACATTTCTAGGCACAATCTCCCACCACAAAAGAGAGACAACAGAGATATACAAAGCCAAAACAAATGTATAGGAGAAAGCAGTTACTAAGCAGTCAAACAGAGCTGGAAAGCAACGTGAACAATATGAAAAAACAAGGAAAAAAAGGGTTACAAACAATAGAGGACAATCTAAATTTACAGGAGGGCCCAGAAGAATCAGAAACATGGACAGGGAAAGAAATCAAGGCATACCTAATTCAGATGGAACGGAATATTAGAGAAGACATGAGACAGCAAATCCAAGCATTGAAAGCATATTTTGAAGAGGAACTAACCACACAAATTCAATCCGCAAAGAATGAGCTTTATCAGGAGATAGAGGTGTTAAAAAAAAATCAAGCTGCAATCATAGAAATGCAAGAAATGGTAAATCAGATTAAAAGTGCTAATGAGAATATTACAAACAGACTGGATCAAGTAGAAGTCAGAACATCAGATAATGAAGACAAAGTTTATCAAATTGAAAAGAATATAGTCAAGACAGAAAAGATGCTGAAATCTCACGAGCAATCTATCCAAGAGATATGGGACCTCATCAAAAGACCTCATCTGAGAGTCATTGGGATAGAAGAAGGCACAGAGAATCAATACAAAGGAATGGATAGCATACTAAGAGAGATAATACTAGAAAACTTCCCAGAGATGAAAGATGGAATGGATTGCCAAATCCTGGAAGCTTACAGGACCCCAAACATCCAAAACCATAATAGACCAACTCCAAGACACATAATTATGAAGATAGCTAACATACAGGACAAGGAGAGAATACTAAAAGCTACGAGAGAAAGGAGGCAGATTACATTTAGGGGTAAACCAATTAGGTTAACGACTGATTTTTCATCACAGATTTTGAAAGCGAGAAGATCCTGGAACAACGTATTTCAAACACTGAAAAATAATGGATTCCAACCAAGAATCCTGTATCCAGCAAAAATAAGCTTCAGATTTGAGAATGAAATTAAAATATTTCACGATAAACAAAAGCTAAAAGAATTTGCAGATAGAAAACCAGCACTGCAAAGTATGTTGAGCAAAATATTACAAGAAGAGGAATTAAAAAATAGTGCCCAAAATTAACAGTGGGAGGAATCGCAGTAAAGGGGGAGAAAAATAACCAAAGAGGGAAAACTAACCAATCCAAAATAAATAAATAAATAAACATGACTGGAAGTACAAACCATATTTCAATTGTAACCTTAAATGTTAATGGCTTAAATTCACCAATCAAGAGACATAGGCTAGTAACCTGGATTAAAAAAACAAATCCAACAATATGCTGCCTTCAGGAGACTCACATGATAGGAAAAGACATACACAGACTGAAGGTGAAAGGGTGGGAAAAATCATACCACTCACATGGCCCTCGGAAGCAAGCAGGAGTGGCCATTCTCATATCAAATAAAGTCAACTTCAAACCTAAGGTAATCAAAAGGGATAAAGAAGGACACTATATACTGTTAAAAGGAACCATCCACCATCAAGACATAACAATTATCAATTTGTATGCACCAAACAATGGTGCTGCAACGTTCATAAAACAAACTCTCCTCAAGTTCAAGAGTCAAATAGGCCACAACACAATTATTATGGGGGACTTCAACACACCACTCTCGCCATTGGATAGATCCTCTAGACAAAAGCTGAACAAAGAAGCTATAAAACTCAATAACACAATCAATAACCTAGACTTAACCGACATATATAGAATTTATCAACCGTCATCAAGTGGATACACATTCTTCTCAGCAGCACATGGATCCTACTCAAAGATAGACCATATATTATGCCATAGGGCGACTCTCAGTAAATATAAAGGTGTGGAGATAATACCATGCACCATATCTGACCATAATGGAATGAAACTGGAAATCAATGATAAAAGAAGGAAGGAAAAATCCTGCATCACCTGGAAAATGAACAATATGTTACTGAATCATCAATGGGTTACAGAAGACATAAAGGAGGAAATCAAAAAATTCCTAGAGATAAACGGCAATACAGACACAACATACCGGAATCTATGGGACACAATGAAAGCAGTTTTAAGAGGGAAATTCATTTCCTGGAGTTCATACCTCAAAAAAAGAAAAAACCAACAAATAAATGAACTCACACTACATCTTAAAACCTTAGAAAAGGAAGAACAAAACAACAGCAAATATAGCAGAAGACAAGAAATAATTAAAATCAGAGCAGAAATCAACGAAATTGAAACAAAAAAACCATTGAAAAAATTGATAAAACTAAGAGTTGGTTCTTTGAAAAAATAAATAAGATCGACAGACCCTTAGCCATGCTAACAAAGAGAAGAAGAGAGAGAATGCAAATTATTAACATACGGGATGAAAAAGGCAATGTCACAACAGACACTACAGAAATACAGAAGATAATTAAAAAATATTTTGAAACCCTATATTCCAATAAAATAGAAGATAGTGAAGATATCGATAAATTTCTTAAGTCATATGATCTGCCCAGATTGAGTCAGAAAGACACTCACAATTTAAACAGACCAATAACAAAAGAAGAAATTGAAGAGGCCATCAAAAGACTACCAACTAAGAAAAGCCCGGGACCGGATGGCTATACAGCAGAGTTCTACAAAACCTTCAAAGAAGAATTAATTCCAATACTTTTCAAGCTATTTCAAGAAATAGAAAAAGAAGGAGCTCTTCCAAATTCATTCTATGAGGCCAACATAACCCTGATACCAAAACCAGACAAAGACACTTCAAAGAAAGAAAACTATAGACCAATATCTCTAATGAACTTAGATGCAAAAATTCTCAATAAAATCCTGGCGAATCGAATGCAAAAGCACATCAAAAAAATTGTACACCATGATCAAGTAGGATTCATCCCTGGGATGCAAGGCTGGTTCAATATACGGAAATCAATAAATGTTATTCACCACATCAATAGACTTAAGGATAAGAACCATATGATCATCTCAATAGATGCTGAAAAAGCATTTGACAAAGTACAGCATCCCTTTATGTTCAAAACACTAGAAAAAATAGGGATAACAGGAACTTACCTCAACATTGTAAAAGCTATATATGCTAAGCCTCAGGCTAACATCATTCTAAATGGAGAAAAACTGAAGGCATTCCCTCTAAAATCTGGAACTAGACAGGGTTGCCCTCTCTCACCACTTCTATTCAATTTAGTTCTTGAAATGCTAGCCAGAGCAATCAGACAGACAAAAGAAATTAAAGGCATAAAAATAGGAAAAGAAGAACTTAAACTATCGCTATTTGCGGATGACATGATAATATACTTAACAGACCCAAAAGGGTCTACAAAGAAACTGCTAGAGTTAATAAATGAATTCAGCAAAGTGGCAGGATATAAAATCAACGCGCATAAATCAAAGGCATTCCTATATATCAGCAACAAAACTTCTGAAATGGAATTGAGGAAAACCATTCCATTCACAATAGCCTCAAAAAAAATAAAATACTTGGGAATCAACCTAACAAAAGAGGTGAAAGATTTATACAATGAAAACTATAGAACCCTAAAGAGAGAGATAGAAGAAGATCTTAGAAGATGGAAAAATGTACCCTGTTCATGGATAGGCAGAACTAACATTATCAAAATGGCGATATTACCCAAAGTTCTCTACAGGTTTAATGCGATGCCAATCAAAATCCCAACGGCATTTCTTGTAGAAATAGATAAAGCAATCATGAAATTCATATGGAATAACAAAAGACCCAGAATAGCAAAAACAATTCTAAGCAGGAAGTGTGAATCTGGAGGTATAGCGATACCAGAGTTCAAACTGTACTACAGAGCAATAGTAACAAAAACAGCGCGGTACTGGTACCAAAACAGGCAGGTGGATCAATGGTACAGAATAGAGGACACAGAAACCAATCCACAAAATTACAACTTTCTTATATTTGATAAAGGGGCTAAAAACATGCAATGAAGGAAGGATAGCATCTTCAACAAATGGTGCTGGGAAAACTGGAAATCCATATGCAACAAAATAAAACTGAATCCCTTTCTCTCGCCATGCACAAAAGTTAACTCAAAATGGATCAAGGAGCTTGATATCAAATCAGAGACCCTGCACCTGATAGAAGAAAAAGTTAGCTCCGATCTACATATTGTGGGGTCAGGCTCCAAATTCCTTAATAGGACGCCCATAGCCCAAGAGTTAATAACAAGAATAAACAAATGGGACTTACTTAAACTAAAAAGTTTTTTCTCAGCAAGAGAAACAATCAGAGAAGTAAATAGGGAACCTACATCCTGGGAACAAATCTTTACTCCCCACACTTCAGATAGAGCCCTAATTTCCAGAATATACAAAGAACTCAAAAAATTAAACAATAAGATAACAAATAACCCAATCAACAAATGGGCCAAGGACCTGAACAGACACTTCTCAGAAGAGGACATACAATCAATCAATAAGTACATGAAAAAATGCTCTCCATCTCTAGCAGTCAGAGAAATGCAAATCAAAACAACCCTAAGATACCATCTCACTCCAGTAAGACTGGCAGCCATTAGGAAGTCAAATAACAATAAGTGCTGGCGAGGATGTGGGGAAAAGGGTACTCTTATACATTGCTGGTGGGACTGCAAATTGGTGCGGCCAGTATGGAAAGCAGTATGGAGACTCCTGGGAAAGCTGGGAATGGAACCACCATTCGACCCAGCTATCGCCCTCCTCGGACTATTCCCTGACGACCTTAAAAGAGCATACTATAGGGATACTGCCACATCAATGATCATAGCAGCACAATTCACAATAGCTAGATTGTGGAACCAACCTAGATGCCCTTCAATAGATGAATGGATAAAAAAAATGTGGCATCTATACACAATGGAGTATTATGCAGCACTAAAAAATGACAAAATCATGGAATTTGCAGGGAAATGGATGGCATTAGAGCAGATTATGCTAAGTGAAGCTAGCCAATCCTTAAAAAACAAATGCCAAATGTCTTCTTTGATTTAAGGAGAGCAACTAAGAACTGAACAGGGGGAAAGAGCATGAGAATAAGATTAACATTAAACTGAGACGAATGAAGGGAGGGAAAGGGAGAGGGAAGGGAAATTGCATGGAAATGGAAGGAAAACCACATCGTTATACGAAATCACATATATGAGGTTGTGAGGGGAAAGGGGGGGAGGGAGAGAATGGAACAACAACAGATGAGGTAGAGAGGGAAGATGGGAGGGGAGAGGAGGGGGGATAGTAGGGGATAGGAAAGACAGCAGAATACAACAGTCACTAATATGGCATTATGTAAACATTGTGAATGTATAACTGATGTGATTCTGCAATTTGTATTTGGGGTAAAAATGGAAAAGCATAACTCACATGAATCAAATGTATGAAAGATGAAAAAAGTAAATAAATAAAAAAAATTAAAAAAAAATTACATTTGTTTCCCCCAATAAAACACCAAAAAGAATTATTTTTTGTTATAAACAAAATATCTGAGGGCAATTGAAATGGTAATACAAAGAAAGTCTCTAAAACAGTATGTAAGTGAAAATGATACCAACACTGGCAGGTGAGAACTCAGGAAACTTCCCATGTAGTTCTCTAATCAACAACATTACACAAAAATTCATAAAAGCACCAAGAGAAATATAGTTTGAACCCCCCAAAATAAAGATAATTTTAGTCTTTTCTGGAACCAAATTTTACTCCAGAAATAAAAATCACACCACCATGTTGGTCTCTTGAAGCTCTGTCAGTGAGGCTCAGTAGGCCCTCAAGTGAAACTGAAGTAGTGACAATCATTTTGAAAGGTAACCTATTACATTTCCTAGTACTCCTAAAATAATAGCTATTAAAATATATAAGCACCAAACTACTCATCCTATCAATGCTATCAGTCCATCACACAGAAATAAAAGCATCAATACATAGAAACCTATTGAACTAGATATTTATTAAAGCATCATCTTAGTCACAATACTCTGATAGTAACCTTGATGCCCATAATAGAGAAAGGCATGAATAGACTGTTGTATCATGTGTTGTGCAAACTTCTTTATCTTTTAAGAACAAATGACAAGACTACAATATTAAAAGAGAAGGATCTCCTGATATAGTTTCAAACTCAACAAATTCAACAGTGTGAACACACTAATATCAAGAAATGGAATCTGTTTTCATCATTTGTTAAATTCAAATAGAGTTCACTTGGGGAATGAGCAAATCTCACATGGCTTCTCAACAAGTCAGACTGTGTGTAAAACCACCGCTCTCTGCCATAATTTCACCAAAGCCCTTTTCATCTCATGGTTTCGCAGGCTGTAGATAAGGGGATTCAGCAGGGGTGTGAGCAATGTGTAAGCCAATGACATCAGTTTCTTGGTAGCTGGTGAGTAGCTGGATTTGGGCTGTAAATAAGTCATACTGGCTGTGCCATAGAAGAGGGTGACTGATGTGACATGAGAGGCACAGGTGGAAAAGACCTTTTGCCTCCCAGTTGTTGATGGCATCTTCAGGATGGCAAAGAGAATTCAAAGGTAAGATAAGAGTATCAGCAAGAAAGGAACCAAAACAATCAAAATGGTGCCTATGAAGGCATAGTTTTCAAAAAGAAGGTATCTGCACATACCAGTTCCAGCACTGGGGATATCTCACAGAACAGATGATTGATTTCATTGGGGCCACAAAAGGGAAAACTAAATACCCATGTGGTCTGCACAGTAGCCACCATGATCCCTGACACCCAAGAGAACATTGCTAATTTCATAAACACTCTCTTGTTCATAATCATGGGGTAGGTCAGAGGATGGCAGCAAATCGGTCATAAGTCATTGCCCCTAGCAGTAAACATTTGGTCACACCAAAAAATAGAATGAAATACATCTGTGCAAAACAGGCCACAAAAGAAATTACAGTTCTCTCAGTAGTCAGGACCACCAGCATTTCAGGCATGATGGCTAAACTGAAACTCACTTCCACCACAGATAAATTCTGCAGGAACAGGTACATGGTGATGTGGAGGGTCTGGTCCAGAAATATTGCAGCTATGATGATGACATTTCCCATCAGGGTCACCAGATAAATAACCAAGAAAACCCCAAAGATCTGCTTTTGGAGTTCAGGAAAGTTACAGAAGCCCAAGAGGATGAATTCAAACACAGAGCTTTGATTTTGTCTTCTTATTGTACTGCTAGAGCCCTATATTGTTTTTACAGACATAGTAAATGAAAATTGACATTACAGTCCAGATGTTGAGAAATCAAGTCTGTTCTTTGTGTCAGAAGATATAATGACACACACATTTTGAGAGAACATCAGGTTGGCAGTTTTGAATAACTCATAACAGTGAATCTTTAAAATAAGAAGTGAAGAATTTTAGCTTGGAAATCTTATTTAAAATGTACAGAATAATAGCAGATATTCTCTGGTAACTTTTTTGCTCTGTAGCAAAAAATTAAATCTATTCTTAAAGCATGTATGAATGTTGTATTATTTAGAATCCATTGTCCACTACATTAATGTATGCATCTGTGTTCTTTTTAATTTTATCATCATATGTGCATTTTAAAATAGAATTCCAAATTAGACAAATAGCAATAAATGCAGAAAAAATAAAATTAATTATAATTCCAATTTTGAACACTTTTTTGGTCAATATTTATTATAAATACCAAAGTTCAAATGCATTTATATTACCTTATTAAACATGAAAAATAAAAATAATATACCCAGATATAAAAATGTTCAAAAGGAGTTGAATTGAAGATTCACTTTTCTTAGGTGAACATAAGTAAAATGGCTTTAAGGATATTGATTTTTAGTCAGTCTGGACTTGGCTACTAATATTGAAATTTGCCTCACTATGTCATAAGGTGAAGGTGGCTTTTAGAGCTATGGAAAATATCAGTTAGGATCATTCTGATCCTGTGGTTTAATCCCTCTCTTTCCTTTTCTCTCTTCCTTCCCCTCTCCACAGCCCCCCCATATATTAGGAAGCTCATTAATAATTACCTACTCAGTGAACACTGATTTAGCAGCTACTGCAGAGGGCCTCTGTACACTTACATATAAACTTGAGCCATAAACTGAATTGTGAGGCCTTCCATGACCACACTGTATACAATAGCAGCTCTCACTTCCCATCTCCCTGGTTTATTTTTTCATGATAACACTCACCAACAACTAAAATAAAACATATGTATTTGGGTTTTTATTGTTAGTATCTAAATCCTCCTTCTAGAATAAAGTAAGCTCTAGGAGGACAAGAACTTCCTTCTAATCCTCGCTGCATTCACAATGCCTAGAACAGGTAATAGATGACATAATAGAGGCTAAGCCAATATTTATTGAATGTATGGAGAAATAAATATTAAAATTTGGAAAACCCACACTCTAGCCTTGAGGAACATAATACCTGAAAGAAATCAAAGGCATTAATAAAAAGAGCTTACATGTAATGCCAGGTTCTGTAAATGTTTGAGGGCCCTTGTGTGGTTGGAAATAATACTGAGTTGAGAAGCAGTCCTGTCTCTGCCATGATCTCCAAGATGAATCTCTCCCTCTCCCTCAGGCAAGTTTCCATCTGCCTGACTGGAAGCAGCCAAATAACCCTAAACAGGCTTTCTGGTTCTAATATGAGTATTTCTGATTTGTTGCTTAAAAAAATATGCAAGCTTCAGGGCCTCTGCTGCAATTAAACAGGGGTCAGGCTGAAGGGAGGTGGAATGGCAGTGACTGAGCACTTAGGAGGCAAACAATGTCTGAGTCATCTTGAACCAGCCATTCCCACACTGAGCTCACCATTATTCTCCCAATCTACTGCTCTTCCAGAGCCCCACTCTGGGGGCTGAAGATGGCAGAGCATTATCCTAGCATGCATGAGGTCCTGGGTTTGATCCCCAGCATGGATAAAAGAAAAGCCAGACTGCCTTTCTCAATAAAGCTCTCCATTCTTCCTGCTATCATCCAGATCAGCTCTTCCTGTCCCCAACCTTCTCTTCACCCATAGGGCCTCAGCAAGTCAAGCCCAATCTCCCTGTCTCCTTCCTTTTCCCTTCCCTTCCTCCCATCTTTTAAGGAAGCCCCAACTGACTTTCTATGTTTTGTACCTTCTCCTACAATCTGTACCTCATAGCCTCATCAAAATAATCTCACTCTCCTTCCTGGAAACTTCAGGTCTCCCCTGATGGGTAGAGTTAATGTCCACTTCTCAGGCTGGCATTTAAGGGAAACCAGAGTGATAATAACTGTTTTAGAAATTTAAATGAGGAAAAATTAACTCTGAATGGAAGACAAAGGTAAATAATCATCATCACATGTTATCATGGAGAGAAGGTGAGTTAGCTTTCCATCACTGTGACCAAAATAACTGACAAGAACAACTTAGAGGAGGAAAGAGTCATCTTGGCTCACAATTTCAGAGGATTCAGTCCATGGTTTGCCATCTCTAAGGCAGAAACATTTTGGCAGAAGGGCATGATAGAGAAAAGCAACTCAGCTCATGGCAGCCAGGATGCAGAAAGAGAGGAAGGGGCTGAGGAGAAGATAAATCTTTCCAGGGTACACCCCCCAGAGACCTGCTTCCTCTAATGAGGTCTCACCTCCAGTGGTCTATTGAGCTATCAAGGATTAATCCACCAAATGGACTAATCTACTGATGAGGTCAGAGCCCCACGATTTGATCATTGCCTAAAAGCCACACCTCTGAATCTTGCTGCCTTGGGGACCAGGTTTTCAACATGTGAGCTTTAGAGGAGACTTTCCAGGTCTAAACCATAAAAGAAGAGCCAGTAGGTAGAGAAGAAAGGTTTAGGAAGGAAGACTGGCCACCTAAGTAGAAGGTATTTCATATCATGGAAGCCTACTGCCTTTTTTGTGAGGCTTTGAAAACCTGAAGAAATACAGTGTGGGATGTAAGAAGCCAGCAGAGGGACCAATCAGCTGAAGACATGAAATGTCTTAAGTGTAGATCATTAGGACATTAACAGAGTAAAAAACAGATTTATTTTTTGAGTACAACCATGATGATACATTAAAATCAAATGTCTGTAATAATATAGTTGGGATGTCAAATAATTTCCTAAAATAAGTAAAATGAACTCTGTAGGAAAACAACCTTTAAGTCTGATTTCTAATAGACAAAAGGATACATTCAATTTCACACATATAAAAGTAAATAAGTTTGTAAAATAAGAAAATTTAGAGAATCCTACTATAATAGACCATTATTTAGGGGGCTGATAAGGTGAAATTATGAAACAAATCTAAATTAATGTCTTCAAGAGTGATTTTTTTAAAAAACTGAACCTGAATGCTCCATCTTTTTCCTTTACCATGAAGGAAATATTAATTTAGCTAATTCAATGACATGTTCCATCGGCTCTAGCATCTACTTTCTTTATAATCTTGGGCAAATAACTCCCTCCTCTAGGATTTATCTTTCTACATGATTTTCTTTGTGTCTTACCACTCTCATCCTGTCCCTCAGTTATATTCCACTATTAATTGATGATTTGTGCAAGCAAACTATCCTACAGCTCTGATTATTATCCAAACTTTTATGTGAATATGAAAGGTAGAGCAATTGACCTTCTTAGCTGAACATTGAGTTATCACTTGATAAGTAACTCCAATTATCAGTAAGAGAATCTATAAATGGTAAACCCACTAAAGGTAAACAAGCAGAATCTTGGTTCCTTACCTAATGATTTTTCATGATTTTATCCCATTTAATCAATTGTTTTACCTCTTTAGAAATACTAACATAAATGCAATTTAGTGATTTGTTGAATTGTATGCCCTGGGAAAAACTTTCCCTGGAGAATGTTATACTTCATTTATACAGACTTTCCTTTATGCAGTTAAGGAAGCTTGCTTGGCTGCACAAACATGGAAACCACTCCTCCAGATTTTTATAGGGAAAAATAAACATGTCTTCACACAAGAGACCCAATTTCATCATGACCTCCCTCATTAAGAAAATGAAACCAGTGACTGAATGAACTTTAGTAAATAGGCACCAGGGAGAAGGGAAAAGGGAGGAAGGGCTGTGGGTGGGAGCAAGGACATGGTGATCTAGACAGAGGATCCGATTGATTGGGTGGACAGCTTATGTAATGATACCAAATGTGTCAAACCCAGGAAACTGAAGTTACTTTGTGAAAAGCCTCGGTGTCATCATCATCAAAATTTTTATAATTTCTGGTAACAATATGTATGGAACACCAAAATTAGCGGGGGGGGGGTCCTTTCAGAGATTTTTATAGGTGGAGTTTTTTAACTTGAAGTTAAAACATTAGGGCTAGCTTTATGATTGTGAGCAATTCATTTACCTGCTCTGGCTCTATTTGGTAGGGGAGGAGGGTAAAATAAAGATAATGTTATTAACCTCATAGGTCTATATAAGAACCAGGGTACTCAGGATTCAGCCTCAACCCACTCAATCAATCAATGAGACCATTGGCTCAATCACAGCATAGTGTAGGTATAAATAGTCTGCAGGTGTGGCTTTATCCAAAGCTCAGGTAATGTGGCCAGGACCTGAGTTCCTTTTCTCTGTTTCTAATCTTTGCTTTCCTAGAGTGGGTTCCATTCCCAAGATTTCTCCTAGTGGCAACAAGGCTGTCAACAAAACTTATGGATACATCCTCTTTAACCATGTCCAGTGAAAAATGTACAATTCATTCTGAGGGAAATGGGTTTTCATTTACAAAAACTAATCCAAATATTCCTATTCTTCACTCTGTTGGGATTATATGCTCATCCATGATCCAGACACTGTGACTGTGAATGGGGTAGGACATACTGCCTAATTTGAAATTTACATAACTTCCACCCCATAACTGAGTGTGGCATCATTTCCAACTATACATAGCTGAAAATATTTAATGAAAAAACACCCCCAAGAGAAATGAAAATACTATTCATAGAGGAAGGAGGTCAATGAAAGATAGTTACTCAACACATTAAAGACCTATGCAAATGAGAAAGTCATTGTATACTTTACATTATTATATGAATGCAGGAAGATAAGATAAAAGCTGAGGACCCATAAACCCACATTAGTAGTTTTTTCAAGAGAGAATTGATCAGAAATGTTAGGTAGGAGATAGGGCCTGGGAAGGGATAGATCAAGAACACTCCTTAGGGCTCTCAGCTCCACCTAGAGCTCCTCAATCCCATCTAACACACTGCCTTGAGATTCTTTCTGTGAGGGAAACTGAGTCCTCTTACAGTTAAAGAGAGGAGGTTAACAGTCCACAAAGGGAATCAAGCCCCTAAAAGCAAAGACTCCAGAAACCAGCTTGAGGGGCTGACCTAAGATAACTTGTTGCTAGTTAACATATCATTTAGCATTGTGTTTGATCCACCTCTGTGTATTTTCCAGGGGAAAAAGAAATTTATTCAGGGGCAGTAGAAAAGAAATTATGTCAAATTCAGTTGTCGACCAAGGTGCTAATCAGTCCCAGATCCACCTAAAAGAGGAGATCTAGCACAGCTCAGTAAAAAATGAGCTCCACCATGTAGACAAGGCAGCTAGGCTCACTGTTCTTGTGTTTTCTTTCACTTTCAATAAACCTCAACCTGTCTGCCAACCTCTTGAGACTCATTCAGTTCTTTGCTCAGAACCACAAAAACCTCAACCCTGGATACTCTTGCACTTAACACTGGTAACAGAAGTAGAAATAGGATGAAATGGGTCCAGTGAAACAATAAATTTGCAGAAGAAGAATTGTACATGGAAGATTTGAATGTAGTAGGTTAAGAAGAGAGTGGTTCGAATGCTGGCAAAAGAGAAGGTAAAGAATAACTAGAGACAGTAAACAAATCACTTCAAAGGCTTTGCAACCCTTTGGAGTTATGGGGAAGCATCTTAAACAAAGTCAAAGGGTAAATAATTATATACTCCACAAATGAAGAAGTCTTTTTTGAGTTGACCTTCATTGAGCATGCTGAAAGTCTGACTGTAGAAGGCATTCTATGAGCAATGTAGAGATGTTCCAGTCCCCTTCTTTCATAGTAAGAAATTCCATTGGGACTCTTGAAGTGGGCAATAGGAAGAGTAACATTCAGAAATTATCATCTTCCATATGAGTCTCTTGTAAGCAAAGAAGGAAAGCAACAGGAGTTAGTTCCATCAGCAGGCAGCAAAGCGGCATCAGCAGCAATGCATGGGGAGGGGATGCATTTCTGTCAATGATCTAAAAAAAAAAGAGAGAGAAAATACCCAGATACCCACGTTTATAGCACAATTCATAGTGTTCATAGTAGCCAAACTATAGAACCAGGCTAAGCGTCCACCAGTGGATGAATGGATAAAGAAAATATAAAGTTTTATTAAGCCATAAAGAAGCATAAAGTTATATAATTTGCAGAAAAATGGATGCAAATTGAGAGCACTATGTTAAGCGAAATAAGACAAACTCAGAAAGTCAAGGGGTGTATATTTCTCTCATATGTGGAAGCTAAATAAAGGAAAAAAAAAGGTTGGTGGTAGAGATCACATGAAAATAGAAAGGAGACCAGTAGAGTACAGGAAAGGTACCAGGGGGAAGGAAAGGGGAAGCACTGGGGAATGCTATTGAGCAAGTTATATTGTTATATCCTGTGCATTATACAAATATTTAATAACAAATCCTAATATTATGTATAATTATAATGCAGCAATAAAAGAAATACAGGAAAAAATGAAAAGGAAATCTAACTTGTTCAGAAAAAAGTATTTTTCAGTAATGATTGTGACACAAACGGATGTAGAAAATTTCTGGTGCAATTCCAGACCAGTCTATAGATAAAACTCCCATGATTTTACTAGAGTCTGATAGATGTTCAAAATGACACCCATACCAAGCACCAAGAATTGAGTGTAAGAGGGATGCTAAATTATAGGCTAAAGCCTTTTCTTAGCAAGCTCTGATGGGCATTTAAGTGGTCAGAGAGCAACAGTAGATAAGGTAAAAAGTAAGAGAGAAAATGAAGAAGGAATTTATCAAAACAGATTAGAATGTGCAATTTAAAACCATTTTAAATATCTTCCTCTCCTGTGTCATATGAAATGATTTCCTATCATGAAAATTTAAATGAACTAATTCTATTTGGATTTTAAAAGCAGTAATCAAGATAACCAAGAATGCACATTAAGGAAGATAGTCTCTTCAATGAAGTGTGATGGGAAAACAAGAGAATGAAATAGGTCCCCTATCTTACATCATACACAAAAATCAACCAAAAAAAATGGATATGAGACTTGAATGTAAAAATCTGCAAACATAAAACTCCTAGAAGAAAATGGGAAAATCTCCTTGACATTAATAGTTGCAATGATTTTTTTTATATTGCACCAAAACCTTAGGCAACATAAATTTAAAAGTTGACAAGTGAAATTACATCAAACTGAAAAGCATCTACACAACAATGAAATGAACCAACCCTATTGATTGGGAGAAAATCCTTTCACACCATATATCTGAGAAGGGATTAATATCAAAAATATACAAGAAATTCACATAAGTCAATAGCAAAAAAACAAATAACTTGATTTTTAAATGGTCAAAGAACTAAATAGACACTTTCCCAAAGAACACAAGGTGGCTAACAGATATATAAAACAGTGTTGATCCATATCATCAGGAAAGTGTGACTCAAAACCACAATGAGATAGCACTCACACCTATTAGAATGGCTGTTATTTAAAAGGTAGCCTGACTCTCTTGTTTTTGAGCAACCAATAAAAAAAAAAATAGCCTTACAAGTGTCAGTGAGGTTGTGAAGAAAAGGGAACCCTTGTACGTTGTTGGGTGTGTGTGAATTATTACAGCCACTATGGGAAACAGCATGAAGGGTTCTTAAAAATAAAAATAGATATTTGCCTACAAGAATATACAAATAGATTGATAGAAAAGAATAGCACATGAAAGCAGACCCATGCTGTTCCCTCTGCAACCTATCCCACTGCCCCTGCACAGCTGGGCTGTGGATGAGATTAAAGGTAAGTTCATGTTGAGTGTTCTCCCCACCAAAAGAGAAGAAAAAAGGGACAAAAGGAAACTTTTGGTAATACTGCATACATCTATTACCTGTTTTTGGTGATGGTTTCACACGTGTGTGTATATATGTCCAAATTCACCAAATTGTATCCATGTGTATATGTACAGTTTATTGTATACCAGCTGTGCCTCAGTGTGGGAGGCTGACTAGCATGTGACTGGATTCATTTCTCCTGTTGAGCTGTGGGGCATCCAGCAGCAGTCACGCTGCTGGATAGCCCCAGTCTTCTAGGGTTCTAGGATTCCAGCGACTGTGTCTCATGCATGGGCATGCCTTCCTACATCCCCATGGGTGGAGCTATGCTCACCTATTCCTTTGTAATATTACCTCTTGCCCTGTTTGGGATAGAATGTTCCATGGAAACACCTTTTGTGCGTCCCCTTCTTTTACTATGCCCTTGGGTGGCCTTCCTAGATGTCAGTCAACCTGCTGATAGCAGACATCATGAATCTACACTCAGCCCCTTGAAACCTGACCCCTTGCCTCATTTGAATGGCTTCTCCTCAATAAAAGGGGGGTCCCCACTGGCGCTTCCTCTCTCTTTCTCTCTTTCTCCTCGGACCCTAAAGGTCAGAGGAGCCATCACAGCACCCCAAAGAAAAAGGTATTTCTGTGTCTTGTATGGTTATTTCACGTGGCCCAGTTCCCCTGGAGTGACCCCTGAGTGTTTTAGTCGCAAGCAACCCGGCACCTCAGTAAAGCTGTATTTTTCAAAAACAATTTGCAGAAAGTTCCCATATACCTTCTCCACTATCACCACTTCTGCAGGGATCCACCTGTTATAAGTATCTTGCATTAGTGTGGCACAGCTGTTTAAGATTGATGAATGAATATCCATACACTATTATTAACTAAAGTCCTTACTTTACATGAGGGTATACACTTAATTGTACAGTTCTATGGGTTTTGACAAATGTGTGATATGATGTATCTATCATTATAGTACCATAGTTTTCACTGCTCTCAAAGTGCCTGTATTGTCACCTCGTCATCACTGAAAATCTCTGGCAACCACTGATGTTTCTACCGTCTCCAGAGTTTGACTTTTTCATGTCATATATTTGGAACTATACCATATATGGGCTTCCAGAGTGGCTTCTTCACTTAATAATTGCATTTAAGGCCCCACCATGTCTTTTTATGCCTAAATAGCTCATTTCTTTTACTCACTGGATAATATCCCATTGCCCTGATATACCACATTGTGTCTATTCACTCACCTATTGAAGGACATTTTGGTTGCTTCCAATTATGAATAAAACTGCTACAAATATTTGTGTGCAATTTTTATATGAACATAAGTTTCCAATTCATTTGTGTAAATAGCTAGAGGCATGTTTGCTAGATCCTATATATGGTAAGATTACGTTTAGCTTTATAAGAAACTGCCAAACTGTATTTGAAAGCGGTTGCATTTTTTTCCTTCCCACCAGTAATTAGACTTCCTGTGCATCCACATTCTCGGAGAATGTGGTATTTTCAGCCTTATATATTTTAGCCATCTATAATTCATGTTGGGGAAAAGTAACATCTTTATTCCAGACTCTGTAAAGGGATAATGAATAGGGACATAGATATCCTGTCCATCTGCTTCCTGCTGAAAGGGGTGAAGTAGACGGACAACCCCGACCCCACCCGCCCCCCCACCCACCCCCACTCGCCCCCACCTGCCTTCAGAGTTCTAGGAGAGAATATGGAGATCCAGGGACTAAGGCTGGGGATGTGTGTATGTGGAAAGAGACTCAAACTCATTGGAGGCAAAGTCCCCTTTTTGTGGTTTCAGGGAGACAGATTGTGAGCGCAGGAGGAGAATGGCTTTGATGTGTTCCTGGGAGGCTGTTTGAGCTCAACAGTTCAGCTTACTAAGGAGCTGTTTCTGTATAAAATTAAGAATACAGAGGAGGAAGGTTATTATGAGAAAAATTAAGATTAACTGGCTTGCTAGTGTGAGGGAAACATTTTTCTCAGTGACAAACAGGATATGTTCTTCTAAAATGCCGGGAAACATACACCTACAGTACAGAGCAAGTAATCGAGAGTCATTATGCCCCACTCAGATTCAGGTTGCACTCTCTATGATCTCAGGAGGTTAGGAACTTTGAAGCATAGCAAGCATAATTAATTTTGGAACCATATTTTCCTGGTGGTTTAAACCTCACCATCCTGCTTAACAGACTATGTAAAACAAGAAAAGAAATAAAATTAGCAGTACAGTTACACCTATACCCCAGCTACATGTATAGAAAAGTATTTAAAATGTGTAAGGGAAAAAAATCCCTTCAGCCAAACTTCCCCAAAACCATTTTATTATCAAAATAAATGTTTTTGCAGCTGAGTGTGGTGTAATTCCAGCAGTTTAGGAGGCTGAGGAAAGAGGATCATGATTTCAAAGCCAGCCTCAGCAATAGCAAGGCACTAACCAACTCAGTGCAGTTGTCTCTAAATAAAATTCAAATAGGGCTGGTGATGTGGCTCAGTGGTCGACTGCCCCTGAATCCCAATTACCAATGGGAAAAAAAAAAGTAGATAATGCAGAAAATTATTCTCAACTGTGAATAACTATTTTAATTTCAGGGAGGACATTTGCCAGCTTGTTGTGCCTTAAAATTTCTTACATGTTCCCTTTGTCCTTGGGGGTTCTCCTACTCACGGGACCATGATTTCATATTATGCTCCTTAATTTGAAGTGGGAAGCAAGCCTGCTAGTGCCCTGGATATCTTCACTTGAGAAAATAAATAATTTATATTCCTGAACTAGGACAGATGAGGGGTAGTTTTACTCTAATTAAGTGAGACAGATTTTCTGGTCTTCTTCTTGCCAGATGAGAGGAATCTGATTTTAAAGTTAGAATAGCTCTATCTTGAAAATCTCTCATAATGAGTCCCTGTTTAAGAGGCAGACAGTATGGACAGAATTGGGGCACAAGCGGTCAGGAAAAAAAAGGCAGATAGTTGATATTTGGTACCCCTGAAGGCTGTCAGGGTCAGACTCAGGACATGAGATCTTCATGTAGCACCAGGGAGTGGCCTTGGCCAGCTGCCTTCAGTTGTTCCAAACCTTTCTCTGTCCAACACCAAATTTCTCCCACAGAAAAGAAACTGAAGCAAGTCAGGACCAACATTCCTAACACCTGGGTGACGGGGAATCCACCCCAACTTTTGACTTTAAATTAAGAAGAGGGCTGGGGGTCGGGGCCTTATCTAGGGGGCTTATGGAATGGGGAGTCAGTGAGAATTAATTGCAGAGCAGAGCAGGGCTGGCTTAATGAGCACTACGAGTGAAGGTAAGAGAAAGCTTGGAGGTAGGAAACCTCAGACGATTTGTCATTTCGATGGAGAAAATTGTATGAATTCTGGAAAATTTTTGGATCAAAGTTCCAAAGTCTGAATTTGGACTATGGAATTAGGGGTCTAATTTATACTGTGGCCAGATCTGAGTACTAAAGATAATGAGGCAGAGGTTCTTAAGATAATTTTTTGAAATAACCTAAGGGGGAGTCCCATGGAATGGGGGCTCCCAGGATGGAGAAATTTAATCAGGATGGCAGTTGAGATCAAAGCATCCTTTGAAGTCTACCACTGGAGCAGTTCCACCAAAGAATGAGAGGGCTTCCCCTGATACAATCTCTGTGGTATGGGGACCCCTGTGTCCAGACAAGCCAAAGGCAGAGGTCTTAGGCAGGTTGCCTCTTTGAGAGCCTGCAAGAAATCTTACTTCTCTGAAGAACAGGAAGGCTGGTGTTGCATGCAGAAACAAAATGGCAAAAAGCAGTCTCTGATCCAGAGGTTTTAAGTGCAAGGAAGAGGTCTAAGTACAGGGGGGAATTGGAAAGGAGGGGATTAGAAGGAGGATGCCTCCAAATCCAATAAAGGACCCAATACAGATCCTTGCTCCCTTCACATAGCAATAAGGCAGTAAAAACATAGCCCAAAAATGGGGCCAGTTTCAAGTCACGTACCAGCTACTGTTTAGTCAAAGTGGACTGCAGAGAGTGTGAAGGGTCTCCTAAAAAGGCTGGGGGGAAGAGAGGGGCAGTCATTCTGGGAATTCAGCCATAGCTGCCCAAGCAGTGGCTGGGAGCTTCCCCAAACTAAGAGTACCACAGGAGCGCTGGATGAGCACTGGTTATTTCCCAGGTCTCATCAGCCATTTAACATGACTGTTAGGGAAGAGGTTCCTTAGGACAGGAAGGGATAAAGACCCCTTACTCCCACACCCGGTTTCAACACAATAATGATAGCAAAAATAACTGACACAGGACAGGGACAGAACTCGATGGACTGTTGGTGCTTTACAAACTCCTGGAGGGGCACATTTTCAGGAGAGAAAATGTCAACTGGTTACAAGAGCATTCTGATTTTTATAGGGTTTAAGTGAGACTTGAATCATAGCAGAATGCATCAGTTGGGCAGTCAGGGGGAGCAGTTGTGAAAGTTCAAAGTTCATTGTTGCTGGGAAATGGTGAAAGTCCAGAACCCACTGTTTGCCTTCTCCTGTCCCCCCTGCCCCAGACCCATTGTCCTCCTTTCTCTCTGGGGGTTGTTGTTCTCCTTTCTCCCTGTTGGGTGTTGTTTTCCATCCTTCAGGGAATAGAGAGGTAAAAGCTCTCAGGAACAATAAGAACCATGTGTGATTTAGATATGAGATGTCCCTCCAAAGCTCTTGTGTCAATGAAGAAACATTCAGAGGTAAAATGATTAGATGATGAGAGCTGTAACCTAATCACTTCATCCTAGTTTCAATGGTCTTACTGGATGGTAACTCTAGGCAGGTGAAACATGGTGGAATGAGGTGGGTCACTAGGGGCATGCCCTGGAAAGGTTCATCTTCCCTGCTGCCTCTTCTGGCCACCAGGTCCCAAGCAACTTTCTTCCTCCACATCCTTCCCCCATACTGTGCTGCCTCACTCTGAGCCTAGAGCAATGGAGTCAGTCCACCACAGACTAAATCTCTGAAGCCATAAGCCAAAATGATTTTTTTTCTCCTCTCTGCCAGGTATTTTGATCACAGCAACATAAAGCTGACTAACATAAGCCACAACCATGGATGTCTTATTCCTGTGGCTCATAGTTGCTGCCTACTCTACTACTAAATCTCCTCCACTTAGGGATTGCCAGATGGAGCAAATAGAAATACAGGATGCCTAGTTACACTTGAATTTTGAAATCTGGATAAACAACAAATCATTTTTATTGTAAGTATGCCCCGCAAATAAATAAATGTATATATATATATATATATATATATATATATATATATATAGAGAGAGAGAGAGAGAGAGAGAGAGAGAGAGAGACCACACATATCACATATATTCACTGTTTCTCTGAAATTCAAATTTAATTATATTTCATTTGGAAACCTTCTTTCACATGCCACTCTGGAATCCCTTTTTTTTCATAAGGGAGTCCCACAGTTGATCTCTAAAGACAGAGTTTCTTCCTTTTGATCATGGCCACCTCTCTTCCTACCACCCAGATGTAACCTAAGCAAGGAATGGGGGGCCCAGCCTCTCTGCACCAGGAATCACTCCTCCTTTTAATCACCACATTCATAGCTTGGTTTAACCCATTTTCCAGACTTCTACACATAGGAATCCTTCTTACCCCTTCTGCCCAGCCTAGACCTCAGGGAACCCCAATTCATTCCACATTTGTATCTTTGTGACATGTATTTTGACTGCCCATAATGCCTTCCTTTGAGAAGCCATCCTTTCTCATTCAGCCCTGGGGCTATGGCCATTTATCCAGAAGATATGATCATGTGACCTGAGCTAGGAGATCCAGTTCTAGCTGGTCAGAGAGGTTCAACTTCCAGGCCACAGTGTTTAAGGCTTGGCTCCTACCCAGGGGCAGGTCAGACTCCTCCCCTAACTTCCCTGCTAGAGCCATTGTAAAGACTATTCTCTTCCTTTGGAATTGTTGGCTGTAAGGATGGTTTAAACTGAGCTCAGATGCTATCTTCTCTGATGCATAAAAGTGGCTGTCTGGAATGAGGGTTAAAAGCAACTATAAAAGCAGCAGCAGAGAGACTAGTATAAGCCCTGATGACATTGTTAGAAAGAATCAGCCATATCCCAAACCAGAAATCAGATGGCTATTTGTTTGATTTTTTTTAGTTATAGATGGACACAATCCTTTATTTTGTTTATTTATTTTTAATGTGGTGCTGAGGATCAAAGCCAGGGCCTCATGCATGCTAGGTAAGCGTTCTACCACTGAATAACAACCCCAGCCCTGTTTGTTTGTTTTTAGTGAAAGTTTGGGGTCATTTATTTTTGTTTAATTTTAAATTAATATGAATCTTAAGTGAAATACTGTAACATGTCTAATCCCCAATTAGATGTTAGATTCATGTTTCTTAAAAAAGGCCTCCTGGCTCCAAGAAAAACTCAGGATGTGGTTGAGCACTATTTTATTCCCAACTTCTCCAAGATATTCAGGGACATTCAGAGGTTCATCTTCTGAGAACATCTGAGTCCTTTAGAAGGCCACTCAGCCTCAGTCAATGGGTGCTAATCTGATGCTTTGGAAATCCAAAACAAATTGCTCTCTAAATAAATATATGCAAATACACACACACCATTTTGTAAGACATGTTTTGTATCTACACCTAATCCATGTATTCAATGTGTCATTATAAATAATTATCAAATGTCAAGCCACCAAATTTCCTGTGTGGAGAATAAATAGTAATAATTAGTGTCATTGAATCTCAAATTGATTGACCACTCAAGACTGAGTTCCCTTGGAGTCAGATGTCTGGGCATGTCTAACAGATGGATGGAGTCAAAACATGTGGAATCACATGTGGGAAACCCTTACAGCAATAAAAATGTGTTAAAACAAAAAGAGGACCACCTGTTGCTTCACTGTAGGGCCTGGGGGGGACCTATCACAGCCACACTGGGGTCAGCAACAAACACAAGGATGGGGGTAGGATCAGTGCCTGCACAGAGACTTTGAGATCTCTACACTATTAGCTGAAGTGTGGGAACCATTAAATCTCTCTAAGGAATCCTAGAAATGAATAGGGTTCTTGACTGTACCTCAGTGTCCTCCTCCATGAAATGAGCATGCGGAGTTGATCATACCTCTGCCTATAATCTCTTAATCCTTCTTTTCTTATACAGAGGAATCCAAATCAGAAAAAGATACTATTAGTCAATTCATGGAACAGACGAATCTTTGCAAAAAGAAAAGTCAGTTAATGACACAGCTGCAGATGACAGTGACATGTGATTGGTATTAAATTAAGTCACAGTAGAGCTTCCAAGATCAAAGTTGAGGTCTGTGAAAAGTAGTGGCTCATGTTCAACAAATGTAAATTTTCAAAGTTTCTAAAAAGAACAAGAAGGTTGCTTTTTTACTTAAGCAGGAGTTGACCACAAATACAGAGCCAGAGAGACATCCCATTATGCCACAGTATATTTCCCTTAAAGTGCAGACACAGATATGCTCCACATTTGCCGGTGTCTTACAGAATGCACACAATCCACACTTTATTATTTTAAGTAGCTTATTTTATTTTTAAAAAGAGTCAGATGTCAGAATCAAAGCCTTAGTCATTGGCATTAACATATAAGAAGCTACTGTTCATGACCACACTATAGAAGATCATAAACAGCCCCTTGAGGAAGGGGTGCTAATCAGCTATCCATGGTAAAAGGTGATTGTTCCTAAGGACTCAGACCACATGGCCTCTCCCCAGATGCTATGCCAAGCCTTCAGACCCTCAGCAATCTAATTCTCTATTTGTTTCTCTGTCCTTCACTCTTTCTGCTACCCCTTAGTCTCATCTCATTTCTCCATCTTTTCACTCTGCCCTTCCCCATCCTCCTGTTTCTCCATCCCATGATCCTTCTGACCCTTCATCTCCACTGCCCCCTTTTTCCTGCTTTCCATCCTGCTGCTCCTAACTTTTGAGTCTAGTTCCTCTGTCCCTCTGCATTCACCCTCAGGATTGCATTTTTGTTCCACTTTCTGTCCTTTATCCAATCTGGTTTTGACAGAAAACGGCTTCCCGGTAGGTAATTTCCTTTCATTTGAATGTGACAACTTGACTTGGATGTCATTCAACTGAACAACTTTTTTAAGATTCTTTATTTTAGTATTATACAGGGAGAATTCAAATTCCCAACTCCTCTTGTGCTTTATAGATTCCATTTGTTCTTTAAAATGCATAAGATCCTGCAATATGGAGGGAGAGACTTCAAAGCAGAACTTAAGCTCCAAGGTCAAGAAGCTCTCTTTTTTCAATATGTCCAATAAAAACTGCGTACTGAGGGTCATCTCTTCATTCTTTTTCTGCTCCTTTACTTCCACCAGTCTTTTCACTTCTCTGGAGGATGCTTCCCCCAGTTGACTCTGGCCTTCCTTTACCAGATAGGACATTGCATGAAAAAATTCCTGGAAACTAATGTGGCGGAAGCTGTAGTACTTCTCGATGTCAAGTCCCTCTTGGTAATTGCTGCTGCTCAGGAAAGCAACAAGTCTGGAGCCATCCAAATTGTGCTTCCTGAGCTCATCCTCTTTAAATAGGAACCTCTGATGCTCGATCCCCTCAGTGGCCAAGGAGCACAGACCCCTCAGGACCCTGTGCCTGGTAAGCTCAGAGCAGCCCCCACTGTCATCAGCGGGCAGGAAGGTGGATACGTAGGCAGTGAAGATGTCAGTGCTGTTCCTGGGTGTCTCTGAGATTGCCTGGCCTCTTCCCATCTGCTCCTTCAGCCAGGAGCAGACCACCCAGCAGATGCCTGGAACCTGACATGCTGTGTAGAGAATATCATTTCCTTGTACAAATTCAAAGGCATTTCTGGCTTGCTCTTCATCCTTAAAATAGAACCTGAAATACTGCCTCCTCTCCTCCTCAGAGAAACCTAAAACATGAACATGGCGCCGTTGACCCAGCATGGGCTCCAGACTCCCCAAAGCAGGGGGCCGAGTGGTAACGAGAAGGGAGCATGCGGGCAGCAACCGTCTCCTAATCAAAAGGCGCAGCACGTTCTCCATGGGACTCCCCACCCTCTTCCCCAGCTGTCCAGAGGGCCTCTGTAGCTCATCAAAGCCATCCAGGATGAACAGGAGACGCTCTGGCTGTTTCAAAATCTCTGTGACAGGGGCTTGGTTATCCCCACAGCACCAGGAGAGGAGCTGCTCCAGTTTGCACCCCTTCAGCAGGACCACTTCTCTGCAGCTCACATAAAACACATAATCAAACCGGCCTGGGTACAGGGTACCAGTGGCCCAGTCCAGCACCATTTTTCTCACCAGGGTTGTCTTTCCGGTACCAGCAGAGCCTTGTAGTACCACTAAGGATGGAGCTGGGAAGGGCTTTTCCCCCGGATCAAATAAAGCCTCCACTGTAACAGAATCCAGCTCTTGCTCCAGGTCTGGGCTGGGAGGTGATCCTGGGTCCCCTGAGCTGGGTGTGGCCACCAGGAGCAGCTGGTTGTAGCTGTGGTTGACTCCCCACTCTTGGCTCTCCTCTAGGCCGCGCACATGCTCTCGATATATTTCTCTGTAATCTTGAGTCAGACAAGAGAGGTTTCAGATGAGGAAACAGAAACTAAAAAGGGGAAATGCACCCTTCAAACTCTAACTCAGCTCTTCAGTCTTGTCTTCCATAGAAGACAAGAGTTCTGGTTTCACAGGAGATGGACTACTGTACGTGTGTGTGTGTGTGTGTGTGTGTGTGTGTACATATCTGACTGAGTGTGTTCTGTGGGTGAACATTTGTGGGGTCTGAGTGCACGCCTGTTTCCACATGTGTTCATGGGAATGTGCCGATGGAAGCTTCTGTATTGTGCAGGGAAGTCATGTCACTGTGCATCAGCAATAATGTAACTCCAAAAGTCTGTGTGACAATGTGTGTGTGTGTGTGTGTGTGTGTGTGTGCGTGTGCGCACGCGTGCATGTGCATGCACGCATGTGTGAGTGTTCATGGCAAATGTCCCCATGGGAAGAGGTGAGGGCAAAGAGAGGAAAGGGAAGGGAACTCGCAGTTGGTAAAGTAACAGGAGCATGTTTTTAGTGGAGGATGGACCGGATGCTAAATGCAAAACAGTTTCTGAGATGGAGCCACGACTTTTGGTCCCCCTTCCCTCCCATTTCTATAAAGTAGAGGAGTTCTCAGCAGTGAAGGGAACCTATGGGAGAAAACACAGGTACCAACGATCCTTCCCTCCCCCAGCACCCCACCATCAGGAACAGGCCGCTATTTAGGATACATGCCCACCTCACTCTCCGGGGTGGCATCAGTCCATCAGCTTCTTGAACAGAGGGGCACAGAAAACTGTCCTCTGTGAGGAGCAGCCTAGCCCTCTGACCCCAGGTCTGACCCCACACACCATTTGTTCTGCTTAGTAGAAAAACCTTCACCAACACTGCCTCTCCCGTCTAAGCCCCTTTCTTCACTCCCTCCTTTTCTGGCACAGCGACGGGAGGCAAGAGGTAGGGTATCATGGTCATAAGATATGACAAATAAACAAATAAACAAATCCTTGATGTCCACTCAGGAGCTTCGCCCAGCATTTGTGGGAGCCCTCAGCTGGTGACCACCTGGGACCCTGGGACACAGGGGACTCCCAAGGACAGAGGGCAGGGTGAAAGGAGGCATGAATTACAGACTATGGGAGTCTGTGGAAGTACCCTGGAGGGGCAGTTCCGGCACCACATGACCTCCCTTTCCCCCACCACACTCACCATTCAGACAAATGTGGCTGAGCTGGTCTACGAGTTCCAACAAGTTCATGGCCTTCAAGCCCTTGAGCACCACTCTCACAGCCTCCGGTTCTCCACACTTTAAAATCAGTCGTGATGCCAGGTCTACCCGACTCAGGCCCTCCAACTCCCCTCGGGCCAAGAGGGGCTGGCCCTCAGCCAGGGTCACATCCCGCAAGTGGAACTTTAATATCTTGAAATTGTCCTCTTCAAGGTCACTCAAGGCCCAAAGCAATGCCTCCCGAGGGTTTCGGGCCAGGGCTGAGGCCATGGTGATGGGAGGTGAAGGTCAAGTTCAGACCAGCGACCTGGAGAAGGTGTGGAGAGGAGAGGTCCACCACTGGAGGAGAGCACCTGAAGGCCCCTCACGGCCTTGCTTCCTGTGTGCTTGGCAAGCTGTGCAGCAGAGACGAGGAAGAGAGGTGATACATGCAAATTTCCAAGAAAGGGGAGTGAGTGAGCTAGCAGGAGGAATCCCTCTAGTCATTCTCCCCTGTCTCTGGGTCAGACAGTATGTGTGATCGTGTCTGCTGGAAGGCAGGGGGGTGTGCAGAGATGTTCCTTCTGTGTCTCTCCCTCTCCCCTCCTTTCTTCCAGTCGCCACCTCTGCCTCTCTCCTGCCTCTCTCACATGCACTCTGTATTAGGCCTTGTGTGGTTCCTTGAACAGATGGGTTCAGAAAAAAAAAATTATTTTTAGATTTTTTAAGTTTTAAAAGTCAACCTATTCCTGACCGTGTGAATGTTCAAATGGTGCACATTTGCTGGGACAGCTGAGGGGCAGCAAGAAGGTATGGAGTGTCCACCCATCATTCCACCAGCCCTCACACATCAGCCTCCTGGACTTGGTCACTCACAGGGTCCAAAGCTGGAGGTCTTCCAATTCAGACAAGGGGACAAGTTTAAATAATAAGAAGAGGAATGGGCACTATTGTGTGCCTAATTTGTGCCAAATGATTTACATGTATCATTCTTTTTGATTATCATAGAAATTGTCCCAGGTATTACTCCAGAGGAGAAATTTGGCAGTCAGAGAGAAATGATCTTTCAGAGTTTTCCAGAGGTAAACCACTGAGCAAAGAGACAGGATTTACACTGTGGTCTAGGACTGAGTAGAAGGAGACAGAGGAACTCAAAAGACATGGAAGGCAGACCCAGAAAACAGAATTTAGGCTGAATACTACTAGAAACTAGAAAGACTTATAGATTCTCAAGTATCAGGGAAAGAAGAGTAGGATTTTTAGGAATGTTTAAAATATGGAACTAAAATGTAGGCAGGGCAGAGGTCTTTGAAAGAAGAGAAAGCAACAATTAACAAAAAAGCTTTTATAATCCAGAATTATACCTGTTATTTAAGGCCAACGGGGAAATCCACCTCAGCCGTATAATGTCAGACAATGCTCACAAGAGTATCTGGGAACAGTGAGGGCTACTGAAATTCAAATATCAGCATTCTGACTACATTATCAATAGCAGACAGAAAATGTTAGGAATATGTTAAGATACAAGGGACATGGGCTACAGGTCATAGGCCAGTCTGGGAGAGCAGAAAGTACTTACCACAAAGCCTCAGCCTACATGAGAAGACTCAGGGTTCCTCTACAAAGCTCTAATATCAGCAAAGCTAATCCAGGAAAGAAGAGAAGGCAACACCAGAACGTGCCAAGAAGATTCCAGACCAGCCTGTTTACCTCAGCTCAGACTTGGGGAGCTGGAGGTGAGACAGGGATGACTCAGCTCCATGGACAAAAGCCCAACAAACAAGGTGCTGAGGAGAATTGGAACAGACCCTTGATAGTAAACAGACAGCTCTGCAGGCCAAGCCTGGGTCTTCTTGGCCAAAACCTACTAATCCACTGGTGATATTCATATTTAAAATACAGGTGTGATCACCCCAGTGTCTACCCTTTGATACCTAACAGGCCTAGTGCATGTGGAGCTAGAAGAGATGAAGGACCTTGCTAAGGCTTTGTGAGGCAGAAACATCTGTCAGTGGCATGAGCAACTGTTCATCAGGGAGAAACTTGACCTCATTCCTCCCAACACTAAAGTTAAGAAACAAGGGAGGATCTGAATGCATGAACCATTCTGTCTCCAAGAGAAAGAAAACCCACCAGATTCTCCATGTCCCTCCCTGAAACCCTTAGTCCTCTCTACAACTTGGCCCCAGTCCAGGCTGGAGCAGTTTGACTAGATGACAAAAGAACTGGATCATTGTCACCAACACACCATCAGCCGTTGCGCCATTTCTTTAAGCTGGTGAAACTACTTCAGGATCTGCTTCATCAAAATGAAAAGGGAAGAAGGTGGGAACTCCATAAAACAGGAATCGAATTCTCTGGCCAGAGAACTAAGAATCCCCAATAGCCCTGGCAGAAAGAGAAACAGGTTTCTCCAGGAAGAATGTCTCCAAAAGATAAAGAATAAAGACTTAGCAGTTTAGCTGATCCTAGGAGCCTTCTGAAAGAGCCTACAGAGAGACTAGCAGGAGGAAGAAAAACTAGCAGCAAGTCCCCCAGAGAACTCTATAAACAGAAGTAAAATAAGGAATCAAAAAAGAGAAACAAAAAATAAACAGAAAACTTGATAGCAAACTATAACACTCATATGTGATAATGTTTACCTAGAAGTAATAATATAACCACCGAATACTGATCTAACTAAAATTTATGACCACATTGAAAGGAAAGATGGTGGTGGAAAGTACTAAAGTCAATAGCTAATCCCTATAATTGTGATCTTAAGGTAGCAGTAAACACATCCTACTTAGAAATGCAGCGATGTTAGAAGAAGTAGTTAGAAATCTAAAATAGTTGCCTGGGGGAAGAGGGATGAGGATAGTAGGAGGGGGGACTACTATTTGGGGGCACGAGATTTTAAATGCTAGTTGATCTTGAAAACCACAAGCATTTATTATTTTGATAAAATAAAACTTAATGCAGCCAAGAAAGAATAGGAAGTAACCTATCCACTAAAGAAGTGGAGTTAACCTGTATAGACAAAACCTTCAGGAAGCTTGGCAACAGAAGGAATCAGAAGGTAATGTGGGAAATGAAGAGTTGAGCTCTGCTTTGTTTTCACATGGGAGGGAGGGGAGGAATATTAACATCCAACAGAGAGGTCAGGCTACAAATTCAGGTGAAGGAGACACAAACCAGAGGAGGAAATTGAGAATGAGGACTGGGATAGGTTTCGAAGCAAAGACAGAAGATTGGCCTTTGATGTAAGGTGAAGGGAACATTCTCCATCCATATCTGATGAAAGTGAGAGAGAAAGGCAGATGTGTGACCTGTGGTCAGAAGATGAGCCTGGGCATTTCTGGTGAGCCCTATATTCTGCACGAAGTAAGAGCATTGCCTAAGAGTGAGAAGACACCAATTAGCTGAAGAGAGGAGAGGCCATAAGGTGACTACTACCAACTTTCTCCATAATTTCCGTACATTTCCTTCTCCTCCAAGACCTCTCATCTCCAATGCTCAGCGAGTACTCCTAGAATCCTGGAAGACAGGCAGGAATGGGAAGTGGTCTTTCCCACAGCCTTAACCAACCTCAAGCTAAAGAGAGAAACAAGACAACCAAGCACCAAGACCAAAAAACCAAGATAGAAAATAAAGAATAAAACACAGTCACATAAATAAGGGGATAGAGAGCAGAGAAGCCACTTACTGCAAAGGCTCCAGGTTTTGAGATCACTGGAGCAGAGATTCTGAGTCACACCTAAGAAACTACAAATGAGTTGCGCAAGAACTGATTTTAATTGGATGGCAGAGGCAAGAGAGAAAATCAGTCCTCCCTTTCTGCTAACCCTGTTCTGGCTGAAAGTAAACCTGGAAACTAGAGTAA
Source organism: Callospermophilus lateralis (assembly GCF_048772815.1). Lineage (NCBI taxonomy): Eukaryota > Metazoa > Chordata > Mammalia > Rodentia > Sciuridae > Callospermophilus > Callospermophilus lateralis. Next base: position 158,000,246 of record NC_135306.1, read on the forward strand.
CTGAGTCCCAAAATAGAAGGGGTAGAAACAAAAGAATCAGAGACCCAAAACACAGAAATCAAGTCAGGCAACGTTAGAGAGAAAGGGTGTGGGGGTGGGGGAAGCTAGCTGGTGTGTATGGCTGTCTCTTTCAGTTATTGATATGGATGGATCCTGTAGGTTGCTGTTAATTATGACACCATCAGCAGAGATGACCCTGATCTTTTCAGGCAAAACTATTAAGCATGTTTCCCGGGACAACCAGAAACTTATGTGCAATGGTTAATTTTAGATATCAACAAGGCCATGAGGTGGCCAGACATTTGGTCAAACATTATTCTGGGAATGCCTGTGAGGTTGTGTTTTGGGATGTCACTGATATTTGAATTGGTAGACTGAGTAAAGAAGATTGCCCTCCCGAATGTGGATGAGCCTTACCCAATCTGTTGAGTGCCTGAACAGAACAAATGGGCCCACTTTCCTGCCCTCAAGAGGGACTCCCCTGATTCACTGATTTGAGATGGGTCGTAGGCTTTCTGACTCAGGCTGAAACGTTGGCTCTTCTTAGATCTTAAGCCTGATGGTTTTCTGACTGGAACTAGTACCTTCAGCTCTCCTCAGTCTCTCTTCTTGCTGACTGTAGCTCTCGGGAGTTCTCAGCTTCTACAATCACAAACGCTAATTCCTGTAACTCAGAAGGTTCTTAATGATGTGCAGCCACCCTCCTGATAAGGGGTTCATCCTGCTACTCTCTTTTCCTCTTAATACTCTAGACACAAAATAACCTCCTCAAACACACAAGGCCTGCTCTTACCTTAAAGCCTTTACACTAGGTGTTTCCTCTACTTGAAGGGCTCCTTCCCCCAAAAGCCCTAAGTGATGACTACCTACTTGAACCCCCCAAGTCTCCACTCAATTTCACATCCTCATTGTAACCCATCCTGACCCCTCAGAACTCCTGATTCCCTTTACCCTTTGCTGAAACCCCTTAGTAATTACCATATATGATAGCACCTTTTAATATAATATATAATTTACTCATTGGTTTTTTTTTTAATCACCACTAGAATGTAAACTGTCAGATCAGTCAGGGCAGGCAATGGCCAAAGGAGGCAGATTTAAAAGGGCCGCTGAACAGGCTTTATTGAGATATCACTCCGGGGCAGAATTCGATCAGACCCACAGAGGGGACAGGGGAAGGGTCGACCGGACTGGACTTTTATGGGGCTTAAAGCAGGAAGGGAAGGGCTTGGGACAGGAAAAGGTGTTCTTAGAGTCCCTTGCCCCCTTGGGGTTGGTCAGGGGAGTTGGCTGAACTCCAGGATTGGCCAGAGGGTCCTGCTGATTGACAGGAGTTAGTCAGGAGATCTGGCTGATTGACAGGCATTTCCACCAGCATCTGATTGATGTTTTTTTCCAGTGCGGGCTGCTTTGTTCTAAGTTGCCACTAAGTCGCCACCAACCTAACATAAACTTTTGCCTGTTTTGTTCACTTATATATTCTAAGCACCTAAAAGAGCATGGGGCACATATTAAGCACTCAAGCTGTTGACTAAACCACCTATATACACTTTATAACACTGTCAAGAACAAAGCCCGATTAGCACTCCAGCATGTCGGCGCAGAAACCGACTTCCTTAACAAGACTCCTAAAGCACAAGAAATAAAATCAGAAATCAATAAGTGGGATGGCATCAAATTTAAAATGTCCTGCACAACAAAGGAAACAATTAAGAGCCTGAAGAGAGAGCCTACAGAATGGAGGAAGATCCTTGCCACCTGCTCCTCAGGGCATTAGTATCCAGAATATTCAAAGAACTGGAAAAAAAAAAAAAAACTTAGCACTAAAAAAGAAAGAATCCAATTAATAAACAGACACTTCTCAAAAGAAGAAATATCGATGATCAACAAATATATGAAAAAATGTTGAACAATTAAGGAAATGCAAAGCAAAACTACATTGAGATTCCATCTCACTCCAATCAGAACAGCAATTACCAAGGATACAAGCAACAACAAATGTTGGCAAGTATGTAGAGAAAAAGGTACACTCATACATTGCTGGTGGGAGTGCAAATTAATTCAACCACTTTGGAAAGCAGTATGGAGATTCCTCAAAAAATTAGGAATGGAACCATCATTTGACCCAGCTATTTCACTCCTCAGTATATACCCAAAGGATTTAAAATCAGCATACTACAGTGATGCATTGATACACTGATGTGTATAGCACCACAATTCACAATAGCCAAGCCATGGAACCAATATAGATGCCCATCAAGATGAATGGATAAAGAAAATGTGGTATATAAACACAGAAGAGTATTAGTCAGCTATAAAGCAGAACGAAATTATGGTATTTGCCAATAAATGGATGGAACTGGAGACTATCATGATAAGTGAAATAAGCCAGTCCAAAAATGTCAAAGGTTGAATATTTTCTCTGATATGCAGAAGCTAATCCAAAATAAGCGGGGAATGGGGGTGAATGTCATAAATATAGAGGGAAGATCAAAAGAGTAGATGAAGAGGATTGAGGAAGAGGAAGCAGTGAAAAGAAAAAGGAAGAACAGTGGAATGAATCTGACCGAACTTTCATATGTACATACATGAATATACCACCCAACATCAAGTATATTCACAAGACCCTAATTTTTAAAAACTATAAATAAATTGCAGAAAGATCAGTAAAGGGAGAAGAGCAAGAGGAGGGAGGAGGGGGGCTGGGGTTGTAGCTCAAGTGGTAGCGCACTCGCCTGGCATGCATGTGGCCCGGGTTCGATACGCAGCACCACATACAAAGATGTTGTGTCTGCCGAAAACTAAAAAATAAATCAATATCTCTCTCTCTCTCTCTCTCTATCTATCTCTCTCTCTAAAAAAAAAAAAAAAAAAAAAAAAAAAGAGGAGGGAGGAGGGGAAGGGGGAAGTTCTAGGGACTGAATTAAACCAAATTATATTCCATGCTTTTATAACTATGTAAAATGTTCACTAATATTATATGTAACTAAAAAGAATCAAATATTTTTTTAGAGACACTTTGATCCCATTTAAGACTAAACCAGGAATTGCTACCTTTGCGCTACTCTCTGGCTCCATCTGGCGGCAGCTATGCAGAATATGTTTCATTGTTTCCTAACACGGTCCCAAGTTTATTAGGAACAATTTGACTTGGCCTTCACTGAGTGTGCATCGGACCTAAAACAAGAAGCACAAACTCCGGAAGACATTACAAACAGCCGGAAATTGTCGTGCCCCAAGAAGTGTCATTGGTAACCAATGGGCACCGACGCCTCGTTCACGTGGTACATACTCAGCCTATGGAGTTTCTAATTCTCGCAAACTCACTCCCTTCCGCTCCAGGTTTCCTTTCTCAACAAGATGGCCACACCGGCGGTACCGGCAAGTACTCCTCCCGCCACTCCGGCCCCAACCCCAGCTCCGACCGTCGCTCCAGCCCCAGCCTCAGCCCCAACTCCCTCGCCAACGCCTGCTCCAGCGCCAGCTGCGGCTGCAGCGCCGACTGCGGCTCCAGCTTCACCTTCCGACGCCGCGGCTACTCCCGCGGCACCAGGCCAGACCGCGTCCTCGGCGCAAGCCCCAGCGCAAACCCCCGCGCCCTCCCTGCCGGGTCCTGCTCTCCCAGGGCCCTTCCCCGGAGGCCGCGTGGTCAGGCTGCACCCGGTCATTCTGGCCTCCATCGTGGACAGCTTCGAGCGACGCAACGACGGCGCTGCGCGTGTTATCGGAACTCTGCTGGGTGAGTGGTCAGATGTTATTCTGCACATCTCGTGTTAACTGTTTCATCCCCCAATCCTTCTTCCAATCCACACTGATTTTGTTACCTGTTTCTCTATCGCACTTTCCGGCTGCGATTTATCTTCCCAGAGGGCTTGAACACTCCCCTCACGTGCCCGATCGATGTACTTCAAGCGACGCAAAATATAACAAGGAGTAGTTGTCGTTTACTGAAGAGCAACTGCCGAGTGACTTCCGTTTTTTTTATGTGGTGCTGAGGATCGAACTCGGGTCCTGCGCGTGCTAGGCGAGCGCTCCACAGCCAAGCCACATCCCCGCCCCCGTTTTATTTTTTAATATTTCCAGCAGCATTTTATGTCAAGAATGATAAACCTCATTCTGCCAAAAATGAACTCAAAACTCCCAGTAGAAAGTAAAGTACCCTTGACTCCTTAAACCCAGTGACCATATCCCACCCCCCTCTTATCCAATGACTAAATGTCTTTGTTCTCCAGATGTTCACAAAGTTTTTTTTAACCATTTGGCAAAGGATTGGGAACAACTGTAAAAAGGTTACTCTCAACAAGTAAGCTGATTTGCCTGGAACTTATTTAGGATTTTGTAGTATTTTGTTTTCCTTGAACTTAGCCTGACCCTCTGTCCCTCCATCTCCCCTAATATTAGCTCTTAATACAATAAGTACTGTTCAGCCCGGTGCCCTCTCTGATTTTACAATTAGATACAGTTTTATTATCTGTTTATAAATCTGTGTTTAGCCTTCAGATTGAAGACTATATCTTACCTGCCTGTGTTATAGATTTGGGAAACAAATATTTTCTGTTAAAGTGGTTTGTAAAACTGGAAAAACTAAAGAGGGATTGCTGATAATAAATGCCTTTCTCCAGAAGCTGCTAGTCCCATTAAATTCATTTCTATTCTCAGTGACTGCTTTCAAACCCCTTTGTAAGACTGCTCTACTTGAATGCATCATTTATTTTTCTTATTCTTGACTTTGTAATAGGACTTACACTGTAGAAGACAGTTTGTATATTGCAAATAAGACGAAGATATATAGATAGATTTCACCAAATAGTAGCCATGTGCCTTAAGGCAAACTGCTTAAAGTCTAATTCCTTCAGTGGCTGCTTCAACAGAGTTTTAGTGAGAACTCCATCATTACAGAAAGCATCTAACTGTGCTGATACACATCAGTTACATCTACCACATCAGGCCCATGCTGTCCCAAGTGCTAGGGACTGAATTAGTCCCTAGTACATACATACATTCTCTGTCTCTGACCATGTAGCACTTTATAGAAACTTAAATTGATTCATTATCTTCTAAACATTATTTTTTCTCAAACCAAACCTTTATATTCTGCCACACATGCCTTCCTTGCTCTCCCTTATTTGTTTAAATTCCATCCATCCTCAAGGTCCCTAGCAGAAATATTAGCATTAATCTTCCATCCAATATACTCACCCTTACTCTATCCTTATCCTCCCACAATATGAAGACACTCTGTAAGTGCCCCATTGTAGACTTCTGCAGCAAATGATTTTTGCATTACTAATATAGCATTTGACAGATACTTATCAAATTTTCCCAATTCACTGGAGCTATTTTAAGAGACAATCTTCTACCCAAAGTTTATGCTTAGTGCCCCAGTTACTACAATGACACCCTAGTCAGACCAGCTAAATTTAGACCTTTAGATCCTTTTGAAAACTGAATCGTGGTACAGTGCTCTTGGTGTTAAGCATTTAAACTTTTATTAACAAAAACATTTTTAGGTCAGGGCCTGACCTTTGAAGAAGCATAGAGTAAAAGATAGCAGAACTAAGATAGAACCCTGACAACTGGAGAAGTCCCTGGAAGAGCCAACAGAAATTTAGAAAGAGAAGGAAGAAAACTAGAGACTAGTGTCCTATCCCAAAGAAAAGAAAGTGTTTGTTGTTGATGATGATGAGGGGCTTTACCACTGAGCAACATCCCCAGCCCTTTTTATTTATTTATTTATTGGGGGAGGGGGGCAGTGTCTCACTAAGTTGCTTAGGTCCTTTACTTGCTGAGGCTGACCTCAAACTTGCAATCCTCCTAACTCAGCCTCCCAAGTGGTTGGGATTACAGATATGTACCACCATACCCAACAAAAAGAAAGTTTTAAGATGAAGTCATCAAGTTTTTTGAATGCTGTTGAGACATCAGATACGATATCTATTTAGAGTTTAAGCACATAGTTTGAAGAAGAGAACAAAAATCAGTAAATTGCATTAGACAAACTCTGGTACCCACTAGCAACATTGAGGTCTCTGGTGGACAGGGAAGCAAAGCACTTGAGGCCTAGGGCAGGAGGTGCCAGTAGATTAGAAGAAAGTAGAAAAGTCAAAGAACTAGTTGCTCAGTGAGGTCAAGGAATTGGTATAGTGGGATAGATGATATCAACTAGAAAAACAAAGTTTGTGGTAAAGACTGACATTGATATTTAAGGTTCACGGATAGAGGGTTTCTGCGTGAGTTAAATAGAGGGTTTCTGATAGAGTTAAATTGTGCTGACAGTGTGAAATGAGGCTATTTTATTGGCAGTAAAATCTTCTAGGTAGCTGTGCAGATTAAATTATTGGGCAAGAGTCTACAGGCTGAAAAATGAAGGCCAAAGAATAAAGGTCTAGGAAGGGCTGATAATAGAAAGTAAAAGAAAAAAAGGAAATCTTGTGAAGGAAGGAGTTGATCATTCCAGAGTTTTGGTTATCTGGCGAATCCTGGTTCTATTGATGCTGAACTTGAAGCCACTGAGTTGGATTACTGTTCACTGGCTTTGAAGGACCTTCTAAAGCATTTCAACAGTAGTCAGAGACTATTGGGAGCCTTAGAATTAAATAACGCATGGACAATTCTCTTTCACAGGAACTGTTGACAAGCACTCAGTGGAGGTCACCAATTGCTTTTCAGTGCCACACAATGAATCAGAAGATGAAGTGAGTAGGAATTTGAACTGCCCCTCTGCAGTATGTTGCTGTGCATTTGTCAGGCTCCCCTCAGGGACCCTCCTGCACAATTTATTGTGCTTATAACTAGAGCTCCTACAGCCTAAGAGTTTCATTCCGTTGTATGTACTTCCCTGGTCTGTTCTGTCTATTAGGGCATGAGGGTCTGTCCTTTTTATTCCATTTTTCTATGAACTTCTAGCTTCTTAGCTTCCTTTCCTGCCTTCCCTCTTAGGTGGCTGTTGACATGGAATTTGCTAAGAACATGTATGAATTGCACAAAAAAGTCTCTCCAAATGAACTCATCCTGGGCTGGTAAGTTGGGGAAGGGCAGGGCTGGATGGAAAGTCTCTCAGTGATTGCCAGGTTCTTCTGCCATCAGAATAAAGCTTGTCTTCCCCTTTTAGAGACAAGAGTATTAAAATTGTCTGATCTCAAGAAGCTATGAATTGACTCAGGAGGCTGAGGCAGAAGGATCACAAGTTTGAGATCAGCCTCAACAACTTAGTGAGGCCCTAAGCAATTTAGCAAGACCCTGTCTCAAAATAAAAAGCACTGGAGGTGTGGCTTAGTGGTTAAACACCCCTGGGTCCAATCTCTGGTCCTTTGATTCAGAAATATTTATTTTGAATTTCAGCTTTGATTTGTAAGTCTTGTTCCATTAAGTATGACTACCATAGGGTTATTGAATACCCAGCCCACCATTGTGTTTGATGTTGATGCCATGAATCTACAACTATGTTCTATTTTCCAGGTATGCCACAGGACATGACATCACAGAGCACTCTGTGCTGATCCATGAGTACTATAGCCGGGAGGCCCCTAACCCTATTCATCTCACCGTGGACACAAGTCTACAGAATGGTCGAATGAGCATTAAGGCCTATGTCAGGTGACCACAGAGTCTTGGGCCATAAGGGAATAAAAGGCTATCCAGCCCTCCCTAGATGACACCCCACCCTACCTCATACAGGTTTAATTCCTTCACTGCTTCTTCAGGAAGCTCATTTCTTTCTCTTAGAAAGGAATTGGAAAGATTTCATTCTGAAGCAAAAACTGTCCCCATAATTTCATCTGCTAATCCTCCTGTACTCTAGATACTCCTTCCTCTTAACCAATTTTAAATGGCAACCCTTTAGGTATTTGAGCAAGTTTTCACGTTTCATGTCATCTTATCTAGAATAGGCAGTCCTCGCTTGATATTCTTGTGATTCATCTTCATTATTCTGGGTTACTCTTTAGTTGTCATTCCTAGGACTTACTATTTATGGATTAGTGGGTGACTGTCCTTGTTTTTAACACATCTATTAGCCCAGGATTGTATGCAGTTTTGGTGACAGTAACATTACAGTGTTTACACATTGAATTTTCAGGCCATTAAAATGCCAGTTGATGGGGATTGTTGGAAAAGGCCCTAGTGGCTTACTGAAGACAGGTCTGCTATGAGAGTTAGAAGAATTGTACCTTGTGGTTAGTGAGTGCCTTTGTTAGTGCATCTCATTTGCTGTTTCATTTTATGATGTTTCTTTGGTGGGCAGGAGTCTGCAGAATGACTGCATGAGCATCAAGGCCTGTCATGTGATCATTGAGTCTTGGACCATAAGGGAATAAAAAGTCTGACACTCATGTAGCCAGTTAACTGTTGGGCAATAAGACAAAGATGGTGGGTGCCAACCCCTCGTATACCAACTGATGTACCATTGAGCTCTAGCCACTGTCTAAATTCTAGTCCTTCCAGATAATTCATACTCCTCAAAATCCATTTGAACATATAGAGTCAACATAGTAAAGACATCACTTTTTTTTTTTAAGAGAGAGGGAGAGGGAGAGAGAGAGAATTTTTTTATTTTTTAATATTTATTTTTTAGTTTTTGGCGTACACAACAACTTTGTTTGTATGTGGTGCTGAGGATCGAACCCGGGCCGCACTCAGGCCAGGCGAGCGCACTACCACTTGAGCCACATCCCCAGCCCCAAAGACATCACTTTTAATAACTTTATTTGTAGCATCCCAGTCTCGTCCTGATGGACCAGAGTCTATTTATTTTTTTCAGTGCTGATGAGAGGCTCCCAGAAAAGACCTCTCTTGTCTCCATTTGCTGGGGGTGAGTGGGTATCTCTATAGCTGGATCCACAGGGAAATTAAGAGTCCTGTCCTTTCTTTGTTGACATTGCAATGTATGAAGTCATCCTCCAAAGGGACAGGCCAGTTCCAAAGGCTAAAGGTCCTTCTAGTGTGTAGAATGAGCTAAGGGGAGAGATGAGTTTGGTTTCTTTGAGACCTCAGATTCAAGTGGTCCCTGCCTTCTTGCCTCAGAAACTTGGAAGCAGTATTCTTGTTGTAACTGCTTTTCCATGCCAGGCTAGGTGTGGCTACCTTGCTGTCTAAACCATCTGTTTACCTTTTTCCTTCCCTTCCCAGCACTTTAATGGGTGTCCCTGGGAGGACCATGGGAGTGATGTTCACACCTCTCACCGTGAAATATGCATATTACGATACTGAACGCATTGGAGGTGAGTAACCTTGCCATCCACTCCTTAAAGACTTAGCCTTTTCAAGGGAGGGGGCTATTGCTCTCTAACAAGGCTGGAGGCCTTAAATGACTTGAAGAGATTGATTTAAGGTTTGTGATGGTTTGGATTTCAATAATTTTTTGAGAAATCGTTAGAGGTGGGAAATTATCAACTAGAGACAACTTGACCATTTGTATGAGACCAAAAGCAGTGATTAGCTTACTAGGTAGAGGAGCTGAGCCCCTCCAAAGGAAAAAAATCCAATAAGGACTGAGCAGGGAATTTGGAGAGTCCAGAAGGGGTTCAGGGAGGGTTATCAGATTAGTTAGAGAGCATCTCCTTCCTAATGGCATGACTTAATTTCCCTCTGTCTCTTATTGTCTACCCCTACCCAACTCCCACAGTTGACCTGATCATGAAGACCTGTTTCAGCCCCAACCGAGTGATTGGACTCTCCAGTGACTTGCAACAAGTGGGAGGGGCATCAGCTCGCATCCAGGATGCCCTGAGCACAGTGTTGCAGTATGCAGAGGATGTGCTGGTAAGAGGGAAAAAGGAGAAACACGGGAGGGGACGGAGCTCCACCTTGAGATCACCGAAGGATCTGCTGATAAAATGACAGTGCCCAGTGGTGAATATTAACTATTCCTCTTTACTTTGGTGCTTAGTCTGGGAAGGTGTCAGCTGATAATACTGTGGGCCGCTTCTTGATGAGCTTGGTTAACCAAGTACCCAAAATAGTTCCTGACGACTTTGAGACCATGCTCAACAGCAATATCAATGTAAGTGCCAATCCTGGGCCTCTTCCTTCTACCTCAGCAAGGAAACAACTGTGAAAGGAGTTGGTGGGGTGGTTCAGAGTAGGATATAAGGATATAAGCTCCACCTTTGGCCACCTTGCAGACCAGGTTGGAGGGAAGGAAGGGGTAGTACACATGTTCAGAGGATCTCATCCTTCTGCTTCTTTGATTCCATTGTCTTAGGTACTGCTGATACTACTGTGACTTGTTATAGACTTACTATAGAAAGAAATACTAAAATTCAAAGATAATGAAAATGCAGTTTCTTATTTTCCCCATCGTTGTTTATAGACCCCGCCCCCACTCCTCTCTCAGTCTTCCGCTTGTGAATCTTACCTAAAGCACTGCTAGTCTGTAAGTCCATCGGTAGAGAAAGGAAAGTATCTCCAAGCATTTCCTTCCTGTCTTCCATGTTTGACTCCTGCTCAGTCACTCCCAGCTGTCATTTATCCAGGATTGTTCTCACACCCAGTGTTCACAACTGGCCAGACCAGCCATTGTGCTCACTTATTATTTATTTATTCTTTTGTCTTTTAGGACCTGCTGATGGTGACTTACCTGGCCAATCTCACACAGTCACAGATTGCCCTCAATGAGAAACTTGTAAACCTGTGAATGGGCCCCAAACAGAACTCCTGCCAGTCTGACTTTCTACCCTAGGACTCAGGATGAAGTGGAGGAGAAATGGTTTCTTTGTGGTCTTGAGTCACACTGAGTCAGTCAGCTGCTTGTGACTCTGAATAAACATAGCCTACTTTTTGTAATTGAGTTTCATCTGATGTGAGTTTATTGCTGGGTGGAAAGGAAGAAACTATTCTAAAGCTTACATTAAAAAGCACTGTAGGTAGAAGTTGGTTATGTTTGAATGACGCATCATCAGTAGTTGCACCCACTGCCCAAGCCATTTTAGCTTCTCGGCACACTAGTTTTACAGTGGCATTTTCTTATCACTCTTTTTTCTGTGGTCAGAATAGTGATGAGAGAGAATAGAATAGAAAAAGGGAAGAGACAGATTTCTAAAAATTTGAGAAATGAGCATAGAAAAGGTAGTTGAAAGAAAATAAGATGGTAAAACAGTCCAAATGCATCAGTAGGCACAATAAATAAAAGGATTAAATTAGCCAGACAGGGGAATTTGAATATTAAAACAAACCCCCATATGCAGTTTACAGAGACATTTGAAACAAGAACACAGAAAGTTGTCCTGTGTGGTAAATAACAGTATAGTTGGATCTTAATGTTCTGTAAAGAGCTAGTCTCGGAAGACAGTGCATAAAGTTCAAAAACAAGTAAAACTAAACTGTTATTTAGTAATATACATAAGGTCAGTTTTTGTTGCCTCTGAGGTTAGATTCCCTGCTCAGTTCATAGCCTTTCCATCAACCAGTCAGTAAAACAACCTTGCTTCATGTACATATGTTTTAAAGACACCTCATTTTGAGATACACATATGCACTCTTTGCCTCTTGCTATGTGATACTCTGTGCAGCCTGGGGATATTGTCAGCAAGAAGGCCATCACAGATTCAACTCCTTACCTTGCACCTTCAAGACCATGAGCCAAAATTCACTTGTTTTCTTTATAATGTTAAAAAAATTAATGTAAGCTCAGGGCCAAAAACTTGAATACTTGAATGAACCTTATCTCACATGTGTGTTTTCTCCAGAAGCCACATAACAGCACTTTTGCACTAGGAATGCTAGACAACATGCTTGGAGGACATTTTAAGCAGCAAAATCAGCAGACAAAACTACAAACACATGCCAGGCCACAGTAGTGCATGTCTTTAATCCCAGTGGTTTAGGAGGCTGGGGCAAGAGGATCATGAGTTCAAAGCCAATCTAAGTAACTAGGTGGAGCCCTAAGCAACCCAGACTCTGTCTCTAAATAAAATATAATGGGCTGGGAATGTGGCTTGATGGTTAAACATTCTGGGTTTAGTCCCCAGTACCAAAAATAAAGAAAAGATATAAAGTAGACTGAAAAGAACACTTGTTTATAAGAGCTAAAATAGCTGATTTTCACCTGGAAAATCATGAGGCACCTCAGATTTTCTCCATTCTAAACATATATTTATAAGTGAATGCAAAAGTGCTGATTAGAGTTATAAATCAATTTTAGCAAATGGTGAACTTTCAGATACAGAATCTGAACAGTGAAAATTGACAAGTTATGCCACTTATATATGATGTACGTGATAAAACTGAAAAGCAGAGAATGATGAAAAAATTTGCAACCAGGTGCAATGGCACACACCTATAACCCAGGGAGTTGGGAAGCTGAGGCAGGAGTACTAAAGGTTTGAAGCGAGCCTGGGCAACTTGTCAAGACCTTGTCTCGAAATTTTAAAAAAAGGATTCGGGATATAGCTTATTGGTAGTGCTTGCCTAGCATGCAAACAAAACCCTTGTATTTAAAAAAAAAAAAAAAATCATAGTGAGTGTTCATTTTGGAGGGGAAAGAAAGTAAAAGGAGAATGATCTAGTTTGTTTATTTTTTGTTTTGAGGTGGTTTGTTGTTTTGTTTTCTTTTGTTTAGTTCAGCGATGCTCTACCATTGAGCTACACCCCCAGTCCTTTTTAAAATTTTGTTTTGAAACAGGGTCTTGCCAGGTTAGCAAGGCTGGTCTTGAACTTGCAGTCCTCTTGCCTCAACCTCCAGAACAGCTGGGATTATGAGTATGTACTACTATGCCCAGATATAATGATCTAGTTTGAGATTGGACAATAGGTTCATGGGTATAACTAGTCAAACAAACTAACAATGACAGCGGTGTATTTATCATTATTATTTAGCCTTGTTCTAGATTGATTATATTTAATCAAGAAAAACATTGATGTTAAAAATATAGTGAAAAAGAGGAGGATTTCTTTAATTATTATTGCCCAATTAATATTGTGGAAGAAAACTTGAAAATGCCAATAAGAAACATAAGAAGCAATCATTTGAAATGAAAAAAAAATGGGAAGGGAAGAATCATTTGAAGGCTTATCACATTATTCAATAATATCAATATTGTTTTAAACTGTGTCAGTTTTCCCTAAATTAAATTACCTATTTTTCATAATTCCAGTAAAGTACAAAGATATCTTTTTTATTTGGGCAAGCTGTTTTTAAATGGAAAAACAAAATGCCCCTTTAATAATCCTTTCAACAAAGAAAAATTAGTCCTACCAGATAAAAAAAAATATATTACCAAACTACATAACTGAAGCAATATGGTACTGGTACATAAAAAGACAAACCAAATAGGCAAATAGATCCAAAATGCATATACAGTGTTGATGAAAACAAAAGAAAAGGAAACTCTTGAACACTGTTGGTAAAACAATATGAGTCCCTCAAAATATTAGTATGGTTACCATGTAATCCAGTAATCACCCTACTGGTTATATGTCCAAAGAAATGGAATCAAGTGTCCATCAAGAAATGGATGAAGAAAATAAGTATATAAACCCAGTGTAATCTGACTTGTGACAGAATGGATGAACTTAAAAGATGTGCTAAGTGAAATAAACCATGTAATACCACATGTTCTCACATGTGGAGCAAAGAACTTTGAATTCACAGAAGTAGAATAGAAGGTTGATTCCACAGGCTCAGGGAAAGGGTACATAGGGAGCTGTTTGTCAACACTCAGAGGAATAAGTTTTGGAGACCTATTGTACAGTGTGGTGATTATTAATGTATGCTTAAAACTTGCTAAGAGATTAGACCTTAAATCTTAAGTATGTGAGGTGATGGACATATTAAGTAGTTTAATTTAATCCTTTCACAATATATACATGTTTCAAATATCACATTAGCCCTGGTGTAGTGGTACACATCTCTGGTTCCAACTACTCAGGAGGCTAAGGCAGAAAGATTGCTGGGCAGCATAGAAACTGCCTCAAGAAACAAAAGTAATTATACACCATTAATATGTATCATCTTTGTCCATTTGAAAATGTATATGGGAACTTTAGAATATGATAAAGTTGCTTTTTCAAATAAGTAAAGATGGATTAGTTAAGTAAGTGGTCATTTGGAAACAGTTGATTCCTGTTTTATGACTTGCACTAAAGTTATTCAAAATGGGCCAGAATGCTGTGGTTTGAATAAGGGTTGTGTTGCCTTACCATGAGTCCAAGCAATGTACCAGTGGATCAGGGACTGAAACCATGAGCTAGAATAAACCTTTCCTCCTTTTTGAGTTGATTATCTCAGGTATTTTGTCACAGTGACAGAAAATAACACAATGGAATAAAAATTTTAAGTATGAAAAGAACAAATTGAGAATCCAGGAGTATTTTTAAAAAGATTGAGGGGGCTGGGGTTGTGGCTCAGTGGTAGAGTGCTCGCCTAGTATGCTTGAGGCACTGAGTTTGATCCTCCACACCACATAAATGTAAAATAAAGATATTGTGTCCACTTAAAAAACTAAAAAATAAATATTTTTTAAAAACCCAAAGATTGATAAAGTCAACATCTTTAAAAAATCTTACTGACAAAATGCACATGTACACAAATAGTCTATACAAATATATAACTGGGGAAAATCTCACTGATAAAAATATAAAACTACCATAAGATGACAGTTTTATTTATCAAGTTGAGAAAGGGGAAACAACCCAGGCATGCCTTGCTGATGGGAGTGTAATCTTCTCTGGAGGCCATTTTGAATTTGTATTTGACAAAATTAAAATGTACCTACCCTTAAGCCAGAAATTTCACTTCTGCTTATATATTCTACAGATAAACTGGCTTGATTGTGACATAATATATGAATAATTGTTGCAGTATTTTGTTATAATAGCATAAAAATTTTGGTCAACCCAAATGATTACTACCTGAAGATAGAGTAAACCTATATGTCCATAAAATATAATATTATGCAGCTGTTAAGAAGGAGACAATTCTCTATGCATTAATATGTATGGTATTCAGGATGTAGTAACTGAAAAAAAAGGAGAAAATGGTATCTATAATTTATTCTTATTGCATGCAGGAAAATAAATGGTAGTAATGCCTAGAATATTTGTGAAAATATATTCAGGTAACTGCTGTCAGTGGCTGTGTTGGAGAAGGTACTGGATAAAGCACAAGGAGTGGAGAGATTTTATTTTTTATACTTGTATACCATGTTTATCTAATACTTTTCAAAATATAAAAATGTGAAAACAATACCTTTATGCAATAAAAAGGAAACATGCTAGTGAATGATCAAATCAAATTCAGGGTATTGACTTGGGGGAGCAAAGAAGGAAGAGGAGATGGTATTGGTTTCAGCTATATCTGTAATGGCTTTTCTTTTAAAAATTGGAAAACAAGAAGTAAATATAACACAATATCATTTCTTTATAAAACTATGCAGTGGATGCATAGGTACTTGTTATATTATTTTTTATAATTTTATGCAAGCGTATTTAATAATAAATGCTTGTTTAAATATTTTTGGACCAGGGTGCAAAATTCAACCTTCCCCCCTTTCCTTAGAGGCTACTCAGAACTTGGTAGATGCTGATCCTTTTCTTCTTTTACCCAAGTCTGTAACTAACCCCCTCAACTTCCCAGAGAACTTGCTAGCTAACCATTTCCCCAATTAGAACCTCAAACTAATAGGCTTTATTTTCCTAATTATAGGATGAAGAACTGGGACCCTTACTATCTCTCAGAGCATGTAACTTGTTCAAGCCAAAAGTGACCAAAAGCAGGATCTCTTCTAGAATTGAGACTGTAAACTGCTAGAGAAGTCACTGGGGAAGGTGAAATTCACTGGAGAGGTTAAATGAGCCCCTTAGAATTAGAGCTTAAAGGGTGGCCCGGAGATACACCTGGCAGTGACAGTAGGCTAAGCAGGGCAGAGATACGCTGTGTCCTGTCCTGGTGAAGAAAATGATAAGGGAGTGTCTGCCAAGTACAGATAGGGATAGGATGGTCTGTGAAGCACAACAACCCAGGCAGCTTACGAGGACCCCTAAAAGTTTTCAACAGTGCCAGAGGTTCTTGTTAGGATGGTTGCACTAGTGGCCATCTGGAAAATGGATTTTAGTGGTCTAAATAAGCAGCAAAGGTGTCTTGAATTAGCAACAGGAAGCCCTGGGAATGGAGAAACATGAAGGCAAGACGAACTTGCCACTTGCTCTGCTTGATGGTTCTTCATACCTTCCTACTCCACATTGGCTGGAAAGTGGAAGCAGTGAGCGGTGAGAACAGTTAAGGCTAAGATGGAATGTCCACAGGCTGAGGGAGAAAATGGGACAATCCTTCAATACCTATATCTAAGGTACTGCTCCAGAGTTGGCTAACTCCCCTCCCCACCCTGCCTGTCCACACGATCATGCTAATTTCCCTCTTCAGGGCTCTTCAGCAGTTTTACCCAAATCTGTAACTAACCCCCTCAACTTTCCAAAGAACTCCCTAGCCAGTCATTTCCTCAGCTAGAACCTCACACTATAATAGGCTTTATTCCTCAAATCATCCTCTGACCTGAGCTACCTAAATTAATGGATCCATTCAACCACTCCCACAACCAAACATCCAGCCCTTCCAAGCCTTGTACCCACCTCTACTCCATTTCTTGCTTTCTACAGAAGTTGTTCAGCACCAGTTAACTAGTGTCTATGAACTTGATTTGATAGTTGCTGTTAAGGAGAACAATAGCTTCATAGGCATAAAAAGTATATTCCTGTACTTCCCCAGTGGGCTCTGATTTACAGCAGATCACAAGAGTGGGAATCCTTATCCAATGGATGGGATGACAAAGTGATCTCATAGAACTCTGACCTCATGGGCAACTTGACTGATCTGTGAGAAAAGCTCTGCTGGTGTCCCCAAAACATCAGGGCTTTGCTCCTAAGAGACCAGAAAAATCATGAAAAGCCAAAACAGAGGAATCTCTAACAAGGACCAGAAAGCTATAAACTTTGTGAAGAATGTAGTACACAGAGTTCTGTGGACCCTTAAGGGGAAGCAAGTGTAGGGTTGTACTGGATTCTTTCTCTGGCCAAGGATTGAATAAGTAAGTTGAGTGTTCCCTGCCATGAGGCAGGAGAATAGGAAACAAGGAAATGGAGAAAACATTTCCTTCCAACACCTACTCAACTGCCAACAACAGCACCAACAAACCTCATTAGTCCTTCTTGGAGTATAAAGGAATCAGTTATTAACTGCAAATTTATTTGACACAGCATCTATAACATTAGGTTCTGGACATACCTAATGATGAAATTAGCATTTCTCTCACTAGCCATTATTAGCTATTCCAGTAGTGTTCAAACAGGCCCCGAGTTGTTTAGGATAGGAATCCAGTTGCTTATAACTGCCTTGCTTCTTAATGTGTAGGAATTCATGTACACTCAGTAACACAGGGCTAACAAAATTCCATTCATTCCCCTCCCCCTTTCCCCAGTGATACCTCCCAGGAGGCAGTGAATTCTGTCTCCTATGGCAATGAATTATATCTGTCTCATGATGATGAGTCCAATCTATCTTGGTCTATCAGTCTTAAGATGGCATTTTTAAATCTCATTGGAGTATCTTAGCTCTGTACTTACCATTTTGTTCCAAGATGATAGTTACCATTCTTATCATGTTCACTCTGTTTCATGGTGTTGATCCTTTTGTCCACTATAATGGGCTAACAGTCCTATAAGAAGCATCATTATGTGGTTGAGGTTTTCTCAGTTATTACCACTAGAGGGAACCCTTATGTCACATATAAGCCTCTGAATGCCACTTTCTTATTCTCTAGGGGCCAGAGCAGTTTTTGTTGTTGTTTTTAACTTTTTTTTTTAAAAAAAATATTTATTTATTTATTTATTTATTTATTTATTTATTTATTTATTTATTTATTTTTATGTGGTGCTGAGGATCGAACCCAGGGCCTCACACATGCTAGGCAAGTGCTCTACTGCTAAGCCACAACCCCAGCCCCGCCTGAGCAGTTTTCTAATGGCCTGCCTGTACCTTTACCTTTGGAGACCCTGGAAGAATGCAAAATGAGTGACCAAAACTTCTGGAGATATTTCCCCTGGCCACCATTGAGCCACAGAATGATGAAGCCAAAGTATCTTCTTCTATCCCCACCCCAAAGTCACTCCAAACAAGCGTGAATTCTAATTCAAAATTTGGTTTGGAAACAGTGTTGAGTGAGTCTCCTAGGATCCACTCCCCTTCCAATCTGACTGAAACCTACAAGGCAGTCTGAAGCTGCAACTTCCCAGGAGCAATCCTGCCGGGATTTGACTGTCAAAATGAGGTTTCTGGAGATTTCCATTCAAGAAAAGGATGGTGTGGAGTAAGTACATGGCCTTGGGGCCCTTATAAAAGAACTTGGCCTTTCCAAGTGGTACTAGAGTTTGGGGCAGGTAATTGAGAACCTCTTACCAAATTCTGGTGATTGGCCAAGTGAGAGGTACAAGATAGGATCAGACCCAGCAGTCCAAGTAAAATTGTGAAATTGATTGGGAGTGCAAGAGATGGACTGAAATAAGGTTAACTGAGAATAGAAGTCCAGGTTTAAATATAAATTTAACTGTATGGGAACACACTTAGTTTGGGTTCCCTGAAAGCAACACATGTAACAAGAACTAGGGGCAGAGGGGCAGGGGAATAGTGTATGTGCAAGGTGATCTGCATTCAATTCTGTGACAGCCAAAATAAGTACCACAAACTTGATGGCTTAATACAACAGAAATTTCCTATCTCATAGCTTTGGAGATTAGAAATATGAAATTTAAGTATTTGCAGAGCTCTATTGTCTCCAAGGCCTTCTGGAAGAAGATCCTTTCCTACCCCTTCCAGTTTCTGGTAGCTTCAGGCATTCCCTGGCCTGTAGCTGTAGAACTTGTACCTCAACCTCAATTATCACATGGTGCTCTCCTTGTGTGCCTGTGTGCAAATGTCCTTCTTGTAAGGTCTTTAGGATAGGAATAAGTCATATTGTATTAGAGCCCATCCTACTGAGCCCTTCTTACTGTGATTGCATCTGCAAAGACGATATTTCCAAATTAGGTCACATTCACACGTACCAGGGGTTAGGATTTCAACATATCTTTTGGGGAGACATAATTGAACCATAATATGATCTAAGAAGCAAAAGTGAATGGAGACAAGGGCAAGAGAAACCTAATACAACTTAAAATATTAAGCTGTTATCTCTGTTGCAACAGGGACTCAGTTCCACTGAGGAACCTCCAAGAAGCCATGTGAAATACCCTTCAGAATTCTCCCACTGAAGTCCTGGAAGGCATTTAGCCAGTCCCTCGCTGGTTGAAGATTTCTGAAGAATGTTAACTTTCTCAGACAGGCTGCATCTGCAGGTGGGCTGGATCCTTACCTAGCTAATTAAGGGAGCCTGCTGTGGGATGTGAGCAATGTGCATGGACTATCCTTCACCACTGCTGCACTTAGGTCAGAAAGGGATCACAAGTGTTTGCAAAGTACACCCCTCACATTGCTCAGGTCTATAAATGCCCCCCAGTAAATCTAATCTGTCACTGACTCTTAAAGGCTCTGGTCAGCTGCAAGCTCTTTAAAAAAAAAAAAAAAAAACTTTCAACAGGAATAAACTGTAGTCTCCTGGAGCAACTAGTCTTCAGTCACAATACTCATCAGCTTTCTTTCCCTCCACCTATTCTAGATTTCTCTCAGCCCTGGTCAACACTAAAGCTGGTCTGGATTGCTCATCCTGATAGTCTGAGTTCTTGTTTAGCCATTGTCATGCTTTGTTGACAGTGATTTCATATTCACTGTTATCACCAGACCTGAAAGGACCAAGAGATGGTCCAGCACCAGTTTCAGAATAATCCTCCCTAGCCCGTTATGCAATAACATCCTTAGCTCTAGACAACCGGGATTAATTGCCCTCTTCGATATGATAACTCTTTTTTTTACCTGATAGTCCATTGACACTGGGAGCCCAACCAAAGTGTCCCAGCAGGAGATTCAGCTTCCTAAGCAAGCAAACCAGGGTAAGACTGTGTACTGGGAACCAAGGTTTTTAATCCAGCAGAATCAGTTACAGAAATGGGAAGCACAATTTCTGCAAGGAGCTGGCTGAAGTGACAATGAAAACACACAATCCTACTTCCATCCCTTGGTTACTCTGGCCCGCCCTGTATATTCTAGGGAGGAACACAGCACTATATGTTGTCTGATCATTTAATGCATACATTTCATCCTAGAGGACGGAGACCAATCATCTACTGTGTCATTTCAAAGCTGGTTCCTCAGCTGAGCTTTAATCAGCCATTCCCACTTTCTACCTTTTGCTTCCAGGTGATGCAGGATATGGGAAGACCCGTTGTTTTAGAAGACCATTGTCACAACCCATTAACCATAAAATAGGCTCCTGAGCTAAGACTTTATTATGCAGATCTATTAACCATTGGGGAGGCACTCTGAACTTGGAAAGTGGAAGATAAACCTATATTAAGAAAAAGTTTCAGTAAGGATAAATTTCTTCCCTCTCCATTGTAAAAGGATTCTGATGTAATTAACTTACTACCAAGTGTGAAAGTTGTCTTTGCACAGAATGGCACCATAAAGAGGATGAGCAGGCACACTCTACTCCTGCAGGTTGAGCATAAGCAGCAGCAGCAGCAGGTAGGTCAGCCCTGGTGAGAAGAGTTCTGTTGTTGGGCCCAGGTAAAGTTTTATTCCTGCCACATTCCCACTTCACTTGTGAGTCCAAGTATTTAGTTGGTTAAGAACAGAAACTGACTGAGATCTACTAGATAAGTCATTGCATATACCTGGTCACTAAGTGCCTCCTCCACAGCAGATGCTTTCTGATGGGCACTGACATGAGACACAAAGATCTACACAATCTGATATCATTCCTACTAGTTCATCCATATGTCTCCTCCCAGACTTCTTTATCTAATATTTCAATCTTTATGCAGGCCTCTGACCAACCAATCAGGTATATGAGTATTCTGACCTCAGATCATGCCTCCCTTCCTACAAAGTTGACAGCCAAGGGTACTACCTATGTGGAAGATAACTCTCACCACTTATCTTAAGGTTTTGTCTCAACAGAGCTAATTGTAGTTAGGTATGGAGTATAGTTGCAATTCATTTTTTATTCATATCACTGTATCAAGACAACCCATTCATATGCTGTGCCCAAATATTTTTCTTCCTACAGCAATGGTGATAGAGAACTCTGCTACATTCATGAAGTCATAAATATCAGCTGAGGAAATAGGTTGGTGTGATAGGAGTATACATCATGGAGTCTCAATCACCTCTGCATGAAATTTACTCATGCCCTCTGTACCTGTTTGGATCCAATTCCAAATGTGCCACTGTCATTTTACAATGAATTGCCAGCTTGTAACTGATGAAGTGGTAAACATAAATCACCCAGTTATGGCAGGGTAAATGTTCAACTGGTGTCCCAGATTACAATGAGTAATTTTAGTACTATAGTGTCTTGATGCACCACTGGCAGGTACCCATACTCCACTGGGGCCCAGTGTCTCATTATGAGCTCCTTTTTCAAAATGAGTAGTTATTTGTCACAAGGCATGGCCTAGCTCCTAAATTTGGAAGTCTACACTGCTTTCCAGAGACTCCACACGGTGCTGCTCTCTAACACAGATAACCTAACACTGTTGAGTTGTCAGGTCATAGAACCATGGAGCTGCAGCCACCTCTTGAGCCTCTTGACAATGCCTTTCTTGCTTCAGTTCACATTTAGAAATTAAATAGGTAGTGGGTTCTCTGCTCTCATATAGTAAATTTATTCCATCCACTTCCCTGAGTCTTAAGGCCCTCAATAAACTACCAAGATACTTCCTTTCTTAGGTTAGGTTTTCCAGAAGCAGACTCTGAAATGAATACTCATATACAATGGATTTTTAAAGAAAGCACCCCAGTGGCATGATGGTAAATGGTTGACAACTGGATATCTGGAAAGAAAAATAAACCTTAATTTATAGCATTTTTCCATTTTCTGTGAATACTCCATGGTGAATTCTCCCACCATGACAAATTTAAATCTAGCAACATGTTGTCTCTGAACATGGAATTTGGGAAGAGTTGCTAAGGATCAATCAGTTCTTGGTACTTGCCGGCTCTAGAACCACTGAAATGCTATTGAGGAAACAAGTAAAGTCCTGGGTGCAAGAGAACAGAAATAGGAGGAAGTCATGTATAAGGGAATGATCTCAGGAAAAGTTCCACAGAAGTTAGGGTCAAGATGTTCCTACAGGGAACCCCTGGAGTACTTTAGCGTGGTCCCACCCACCAAGGCAAGGATGCTGCCCTTTCTTGCTCCTGAACATGCAGGTATTAGGTAAGGGACATCCCTGCATGGAAGTAATTCCTAAGTACCTATTGCTCTTTGTATAGTTAAGCAAAGTGACTCCAGAAGTCCTCTGTAGAAGAGGTGCGAGTGCTGGGTTTTTTGGGCCCTGAGAATATCCTACATGATAAGAGTGGTTTTGTATACCTGAGGCTTTGGAACATGCTATACTATACCAGTTTGACCACATAAATGTATCCTAACAAAATGTTTTATGATGAACTCTGGTTTTTGCTCTGGGCAGTGGCAATTTACTTTGGTGGCTGAGGTCAGTCATGCAGGCATTGTGTGTCCACATGACTGTCTCTTCATTAAGACTCCATGTCTTGAGGGAGCTTTCCTGACTGGTAACACCTCACATGTGTTGTCACATGTTGTTGCTGGGGGAATTGAGTCTTCATACTAATCCACTGGGGGGAGTCACCTGGAAATTTGTGTGATTTCTCCTATTTTCTCCCACAAGCCCTTTGAAAACAAACCCTTTACTGACTTTAATCTCTATCTTTTCAGTATAATAAATCATATTGATTTATTATATGATTCATATATCCTTGTGAATCATCAAATGAGGAGTGATTTTAGAGACCCCTGATACTCCCTTCCTTTACCAAACTACTAAGAAAGGATTTTCTGTATCATTTTGATACCTAGGGAAAGTATCTGACCCAGAATCATCTTCTCCATAAGAACTGGCTTGTCCCATCTGTTCCTTGTCATTCCCTGTCACCTCCATTCAAACATTACCTCTCAGGGCACCAGGCCCATGTACTTTTGCATCCTCCTTACCTAGACATCAAAGTCCATTTGGGCCTACCACTCCTCCTAGCCATCTCATCTCACAGGGAGTCCAGAACTTTCCATGGTATTTTCTGGCACCAAGCCAAGGAAATGAAATTCTGTGAAGTTCTTGCCTTTAGAATCTTTAGCCCTTGTTGATTTCTCCAACATCTGGCACCATGCTGAAAGCAGGGCACCCATAGGATTCCACAAACTTTACTGGGGTTTCTATTTTCCCAGATCTTCCTATTGTTCTGAATTTTATTATTTACATCTAAATATTTGCAGTTCAGACAGAAAATAGAGTGCTTTCCAAAGTTATCTAAGTAATTATTTTAATATTTGAATTAACCACTCATCTATTTTCAGATTAAACTTTTCAAAAATTTTAAATAACAGCTACATTAAATTAAGAACTTTCACAATCGTCATAAATATTGCAGCATATGGTCATGCAATTATAAATATATGTGGTAGGATTTCAACCTAGAAAGCATATGAAGTGATTTTTCCCTCCAAATTCTACCTAGAATGTTTGCCTGTATTTGAAGATGAGAATTTAGATAGTAATATAATAGCATATATAAATCCATATATATAGTAATATATATAGTATATGATAGTAATATTAATATATATTATATACAATAGTAATATAAATCCAAACATCACATCTGTTCATACTATGGCTATTATACACAGATTAGTGGTGATGGTAGCCCACATGATCAAGTGGCTATTGATCATTTACAATTTCCAGGATGCCAGAAATGGCACTTAGTGACCTGAACTTTCAACAATGCTGAAGCCAAACTGTAGTCTGTAGATAGTTCCTGTCTCTGTTCCATAAAGTAGGAAGAAAAAAACAGTAATAACAGAATAAAAAGGCATATAACAAGATTTTTCTCCTATTTTTAAAAAATTTTTCTTAGTTGTAGTTGGACACAATACCTTTATTTCATTTATTTTTATGTGATGCTGAGGATTGAACCATTGCCTCACATGTGCTTGACTGCTTAGCCACAACCCCAGCCCTTATCTCTTATTTTTTAAGAAATGCAGAACCTTAACTCCTCATCCTTAAGCCTCTTCACTGCATAAGCAGTCCTATCCCTGCACTTTTGCTCTAAAAATCCTTGGTTTTAAAAATTATTGCCTCTATCATGAATTTTAAGATCTCCCCTCTTCTCCTGTGAACTAAAGGCTGAACCTTGATAGTGTCTCATATCTTCACTCATTCAGCTGCCAGCCTGGCCTGGCCCTTTGCTGAGGCTTCCCCAGCAGGCATTGTCCCCACTCCCTGAGAGCTCTAGCTATCATGTGTGGAGCTACTTCCCTGGGGAGATCTGAAGTCCTGCTCCTTCTGCTGCCTCAGAGAGAAGAGTTAAGTGTGTCAAGGAAAAGTGCCTAACAGTCTGTGTGGACCCCTCAGATACCTATCTCCACCCCTTTCTAGCCTTGCAGAAAGTCCTCCTCCGAGGACTTGGAGGAGGGGAACAGGGTGCTTTGTGTGAAGAACCTCCTGCTACTGTGTATTTTTTGGGTAGAAACAATGAGAGTGGGGGTTGGCTTAGTCCATTGGAGCTGCCATAAAAAAATACTTAAGCCAGATGGATTGTTTCTCATAGTTCTGGAGACTGAGATGCTCAAGATCGAGACACTAGCAGATTCAGCATCTGATGAGCACTTTCTGGTTCACATATGTCTTCTTGCTGTGTCCTCACATAGAGGGATGGGCTAGGGAACTTTCTCAGGACTCTTTTATAAAGACATTAATTTCATTCATGAGGGCACCACTCTCATGACCTAATCATCTCCCCAAAGGCACCTCTTCTTAATTTGATCACTTTGGGAGTTGGGTTTCAACAAATGGATTTGGGGTTGGGGGTGGGGAAGGGACACAAGTATTCAGTCCACAGCAAGGAGATTACAATGTGGGTGTGCATTTGGGCCTATGGCAGTGAAACTCACTCCTTTGAGTGTGGGACTGGGAATGGCCTATCAATTGGTTGAAGTGCTACCTGGAGACAAAATAAACCTCTCAGAGCAGAAATGGGCATCTTCATCTACTGACCTTGGGCATGCCACATGTCAGGATGTTTAAGGAAGAAGTCCTATAGGAAAGTCCATTTGAAGATGGCCAGAGGAATGATGCAGTGTCCTGAATTCTGCATTTATGTATTTTATGAAGTGGTTGTATTTGTTTTTCCTGTTGTCTTTCCTCTGGAATTAATGAAGTCTTTAAATCCTAGTTGCACCAAGGGAACACAGGATTGTATTGGCCAGGGCCAGAGTGATAAAGGGGGAATAACTTAGGGGTAAAACACAGTATAGCAATGTGAACAGAAACTCAAGGGAAAGAGTGAGTCTTAGAGAAACGTAGAATGTTCTGAGCAGTAGTACTTTTTTTCCAGTGATGCTGTGATGCCGAGTTTTACTCTGGAGAGTGTGGACCTTGTTTTAGTATAGGAGGTTATTTCCCTTTATAGCTCCTCATTTCTGCTGCACCAGAGGATTATTCCTTCCAGGTTTTATTCCATGGGACATAAACTCCCAGGTACTGTTCCTCCTTTTGCCATGGTGGACCCTTCACCTGGTTTTGAATTTCTCCATTGCTTGTCTGCTGTCCCCAAAACATCCTGGACAGCTTAGCCTTGGCAAGGCTGAGAAATTTCACCTTATCGAAGGGTGGCCAAACCCCTGGTTCCAGGACTACCAGTCACACATCTTAACAAATAGCACTAGGCCTTCCATCCTTCAAAGATTACATTTTCTTTTAAAATCCTAATAGACTATAGCCTGCCTCCTTTTATTTGGGAAAGTCTAGTACTCAAGGATTTTCAAGAAAGACTAAGCTCTCCTGGCCTCCTTTGCCTTTATGTTCCTGCTCCTAACTTAATTCTCAATCTCCAACAAGCCAATAAATTTCCTTCTACTTCACCTTGCCCCACATGTGTACAGTATCCCACTTTTCACATTCCCCAAATCATCATTCATAGGAGGTGACTATTACCGAAGGTTTGGAGATAACAAAGCAGCACCAATAAGCAAGAGCCAACTTAAAATAGAATGTTAGAAATGTTCATTCTTTGATTTCCTTGGCTATCCTTGCCCAGCTATTTTCCATCTTGGATTCTCGCCTTCACCAGTTCTACTCAAGTCTTTCTCATGCTTTTTTCTATTCTCTAAACAGAGGACAACTTGGATAAATTCCTATTGCTTTACTTTGCATAGCAATACAGTTTTTTTTTTGTTGCAGGTCTCCTGCACAGACTAATAGGGACCCTTCCTGTTCTAACCAGAAGGCTCATTAAGCATCTTTCAAGAAAAAAGGATCAGTTCCTCTAAGATGAATTCTGTCTACCTGGCTATCTATGGCATAAAAACAACCGCATTTTCATAGTGATCACACATTCTATAGGTCAGGGAAGGGCAGGATGCCTTGGATCAAAGATGACTTGTTAATCCTCTATGATGTCTGGGGTTCAGCTGAGAAGACTCAAACATCTGGGGATGATCGGAAGGACTAGGGGCTGTAAACATCTGAAGATATCTTCATTCATATGCCTGGTGCCTGGTTGTAGTGACTTGAAAGCTAGGTTCATCTGGGACTGTCAACTGAAGCACTTACCTGTCTGTCAGTCTCACAGTAGTCATGGTGGCTTAGGGCTCCAGTTGACAAGGGAACATCTGGGAACTTTGATACTTGACTAGAAGTTGCATCACATCCAAGTTTAAGGAGTGGTGAATCTAACTTCTCAATGAGGGTAACATCCAAGAATTTGTAGCCATATTTTAAAACTGCTGTATGTCCTCTCCCACAGAATGCTGGTACACAGCTGGCATTGATAAAGGTCAAAGGTCCTTTCTCTGAGGCTTTGTAAGGCTCTTAATCTGCCTAGTTCAGAGTTCTTGCAATGTCTAGGAAGTAGCCTTTCCACAACTTCCAGCTCTGGCTCAGGACACCTAACCTTGAGCTTGTTTCTACTCCTATACTATCAGAATATGAAGGTAGAGGTCTGGGAGCTCATTACACCTGATACTAGCTCTTATAGAATGATTATCTTGTGCCAACTAACAGATTTCCTGGGAAGGCAGAATCTATGTTTCTTACTACTACCTCCAGTGGCCTTACCCAGGACCACTGCAAGGGGCCTAGCAATCAGTGCTTAATGTCAGTTTCAGGAGACCTCTGTGACTGCAGATTATGAGATAGTGTGGGTTGGAGTAGGATGATGCCAGAGAGCAGGATATCTCTTCTGGAGGGAGTTCCTTCCCAGGTCCTATTACCTTTCTACCAGCCCTGTGGAAAAGGACTTCCTTGGGGCTTTCCTTAAAATACATGAGTCAGGAGCAATGACTTCTTCTGCAGGTTCTGTGGGAGACCTTGCACACTTCAGATAAAGAAGCTCCCCTTTCACCCCTTCTCGAACAATGAAATAAGATACCACACAGTGACAACAATTTGGTTCTAGAGTCTCAATCCACTTCTCCTGAAGTCATAGGTATGTCAAAAATTTCACCAAGATGTGATTCGGAAACCACGGTTCTGTGTGGGAGCCACGGCTGCAGATCAGTCTGTAAGCTCCAGAAGGGGCAGTAACAGCAACTTCTTGGTATATGCAGCATTTTGCAAAGTACTTGGTTTAGGGCAACTCTGAAGGTCAGTAGGGAAAATTCAATGGTTACAGAGGTGACTGTATTGTGCAATAGAGGCAAATTCAAAAGCAATAGAGACCAAGTAAATTATATGTGAGAAAAACTGGCCTGGTGGGTTCTGAGGCCAATAAAAGGAAATGCTCCCTCCCTGTCAGAATAATAGCCACTGCCTGCCCTACACCTGCCATTCTGAAGGCAGCCCCAGAGTTGCCAGATTTTCTTAGAATTCAAGAGAGGGTGGAAAGCTGGATCTGTCAAATCTCCTTAGTTTCTAGTGTTGTCAATTTATTCAATGAAAAAACACTGCAGGAACCTGACACCCTGGTGCATGCTTGTAATTCCAGGAACATGGGAGGTTAAGGCAGAAAGATCACAAGTTTGAACCCAACCTCAGCAACTTAGGAGGCCCTAAGCAACTTCATGAAACCCTGTCTCAAAATTAAAAAGGGTTGGGGATGTAGCTTAGTGGTAATGCATACCTTTGGTATTGGTATCCCCAATACCAACCAACCAAACAAACAAAAAAACACATTGCAGGACAAATACATTTACATATTTGAGGGTTGCAATGTCAGCAGCAACTTCTATAACTCATAAGACTCCCTGGAGCTTGGCAGGATCCTCAGATTAGCGCAGCTCAAACCCTACTTCCCTGCACTGCACCTCCAGGGTGAGTTGGCACCCCCACCCTGACCCTGACCCTGAGGAGAAGTTAGCATAGCCTTTCCACAACAGCTGCCCCAAAGGTCCTTCTTAGGCTTCTGTGACCTCTGCAAGAAGATTATACCTCTAAATCCCTGTGGCCAGCAGTCCAGGGTGGGGGAAGGGAATGTTAGGGAGAGGGGCCTGGCAGACAAGAATGCCCCAGCAACTTCTCCCCGCTGCACCTGCCCCGTCCACGCGGCTCCTCCCTTAACTTTTCCTGGGTCCCGGTCAGCCAGGTCTAGACAAAGAAGACACTCTCCCTTGGGCCAAGACAACTGGATATTTTCCAAAGGATTTTTAGTAGTAATGAGGATATAGCACAAAGGGACATAAACAGAACGAGATGGCCTAGAAATGGAAGTGTTTACAGAGCATTGATATTCGGAACCCAAGAGGGCCACAGTATGCTAGGTAGCGGTGCCCAGGGAATCCAGTGGGGAGAGAGTGGATTTCACTTCTGGCAAAGAGGAGGGCAACGTGAAGAGAGGAGGGGGCGGTGGTGAAGGAATGACTTCGCCTTTGGGGAAACAGGGGCGAGGAGATGGTAGAATCTAGAAAATTAGGGGATGTATTCCCATTCCCGAGGAGGTAACTTGTCGGTGGCAGGTGAGACGCAACAACGATGAAGACTCCCACGCCAGAAAGGAGGGACCTCTCTGCAGAGGGGGGCTTGAGTAGAGAGAGCGTATCCGGGATTTCCATTCGAGCAGAAAGAACCGCCTCTTAGCAGTCCCTGTCCCGGGAAGGTTTGAAAGCAGCGGAGTCCTAGTGACGCCAGAAAAGATGGAGCGGTTGCCATGGAGACAAGCAGCACACTTCGGAAATAAATAAATAAGCAGTCAGGCTGCCGCAGCCGCGCCCCCGCGGGACCGGCGCGCAGGGGAGGGGTTCCCACGGGCCCGGGTCCCCGCAGCCCGCGCGCTCTTGCCATTGGCAGAGCCGGAGGGGGTCACCCCCCGGGGGGCGAATGGTACAGTCCTCCGCCCGCGCCCCGGACCGTAGCGAGAGAGAGCTGAGCCCCGCGCAGCCGCTACCACCGCCCGCGAAGCCAGAAGCCGAGTCCGGACACGACGATGGAGGGAGTCAGCAGCCACCGGACCCTTTCCTACAGCCGCTGGAGCTACGACAGGTAGGGCGCGTGCCGGAGGATGGGTTCCGCCGGGCCCCTCAGATGGCGCCGCGTGGGCGATGCTGACGCTCGCGTTCCCGCGGGAGCAGCCGACATCCGGGGGTGAGAGCGGGCTTGAGCTCCCAGACCAGATAGGGTAGGCTCGGGCGTTCGGACCCCCAGGCTGGCTTCCAGGACGCCGGGTCCCCAGGGCCTCGGATATCCGGAGCGGGAGCTCGGGGGAGGGTGTCCTCACATCTATAGGGCGACCTGGCCAAGGAGTGCAAGCGGACACTGTGCCCTGGGAGCCGCCGCCGCCGCCCCCACCCCCGCTGCCCCGCCGGCGTCGTGGGCGCCCGAACCGCGCAGATCCGTGTGGTGGGGCTGCGGGGCAAGGTGGGGCTGCGTACAGCGCCGGGAAGGGCGCCCCTAGATCCAGGCCGTTCCCCGCCCCGCACTGCCATGGGTCTGCGTCCCTCTGGCCCTCGAGGGGACAGAGGCTGGTCCCTGCCAAGTGCCGGGCTCGCCGCCCAGCACCTGCGAGTCTCAGTCTCTTGGGCGGGGTGGGATGGCAGCCCAAGGCCGGCTGTCTGGGCGCAGAAGGGGCGCCCTGAGCCGCAGGGTTGCCGGACTCTCTCCCGCCCCAAGGGAAAGCTGCTGCCGGCGTGGGCGGTTTGGAGCGGCTCTCCCCACGCACTTGTCCTGGAGGATGGAATCATCTTCCGTGGCGACAAGAGAAAAATAAGGACAACCGAATGAGTTGGTGACAAATGGAGATTTATTCCGAGATCAGTTCATTATTTTTTGGTGTGTTAAATGCTGCCCCTTTATTTACACTAAAACCATGTCGATAGTAGGTAGTAGTTATTAAAAAAAAAAAAAAGTTCACAATCCCAGGACTATCTCCAGAATTCGGGAGCTAAATTTTTTGATCCTTGGCCCTAAATGGTGGAGGCCAGAAGAGAAACTTCATTAACTGGACTACTTTTTATTGCCTAAAGTGTGGCTTTCTGATGCTTTCCTTTCCTTCTCTCTGAGAGAAAAACTCGCTGAATCTCTGGCAGCCCTTGTTTTCCTGGATTCAAAGGAAGTTTCCCTCCTTCCCAAGGCTAATTAATTCCCCTAGGACCCCCTTTTCACCTTCCTTAGGGCTGCCTCCCACTGATCCCAACTTCCCCTCGAGTGATTATCTCTCAGCATGTAAAGCAGTCCAGTTTATCCTGTCTCCCTCCTCAAGATAGGGGCACCTGGACCACCTCTTTCTTTCCATTCATTACCTCTTTGGGGGAAAAATATTGTCAGAATTGGCTGATTCCCCCCCCCCCCATCAGCCCTTAATGAATGCACAACTCTGGTAGTCTGCTCTTCACAATTCCAGTGAATTTGCTCATTTGAAAAGCAGTGTTCTCTATAGAGCACTCTAAAATTATTGGAAGATTAAACTTAACAAAACCTACTAGCTTGTGTTGAGATCACAAATCACAGCTTCAGGTACTTAGTCAACAAATATATATCGAATACAAACCATGTGCTGGGCACTGGACATAAGGAGATAAAAGACGTAATTCCTTCCCTGTTATGAAGTCAGGATCTAGTGTCTGTTAGAAATATAAATAGTGTCAGTTTATTCATCTGTACAATGGGAAAATATATGTGCATTAAATGAGGTCCTAAAGGGCTTAGCATACTCCTGGGACCAGGAACCATGCAGTTAGTGGTAGCTATTGCTCTTTTTTTCGTCTGGGGGAGGGGGGGAAGGTGTACTCAGGATTGAACTCAGGGGCATTGGACTACTGAGCCACATCCCCAGCCCCATTTTGTGTTTTATTTACAGATGGGGTCTCACTGAGTTGCTTAGCACCTTGCCATTGCTGAGGTTGGCTTTGAACCGGATCCCACTGTCTCAGCCTCCAAAGCCTCTGGGATTATAGGCGTCTGCCATCCTGCCAGGCTCTTTTCTTAATATGTATTATAGATGTCTCTGAGAACCCTAGTATTCAGAAGCTTAGTTTAAAAATCTTTATTCTCCTTTTTAGACCCCCAAATAAAGACATTTCCTGGGGTCTGTCTTCAGAACTCTTTTTTCTCACATTGACAACTTCAACACCTGGGAAGCTCTGTGAAAAAAATAAAACAAAACAAAACAAAAAAACAGCTTCTTTGCCCCTTGTTCAAACTTACTTAATCAGAATATTAAATAGGCTTTGACCCTGGACTCAATATTTGTGTATAACTTCCCAGGTGATTGTGATACAGCTGGTTAGACTGTTCTCTGGAAATACTGGTCTATATTGCTCATTTCCATTTTCTAATTAGTACTTGGTTTTTAAAAATTCTAATTTGTTATATATGACAGCAAGAATGCATTACATCAGAATGAGATGGACGTCATTACCCTAAGTACTTGGTTTTTAATACATGAATATTGATTTATTCAAAAAATTATACATTTCTTAATAAAGTTGTTAAAAATATTACACAAACAACACAAGTATAAGGTACAGAAATATTAAAAGTAAAACTTTATGATTCTGCTCTCTCTTTCTCAACCCCCAACCCTAAAAGTAACCACTGTAGTTAAAACACATTTTCCAACTCTGTTCTGTGGCTTCTGCTCTTCCATCTTTGAACCTGAAAACCACTCTTCAAGTCCCTGTCCAATGTGTTTATTTAAGCTGCTTTCCCCTTGCTTCTGGAGCCAAATATGTATGGGTTATCTATTGCTGTGTAACAAAACACTCTTAAACTTAGTGGCTGCTGACACCTGTTTCAGTTAGTTCAAGCCATAGATCTGCAATTTGGCCTGAGCTCAGTGATAGTTTTTATGGTCTGGTTCAGGCTCAGCTTTGCTGGGCTAGGCTTGCTTACATATCTGGTGCCTCAGGTGGGAAGGTCAGAACAGCCAGGGCCTCTCTCCATGTGCTCTCTCATCTTCCAGCAGGCTTTCTCTGTTGATATGGTGGTGGAAGGGTTCCCAGTGACAGATCAGAAGGTAAAAGGCTTCTTGGGGCCTTGGTTTGGCACTCACACTGTGTCATCTTGTATGGTCAAAATAAGTTATAATGCCATCCGTATTTAAAGGTTGAGAAAATAAGCCTCACCTCTGGGAGGGCTGCAAATAATGTAAGACCTTTTTACAGCTCTCTGCAATATGCTTCCTGCATTTTTAAGTAGCTGACTCCTTTTGGTTCCCATTGTCCAGATGAGAACACATGGCAAAGTTCTCCTCTCTTCCATTCTATTCTCAGTCCTGTCTCAGTTTTCACCTTCATGCTTTTAACAAAGAAATCCATATCTTCAACCCCAAACTTTGTGCTGAGCCTTAGCCCTAGATCTCTAAGCACCTGTACATATCTCCATCTAGATATTCCACCAACACCCCAACTCAGCCTGTTCAAAATAAGACCTTTTGCAGATCACTTGCTTTTCTCTCTTCAGTATCCTCATAGTCCAAGATCTCCTCAACACTTTGACCTAGGTGGTGAGCTCTCCAAGTCTAGTCATTTTGTCTATCTGTTCTTATCTATATCACTGATTATTATGAAGATAAAATGAAACAATGTATATAAAATGACTGACATAAAGTAGGCATTAACTCCTTGGGTTTTCAGCAGCTTGGCATTAGTGAATCATTTTGTCTTCACTCAACTCCAGGCATTTTTTTTCAATGCCCATGTCAATGACCAAACTTCTTCACTTGCAATTTCTGGACATCCCATTCTAGAGACTTCACTCCAGTTATTCACATGATAAATTCCTAGATGTTGACACCTGGAATTGCTTCACTTCTGACCTCACATAATGTGATATTCCATTCGCTGGCCTCAGGCACTGCCCTGAGGCATTGCTCTTGCCACGGCATAGGGCTTTCTAGTGCCTTCATCTCTGTATTTACTCCTGGTCTGCTGGCCTTTTCCTGGTCTCTCTTCTTCTTCTCCTAGCTTGGATCACACAGTAGATTATTTGAATCACTCATCTAGCAGTTTATGTTTTCTTGCATATGCTCAGCACAACTCCAGCCCTGCATGGATCAATGTTCTTATCCTGGCACCATAACACTACCATAAAAATGACACAGCCGTCCACGTTGTCACCACTTCCATAATCTTTATCTTTAGTGGGCTACCTGCACCATCTTAGTCTTTTCTACTTCTTGGTAAGCTTCACTCCCTTTGCCCTCAAAAGCTCTTCCAAACCTTCATCATTCTCAAGACCCCTTCCTGTGTGACCCTGTCACAGACTCTAAGAAAATGGCCCTGTCTCCTGCTTTTTAGAAAAATTGAACCATTGGACTTGATCTTCTGTCACTTCCTGACTCAACATCACTTCCCCTCCACTTCAGTCACTCCCTTGGGGGGATTTTTTGTCATATTCAATTCTTTGCTATTATAAACAGTTCTATCATGAACATGATTGCATATGTAATATTTTCCTCCTTCCATCTGATTATTTAATTAGAACAAACTCCTCAAAAGGAGGTTGTTAATTTCAAATTTTGGCTGTTATCTGATTGTCTTTTAGAGGAACAAATTTGATTTCTGTTCCCATAGGCAGTCATTGTAACTGCCTCATTTTATAATAATATCTTCATCAGTTTGGTCTCTCAGACTCAGAGATGAAGCAGTATAATTGCTTAGAACTTTGATTTTATAGTCAGAGTGATCAGGCTCTACCAGTTAGGTGACTTTAGACAAGTGACTTAACTACCATCTATAAAGAGTTAATAAAAGTATCTGCCTCTTAAGGTGATCTGTTCATCCAGTATATCAATTTTGAGCCCTTTCTAAATGCCAGGCAATGTTTTAAATACTGGAGACAAAGCAGTAAACTAGACAGTTGCTGGTCTCATAGTTCTTACTGTTCAGTGAGGGGAGATAGATTTAGACGATTATATATAATATATTACATGATATTATGTAATATATATTATATATGATTGTCTAAAATGTATCAGTGCTAAGTGACATGTATAATAAATGCAGAAAACAAAGCAGAGTAAGAAAGAGTTGACCTGCAATGGGGGATAGTAATGGTGGTAAATTTCTCTGTAATACAGTGTGGTCAGGAAAA
This sequence comes from Callospermophilus lateralis, assembly GCF_048772815.1. Lineage (NCBI taxonomy): Eukaryota > Metazoa > Chordata > Mammalia > Rodentia > Sciuridae > Callospermophilus > Callospermophilus lateralis. The sequence goes on from NC_135306.1 coordinate 158,034,875, forward strand.
CTTCTGATAAGGTGGTATTTCAGCAGAGATGTGAAAAAAGTGAGAGAATGAATCAGGTGGCTAATGGAGAAGAATGTTTCATGGAGGGGGAACAGCAAGTAAAAATGTCCTGAAGTAGGAGTGTGCCTAAAATTTTGAGAACACCAAGCAGGCCAGTGTGCCCTTGCAGGCCAATGTGTCCTTCCTACTAAACTCCCAACTCCCACATCCTGGGCCAGATCCTCAGAGAATCACTGACTGATTCATTTGCATTTCCTAAAATTTTATATAAATGGAATCATGCAGTGTATACCCTTCTTTTGATATTCTTCCTTGTTGCATGAATCAGTAGATCTTTTTTTTTTATTGCTGAGTACTATTTTATTATTGGGCTATACCACAGTTCATTCATCCATTCATCTGTTGGTAGACATTTGTGTTGTTTCCAATTTGGGTCTGTTACAAATCGAGCTTTTGTGATATTTAAGTACAGATCTATGTGTGAATATATGTTTTTATTTCTCTTGAGTAAATACTTGGCAAGGGGAATGACCAGATCATAAAAGTGTACATTAACTTTTTTTAAGAAACTGAACAACTTTTCCAAAGTGGGTACACGAACTGCTGTACATTCTATGAGCAATGTATGAGATTTCAAGTTCTCCACATCCTTGGATGAACTATTACAGTCAGTCCTTTTAACCTTATCCATCCTAAGAGGTAGATATGGAACATCATTGTGATTTTTATTTCTCTAATGACTAATTATGGTGTCTTTTAATCTGTTTATTTTCCACCCATTTGTCTTTTTATTTGGGGGAAGATGTCTGTTAAAATATTTTCCCTTTTTTAAAATTGAGTTTTGAGACTTCTTTGTATATTCTGGATATATGTCCTCTATGTATCAGATATATAGCTTGCAGTATTTTCTCCCAATTTGTTGCTTTCTTTTTATTCTCTTATGTGTTTTCAAGTGTAGAAGGCTTTAATTTTCATGAAATGTAGTTTATCAATTTGTTCTTTTATGGATTGTCCTTTTGGTTTTATGTCTAAGAAATCACTGCCTAATTCAAAGTGACAAAGATTTTCTCCCTAAGAATTTTCTAATTTTATACTTAGGTCTATGCTACATTTCAAAGTAACTTTTTTGTATATAGTAGTTTCATTAAAAAATAATATCCAATCTTTTCAGCACCATTAGTTGAAAAGACTACTTTTTCTACTTTGAACCTTTATTGAAAATCAAGTCTAGGCATGTTGCCACAAACCAGTAGTTCCAGCTACTTGGGAGGCTGAGGCAGGAGGAAAACTTGAGCCCAGGAGTTGAAACAAGCAGAGGAAGAGGAGCCAGAGTGGTAGGGGGAAGGGGAAGGGGAAGAGGAGATCAGTTGTACTTATTTTCATTTATGTCTACACTCTCTAGTCTGTTCTATTATTCTGTTTGTCTTTAAAATGCCAATAACACACTGTCTTAATTACTCTAATATTTAATAAGTCTTGAAATCAGGTAGTTTAGAACCTTACTTTATTCTTTTTCAAAGTTGTTTTGACTGTTTTAAAATTTTTTTCAATTTCACATAAACTCAACAGTAAATTTTTTGTATGTACAAAAATAAAAAAGCCTGCTTGGATTTTATGGAGATTTTGTTGAATATATAGAGCAGTTTAGGAGGAGATGACCTCTTAATAATATTTGGCCTTCTAACGCTTGAACATGGTATTAACTCTATTTAATAGGTAGATATTAATTTCTCAGCATATTTTGTGGTTTTTGGTGTAGAAGCCTTACCTCTTTTTTAAGATTTATTCATAAATATTGCATATTTCTTGATACTATTATTATTTTTAAAGGGTTTTTAGTTGTAAACAGACACAGTATTTTTATTCTATTTATTTATTTTTATGTGATGCTGAGACTTGAACCCATTGCCTCACACATGCTGGACAAGCACTTTACTACATAGCTACAACTATAGCCCCTATTTCTTGATTATAAATGGAATTTTAATATTCTAATATTCCAGTAAACAACTGTATATAGTAAACAACTAGTATAGTAAACAACTAGTATATAGTAGCTCGTCTGGGGTGTTTTAATGGTGGTAAAGTAAATATAACATAAAATGAACAATTTCAGTGCTTCCTAAGTGTACAATTCAGTGACATCAGTTACATTCATAATGTTGTATAAACCATCACCACTACCTATTTTCAAAACCTTTTCATCCTGAACAGAAATTCTACCTATTAAGGAATAACTCCTCATTCACCCTTCTCTGTATCCCCTGGTAACCTCTAGTCTACTTTCTGTTTTTATGAATCTTCCTATTCTAGATATTTCACATAAGGGGAACAATATAATATTTTCCCTCTTGTTTCTTGTTTCTGGTTTCTTTCACTTAGCATAATATTTTCAAGGTTTATCCATGTTGTAACCAATATGAATGAACCTCATTTCTTTTTGGACTGGAATAATATTCCATTATACACACATATATACCACATTTTATTTATCCATTCATCTGTGGATGAATGCTTGAGTAGTTTCCATCTTTTGGCTATTGTGAAAATGATGTAATGAATATTGTTGTACAAGTATTTGTGTCTCTGTTTTCAGTTCTTTAGGGTATTTATCTAGGAATGCAGTTGCTGGATCATATGGAAGTGCTGTGTTTAGCTTTTTGGATAAACCATAAAACTGTTTCCTACTTAGGCTCTACTATCTTATACACTACAGCAATGTGCAGGGGTTTCAGTTTCTCTATAGCCTCCAAATACCTTTTAATTTCCGTGTTATTACTCTAAAGTGGATCCCTCTTGTGGTTTTGATTTGCATTTCCCTAATGTAAAATAATGTTAGGTATTTTTTCTTGTGCTTATTGGCCATTTGTATCTTTGTGAAATTTCTGTTCAAGTCCTTTACCCATTGTTTTATTTTGCTTTGTTCTGCTTTGGTACCAGATTGAACCCAGGGTCATTTAATCACTGAGCATATCTCCTGCCCTTTTTATGTTATATTTTGAGACAGTTTCTTGCTAAGTTGCTTAGGGTCTTGCTAAGTTGCTAAGGCTGGCCTCAAACTTGTGATCCTTCTGCCTCAGCCTCCAGACTGGCTGGGGTCATAGGCGTACGCCACCATGTTTAGCACCTTTACCTACTTTTAAATCAGGTTGTTTGTCTTTTTGTTATTGAGTTGCAGGATTAATTATATATTCTGGATATTAAACTCATAAGATGCATGATTTGTAAATATTTTCTCCCATCAGTAGATTTTCTTCTTACTTTCTTGATAAGGTCATTTGAACACTTTTGAATTTTGATGACAACCAATTTATTTTCTTCTTTAGTTGCTTATGCTTTTTGTTGTCATATGTAAGAATCCATTGCCAAATCCAAGGTCATGAAGATTTACCTTTCTTCTGTTTTGAGGGTTAAGAGCTGTCTTTAGGCCAATGGTCTATTTTTAGTTAATTTTTGTGTGTGGCATGAGGTGGGGGTTCAATTTCATTCTTTTGTGTGGAGATCCAGTCATCCCAGCACTATTTGTTAAAGAGACTATTCTTTCTCTGAATGGACTTGGCACACTTGTCAAAGATCAACTGGCCATTGATGTGTAGGTTTATTTCTGGAATCTCAATTCTGTTAATTGATCTTTATACCTATCCTTACTCTACTACCTCACTGTTTTGATTACTGTAGTTTTTGTAGTTAAGTTTTGAATAAGAAAGAAATCTACTTTCTGTTTTTATGAACATGACATGACACATGTCTAGGGAAGGCTGAGACTGCTGAGAAAGTGGACTCCTGAAATGGCACAAAGGGACACTATAACCTGAATCTAGGTATTAGATCTGTACACATCTCAGCTACACCTTTTACTAGCTGAGTAAATATGGAACAGTAAGAGGCAATCTTATTACTTTGTTGATTTAAAAAATCATTTTTCACTTGTGAAAAGAAAAGAAACAAAGGTCAAACAATTTAGAAGTATATCAAATAGTTAATCTATAGTCTCATTTTCCCCACCTATAAAATGGGGGTGATGATGTTACTTACAATGAAAGGCCTCTGTGAGTATTCAATGAAATACTGCTTGTGGACCTTTTCGGGTGGGCTGTGAATTAGCAAAAAGTGACCACACACAGCCACTGCAGGATTAGGTGAAGTAAAGCTTGAGATTTAATTAGCCTAGAGCTTATTGGTGACAAGGGAATCACACTGACCTCTACAACTTACCTCTATAGCTTTCCTTGGCCTCTTGGTTTTCAAATGGGTGCACAGTTGATGGTACACTCCTTGTGCAGTTCAGTTTCTTTCAAGTTGAGGAAGTAGACAGATTTTGATGGTAAAAGTTGCCCTTTTGTACTAAGGCTGAGTTTACCATCTTGGGAGAAATGAGCACTAACAAAATATATGCTCCTGTTCTCTAAAATTGGGTTCACCAGGTTCTTGAACCTGATTTGGCACCAGCAAAGCCACATACTTTTGGCCAGAGGTAGGGCTATGGTAGGAGGGGTTGGTGGAGTTCAGAGATGTTGTAACAGTGGTTCTGCTTCTGCTTTCTAGTGTTCCAGAAAGTTGTTCCTTCACAGTGTTCAGTTCATTTGCACAGAGCATGTGCGACCTTGGGAAAGCTGCTTAACTGCTGTAAGCCTCCATTTCCTCATCTTTAAAATGGAGATGATGTGTCTCACAGCATGTTTTAAGGATTAGATGAGTGACCAGGTGCAAAGCTTAATAAATGCAGAGTACTTAAGACAGTGTCTGGCACATAATGAGTGTTATTTGATTGGTAGCTATTGTCATTATTACCTGGCACATGACAGGCTACACCCACTAATACCAGGACTTTTCCAGTTAAATCTGAAAGTTAGGCTGTTTTTAGATACAGACAGAGGGGTGGTGATTCAGGCAGGCCTTTCCCCAAGGAAATTCTGTGTGGAGTGTGGGCAGGAAGGGGAGAAGGCTGAGAATATGGGGACTACATTTTGGAAAGTGGTCCAGGGTTTGAAAATGCATGAGAACATGTTGTCACCAGTTGAGATGAGTGAGAGGAGCACAGTAGTAGGGCCCCCAGGCCAGGGATGAGAAGCAGGGTCAGATGGAGACTCAGGGATTGGGGACCTTGCCAAAGCCTGAGGCATGGATGACAAGGCTCAACTCCTTAGTGAGGGACAGGGAGAGTGCTGTAGATCAGGACACTGAAACAGACTCTCTGTTCATAGACTTGGACCCATGCATAGCTATTGAGAGACCACACAGAAAGACATAAGGATGAGCCCAGCTCCCTGTCATTGCTGGAGAGTCAGAATCAGCAGAGGAGCTTGAGGGAATTGTAAAGCAGCAGAACAAGCCTGGGAACAGTCAGGCTGAGCACTTTGGCACTTGGGCTCACAAGCAGCTTATTTGGAGATGGTGATGAGGCTTTTACGTGCACTTGGTTTAATGAAGCAGGAAGATATCTTGGAAGGAGAACTGACTAGTAAGGGAGTCAAGAATCTAGCATTTGATTCTGGCTCTGAGCAAGTCTTTGGTTTTGAGGGAGCCTGTTTCCTCTGAAGTTGAATAGGCTAGACAAATTGACAAAGTACATTGTTTGTTCTGATGTTCTCTGAGTACATGACCTGTGGCCTCACTATGTGTTCTGTGATTGGAAAGGCCAAAGAGGAGGGACAAAGATAGGACAGGCTGGGCTCGAAGATCCTTGCCATTACAGTGCTAACTCAGAGGTTACCGGCAGGAGAGGCCCCCAGAGGTGGCTGAAGGCCCTGTGGTACTTCAGAGCCTTTGGAGTACAGGTGCTTCTCTTCAGATGGATTTTTAGGACCAAGATCATGGGACTGGGTGGGCAAATGGGAGTGGTGGTACATTGGTTCAATGAGGATTAATTTTAAAGGGCAGTGAGCAGGAGGTACGGATCTGTCTCCTTTGCTGTTTATCCTGAGAAGTTTTGATTTTGGGATTTAGGAGTGTGTTCCCAATCAGCCTCCCTGGTCAGCTTTGGGCAGGTATCCTGGTCTTCTTATTGGAGATGAACAATGAAAACTCTAAGGGTGGTGTGTTAGATTTTACTCGGAAATCAGCTGACTTTAGGGAAGAGCCTGTTCATGCTATTGCCCCAACAGACAGATTTCTGCAGGTAAATAATGCAAGAAAATGGGAACTTAAGTGTCAGAATGAGGGGCACAGAGCTCAGGTCAGGGGGATGAGATCCCATTGTCTGGGGAGTCTTTGGAGTCAGGGAGGACTGACACCAGGGTAATGGTGACCCAGGATTATCCCTTTACAAAGTCACTTTCAGCAGACTGAATCCCAACCTAGATACTCCTCCATGCCTCCTCTGGCACTGCAGATCAACTGAACAACATGCCAGGAATGTCACAATTTATCAAGGGGGCACCTGCCCCTCCGAGCATAGCCTGACATTCTGAGTGGTATTCCCCCTCTATCTCCAGTTGTCAGAAGGCAATCACAGTGAGAAGTTGGGCTCCTCTGGGAAAGGCTTTTATGAGTATTTACATCTGTGTGTGCATCTGAGTGTGTGTACCAGGAAAGGTACATCTGAGGTGTGTGTACACTGAGTGCATATTGATGAGTTTGTGGACCTTTGGGGAGAGGTTGTGTGTGCCACCTGGAGTGACCATGTGAATGTGTGCTATTGGTGTATTTCTAAGTGGAAGCAGGTGTGCAGGGAGAATTGAGTGTGAATGTAGCGAGAAACTGGCCAGCTCCCTCCCTCTTTTGCCTCTGCACTAAGTGGGGGAGAGGGTGGGATTGGAAAGTGGGGGATGGGTATACTGCCCTTCCCTGCCCAAGGCTAGATATGATGAGGGACAGGAGCTTGCTTGAACAGTCAACTTTTCTTCTACTGCTGGTGTTCTCTAAAAGTGCTGGTCGGCTAAGCAAGGTCCAAAAGCACCAGAGGGAACTGCTTAGATTGCTGGGTTAAATAGTCCCTGTGGGACCATAGGCAGTAAACTGCAGGGTGGAGGACCCTGCTCTGCCTACCAGGCCCTTCCCAAAGGAGCTGGGAGAGCTGCTGTGAAGGGCTCTGGAGCATAGTGTCTGCTATGAGGGGCTCTGGGGGCAGTCCGGGCCGCATCAATGTTGTATGAGCCCACGCTGCCACCATGCGGCCTGGATACCATCTTCCTCAGTCTCACTTTTAATGTAACTGGAGAGCCTAAGCAGGAGACTGGCTATCTTCTTGTTTCGGCGCCACCTGTGGGGGATAGGGGCTGTGGCGGGAGGCTGGTTCAGGCCCTACCTGTGTTCTGGGGTCAGGGTAAGGGCCAGAGGGGCCTAGCCTCACGGGGCCCAGCCTCTTGGGCAGGGGTCAGAAACAGCCTGGCCTCATCTCAGCCCCTGTCTCTGGGTGCCGTGTTACACCTCCTCCCCCCTCATGCCACCTCTCCTTTGGGGTGTCATCTGTCTGGTAGCTTGTCCTTGGGGCAGTTCAGTACCATCCCCCTGCCTGGCTCTGGAGGTTTTCTGGTTGGGAAGGGGCTGGAGGGACAGCAGCCAGACGGAGAGAGACCCCCCAAGGGAAGGAGGGGGAGTAGCAGCAACAACACAGAGCCTCCCATTACAGGTGAGTGTCCCTGACTTGCGTGCTTAGGGGCAAGGATGAGGAGGGCAAGACTGGCCAAGCTTCTGGTCACTCTTACATTCCTTATCCAGACCCTAACCTTTATGCCTGGCATACCCCAGCCCCCACCCCACCCCACCCCAAGCCTTAGTAAAAGGCAGCACCTGGTCTTTGTTGGCAGTGGTTAGGGTGAGGCTATTACTGGTCTGTGGTCTCATTGGTCCAGTGGGAAGTGGGCAGTATTTGTGCTAGATCAGTGAATTGGCAGCCTGTTTTTGTAAATAGCTTACTTGTAAATATTTTTTATATTTATTTGTTCAAATATTGCCTATGGCTATTTTTTCTCTATAACCTTGGAGTTTTATATGGTTTATAAGCCTGAAATATGTAGTCTCTGCCTTTTTAAGATAAATGTGGACTCTGTGAGGTATTTCTGAGTGCTGCCCTGCTACAGTCTCCCTTGTCTTTTCCCATCCCTATACCTGAGTACTTTCTCTCCCTTCTCCCGGTGCATCCTCCACACGTCTGGCACACCCCACGCTGAGTGCTCTCCCTGCCTGGGAACATCACTTTAAGGACTGCTTGTCTCACATCAGGAGCACCTTGCTAGCAAGAGGGAAAAATGAATGGGGCAGCAAACATACTAGAACCCAATTCCAGAACCTCTACTGAGGGCTGGAGGAGGACCCTTGCCTGACTCCAAGTTGTAAGGGATCCTCTTCCTAGGCCACAGGAGCCAGGTGAGTTCACGGTTGGTGAGCACAGGTTCTCTGGGACCCCCACATCTCTCATGGCATCTGTAAGGTTAAGCAGTCCAGTTCTGGGCACAGTTTTCCTTTTACTTCTCCTGTGGGCAAGGCCCGGGCTGATGACAATTGCAGAGTGAGGAGATAATTTGAGGGCACCAGTGTGCCTGGAGGGGAACTGGGAGTGCCAGAGGCTAGGTCCCTCCTGTGCCTGCTGCCCTGCAGTTCCAGACCCTGGGGCCCATTGTGCCCTTTTCCTCAAGGCCCTATACTTTTCTTTTTTATTTATTTATTTTTTTAGAAGTTGGACACAAATCCTTTATTCCATTTATTTATTTTTATGTGGTGCTGAGGATCAAACCTAGGGCCCCGCGCATGCCAGGCAAGCACTCTACCGCTGAGCCACAATCCCAGCCCCAGGACCTATACTTTTCAAACAAAATTAAACTCTCTTTCTTGATTCCCCTTTGCCCATCTGAGATCAGGCAGGCCATTTCAAGGACTGGGCAGGAGCAGAGGGAAACTAAGGGGCCTGAAGACGTTGCTTCTGCATTCCTGCTATTCTGCCACTAGGTGGCGGGCTTGAGGTGTCTGCTCCTTGTGCTGGGTGTTCTGACACTTGCCATGTTCACAGGTCCAGGTGTAGCCTTGAAAGGCTGTGGTTATACACTCTGAATCCTATGGGACTAGTTCTGTCTGCCCCCTAAGTCAGCACATCAACATACCCAGACTATTTTTCAGGGTATTTTTACCTGGTTGGAAGGGGCCACCAAGGCCTATCTGCAGTTGCAATTTTTTGCTTACTGGTGCTCCCCCACTATGCTCTGAAAACAGGGACTTCTGTTTTGCTCTGGGCCCCTTGCCCAGTACAGGCCTGGTGCAGCAAAGAGGGTAGAAAGTTTTTGGTGGTGAATGATATGTGAACAGGAGAGAGCGTTGCCATCCCTGGTCATATCACCTTTGTTGTCTAGTGAATGTTCTTTTATAATCCATCTACCCTGTGGGAAGCCAGGGAGAAGGACCCAAGCATGAGTGTACCCTGGGGAGGGGTCATTTCAGAGACAGGAGCAGCCTCTGGCCTGATTCTGGTGGTGCCAGCATTTTAGGGATTCCATAAATAAAATGAGAGGCACCAAGGAGACCCAGGGAGGTCTGAGCTAAAATAATCTGCTATGAGGGGCTTTGGGGCACTCTGGGCCCAAAGAATGCTGCTTATTTCCAGGTACAGTTTTCAGGCTTACCGGGCCCTAGTTTGAAGTCAGGAGCAAACAGAGACCAGAGATAAGAACTGGTATGGGCTCTAGGGCTTTGTCTTCCCAGTCTAACAGGATATATGGCTGTCCAAAGGTTCAAGACATAGGCTTGGAGGGTTGCTGTTGTGTTGGGAAGCAGCCACACCTCCATCAAAGCAACTGCTCTGACAGCCTGGGGCAATGTCAACAAGGGATCTCCACCCAGCCCAAGGAGGATGACAGTGGGAGTGAGGCCTGAGGTTGGACTGTGCTTGGAGACTGCAGATGGTGAGTAGGTTCCCTTGTGCACAGCAGGTCCTAGGAAGAAGTGTAGGTATTCCTGTTGGCTGTGTTCCCTTCAGTTGGATGAGCCTATGCTAGCTTGTGCTCTTGAATGTAAACCCAGAAAGGTGTCTTCCACTGACATGCAGGTGCCATTTTCCTGCCTAGAACAGGCTCTAGAGTAAAAATGGCATCACTCACCAGGGTAATTACTGGTTTGGGTTCGATTTCCATTCAAAACAGTAATCCCAGCGTGAACTGGGTGTCAGATCTGAAGGTTGATTATTAGTAACATTTATCAACAGCATCTCAGCTTCAGGCAATTACAGCTAATCTGCCATTCCTGATCCCGGAGACTGCCAGCTTCTTCCCTGCCAGCCCGCCCCCTTCACTCCCCTCCCTCTTCTCCCCCCCCCCCCCACCCTTCACAGACAGCCTGAGGGAGGGCAGGAGATAGGAGCCACCTTATGAGTCACTGTCACCCGGTGTGTAGGGGGCCCTTGTGTTTGCTAGGCACCTGTGCCTCCTAGTCTTCATGTTGCAGAGTCATGTGAAATATGAATCGGATTCTCTCAGAACTGAGAGGAATCCCTGCATTTTATCAGACATGAACCAACCTCCTGGCTCCTTGACCTACATTTTCAACTGTATCAGCATTCCCCCTGCCCCTGACTCAGACTGTCCCCTGCTTCTAGGGCTCAGAGTAGGTGAGGCAAGGGAAGCATTTACTTCCAGTGCAAAATGTAAGGGGCCTCCAAAAAGCTCAGTAATCAAGATAAGTAATATTTCAAATGCAGTCTTTTTAAAAAATCAGAATAATTCAAATGCATCCATAACAAAATCAAATTTTTAACACAGGCAGGACACAGCCCTGTATTTGCAGGCCTTGACCTTACTTGCTTCTTCCCGATTTCAACCCTGTCATATCCTTCCTTTGTTTAAATGTTAATCTTTTTGTTTATCATGAAAATTTTTAAAATTATATCTCTCCCACTGAATTTTTGGACATGTCCTTAAATTCTACATCAGGTGAGTGCTTTATCCAGACTACCTAGCCCTGGCCCTGCTGCCCTCACTCCATCTGGGCCCTGACCCAGCAGCTCCCTTCATCTCTCATGCCTACTGCCTTGGGTAGAGTGGTTCAGCTTCTCTCTGAGCAGGGGTCCAGGGTAGCAAGGGATCAAGAGGACCCCCTTCAGGGTTTTCCCTACTGCCCATCCCCAACTTCATCTCTCTGGACCCTGATTTAGCCTTCACACACCTCAAAGAAGGCCTGAGGTTGCCATGGTAACTGCTCTGGGGGACAGAACATGCTGGTCTTGCTCCACTCTTATAATCACATCCAGCCAAGGCAGAGCAGGCACATCCGACAGTGCTCCTGACATGCTAATCTAAAAGGAAGCTGAAGCATCACTGGATGTGTATGGAGGTGGAGAAAATTACATCTGCCTGAATTCCTCCCAGGAAGAGGACAGCATGTGGCTGAAAGAAGAAATGTGATGATCTGTTTGTGACAGGGAGTGATTTGCTGAAGTAGACATGGGTGCCTAAGCAGCTTCCTGCAGAGGGTGGGTCTCACTGAAGGGCTCCTGCTGTGCTGTACAGAGTCTGTTAGCACAGGCACCCTAGGCCCCAAAGAACACCCTATTCTCCTGGTCTAACCCTATGGACCAATGTATAAACCTGAGAGCTTGAGCAGGAAGGGACCAAGGAGAACTTGAGAAAGTGCTGGCCTGAGCATCAACTTTGAGAGGCCCATTTACTGGAAGGATCCATTATGGCTGCAGCAGGACAGAAGAAAACCTGAGAGAGAGAGTTGGAGAGACAGAGGGTTGGGATCTTCAATTCCAAGTGCAAGCACACATACCCTGCCTCACCTGGAAGCTGCCCATGTTCGGTGATTCTGTGCAGTATTGGGAAACCTGGTTCTGTCTTGGTTCCAACCCTCCTCCCTTGGAACCTGATTTTGCTACTTGTAGTTTTGTCTCGGCTGACAGACTGTGTTCTGAAGACAATGAGAGTACTGTCCCAGAGACAGAAGATACAAAATTAATGGTCAGACTCGCAGGAAGTCCAAAACTGCATTCTTCAGTGTGAGATGCCATGGGACCATCCAGAGTACTGTGTCCAGAGAACAGCCAGAGAGTTAAGGAGAGGGCTGGGCCCACCATGCCTTATCTTGGATGTCTTGGATGTTCTCAGTGTAAGGGTTGGGGGAGGTGAAGCCCTGTGAGAGGGGATGAGATCACCCAGGTGTACTTTTTGATGGAGAGGAGACAGGAGTCTGAGCATGCAGACAAACAAGTCCTAGATCCCTCATCAGCCTCTAAAAGGCACCGTGTGTACTCCCAGCACAGAGCCTGACCCCTGGTACAGAGCTCCCTACAGAGAGGGCAACAGAGAATGTGTCCTCTGGTTGTGGTACCTCCAAACTAGGCCTTTGTCCTCAGTGCACTTAGCTCTGCATGGGTTGCCATAGTAACCTGCAGAAGCAAGGATACATGGTCTCCGTGTTGCTATGGAAACTAGCATTTGGCTGTCCCTGTGTGGCATGGCTGCTGAGACCTTGAGGATTCAGTATAGTCCTGAAGGGTTTGGGAGGGGGGACAAGAACAGCAGACAGGTTTCCAATGTTCTAATTAATCAGTGATGGTGATTGTTAGTCTGACTGTTGCCATGGTGATGAAGGGAGACACCTGAGTGGGCTTGAGCTGGCTTCAGTCCTAAGCTGAATACAAGGCATTTCAACAGGCACCAGGTCTTCAAGTGCAGCCTGAAGCAGGACCATCCCCCAAGTACTTCATCCTCTGGCCACCATGGGGGCTAGGACAACTTTATCTTCTTTCTGGGTTTGCACTCTTTTGCCGAGACAGGGATTTTGTCCCCAGGAGGCATTCCCCAGCCCATGGGATCTCAGCATTCAAAGCAGCACAGGAAACCTGGGCCCCTGAAACGGGGCCACCGAAGAGATCGGTAAGCACTCAACACCCTCCTACCTTTAGCCTGTGAACCCCACCCCTGCATTAACTCCAGCTACCCACCCTTCCCTTTGCAGTTCCAAAGCCTCCTCTGCCCCCATGTGCTTCTCCCTGCTCACCATATGGGGCTCCCTGCCTTTATCCCCAAGCCCCTGAGGCTCTAGACTGGTGATCAGGGTGGCCTCATTACTTCAGAATCTGCCCAGGATCTCAGGGGATCCTCACCACTGGAGTAAAAGCCTCTCCCCTTTGTTTCAAGTCATCTGGCTGCTCCACAGTCCTGCCTCCATGCCTCTTCTGGCGGGCTCCTCCTTCCAGTCTCTTCCTGCCCCCACCCCCACCCCACACTTCATTTCCACCGCTCCAGCCATTGGTGTCCTCATTCTGGCCTGCCTGCCTGCTGTGCTGGGCTCAGAGGGAGCACCCTGTGGAAGTTTCTCCACCCAAATTCGTCACTAAACTCACTTCCTGAGGCAGCTGAGACCAGAGCACTAAAGGAGGCCTTGAGTGATCACACTGTGCCCAGACAACAGGTGGGGATGATGAGGTGAGGCTGCAAAGGTGTGGAGAATCACCCCTTCTTTTCCTCCTCAGGAGATCAACCAGGAGGAAGTACTGGAAGGAAGGAAGGGAGATCGCTGGGTGAGCTGTCAGGGAAGGAGGGAAGGGAGGATCGTCTTCAAGGGATTGTGAAGGGAGGTGTGGGGAGGGAGTGGGTGGCTTGATGGCTGTGGACCCCATATGAGCTGGGGTACGTGTGTGACATGGGGTTAGGGAAGGGTGCGACCACTAGGCAAAGTCTGCACTTAGGGTGGCTGTTGTGGGCTTGGTTAGTTCCTCTCAGATCCTCCTGTGCTCCTTTGCCCTGACTCCAGCCAGGTGGTGCTGACCAGAGGCCCAGAGGTGTGGGCTCTCTTCACCAGTCTGTCCTAGGACTCTCAGCCAGGCCCACCCAAGGAGAGGGTGTCTTTCACATGTAATCAGGCTATGGCCCCAAACCACTGAGGAGATCATGGTGCGGGAGCATCCAGCCTCATTATCCAAGTACCCAGGTCTGGATTCGCCTTGTCTCTAGGTGGCATCCCCAGGCCTGTCTTCTGAGACAGAAGTTGGGTCTTTCCCAGGGCTCCTGAACAGGACCTTATTTGTAATTTATTGATGTTGGGGTCCTTAGGATGTATTTCTTGGCCCACTGGGATGGTCAGAAATAGCAGTCCTGGGAAGGAGAGGCTCGTCCCTGTGTACAGATGAGGCAAGGTAATGGAATTCCCTCCCTCTGTGGAGTGGCCACTAGGGTACACAGCACCTGGAGGATCAGCCTGCCCTTCGAGGTCCAGACAAAGAAATAGGGGACACCTCGGGCTCTGGTTTGGCCCCCCGCCCAAGGTTGTCAGTCCTGGAACACTGATGGGATTTGTGATGATGGTAGCCTAAAAGGGAAACTCTGTGGAGAACCATAGGTCTAAGATGTAACACTGTGTCTCTTTTTTTCTACACACAACCTCAGACCAGGTTGATTTTTTAAGCCTAAAGAACATCTCATGAAGAGAAAAATGTGGTGGTGGAGTGTATCACTTGAACCTGGTGCAGAGGCTCTTGGGGAGGAGTGGGGGTATTAGTAGTGTACTTTAGAGAGAGGGCTCTAATGAGACTTGAAGATTTTAGCTCATTTGTCTTTTGCAACAGGTGCAGTTTGAATGATGTGAGATGATGAGTCTTTTTCCTGTATCTGCTAACCCACAGGCTGTGTCAGGTCTTCAAGAGTCTTTGAGATCCTACATCCAACCCTTTGTTTAATAGAGAAAACTGAGCCTTCAGGGCAAAGTCACACTGCAGGTTCATGGTAGAGTTAGAACTAGAACTCAGGCCACCTGCTTAGGGTTTTTTTTTTTTTTATGTGTGGTAAAGATGAGGGAGCCTGCCTCACTTGGGAATCAAGAGGCTTACTGGGAGCAAGTGGCCCTTTGGCCATAACTTTGACTTATGAAAATGGAGGCCCAGTGCATCATGTGGACTGTATATCTAAAACTTATGACTGGATGATAGGGATCCCTGGCCATACTGGGTTTCCAGGCTGGCGTATTTCTTGAAAGTTGCTACCTCCCTAGTTTATCCAGAGCCTCTAGTACCACTCTGGGTCTTCCATGTTGAAAGGCTCTTCTAGTAGCCCTTAATGTCAGGCAAAACTGCTGAATTCAAGATGGTACCAACAAGCATGACATTTCACTCTTGGTGACCTATTCTGTGTGGGCATACAGAGCTGTAAATAGATGGACAAAGGAATTGAGGAGAACTCAAATAGCCTCAGATTTGAGGGCTGAATTATAGGGGCACAACACTATAGGTTGGGAATAGTTTAATTGAAGGCAAAGTTATATGGTCCTTAGGGATATGGTGAAGCAAGAAAGACTGGACTCTTGGCTTGTGGTGTTTGATCTAGGTTTTACCACCATACCGGGCGCTTCCATGACCATGAGGATGGTGCCTCCATACCCCAACCTCTGAGGCCCTTGTCTTCAACTTGTTGAATGCCACCTTCATTTCATCGACCCATTACCAGCATCTTATTGAAACTGTAAAATATTAGTCTTTTTGTACCTCCTATGCAGTCTGTTCCCCCTCATTGCTACTGGGTCAGCTCAGAAAGACCTTCACCCCCAGTTTTTCTCCTCGCTTTGAATCAGCTCTTGTTTCAATCCTATCTGAACCCTATAGCTTGTCTCTGCAGCTGCTCACCATTTGCCATCTGTCCCCTTAGGCATCATCCCCAACCTTAGAGCGTGGGAATGGTCTGCCTTCTCTAGTACTGGTGTAGAGGGGTGAGGGGGCCCCTTTGTGGGCTACACTGGTTCAAATTCATGGTCTACAGTCCTCAGTGGAGCTTCAAGCAGACCTGCTGCACAGGCTTATTCCAACCCCACAGCCACTTCAGAGCTCTCACATGACCCTTGACTTTTTCACACCACAGCTCCCCAACTTGTTCTCAGCAGTCAACCTAGACTCTGATTTCACCGAGAAAAGAACACTTTTCAGAAGGAAGCTTCTTTAACCTCTGCCTGTGCTCCAGACTTACCCATCTGTGCCCATCTATGCCCCTGGCCCCCATCATATTGAGAAATAGGTGTTCCTCTTCTGGTTAGACTCTTCATGGAGGATCTAATAATCCTTCCTACATCCTGCCCCCATCCCAGGACCTTGCTCTGTTGCTTATCCCTCCCTCCTTCTCTCTCTTCATCCCTCCCTGCTTACCTTTGTGTCCCCACTCTCCTGTCATCTTCCACTGTGACCTAGTTTAAGAAACACCCCCAAATTTCTTGACTTTACAACCCTTCCTCTCTCCTGTTCTTTTTCATCTATTGAAACCAACATCATGTCTGTCATCTCCACTTCCTCAGCTCCTGCTGAGTCCTCAGTCCACTACAGCCTGGCTTCTGCCTCCACTTCACCACCCTTGCAGCTCATGCCAGTGACTCATATAAATCCAGCTGAAGCCTCTCAGTTCCTCCTCTACGTCCCAGCCACACTTGACATAGAACACACCCTGACTTTGGTACGCTCTTCCCTTGTCTTCCATGACCCTACTTCTTGTTTGCTCTCTCCTATTTTGATTTCTTAGTCTTTGTGAGAATTCTTTTTCTATCTTCATCTCTTTTCTCCCTTACCTAGGTTTCTGGTGATCCCATCAATGACCATAGATAGCTTCTTCTTCCATCTCTAAGCTGAAGACTAGAACTGCTCCCCAGACCTTTTCCTTAGTTTCTATTTTTTAGTTTTTATAGCTCATGTACTGAAGTTCCTTCTTAGGTGCCCAAACATTTAGGATTATTATGTGCTTTCAAGGAGTTCACCTGTTCACCAATACAAAATGTCTTCTTTATCCCTGGTTAAAAAAAATTGTTTGAGGTCTACTTGGTCTGGTATTAATATAATCACTCTGGATTTCTGTTGATGACTGTTCGCATGGTGTATCTTTTCATCCTTTTACTCTGAGCCTCACTGATTTTATATTGGAAGTAGTTTTATTTTAGACTGCATTTAATTGTGTCATTTTTATCCAGTCTGATAGATTTGGTATTGGAGAGTTTAGATAGTCTAAACTTACTATTATTATCAATAGAGTTGAGTTTAATCCCACCATCTTGCTATCAGTATTCTATTTGTTCTACCTATCACCCCCCACTTGCCACTTTTCTTGCTTTCTTTAGGATTAGCTATTTCTTTATGATTCTATTTTATCTTTCACTTTTATCTTATTTAGCCATAACTTTTTAATGTTTCTATTTGTTTTTATGGTTGTTATAAAGTTTATATATCTTCAATTTATACAGTCTTTCTTTATATGTGATATCATAAATAGCATAAGAACCTTGCAACAATATAATTCCATTTCTCCTTTGAGCTATTATCATCATGCATTTTGCTTCTGTGTAAAAAACCCAACAATACAATGTTATTGTTTTTGCTTTAAACATCCAATTACCTATTAAAAACTAACATTTTTATTGGGATGTCATTCACCTATTTATAGTGTACAATTAATTCCATTATTTCAAGTTGTGCAACCATCACTACAATCAGTTTTTGAACACTTTCATTACCTTCCTTCCCTGTAAAACAATCATGCACATTAGCAGTTTTTCCTTTTTCCTACCAAGCCCAGCCCTAGGGAACTGCTCCTCTACTTTCTGTTTTTAGAGATTTGTCTATTCTGGACATTTCACATAAAGGTCATAATAAAATATATGGTGTTTTGTGATTATCTTCTTTCCTTAGTGTAGTGTTTTCAAGGTTTACCCATATTGTACCATGAATCAGTACTTCGTTTCTTCATAATTGCTGATAATACTCCATTCCATGTATATGCCACATTTGTTTATCCATACATTAGTTGTTGAACATTTGGGTGTTTCTAATTTTTACTATTATAAGTAATGCTATTATGAGTATTTGCGTTCACATTTTTTGTATGTACATATGTTTTCATTTCTCTTGGGTATATACTTACGATCTGTACTCAATCTTCTGAGGAATCGCCAGACTCTTTTCCAAAGTGGCTGTACCATTTTACATTCTGATTTTTCTATCTATATCCTTTCCAATGAAAGTTGTTTTTTGTAATTTTAATTATAAGCATCCTATTCAGTGTGGAGTGGTGTTATATTTTGGTTTTGAGTTGTATTTCCTTAATGAATAATAACAATTAATATGCTTATAATCCATTTGTGTATCTTCTTTAGAATAATATCTATTCAAATACTTTGCTTTTTAATTGGGTTGTCTTTTTTATTATTGAGTTGTAAGCATTCTTTTTATATTATAGATACAGACCTTTAGTAGATGTATAATTTGTAGATATTTTATTCCATTCTGAAGGTTATCTTCACTTTCTTGACAGGGCCCTTTGCAAGAAACCTTTTGAAAGAAACCATTGCCTATTACAAGATCACAAAGATTTTTGCCTATATTATCTTTGAAGACTTTTATAGTTTTAACTCTTGTATTTAGTTTATGTGTTTGTTTCACTTTGAGTTAATTTCTTGTATTTAGTTTATGTGTTTGTTTCACTTTGAGTTAATTTCTGTGTTAGGCAACTTTCTATTGTTACAATGAAATACCTGAGATACTTAACTTATAAAGAGAAAAAGGTTATTTTGGCTCATGGTTTTGGAATTTCCAGTACAAGATCAGGTGGACCCATTGCTATGGGCCTCTGGTGGATATACCAGATGGCAAGAGTGTTTAGCATGTGGTAGAACAAACTGCTCACCTCAAGAGCTAGGAAGCAAAAGTGAGAAAAGAGACCAGGATCTCACAATCCTCTTTAAGGATATACTCATTGTGATAAAAGATTCCTCCTTCTATGGGTCTACCGTACCTCACATTCAGTATCCAAACTATAGCTGGGTCCAAACTCATTCTTTGCATGTGGACATTCCGTTGTCCCAGCACCATTTGTTGAAAAGACTCTTCTTTCTCCCATTGAATGGTTTTGGCATGTTATTGAAAATTAATTGACTATTAAATGTGAGCTTCCACCCCCCCACACACACTCCGGGCTCCCAATTCTATTGTATCAATCAATATGTCACTCTTTAGACCAATACCATGCTGTCTTTATTACTATAGCTCTGTAGTAAATTTTGGGGAAGTGTTAGTTCCCAACTTTGTTCCTTTTCAAGATTGTTTTGGCTATTCTGGGTCTCTTGATTTTTCCCAATGAATTTTAAGGTCAGCTGTCAAATTCTGTGAAGAATCCAGCTGGTATTCTGATGAGTATTGCATTGATTATGTAGATAAATTCAGGTAGTCTTGCCATTCTAGCAATATTTACTTGTCTGATCCATAAATTCAGATGTCTTTATTTATTAAGAACGACTTAAATTTCTTTAGAAGAAGTTTGTAGTTTTCAATGTCCAATCTTGTACTACTTTTTATGAAATTATTCCTTAATATTTTATTCTTTTTGACGTTCTTGTAAATTGAACTATTTTCTTTATTTCAGTTTTGGATTGTCCAATGAAAGTATATAGAGATATAACTTATTTTTTATGTTGATCTTGTATCCTGCAAACTTGCTGAATTTTTCATTAGTTCCAATAGTTTTTTGCTAGATACTTTAGATTTTCCTAAAACAATATCATACCATCTATGAACAGAAAGTTTTACTTTTTCTTTTCTACTCTGGATGCCTTTTATTTCATTTTCTTGCCTAATTATTGTCTAGAACCTCCAGTAAAATGGTAAATAGAATTGTCTTGATCATAGGTAGAAATTCATTCAGTCTTTCACCTTTAATATAATGCCAGTTACAGGTTTTTCTTAGATTATCCTTATCACATTGAGGAAACTTTCTATTCTAATTTGTTGAGTATTTTTTTAATCATGAAAAGATGTTGAATTTTGTCAAATGCTTTTTTGCATCTATTAAGATGATTATGTGATTTTTGCCCTTTATTCTCAATAAATTATATATTCTATTAATTGATTTTGGGAGGATAAATCAATTTTATATTCCTGGGATAGATTCCAGTTGGTCAAGATGTCTAATCTTGATGTTTCTAGATTTAATTTGCTTGTTTTCATTTTTATTTTTTGGGGTACCAGGGATTGAACTCAGAGGCACTCATCCACTTAGCCACATCTGCAGCCCTATTTTTGTATTTTATTTAAGACAGGGTCTTACTGAGTTGCTTAGCACCTCACTTTTGCTGAGGTTGGGTTTGTACTCACGGTTCTCCTGCCTCAGCCTCCGAGCTGCTGGGATTATAGGTGTGTGCCACTAAGCCTGGCTGCTTGTTTTTTTTTTTTTTTTTTTTTTTTTTGTGTGTGTGTGTGTGTATAAGAAAAAAATACTTTATGTGTGCCTACATTTTTACCATTTCTGGTATTCTTCATATGTATATTCAAATTTCCAAATTATCAAGTATCATTTTCCTTTTTTCTGAAGGACTTACTGTAATACTTCTTACAGTACTGATTAAGTCTGTTTGCTTGTATGAAGTGGTCTTTATTTTGTCTTCATTTTATGAACATAAATAAAGTTTAAATTGACAGGATTTTTTTTTTCAGTACTTTCTGATTTGCTGTGTTTCTGGTAAGAAGTGTCTTGCCATTCTTTTCTTTGTTCCTCTGTTTGCAATGCCCTGCCTATGCTTTTCTGGATGCTTTTAAGATTTTCTTTATTACTGGTTTTCAAGAATTTGATTATGAGGCATCTTCATGTTTCTTCGCTTGAGATCTTTTGAGTTCCTTGAATTTGTGAGTTTATAACTGTCAAGAAATTTGAAAAGATTTTTGCATATTATTTCTTCAAATATTTTTTCTTCCTCCCCTCTTCCTTCTATGCCCCCAGTGGATCTTTAATTACATATATCTAGATTGTTTGATTCCGCTCCATGGTTCACTGATAATTTGGTTTACTTTTGTCAATATTTTTCTTGTGTTTTATTTTGGAATATTTCTATGTATTATTTAAATTAACTAATCTTTTCTTTGCTGTGTGTAACTCTATGCAGCATACATTTTTGTTATAGGTATTTTCATTTAGAAGTTTGACTTGGGTCTTAATTGTATCTGCCATTTCTCTCTCATTATATTTGTATTTTCCTCTACATTGTATACATGGAGTAAATTTATAAAAGCTCTTTTCACATTTTTGTCTGCTCATTCTATCATCTGTGTCATTTTTAGGTATGTTCCTACTTGTACTGTTTTTACCCATGACTCTTCTAATACCAAATACCTATATCAGCAGTGAGTTTGACAACTTCCTGGATGCCAACAGGGCATCGTACAGTTCAATTCAATATTGACACTAACTGCTTGGAGTTAGTACAGATCCCACAGGTTAGGAAAAGTCTTACTCACACAAGACTACCCCAATTTCAGGTATTAATAATAAGTCTCAGGTTGCCTCCTGTACTTTTATCCAACTGACTCTAAATTATGCATTCTCATGGCCCCCTCCTCAATAGGAAAATAAACTAGAATGGATCACAGAACCTAGGAAAGCCATTTACTTACTATTACCTGTAATTATCAATGATCAATTTAGAAAGTTTCAAATTGAAGAGATGCATAGAGCAAGGTATACCATTTACATCTGCCATGCTCCTAGATGTGTTCACCAACCCAGAAGCTCTCCAGCCCCTATTATTTAGGGATTTATGGAGGTTCTGTTACATAGGCATTATTGATTAAACCACTGGTTGAATGCAATCTCCAGTCTCTTTCCTCTCCCAGTGGTCTTGGGGTGGGATTGAAAGTTCCAACCTTCAATGGTTGGTACCTTTGGCAACCAGACCCCATCCTGAAGCCATCTGAGGGCCCACTAAGAATCACTGCATTAGTATAAACCCAGATATAGTTGGAAGGGGCTTTTTATGAATTTTAAAAATACACTCCTAGCTGGGTGTGCTGGTGTACACTTGTAATCCCAGTGACTTGGGAGGCTGAGGCAGGAAGATCACAAGTTTGAGGCCAGCCTCAGCAATTTAATGAGATTCTGTCTCAGAATAAAAATGTAAAAAAAGACTGTGATGTAGCTCAGTGGTCAAGTACTCCTGAGTTTTAATCCCAAGTATCAAAAAAAAAAAAAAACCCAAACACACACATACACACAGAGGCACGCACAGATTCCTGTTATTTAGAAAATTTCAAGGGTTTAGAAGCTTTTGTCAAGAACTGGGGACAAAGATCAGATATATATATTTCTTTTTATTTTATTTCATTTCACTTTGCTTTTTTAAATTAAAATTTTTTACTTTAAATTTTCATTTAATTTTATTGTTTAACCTGATTTAATTTAATTTTTTGTGTTTTAATTTATTTTTGAAACAAGAGTCTCACTCTGTTGCCCACCAGAGCTGGAATTACAGGCATTACCACCATGCCTGCTGTATGTTTCTTATTGTATCACTTTTGGGATTGATTTTTCTTCTGGTTATAGTTCCTATTTTCTTTTACTTTTTTCATGTCTAGTAATTTTTTTATTAAATGATGTGGTGAATTTCTTTTTATCTCTGGGTACTGGATTTTGTTCTATTCCTTTAAATAGGCTAGGTTCAGTTAATTCACTTAGAATTAGTTGACTCTCCTGAGGTTTTCTTTGTAAGGCTTTATAGGGCAGGCCCAGAGCAACCTTTAGCCCAAGACTATCTTGGCCCTCCTACTAAAGTAGTGCTCTTCTGAGAACTCTATTAATGCCATGAGTATCAGGAGGTGGCCAGAGGAAACATAAATTATTCCCTTCCTTCTGAGTAACTAAGATTGTCCCACCCACTCCTCTCTGGTGATTTGTTCCCCGACCTTAGGTAATTTTCTCATGTGTGCTCTGCTTTCTCGTACCCTCTCAGTCCTGCTTGCATTCTTGCTTCCTCCCTCCCTTTCTCCCTCCTCCTCCTCTTCTCCCTCCTCCTCCTCTTTCCCTCCTCTTTCTCTTCTTCCTTCTCCTCATCTTCCCTGTGTAGCTCCCTCTTCTCTGATATTTTGACTATCAAATTCTAGTTGTCTTGGTCTCCCTGAACTCTGACCTCTCTCTCCTCAACTCAGTTAGACTACCAGGCTCTCTTTTCTTCACTCCAAAAGCTGAGACCTGGAAACACTTTCCAGGTAGCAATTTTGGTCACATGTGTGGCTCACCTTGTTGCTTTTTTTCTGTCTGATCATTGTCCCACATTGTCTGTTGTCAAGTGTCTGGAAACTATTGTCTCACATATTTTATCTGGCTTTTAAGTTTTAAGGTAGAAAGGTAAATTTAGTTCCTGATACTTCATTGTAGCCACATGAAATTTCCTTCGTTTTAGGGTCCCAAATTCAACTGCCTAGCCTGCATCCCCATCTAGCTATCACACAGACTCAGTGGTTCAAACCAACATTACCATTCTCAAAATCATCTCTCCTCTTACATTTTCTATCTCATGGCATCACCCCAGCTCCAAATTTTAAAGGCCACCATGACCTCTTCTTTACCTATCCCTAATATATGAATTAATTATTTTCAATTTCATATTTCTGGTTATTAAATCTGTGCCTGCCTCCCTCCCTCCATCCCTTCTTCCCTCCTTTTCTATGCATCTCTCTCTCTCTGTCCACAGATTACTTTAGACCTTCACTGTCTTTAGTCTAAGTTACTATGTAATAGCCTGAAAATGGCCTCTTTGCTTCCAGTCCTGTTTTATTACAATCCACTAACCACACTTAAGTCAGAATTATTTTCCCATAGTGCAGATATGATCACATTATCCCCTACTTATCAGTTTTTAGTGGCTTCTCTGAAACCTTCGGGTAGAGCTGAGCATTTTTCATGGAGATAAAAAGGTCTTTCCTATTTGATCCCATGCTCTCCAGCATCCTCTCATGTCCTGCCTCTCCCAGTTACCATGTACACCAGGCCGTGAGCTCACACGCTCCTTTCCATTTCTGGGCTTCACCTGTGTTTCCTGCCATCTATAAGATGTGTAGAGTCCTTTCCTGTCTTCACCTGGTAAACTGCTCATCATCCCTTAGGACTTGATATCATCTCCCCCAGGAAGCCTACTTAGATGTCCTCAATCACACGCAGTGCTAAATTCTTCAGAAGTCTACTTAGTATATTTACTGTAATCATGGATTATATCTGGCATGGCGGGTGGAAACATGGAGACCCAATGCCAGTTTCCCTCCAGTGGCCTGGGTGTCAGCAGAACTATCAAGCCCAAAGCTGAGGAGTACTGAGAGGTTATGCTATCTTCCTACTTCTTGCATAGGGCTCTCTTTCGATGCATATGTGTGTGCATTTCTGTGAGATCAATGATAGGAATTAAATTGTTATGCAATTATATGTAACATTAAATATAGGGTACAATTAAATATAATACATATAGTATATATCATTGTAATATTACTATGTGCCAAATTCTGTGTTAAGTGTTTTCCATATATCTTATTTAATATTCACAATTTTGTGAAATAGGTATTATAATCCCTGTGAATTCAGTAACACTGGATGCTGCCAGTTTTCCAGAATGGTTATGTCAATGCATGCTCACCAGCAGGATATACATCCTGGTTGCTAAACATACCCAACAAAACTTGGTCTTTTTTGTCTTTTTATTTTAGCTATCTTGCTGAGTATATAGTACACAGTATTATGGTTTTACTTTGCATTTTTTCCTGGAAAATAATGAACTTCAGCATCTTTTCATTCACACATTTCTTTAGAATATTTTACTTATATGCCCACTCCTGATAACCCTTAGTTCATTAAAACAAGAAGAAGGGCTGAGGTTTTGGCTTAGTGGTAGAGTGCTTGCCTCATATGGGTGAGCCACTGGATTCGATCCTCAGCACCACATAAAATGAATAAATAAAATAAAGGTATTGTGTCCTTCTACAACTAAAAAAAAATTTAAAAACAAAAGAAGAAAATGAGTAAGGCCAAAAAACTGTTACCATAAAGCAAAACTATCCTGGGTAAAGAACTATTTTATTTTTTTCTCTTCAATGAAGTTTGCAGCTTGAAAATAACTTTTGGTCTAATTAGTGGACCTTAAAGAAAATGTACATTTGTCACTTATTTTGTTCCATAGCTCTTTGTCAACTTAATTTTAATTTGTCTCACAAACAGCATTTGCATCTTTGTTGGAATATAGTGTAATGAGACATTGCATAGAACAAAGGAACAGCTCAAACTCAGGGTGAGGAAGGAAGCCTTTAGGAGCTAATGCCCAAGAACCAGTGTGTTTCTACTAGGAACTATCAGGAGGGAGTGGAGTTGTGAGCACTGCAGAAGAGATTCTAAAAATAAGGGTTTTAGAAATTTATTTTGTGTTGTTCTTCATTAGTGAAGAGAATATGTTAATTGAAAAATGGGCTCAAATTTTATTTAGGTGCTATTTTAAAAATCTTGGGTGTTATCTGAAAACTATATGATAGTCTTTATTTCCAAGTAATAGTTATATACATTTATGTGCATACATCCTAGTGAAATTGTGTGAACTGTTACCTAACTTTTTCATGTAACATATTTTCCCATAATATTATTGGACAAATATTGTTTTTAATGGCTATATAGTAGTTTTATGGACAATGAAATACATTGATTCATCTCCTTATCTTGGTTATTTCTATAATTTCTAAATTCTCAGTGATGAACATCTTGGTTCATAAATCTCTATGCTCTTGTGACTATTGTTTTAGATAGTAAAATTAAAGGCTCTCAAAGAATAAAAATCTTTAAAGTTCTTTGATAATATGTTTTCATATTTCTTTCCAGAAGGGCTGTCAATCAACTTCCGAGCACTATCTGAAATGCCTCCCTCACTGCATGTTTGCCAATTTCACATTCACTCAGTAATGTGTCTCTTGTCTAAGAGATAAGATTTTTACTTAATAAAAATCAATGCATTTTGCCTAATAAAGTATAGTTTCTGGATTTAGAAATAGGATTAGATAAGTTTCCCCATTTACTGCTAATGATGAAAATATTCTCTAATGTTTTCTACTTGTTATTTTCTCTTTTACGACTAATCTTCAATCTGTTATTTGTATTTGTGTATAATATGAAATAGGAATATAACCCTTTTTTCCTCCACATGGCCAGCAAATTGACCTCTAAACCATTTATTAAATAATCCAACATTTCCTTCATGTTTTAAAAGTCCACCTTTATCATTAGCCAGTTTCCTCTGTATACATTGACCTATCCCTTTACTATATTGGTATTTTTGGTCATTCTCATGTCACTATCACTATTTTGGGTACATATTTCTAGTATAGATGAAGATTATTATAGATTCATAATATAGTTTGATAGCTGGCAGGGCAACTGCATCCTTGTGTTTCTTTTGCAAATTGTCATGTGCATCTTGGAAAATTGGTTTATTTTCCTAGATGAATTTTGGAATAAATTTGTCCAGTTGAAAAAAAATCCTACTGCAGTTATGATTTGAATGACATCAAATCTATACATTTATTTGACAAAATTATAATACCATACAGAAACAGAGGACCTGTCTCCTTTTATCAGGGGTGTTTGTGTATGTAAAAATTTGTAGTTCATTCTGTCAGAGTTTTCATGTATGTCTAGGACATTTCTTGTAAAGTTTTCTAGATATGTTCTTTTAATGTGGTGCTTTTGTGAATAGAATCCTTTTTTATTATTTTAACTAGATGTTTCTGATATGTAGGGACTATTTATGAATAGCTGTTCTGTAATTAATCAACTTTACTGACCTATTTATGAGTTTCTTAGATTTTGCAAGGTAGACCATCATTATACACAAATAGTGACCAGTTTGTCTTCTGTTTTCTGTAAGTATGTGAAAAAGGATTATTGATAGCATTGACTGGAACTTATAAAACAATGTTGACTTGTATCTGAGATAATCTTCATCCTATTATGTAAATATATTTCTGTTCCTAGTGTACTAAGGCATTTCCTATAATTAGAAATGAGTGCTGAAATTTCACAAATCTTGTTATCTGTTTAAAACATATGTCATCTTATTAGGCTTATTAATGTGGTATTATTATATAAATAGAATTACTAATATTAAACTATCTAATTCTATAATAAACTCTATTTGATGCATATTATATTTTTCTTTTGATTTACTCTCAAATTGATTTCCAAATGTTTTAGATTTTAAATATACTTTTAATAAGTGAGGCTGTTTTATAGCAGAATTTTAGGTTTTGAGGGGATTGACTTTGCAAAACTAGTTGGTCACATCTTTTTTGTGTTTTTGAATTATTTCTCTAATCCAGTCATTATCTTACTCCCAAATTTATCTTAGTTTGGCACCTTTCTTGTATAAAGCTCTTTAGCATTTTTAGTTTCTACTGTGGTTATTAATCTAATCAAATTTGTTTCTCTTTAAAGTTTAGATATTTATGTTTTCATAGGAAATTCATTTTGTGGAAATTTAAAATAGAAATAAAGTAATATTCAGATGTATGCAGTCTTTTCTGCATCTGTGATTAGTCCCTTCTCAAGGGCTTGACTCTTTTAAGACATTCCACCTGCTCTTCCTTGGGCCTGATCAGAAGCAGGGCCAGTGTGTGTGCGTGTGCATGTGCATGTGTGTGTGTGTGTGTGTGTGTGTGTGTGTGTGTATGTGTGTGTTTGGAAGTATATGCCTGCGTAAATGTTGGTCTTAGCAGTTACGTAGATTTTCATTTTGTATGAACACTGTGTACATGCATGGATCCCATGTGCCTGTAAAAATGTTGCTGTTAAGCATGGCTTATACCTATCTGGCCAAGGGGTGTCAGAGTTGTTCAGCATAACCTTGGTATTTTTGTGGCTTGTTTTCTATCATTTTAAACAGCTCAAAAAGGGCCAAAAGGTGAAGAGGAAGCAGCTTGGGTGAGGTGGAGTGTGGGAAGGGAAGGGAGATCCTTTGCTGATTGTGGTTTCATTTTGGAAATCCTCTCAGGGGAGGCTGGTTCAACCTAGAATTGGTGAGTCTGAGCTGCCGAGTTGAGGGTAGCTTCACTATCACTGAGCATACAGAGACACTGTGGCAAGAGGGTTGGGACTTGCCCTGGGCCACAAGGTGAGTCATGGCCAACCCAAGACTCAAGCCCAGGCCTGGATGCCCAGCTTGTATCCACTAGAAAGCTCAACGCTAGATAGAGAGGAAGGAGAAGGGCTATTAAACTCATCCATCACGGAAGCTGACTGCTGTAGCCATGGAAATTTGAAGGCAGCATCATTTGGGAGAAGCAGGCTGTAGAATACAAAGAGATCAGAATGCATTAGGGTGGGGCCAGTCTGGAGTGACCTGTCTCTGGAAGAGGAAGAGAGAATGAGAGAGAAGAGCTTTGAAGAGGGAGGTGCCCACTTCAACATTGCCCTTTAAGACATCAGCCATTATTCTAGATTATTGTTGGTAGAAGGGGTAGTGTGCCATTGAGAAGGCTTCTCTATGTCCAGCAGGAAGCACTCTGAGGCTTTTAGGTTAGGCTGGGAACATCTCAGCAGATATGCTGGTATCTGCCTATTACAGGCCCCAGAACCCAGTTAGCATCTAAAGCACACTGGTTCTTTCCTGTTCAGATGAAGGGGTGGCCCAAGAGGCAGTCTTGGGGTAATAGGAATAGAGACAGACCTCTCACTCCAGAATGCATCTCTGCTACTGACAGACCGGGGCTGGGTGTGGGTGAGGACAATCAGGGCAAAAGTAAGGATAATGGTCAGAGGACCCAGACAGGGCCTGCCCTTAAGTGGAGCTGAGGATTGGGACAGCCAAAGACAGCATGCCTCAGTCTGGCAAATTTTAGGATACCTAAGGACACCTAAAGTCCCAGGTATCCTGTGAAATTTGTACCTGGGCCCCTGACCTCCTTGTTCACCTTCTCATAGTCCCTGCCCTGCAGGATCCTTGCCTCCCTGAGTCAGGGCTGCTGAAGCTTGGCCTTCACTACTACCTGAGCAAGGCCCTCACACTCCTTAGAAGCTTATCCTCTACTCTCGCTGGTATGGAAGGAGCTTCAGGAAGCAGATGGGTATCTTCCTTTGGGACTTGGGTCCTAGAGAAAGCAGGAAGGAGGGGGGCTGCTGGAGCCACCTGAAATGCCTGGGACCAGATCTAAAGTAGCAAAGGAGGTTGATTAGCCAGGATTCCTTGTTGCCTCTTTTGGCAGTCCTCAGTAGACCCCCAGGCCTGACCTCCACAGAAGCAAGATGACACTCCAGGGAAGTGCACCCCACCTTTTCTGCCTCATGCTGTCAGTATTTCCTTCACTGCTCCTTGATCTGGGGTGTGGGCTCAGAGGGCTGGCAGGGAGTCTTCTGTCCTAGAACAGAGGTGGGGTTTGGGGGGCAATATGGGGACATCACAAGTGTGAGAGCTCTGTATTAGGAT
This sequence comes from Callospermophilus lateralis, assembly GCF_048772815.1. Lineage (NCBI taxonomy): Eukaryota > Metazoa > Chordata > Mammalia > Rodentia > Sciuridae > Callospermophilus > Callospermophilus lateralis. The sequence goes on from NC_135306.1 coordinate 158,064,029, forward strand.
GGCCTGTGTGAGTGCTTGAGACATGTGAGTGTGAGAAGGAATATAGGCAGATGGTGGACAGAAGCATGGTGGTATATGTGCTTATGCTGGGGGTGGGGATGTGTGTGGGGGCATGTTTGGAGTGTTGGGGAGTGAGGGGGCTGGGGATGTGGCTCAAGCGGTAGCGCGCTCGCCTGGCATACGTGCAGCCCGGGTTCGATCCTCAGCACCACATACAAACAAAGATGTTGTGTTCGCCAAAAACTAAAAAAAAAAAAAAAAAAATATTGCCTGGAGTGTTGGGGAGTGGCTGTCAGGGTAAGGCATCATTTACATGTGAAATGGGAGAGGTGTTTAGTGAGGGGAGCATGCTGTTAACTTTTCTTCACTCTTACCAAAATACCTGAGAAAGACAACTCAGAGGAGGAAAAATTTATTTTGGCTCATGGTTTCAGTTTGTGGTTAGCTGGCTCCATTGCTTTGGGTCTAAGTGAGGCAGAACATCATGGTGGAAGGCATGGTAGAGGAAAGCTTCTCAACTCATAGCAACCAGGTAGCAGAGAGAATGCACAAGGAAGGGGCCAGAGAAAAGATATATATCCTGCCAACACTCACCCTCAGTGACCTACCTCCTCCAATTAAGGCCTCACTGCTTAGAGTTTCCACAATTTCCCAATTATGCCATACTCCAAATCAATGGAGTAAGCCACTGACTAGATCAAAGCCCTCATGATCCAGTCTTTCCCCAACCTATCTCTGAACACTGCTGTACATGAGTCTTTGTGGGATATTCCAGATCTAAACCATAACAGGGGGTATGTGTATATGAATTTTGTGAGGGAGTTCCAGGTATATTTGCCTGTGTGAGTATTTGTGTTGTGGTGGCTTGGGTATATGGAGAAAGAATATGTATGAGGCAGAGTTGGAGTGTCTGAAGTGGTGTGTGGGAGGTAGCAGTCTATAGATCAGCTAAAGGGTACATAAAGTGTGCCCACTCTGGTAGCAACAGCCTATACTTTGTTTTTATTTTGTTTTTTTTTAATTTTTTTAAAAAATAAATTTATTTGTTTTACAGTAGAATGCATTTTGACATATTATACACAAATAGAGCATAACTTCTCATTCCTCTGGCTGTACATGGTGCAGAGTCACACCAGTAGTGTAGTTATACAGCTAGGCTCTGCAGTATATGAAGGATGACATGTTAATTGTATGTGGTATGGTTTGAGAGGGTCAGGTGTATGTGTGTGCCCAAACTATGTGCATGGAGTATCCAAGTGATGTGTATGCATGCTGAGGGGTGGGGAGGTGATGGAAAAGATCTAGACTGTGAGTGTACTGAGTGTATGTGGAGGAAGCATAAGTGGGAGTCAACTTTCCTGCACTTCATGAGTTGGCAGATATTAACTCTCCCTCAAAGTTGAAGAGCCTGAGGCTTGCATAGTGGAAACACACTGCCTGGGTCACACAGCAGGGTCAGTTAGGCTCTCTTCTGTTAACACATGTTAATTGTATATGTTAACTGGGATCAGTGGGATATTTCCATACATGCATAAAGCATGTCCACTCTGGTAGCAACACTTTGTTTTTGATTTTTTAAATTTTTTTAAAAATAAATTTATTTTACAGTAGAGTGCATTTTGACATATTGTACACAAATGGAGCGCAACTACTCATTCTTCTGGCTGTACATGGTGCAGAGTCACTCCAGTAGTGTAGTTATACATGTATATAGGGTAATAATGTCTGTCTCTTTCTGCTGTCCTTCCCATCTCCACAACCCCACCTCTCCCCTCATTCGCTTCTACTCAAACCAAAGTTCCTTCATTATTCCTTATCCCCCGGCCCCCGCCCCCTCAACTATGGATCAGCATCTGCTTATCAGAGAAAACATTTGGCTTTGGTTTTTTGGGATTGAACAGTTTATACTTTGGAGCTGTGGGGGAGGTAATGAGCCTCTCTGGTGGCTGGTTGGGTAATGCAGGTCATGTTTGCTTCTTTAGGATTATTGTACTGGAGCTGGCTCCAGTGACTCAACAAAATTCAGTTGCACAATGAAGGAAAATGTTTATAACCACCATTAAAGAGCTTTCACTAAGAATTTTAAACTATATAAAATGAAAATAATATATGTCCAACTTAAATAACTATGAATCATATTAGGGTAACATATTCAAACCTATTTCCAAATTATTTTACTTTTTACCACATTAGTGCTCTTGAGGATGCTCTACTGTATCTGTGAAGTGAAAATACTGTTCAAGTCTGCTGCTGTGCATCTCTCCCCCACTTTGTGCCCAGTCATGTCACAAAATTAGCCATGAAGAGAATGTTTAGATCAGAGAAGTCAGCGAATCCTGTAAATGAAGACTAGATTTATTGTTTTGTTGATTATTTAGACTTTAAGAAAGTGATGGAAACAAACGTTACCAACACAGAATAAATTTTAAAATGTTGTCATTGTAGCTGTTACACTGTGAATAGCACAAGGCATTGAAGAAATATTCTTCTAATATTCAAAATCATTAGCCAAGTTAGCAGTTACTCAAATCACTGTTAAATGAGTGAAGTTCTGTCTTTTTTGTTTCACTTTCCTCTTATATGTTAAACACAAATATCAATCAGCATTTAAGTTAGAACTACACTCATTTGTCATTGCAGCCATATGTTGGCCAAGGATAGGCAGAAATCAAAGGATGGATTGATTTCTGGGATAACCAGTTTGCTGTATGGAACACACAGTAAACTGTATGGGATATTTTATTAGTATTTATAAATTGATATATAACCTTTATGCCAACAAAATTTAAAATAAACATGTTTTATGCATGCAAACAATTTTTGGAAAGCTGATTGTTAAATATCACTACTTAAAGTTACCCACAATCCCAATATGCCACCTTTATTGTATGAAGGATGGGGTGAAAGGGAACAGGGTCACCTGCAGAGGCACTTCTGTGTTTCCACAAGCTATGACTTGTTACTAGATCACCTATGACCTCCTCCTGGTTATGGTCAGTGGGGCTCACCTGAGGGTCCTATTCATTCATCACTAAGCCTCTTTTCTGTGCCAGGCAGGGTAGTTACAGGTGGGGAAAGACATAGTCACTGCCTTCAGGGAGCTCACAGCCCAGCAGGGAAGACATCAATCACTGTCAGCCTCACCCTAGAGAGTTTAGGGGCAGAAAGAGGCCCAGCTGAGGTAGGAGGGAGGCCAGGACAAGAGGCACTGGCCTGATGGAGTGGTGCTTCTGAACATTTAGAACCCCTAGAATCTATATTAAAAATGCAGAGATCTCTTTCAATAGGTCCAGGCAGGGCTGTGTCTGGGAGTCTGCAGTATGATAGGGGATGATGAAACAGGTGACCCTCAGGTGACTTGGAGAAACAGTGATCTGGGAAATGAAACAGTGTTTGCAGAGTCAGGAGATGGTCAAGATGAAGCTGTGTGAGGAGATCTGTAGGGAATTTGAGGTTGCCTGGAATACAGACTAGGCCAGGCAGGGTAGCCTAGAGGGGAAAGGTCAGAGAAAGGAAGGAGTCAGGGTAGACCCTGCGGCCTTGCCAGCCTTGTGTGTGTGTGTGTGTGTGTGTGTGTGTGTGTGTGTGTGTGTGTTGGTGTGGTGGGTGTTGTTTGGTTGTATCCTGTAGAATAGGGCTGTGGAGGAAACCTTGTTAGCCCACAGTGATATACTTAGACTGACTGACTTGTCAAAGCGGGATGTCCCTGGAGTGGGTGGTACTGGAGGCAGGGATACTGGAAGGAGGCTGGATACTAGAAGGCAGCGTGTTGGGGAGGTTTTGCAGATCAAATCACAGGGCTAGTAAAGAAAAGGGTTAGGATGGCATCTGGGTTTCTAGAGCAATGGCAGTGGATGTGGGACTGTTCGTGTCGCTAGAAAACAAGAGGAAGAACAGGTCTGAAGTGAGCGGAAGTCAGTCTTGGACCTGGACAGTTAGGGGTTGCTCTGCAGGATCCCAGAGACATTTGGAATTCAGGGATGCCATCCAGAAGTAGATTTGGATGCCCTGTGGGTAGATGGGAGAGCAAATGGAGTACAGTGTTCACCCACGGAGAACACAGGATGAGAAGAGTCTCTGAACAAGCTTCTGGATCTAGGGGATCAGAGCTTTGGTACGCAACTTGGGTCTCATTTCTGGAAGAGGTGGCCCAGATACCAGGTCCCTCTGTATAGTAGAGCCAGAGAGTGGGTGGGAGACAGTTGGAGAGAGAAGTTCATAGCCATGGGCAAGGTTGCTGGCTATATTCAGCTAGTACTGGGGGTATATGCAGTAACCTCAGTGGTTAGGAGTCACAGGGCCAGTCCTGGCTCTACCACTAACTTGCTGTGTGACCTTTGGCCAATCACTACTCACTTCTGGCCTCAGCTTGTTTATTTGAAAATAAGAAGGTTGGATCAGACCAGTGATTTTCAAATGTCATTTGAAGCTCCAGGATCATCCAGAAGTATTTCCAGGGAAGCATTGTGGGGAAAGGGAGAGGATGCGGGCATGGAACTCTGGCCACTTGATTATGCATTTTTTGTCCACCCCTTCCTGTGAAAGGGAGTACTCTAACTGAAAACCACTGGGCCAAAGGATCTCTGAAACTATTGTACATATTTGGGATCTGTGAATCCTTGTTAGCAGAGATAACTGAAGAGTAATCAAACATAATGAGAAAACCAGATATCCTCCCTGCAGATCAGATACCATGTGAGGTTCTGGGCCCATTCCCAACATGGTACAGTCATGGTTGTATCCCTAGTTATGTTGGACTCAGCTCTGCCTATTCATGGGTGATTTCAGCAATTGAGGCAGCTCACTTTACCTCCTTCCCCTAGTTGGCAGGCCACCACCACCAGCCATTAGTGTGCCCCAGGGTGACCCCATGTAACACTGATCCCTCTCCATTGTACCTAGAGCAAGTATAGTGTATGGCTGGCTGAGAAGCAGCATGTTGGCCTCTCTGTCCTTTGTTGTTCTCTGTCCCTTGTCTCCTCATAGGCACAGATTCTCTGAACAGGACACCAGATAGTTCTTCCTTGGGCCTGGCATCAGTGAGGATGCTGTGTGTAGGAAGATTCCAAGGATGATGCCCTGGCTTCTCTCCAGCCTCACCAGAGCTTCCCTCAAAGCTCCCTGACAGCAGGGCGCTATCAGTGAACTGAGGTCAGATTGTTCCTGGACCAGTGTGTGGAAGTGTGTAGTGGGGAGGGAAGAAGATGGACAAGGCCCCAGGAGCAGAAATGTCCTTCCAGAGAAGCCAAAGCCTGGCTTCCTCCCCGTAGGCAGGGCCTTCTAGTTGCGAATAAACAGCTTCTTCTCACTCTTATTATAGGATCCTGTGGTGAGGGAGTAGGATAAGTATAGTCAGCTCAACAGCTAGAGATCATGTTGGTTTGTCCTGTGCCCCTCAGCCCCAGTTCATGCCCCAGGATAGATTGGACCTCCCCATTTCCTGAAAGGTTGTCCTGTTGTGCTTCTATCCCCTAAGAAATCCAAATCCTCAGACTAGGCCATACTAGACCCCAGGATCCCACTCTCCAAGACAGTGCTTTTGAGGAGCTCTAGGATCCCCCAGCTGTCTTATTCCCTCAGGAACAGTTTAGAGGGAGGTCCCAGCATAAGTGGATTTCTTCCTTGACATCGCCTCCTTGACATCTCTGATAGGGCTTGGAAAGTTGCCATAGGACCACTGGGAAGAGACCTGCCTATAGGCCCTCCCTGTTCCTCCTCCTCTGCTCTCTCCATTCCCAGGTCCACAGAGCTCCCATCAGTTCTCATTTGGCAGGGAAACTGGATGGGGGCAAGGTGACAACTCTCGGTGTTTCCTAACAACAGGCCGGGGGACTCAAGCACCAATGTGAAGCTGAAGAGTGTCGTGGAGACAGGGGGCGGTGAGACGGAGTCTGCCCAGGCCACGCCAGTGGCCGGGGTGTGGCCCTGGGCCTGGGGAGGGTCGCTGTTTGAGAGGAGGACGCAGCTTTATAAAATGACTCCGTAAGTATAGCCTGGGTGGGTGGGGCCACAGGCCCCCACTGCCCCACCTGTCATGGTGGGCATGGACCAAGAAGCTCCTGCAGCAGGCAACCCTGCAGCAGGCTATGGGAGACCCTGAAGAGTGTGGGTGGCCACCGTCCCAGGGAGATGCCAGTGCCTGGACTGAGGCATAGGCTACTCTTGGCCTTTGAGGGATAAGGGAGCCCAGATGCTCTCTGGGGCCTGTGGAGAGCCTCCCCAATATTCTAGGTATAAGCTGAGTCCTTTTCTTGCATGGTTTGTGTGTGTATACATGGGGGTGGGCGGTCTCTGCCATGATTCTGGCTGCAAGCTGGCTAGTGCCTGATGAACTCACCAGCCCAGAAGGGCAGGCTTGTGACTTGTTTCTTAAGCAACAAGACTCTAGAATTGTGGTTTGCATCATGGTAGCCACTGGGGGTATTTTAAAAATATATATTCCAAGACTCTGCCCCTAGAGAGTTCATTTGGGGCCCAGGAATCTAGTGGGTGGCATGTCCTGGGCCTGCCTGCAGTGTCACATTTGGATACTCATACCTTGGCTCTGGAAGATGTTCTGGTCATCTGGACTCTCATGACAATCTGCTTTTCAGTAGCCTCTTCTAAGGTTCAGGAGAGAAAGATTAGAGCACAAGGTGAGCCCTTGAGACTCTGAACGGGAAGGCCAGAGCATTGGCAGGGATAGCTATGGCAGGATGTTGTCTGGACTCAAGGAAGCTGAAGCCCTTGAAACTTCCCAGGGCCCAAAGCAAGAATTCCACACCAATCCTGGCACTGCCCCTGTGCAGCCACAAGGGTGAGCCTGGCTCCTCTTGCAGAGAGGAAGGAGATTATATTCAGGACTATAGGAGATAAGTCTGCCCAGGAATCATTAGGATATCTCCTTGGTGGAATTCCTTTTCAGCATTTTAAATATCTTCTTTAAAAAAAGGAGCTCAGTTAATTCCAAATGTCCTTTAGAAAAAGATAAAAGAAATGACCTTTAGAGCCCTCATAATTGACATGAAGGTACTGACTTACTGAATTAGCATGAAGGCAACATGGCGTCACTGGTTGTACATTTCCATGGTGGAAGCTGAAGCCTGAGGCTGTCTGAGTTGGTTTATTTCCTAGGGTCGTGTGTTCATTTCACCTGAGTCTGCACATGTTCGTTCCTCCTGGCTGGAGAGCATCCCAAGGTGTTCACTTGACCCAATTTACTTAGTCAATCCCCAAGTGCTGAGCCTTTGGGCTCTTTCCAGATTCTTGCTATTATAAATATCACAGCTATGAATATCTCTGTACAAATTACTTTCTTAGTATTTTACTGGGAAGCATTCCCCAAGTGGAATTTCTAGGTCAAAGGGCATGAACAATTTTATAGTTCTTGTCACATATTACTAGATAGTTATCCAGAAATATTGAACCCCTTTACCATGAGGCTGATTATGTTTGCCTGTCCCCCACAGTACTCCAATATCAAGATTCATCATTTTTGTTTGTCAATAGCTGTTTTACTTGTTTATCTCCCTCCCTATGCCTTGCCATTTTGCCATATTGGTTAAGAGTAACAATGTAGAGTTGTTTTCTATGTGTATTTCTGTAATAAGGGGTGAAATTGGACATTCTCTAAAGAACCTTGAGAGGCTCATGGGTGTCATTTGTTCTCCAGGGATTATGGTGGGGTTGATCCTGAGCCAGAGAGCTGGGCCAAGGCCACAGGGCTATGTTGGCAATATTCTTGTATTTCTAGCTACTAGCAAGGCCAAGGCTGGAGAATCCCTTGGTCCCATGAGTTTAAGACCAGCCTGGACAACACAGGGAAGAGACTCTGTCTCAAAAACAAAAACAACAACAGTAACAGCTGGAGTAGGGCTAGGCTTACTCAGTCCTCAGCCTCCTTAACAAGAGGTCAAATAATGTGGTTTTTAAAAAAAAACATCACTTGTCCCAGGGTAGATTACTAAAATGATGGGAGAGGGGAAAACTATGACCTTGTGCAGGTCCCCAATTTGGTGGACTGTGCCTGAATTTTACTAGGGCCTGCACAGCCAGCTACCTAGCTGTTGCCCATGGGTACATAAGTTACCAGGTGGTGCATGTAGCTATGGGAAGGAACCTGTAGTATACTTACCTGGGCTATGGGAAGGAAGCCTGTAGTATACTTACCTGTTGACACTAATGACTGACAGGGAATGTCATCAAGAGTTTATCTAGTGCTTTTCAAACCACAGCTCTGATGGTAGCCAAAGAGACTAGCCTAGGTAAAGCCAATAATGTTAGTTGAGGTCTGAACTCTTATGTCATGGTTGAAGTCTAAGAATGGGAGTTGTAGACAAGGAGGGTATTCAGAAATGATGATACAGTAAGGTTTAGGGGCACAAAACCCAGTAATGGAAACTGGGTACCATAGCTATTGTAGGCAATACAGTGGGACTTCTGGAATCTCAGAACAGGCAGCCTAGAGGAGAGAGGACATGGCTAGTCAGAGCAGACATGGCCAGTGAGGCAAGAGGAATAGCCAGTCATGAAGGTAGAAGCTTAAATCATGTTTTCAAAGGACTCAGCAAATGAGAACAAATAGATACAGATATTCAAGGACATTCTAGATAGGATGGAGCAAGAGGGTGATTTATGCAATCAAGGGGTCTTATAGGCTGAGTGCCAAGGGCTTTTCCATGTTGAAGCAGGTCACTGGGGGTGGGAGGATGGGGTCAGGATATATACAGACAGTAAGGCCCAACATATTCGAGGAGAACTGGCAGAAGCTGACTAATGGATCAACATCTGGACTTGGGTAGGGATGCTGTCTGTCAAGGACAAGACAGGATCATGGACACCAGGCTGAGTGTGAAGTATGCATGTTGCTGGGGTGACAGGTGTCTTAGGCTCACCAAGGTCTTCCAGGTTTGGGGCAGGAATAAAATCCCCTTTCCCTCTCATTCTTAGCCTACTGTTCATGGAGTCAGGGCTGGTCCTGACACTGTACCTTAACTATGTGACTTCTGTTAATACCTCTGAGCTGTAGCTGATGCTTCTGTAAAATGGGGATATTATACCCAACTTATAGGGGTTGAGAAGATTAAATAGAAAAGAATGCGTGACAGTGCTCAGCATGGGCAGTTGTTACTCATTTAATACCCCTTTTTTTCCTTTTGCTTTCCTAGTACCTACAGTAGGGTGAATATATCCGAGTCCCCGGTAGAACTCCAGCCCAGGCCAAAAGGGCCTTGGGCTGGGAGTAGGGAAATGGGGGTGGGGATGGACCTCATGTTCTCTGGGAAACCCAGGGGGCAGAGCTTGAATAGAACTTCAGCTTCTGGGTTAGTATGACTGGGGGTAAGGGTGAATTTAACCAGATGGATGTACATACAGCATTGAAAGCAGAAAGTGGATGGGTTAAAGACCAGCAAAATTCTGAGCCTGTGTGATACATGCTTATGATCCCAGTGGCTCAGGAGGAAGAAGCAGGAGGATCAAGTTCAAAGCCAGCATCAGCAACTTAGTAAGGCCCTAAACAACTTAGTGAGACCCTGTCTCAGAATAAAACATAAAAAAGGGCTGGGGATGTGGTTCAGTGGTTAAGCTCCTCTAGCTTCAATCCCTGGTACAAAAAGAAAAAAGAAAGAAAGGGATTGGAGATGGGAGAAAATTCTGAGCCTCAATTTCCTTCTCTGAAAAGGGTACATTAACATCTCAGTTCCAGAGGTCAAATTCCCAGGGCTCTGAATCACAATGTATCACCTGCAAGCTGAAAACCCAGGGCAAACCTAGCTTATTTGATTCTTTATGTTCTCTGCAAAATACCCTCATATGTCAGGCACTGTGCTGGTGCTGGGAGGGCTGGGAGGGGGCAGAAGGACCTGGTCCCTGGGCCACAGAACTTGCACCTAGGAGAGATTCTGGTGCTTGAGGACTTTCCAGGACTTATGAAAACACTTTGAGATGGTGTGAAACCACCTGGACAAGCTCAGTCCCTGCAGGTGTGCAGCCCCTATACTCTGCAAATGGCCTCTAGTCCCTGTCGCTTTAAGATGACTCTGGATCTGTTTGGACCTGCTTGCATCCTCTGGGTAAACTGTGCAGCCCACCATATCCCCTGAATGCACACGTGTTATCACTGAGGAAAGAAGATTTCTTTTTGAGATGTACTATACCTCCCAGCCCTGCTGACTGTACTCCTCCTTCATCTCCTCCCATGCTCCCAGCATCTTGCCTCCACCCATAAGCCCTGCTTCCCCAGTTCACACCTCTGGCTTCCCATCTTCCAACAAGATATAATAACAGCCATTCTTTGTTGACAAGGGAATTGGCACTCACCCAGCTGTCGCCCAGGTGTCAGAGGAGCACCTGCAGGGAGACCTGGAGCCCTGCATTTGGCCCTGGCTCCTTCTTACTAGCCATGAGAACTCAGCAAGCCTTTCTACCTTTTGAAACCTGTTTTTCTACCTATAGAATAGGAATAAGAACAGCACCTTCTCTATAGGACTGCCCTAAAGTTCAAATGAGCCCTTTATGTGCTATGTTTAGCATGGTGCCTGATAAGACAGTAAACATTTCATAAATGTTAGCTACTATTATTATTTTGTGCCTAAGAAAGTATTTGGAGTGAGTGACTGGAAGAATTATCCTCATTTATTCACTCAGCAAATATTTATTGAGATTCTCCTGTGTTCCAGGCATTGTTCTAGGCTCTGGGGTTACAGAGGGGACATGACATGAAGACCTCTGCCTAGAGGAGCTCACTTTCTCCTAGTCCCTATAGCCACATGGGTCTTTACTATGGGCCTTTCTCTTCTTTCTTCTCTGCCTTCCGGTCGCCTGTGTCTCCCTTGTCCTCCTACCTTCACTACGTGCGCCATCTTCAGCCTCAAACATCTCTGCTGCAGAGACCTTTGTAATCCCCAGCCACACTCTTTTGCTCTTTCCCTTGAATCCCCACAGTACCTTCACCTCTGTCTGGGCTGATTTCATGCCACCTGAGATTATCCTGTGTTGTGTCTGTGTCCATTGTTGTTCTCCACTAACCTTGATCTTCTCTGGCCAATGCCATGCCTCATTTATCCCTGAATCCCTCCCTGGTGGTATTAAGGGCCCTTCTGCAGCAGGAACCTTGATACTGAGTAAGCAGAGCCAGCCTACAAGGTCTCCTGGTGATTTGGGGGCAGGAAAGGCCCAAGCTCTTTATGTGCTTCTATCTGGTGCTGCTATAGAAACCAGAAAAAGGGGAGTGATTCCTGAACTGTGAATCCCAGAAAGCTGAGTTGGAAAGGCCACTAGAGGTCATCTGCATTCATCTTTTGCCATTAAAATGTTGGGCCAAGGTCCAGAAAAGGGAACGACCTGGCCTGAGATTGCTCAGCAAGGGGCTATATCTGGAACTCAGACCCCTGGCCTCTAGCCCAGGCTCCTTTCTGCTTTGTCACACAGAAAACCACATGACAAATTACCTTCTACCCTTGGCATAAAAATTTTGCTCGCTCATTTTCTTTAGTATTCCTTTTTGTAATTAACATTTAAGTTTTTATAGAGAAATCAAGTTCTTAGAAAGATTATATTTTGGTATTGCTTATTTTCTGCCATTAACATTTCCTGTGAGATTTTTGTCCATAACCATACTGTTTTAGTTGTTGTTTTTGTATTTTAGCATCTAATGGGACTGATGCTCCTCCCATTAATCATCATAATCAAAATTTGCTTTTCTCTTATCTTTTTTCTTTTTTTGGTAGTGGGGATTGAACCCAGGGGACCTTTACCACTGAGCCACATCCCCAGCCCTTTATTTGTATTTTATTTTGAGACAGGGTCTCGTTAAGTTGCTTAGGGCCTTGCTAAGTTGTTGAGACTGGCTTTGAACTCAAAATCCTCTTGCCTCAGCCTCTCAAACTGCTGAAATTACAGGTGTGTACTACTGTGCCTGGCTGCTTTTCTTTTCTTTTTAATATATTTTTAGTTGTATTTGGACACAGTATCTTTATTTATTTATTTTTATGTGGTGCGGAGGATTGAACCCAGCACCTCGCATGTGCTAGGTGAGCGCTCTACCACTGAGCCAGCCCTAGCTCCTGCTTTGCTTTTCTTACCTGTGCCCTTTCATTTTTATTTTGGTTTATTTTTTCCTTCCAGATAATCTTTACCAGGGTTATCTAGAGGAATTAGGGACAGGAAAGTAGTTTATTTAGGTGCTCTGATCCCGGGCATCTACAAGGTCAATTCAATTCAGCATTCCTAATTTATGGGTTGGAAGTATGGAGCCAACTCACCCACTTTCCCCACCACTGCCATCCTGGCTCAGAGGGTAGATGCCCAGTCAGGGTAGTTGTGCTCAGCAGGATGGATGTGGCTGATGTTGTAGTCCCTCAGGGACTGTGACTTTGCCTGAGAATCAGACCTCTGCTTATACTACAAAATCATAGGAGCAGGATGGGCTTATATGTCCTCTGTACTAGTATTGCCAGCTCTAGGCAAGGGTCCAAGCTTACCATAGAAGGGTTTGTCCCTCATGGCTCATCCTCTCAAAGTTATTTTTTTTAAAAAAACTGACTTCTTATTAGCTTATTTATTACTAAAAACACTCACTTGAGGCACCAAGTAGACACCTAATTATAGCACTGATCCAACTGCTTTGTGAGACAAAATTCAGTAATGTGCCATTCTGGGACACAGGGCAGGATGCCCAAACCATGTAGGCATGCTCCTGCAGCTAGTACTGGTGATCCACACTAGGCAGCAAGCCAGTGGGCCACCTTGGCTTTCTCATCACAGAGCCCTGTTCACAAACCATCTGGGAGCTTACCCTCCCTTCCTTAATCACCAGGAGATTAAGAAATTCCTGTATGTTATCAAGTTTCAGAATCCCCTTAGAATTTTTCTTTGAATAAAACAAAGTCTCATTTTAGGAAAAATTACTCTTTAAGATCACCTCTTTATCATGTAGGAACAGATTAGGAATCTCCATTATTCAAGTTCTTTTTATAAATCTGAGTTATATTTTCTTCATAAGGATCACAAATTAGTCTCAATATTATTTTAAAACTTTTTCCTTATACATAATCTTTCCATTATAATGAGATATCTTTTTTCATTTTGTTCTGTGAATGATTATTATGTTATATAGAAATGTTTTTGACTATTTCTTTTTATCTGGCACTCTTATTAAACTTTCTGATTCTGTTGATTTTCTTGTTGATTCCTCCAAGTTTTCTTGGGATCCCAGTACAGTATGTATATTATTTTCTATAATAAAAATCATGAATCCTCCTTTCTAATATGGTAGACTAATGACTTCATCAATGCCCCCCTCAGAAACTTTAAGGAAATACAGGTATTTGGGTCCCTGTTCTATCCCTCTGCTTTCCTGAACCTCAGCCTCAGGCTCAGATGTAGGACCTGGGTCAGGGAGGGTGGGCAAGGGAGATAGATTCCAGGCCCTGCGTAGAGCATTGGCAGCAGTAGACAGAGTGAGAGTTTGGCTTGTCTGAAAGCTGACCATTATGGCTGAAGAAAAGAAACTCGATCCACTTTGTAGGCACTTTTAAAAATTTGGTCTGTGAAGGATTTTAAGCAGCAGGTGCAAGGACAGATTTGCATTCTGAAAAGATCACTCTGCCATGTGAGAACAGACTGCAGGGGGCCCAGAGGGAAAGGGGGTGCGGATCATTATGTAACAACAGTTAACTCACACAGCCTGTTACAAGTGGTTTCCATATATTAACTAGTAAGTCTCCAGGACACACCAAAGTAGCTCATGGCAGAGCTTGGCTTGAACCTAGCAGTGCTGGCTCCAAAGCCCACCCCGATGCATCAGATTATCATAGACAAGGATGGTGGCACTGGAGATGGTGAGCAGGACTTAACATCCTCAGAAACTGGTGATGGATTGTGTATTGGAGGAAAGGAAGGGAGAGGAGATATCAAAACAATGTTTCCACATACTCATTGGCTATTCAGAGTTCTTGTGTGACCTGTGTGCTCACTTTTCTGTTGTGTTATTCTCAAGTGCTTATCCTTTATCCTTCTCCCTAGAGGGGGAGGAAGGCCCACATTCTGGATTGCATCATGCACCTCCTACCTGTTTTCTGGGTGTGTGGTGGGGTGAGGGGCAGGTCTCTGTCCATCTGGTCTTTTCTTGGGTCTGAGTACCCCTTCCTCTTCTCTCCCAGGGTAGTTGGTAGGGGGAGAAGTATATATCCTTTTTTTTTTTTTTTTTTTTTAAAGAGAGAGTGAGAGATGGAGGGAGAGAGAGAGAGAGAGAATTTTTTTTAATATTTATTTTTTAGTTTTCGGCGGACACAACATCTTTGTTTGTATGTGGTGCTGAGGATCGAACCCGGGCCACACACATGCCAGGCAAGCGCGCTACCGCTTGAGCCACATCCCCAGCCCAAGTATATATCCTTTTAATGTAGATCATCAGATGGGGCCCTTGATAATGGGACTGTAGTGACACTGGAAACCTTAGAAATTATCTAATCCAATTCCCTTATCTTATAGCTTGATACACTGAGGCCAAGAAAATTGAGGAAGGACGTGTCTATGATCATAGAGGCCAGGGACTTAGACCTTAGGTTTCCTGATACAGAGATATTAACAGTTATCTTAAGAGCATGTGTGGACACCAGCTTATGACATCAACAAATGTTTTATTGCCTGGGAGGGCCAATGGAGGATTCCAAAGTCTGTTAGAGCCAAGAGGGGGAGACGGGACACATTTACAGATAGTTTGAATTAATCCAGAAAAAATGGAAAATGGAAACCAGGCAGGCTGAGATGCAAGTATGGTGAGCTGGGACACAATATAGAGACCTGAGGAGTGGCTGGAGCAGTGGTCAGGAGTCTAAGCGTAGTCTGAGCTAGAGGAACGCATATTGCCTTCAAGAACCCTGCCCATAGGGGATGCAGAACTTTGAAGTCCATTCTGAGACCTGGCTGAGCTCGCCAGTCTCCATGGAGACACCAGAAGTCCTGACAAATGTGAGGGCTTGTACAGGGTCAGCTGGCTCCAGATATCCAGGTCAGAATTGGGGCGTGACAGGACAAGGAAGGGGCAGGCTCTGTGATAGAAAGGATCATAGTGACTGCAGAGCAGACACAAGGACCTGGAGGGAAGGTGGACTCTGATGAGGACCAGGAGCCAGGGAAAGAATAGAAGGAGGTGAACAAGGCAGAAGTGGCTCCTGCCGCGTCCAGCCACCAGATGTGGGCTTGATCCCAACTAAGGATATCTAGAAGCCAGCTGTGCATCACCTCCTCCAGGTGCCTGAAAACACTGTGGCCCAGGCTTCCCTTGAAGCTGAGTAAATCCTTGTGCTGTGACCATACACAGTGCTGTGTCTTTCTATATAATAGCTCCTCAGGTGGCTGTGAGAAATCCGTGAGGTAATATAAGTAAGTGTTTAGTATAGTGCTGGTCCTACATGAGGGCTCAGTGAGTGGGAGCTCTAATTACTATATGTTGTCCCATGTCTATTGTGCTCTGGACTTTTGACAGCATTCACAGGCTCACGTTCCTTCTCTCGGTTCAGCCTCACACACCCTGTGTAACAGGTAAGGCGTGCAGTTTCCTTTAAATGGATAAGAAAACTGAGGCAAGCCAAGGAGAGTGGTCCCTTGTCCCCCAGTGAATTAGCAGCCCAAAGGGAACAAGAATTCAGCTCTCCTATGTCTTACCTGTCTACACTTCTGTGCATTTCTTCTATAAGATGAAAGAATCCTATCCTTATTACAGAATTGAGCCAAACTACAATGATTTTTTTTCATCTCCTAACAGTCCTGCTGCAGAGTCAAAATATCTGAGAAAGCTAATATCGAAGAGTCTTAGAAATCGTCCTGATTTTCATGAGGCTTAGAAAGGGGACTTGCTCAAGGTCACATAGCAATTAGTGACAGAGCCAAGACTGGAGCCTGAGACTGGTGTTCTTTCCTCTATACCCTCTGTCTCTATAGGTCTTGGAACTTCTATCACCATTTCAGAGATGGAAAAACTGCCGGAGAGGTAAAAACTGCCACCTCCTCCAGGGGCCTGGAGCCAGGTGCCTGGAGCTTGACTATAATCCTATAGCACTACAGTTCAGGCCTCTGTTTAGAGTCTAATGTGTATGAATTAGCAGCTGCTACAGGAAAGGGTCATGGAACAGAAAGATGGTATATTGCTGGTAATAAACTTTGTGAATAGTTTAAATTGTATTTCAGGAGCTGATTCCTCTACCTAGAGAGATTAGTTTGAGAATTCAGAGAAAGATTGTTTAAAATGCATTTCACATTTTAAATAACCTTGGTTTTCTTAGATGAAGGGGGGAAACAGGTCAAAAACAAACTCACAGGCTTTTCTGAAAGGTTACAAAATAAAATGTCCTTTGCTAGAGGATATAAAGGAAATGGCTCTCTGTTTGACAAAGGAGAGAGCTCTGCTAGATAAATCCTGCATTATGAACAAATGGGAGCTCTCTCCCTCTCTTCCTGATCAGCTTAATTCCTTTTTGCTTATCTGCAAATCCAATAATGCCAGTAAAACAAACCCTCCTGGAGACTGAGCAAAGGGGCCTGGGCCTCAGCCTCTGAAGCCCTCTTGCTATTTAAAACACCAGCTTTTGCTCCTGGAAGAGCTGGACTTGGTCGTGGGTGGGGAGAAGCCAGCAGAAGGACTTGGCTAGGAACAGAAAGCGCCCCAGGTCAGGGACACTGTGTTTCCCTATGCAGGAACACTCAGCAAAAGCCCCCAAATGGTGAAGTGTAGAGTGAGTGAAGAGCAGTATCAAGATCCAGCATCCTTCCTGACTTCCCTCCCCTGCAAAATAATATCCAAGCTAAAAATTGTATGTTTCTCATGCCCACATGCATTAGAATATGGCCACGTTAGGTGTCACTTGGTAATATGTTATAGTACATTAGATGACCAAGGATACTTCAACATATGGCTTTAAAAATTTTATTGATTTATCAAATTGATTGTGTACCAACAGTATGTGATTATCATCTAGGGATGTTGTCTGTGCTATTTAGGGGGTCACTAGGAAATCTCAGGAGCCAAAAGCTAGAGTAAAGAGGAGCTCTGAGCCCCTGAAAGAAGGGACCGCAGGGAATAGAGGATGTGGTCCCTAGGGTGGCATAACTGATGACGCTAGATTGTGTCTCCCTCACACTGAGTGACTTTTTGTGAGACCAATCACATTGCCAGCTTGTAGAGCTTTTTAATAGCACATAACACTTCTCTACAATCGTATTCCATAAAATAGTATCATAAAACTGTTGCTCTGCCATTCAAAATCCCCCACAAAGGATGCTTAGTGATTCATCCTGTGAACTTAACCATGTTCCAATTGATAGACATTTTGTTTGTCCCCACTCCTGCTAATTTCCCCTGTTATAAACAAAACTTTGATAAATATCTCTCAGATTCAATTTTTTACTTCATTGTGTGTTTCCTTTGGCTAGATTTCTGGAACAGGAATTAATGAATCAAGAACTAAGGCTCTTACCATTTGATTTTCTCTACAGGATGGTGGAGAAAACCTGTAGAATTCTCCACTGCCTGAGTTTGAACTTGAACTCTATCACTTACTATCTGTATGACTTTGAGCAGTTTATGTACACCCTTTTGGTTGTTTATCTGTAAGATGGGGATAATAATAGTACCTGCCTCATAGTACAGTGGTGAGGGTTAAGTAAGAAGAGCCATGTGCAATTAAGCTGAAGAGGCATGACTCATGAGATATCATCATAAAGCAAACTTTATTGTCTCTCACCATCTCTCAATTTATTTTTATAGGGCTCTTTTCCCCTTAAAATTAGATTATAATCAGGGTAAATCCCCAAACTTTTCTGGCCATATTTGGTTTCCAAAAGTCATTCTATTAGTCATTTACCTGTACTATTTAATTTTAAAAAATTCTTGAAACTTCAGAATCACACCAACTCTTCTTACCCCACAGTCTGCTGTAGGGAAGCTGCTTGTGGGGAGAAGGTCTAGCTTGCAAATTACTGACTGACCCTTTTGAGGGCCCAAAATGGAGAGAGGAAGGAGGGGGAAGCCAGGAGGGGCAAAGCAAGTTCTACAGTGACTCTTTCCAATGAGATGCTATACATCCTCTGACCTTCTGTCTCATTAGGGTGCTTTTGTGGAATTTCTTCCTCTACCTCCTTTGATGTGGGTGATACTCTCTCTGCATAGCTGCTTTTCTCATTCCTTTCTCTGGGGTTGGGTCGTTTGCTTGCCTCTTCCTCTGGTGTCACCTCCTCCCTCTAGGGAGTCCTCTTGGCCTGAATCTAAGCCAGTTACCTCTGATTCTCATGCTGGGACCCACAGGAACCATTCCTGTATCATTTGGCCTGCCAACCTGGGAGCTCAGATCCTGAGTCAGCAGTACCTCTCTGCCATTAGGGCAGCAAGCTCTTTGGATTTGTCAGGTGTGAATCAGATGCTCATCCACTGTGGCCCAAGCCCACCAGAGCCACAAATTAAGCTTACTTAGGAGTCTCTGTAAAGCCTCACTCTGTAGATTTGACATGAAGGCAATATGTGCATCTCCTATTTTATTAGGGATCACTGGACCCCAGAGACAATTCCTAAAATTCCTCCTAAACTTCCAACAACCCTCTTTTCAGCATCTTGGAAGAGAGGCACAGACCCAGGCTTTTCTAAGTCCTGCTGGGTGTCTCCTACTTCACTTTGGAATCTGATATCTATTAACTCAGGGCTTCAACTGCAACCCAGACTGGAAGAGTTCCATTTCATCATGCTGTTGCCCAAATTTGTTTTTATGAAATACACAGAGGAGTGCCTGGCAAAGAGCACACACTTAACAAATGATGGTTATGTATGATCCAAGCTCAGGGACTCTCTATTTATATTCATTTCATAACCATTATATTTGGTTTTATTCCCATTACTTTGTTTTATACTTTATGAGTCTCCTGTTTCCTGAACACTATGCTTTTGAGTGTGTATGTGGAGATTATTTGCTATTATATTCAGCAGCGATTTGGAAAACGGGCCTATTGTTTTCTACTGATGGTTACTTATATTTTTTCAAAGATAGCCAAATGCCTATTTATCTCATTTTAATCATTTACAATGGTCTTTGTATATGCTGTAGTTATTTAAGTAGGGATCACAGAGAGCACCGTCTAGCCACTGACACACTACTGTCTTACCCTGATATCTGCCTAACAACTTTGAAAAGATATTGGACTTTGGTTTAGGGCCTGCTCATCTGGGTCCTGGTGCGCAAAAGGGCATTCAGTCTCTTAAACCTACTTCATTCAAAATTCCCCGCAAAGGCTGCCTAGTGAGCCATCCTCTAAACATAGAATTGTGGACTTATCCAGTTCCCAACAGAGAGACATTTTGTTCCCACCCCTGCTTTTTCATCCCTCCTACCCCACTTTTCCCAGTAGCCATCTATCGATTTCCAGTACCGCTAGCCTTGTCTCCTCTCACCCTACTCCTAATTCTGTCTTTCTAAAGGTTACATATGGGCACTTGATTCTTAACTTAAGATTCCTCATTGACTATAAGATAAAATCCATCTTGGGAAGCAGGGTGACAGATGATCTGGCTCTAATTTAACTTTGTAGGTCCACTTACTGCCATACCAAACCACTCACCCACATGGCACCAAACTGGTTCCACCCTGGTTTTCAGGTACATCGATCATGCACTCTCATGTCCTCATGACTTTGTTCATGTCCTGCTTTGGAGTGAGCACAGTACATGGCCAATCATAGAATCTTGGTGACTGTTAAGTTTCCCCCATCCTTTCTTGTCAGCCTATGAAAAGCCTACTCATTCTTCAAGGCCCAACTCAACTGTTAACCTTTTCTATTTATAGGCAAGGCTTCTCCTAATGTGACCTAACTTCTTCCAGTACCACTGACTGCCCCTCCATATGTGTACACCTATATTATAACATCAACACCTTGATGCTGATATGGTTGCTATTTCTCCCCGTCTCCATTGCCAGACTGAAAGCTCCTTGAGAGCAGTCCTGCACCTGACCTCTGCCAAAGCTACCTCAGCCCTGCATTGGCCTTTGAGTCCAGTATAGTTTAGTTCATTTTGTTTTGAATTGCCTTCCTCAGTCTTCAAGGCTACAATGCCAAACTACCATGTGGGGCCAAATCTGAATAGATATATTTGTTATTCATATCCCTTTATTTCCTAAATTGGCAAGAGGTGACCCACACTCAATAAAAATGTTACCTTAGGGATAGAAGATGTAAGCGAACACATGAAAGTGACAAGGTTCCAAATGCTCATCACCCTCCCTGGGGGAACTGGTCTTGTTGAGGTGAGTTGGCATTGGTATCCTCAAATTCAGGTGACAGATGATGGGGTGTCCTTCATTCTCCCTCCCAAATGATTGCCATGTCTGAAGATACCTAAAATGCAATGGGAAAAATTTAAATCATTACAAATATCTCATTCTTGCAAGATTTGGACAGGTGGTAAGGGAGGTGTGTTGTGATAGCTGTGTGGCAGTGTTCTAGCAGAGATAACCTTATTCCTGGGGCTTATTTTGAAAAATTTGGACATCTTCTTCAAGTCACCATATAGCTCAGTTGTAAAAAATGCAATGTTTAACTATAGCCTAATATAATAATTTTCATATGACTTTCTGGAACTTTTTGGTGGTAGGGATTGAACCCAGAACCTAGTGCATGCAAGGCAAGCACTCTACCAACTGAGCTATATCCCTAGCCCTCTGGATTTTGATAAAGTCAAGGACATAAACTTAAAATGTCAACCAGGGAAGCCATGTGAGTGAGAAAAAATTTGAGTTGAGTGTGCACACACACTCTTAGAGTATGCACACCCCCCCCCACATATATATATATCAATACATGTTCAACAAATGTTCATGTTCAGACCTGTTCCAGTTGCAGGACCATCTCTCATACACATTCATATATACTCTTATCATATAAGCATATAGTCCCCCTGGCTCTCTAACATGTACATACACATAGGCCTTCTTGCACATGTGTGCACACACATATGCATTTACCAGCACACAGACCCCTTGTTCCCTCACATCCTGTGTGTGAACATACAGCCTCTGCACAAAGAGACATGGAGAGCTGTCTTATTTCTGCACCTCTTTCTACCTCCAGATTTTGCTCCCTTAGGACAGCCTAAAGTGTCTATTTAATAGATTCAATTATTCCAGGCTCCTGAGACCTTCCAACTTAATTCTGATTGCTTTAAGGTGTCAGATAATTTGGGAATAAAGGGGTGAAAACAGACTCAAATTCTTGAAGAGAAAGTCTTCTAGGCTGTAATCATCTCTGAAGAGGTAGCTGCTGACTGCTGCTTTGGGAGGATTGGCCTGGAGAAAAGGGTCCCCAGGGATCAAAGCAATTGTCTTCTTTCTTTTAGGCATGGCTCTGTCCTGAAGAACAGAGGCTTCTAGGGAGGGGTTTTACTGCTGTGCTTTGGCTTCAGAGGCAGGGCCTAATCCTTTCTGCTGCCTTTCCAGGGAGACTGGGTGAAAACAGAGGCAAGGCAATGGCCCTGCTTTCTGCACTGCACCCTACTCCCACGTGGTTTATTTTGTCTGTTCTGTCTGCAGTGACAGTCATGGCTCTTGAGGCTAATAAATAATCAGAAATAACAGTGTTTAAATAATGTCACTGCTGTGCCAGACAGAGATAGAATCAGACCAGTCCTATGCTCCAAAGCCTGGAGAGGAGGCTCAGGGTGTGTGCATGTGCACTTCGTGGTCTGATATGCAGGAAGAAGCTGAGAGTAAGGGCTGTGGACCCATACTCCTTGCATGTGAATGCTAGCTTCACCATTGACCAGCTAGGGAACTTAGTGCAAGATCCTTGATTTCTTTGTGCCTCAGTTTCCTCCACTCTAAAAGGGAGATGATAATAGTACCTAGCTCTTAGGGTGATTGTGAGGATTAAACAAGTTATAGTATGCAAATAGCACCTAGAACAGTTTCAGTTCCTGATGCTCAGCAAATGTCCAAATATGTTGATTATTGTGTTTGATAGGTAATGGGCCAGACAAGGCAAGGCTGAGAAGCTTGGGGAGTCCTGGGGTGGGGATGCTGGCTTGGCCCCAGGGCAGGGGATGAGACCCCTCCCTCAGGCCTGCTGGCAGTTCCCACACTGTTTTCTACCCGGTCATGATAGCACCAGAGGATCCCCCACAGAAACTCTTCTGGCATGGTTGGTTGCTGAATCCAGGGTGAACATGAGGACACTAGAATGTTGTGTAGGGACTGTGTTCCTCTACAAACCCTTCCCTAGACCCCTGCTCCCTACCCCCAGGCCTCTGGCAGGCCCCTCAGCCTGCTGTGTTGCTGGGTGCCTGGCCTCTCCTCCCTGCTTCCACCACCCTGTCTTCCTTAGAAATGCCTTGTCTGGTATTAAAAGGGTCCTATCACAACCCGGACCACATCAGCACTCAGACGTTAAGAGGATCTTTGCTGATAAGTTTTTCCTCCCATGAACTGGCCCACAGAAAGGTCTTTGGAGGGCAGAGATGCTGGTTTAGTTTCAGCTCCGTTACTTCCTAGCTTTATGTCCTTAGGCATTTTAGCAATCTTGGGACTTTATTCTCTGGGAAATGGGTAAAATATTTACCTCTCAAGGGTATTTTGCTGATTAAATACTATCACTTTGTAAGAGCTGGCAACACAATAGACCTTGACTGCTGCAGCTTAGACTAAGGTAGCCCTGCTTGAGGAAACACCTTCTTTGGCTTTGGCTCCCCAGGTGGGCAATGTGAGACATTCTTGATGAGGAGAAAGCCCGCCTGCCTGTGTGCTCCACCTGGAGGTTCTCAGGACCTCTCTTTGCTCTACAGGCGTCCCCCTCCCTTACCCCCTGCCCCCGCCCAATCTGAGCAACGGTTTCTCATCCCTTAGTGGAGATATGTAGGTTTTCGAATCCTCCCGCATCATAGAGGAAGAAACGAAGGCTCGGAGGCCTGGAGACCGGCCTGATGCTGGCAGAGCCTTTATTAGCCCTAGATGGGCGCTGGCGCGGTACGCGAGCCCTGATCCCTGAGATTTCAGGGAAGGGGCCCGAGAGCGGGCCTGGGGGTGGGGTCTCCTCCAGGGCGGGGCTAGGGAGGCGGGGCGGCCGCGGCTGCCACGCAGTGCTAGGGCCCTGGGCGCTAGAGGGGGTGCCCAGCGTTGAGAGCGGCCTCTCCCGCCTCCATGCGCGCTCCCGCCAGCCCCCGCCCGTGAGCCTGCTGCGGCCCCGCGCACTCCCGCCGCTTTGCTCACCGCGACGCGCAGACAGCCGCTCGCCAAGCCCGCGGCTGGGGCCCTGGCGTGCAGCGCGGGCCTCGGCGGGGCCCAGCGCCCCGGCCCGGGAGGATGCGGCCCGAGGCGGCCGAGGAGCTGAGTAGGGCCCCTGTGTCGGCCCCTGCTCGTCCCGGCTTCCAGAGCCGCAGCCGCCGCCCCGCCCCCGAGAGACATGACTTCCAAGCCGCATTCCGACTGGATTCCCTACAGGTATGCGGGCGCCGGTCTCCCTTCTTTTCAACTCGCGGCGCGGGCAGGCCCACCACCCTCCAACGCTGAGGGCGTGGGGCGGACCGAGGGCGCCCGGCCAGGGTCGTCCATCACCTCAACTGGGGACGTGGGGCCGGCTGGGGGTACTGGGCAGCGCTCAGGACACCTATACTCTCCGCATCCTTTCCAACACTGGGGACGCGAGCTGGAGGCACTAGTCTTTACTATACCCCAACTTTGCCCGAGCCCACCTACCCTGCTTCACTCCCTAATTGGCCCTGGATGCTGGAAGGGGCCCGTGGCCTTATTGGGTCCAGCATGGGGCCGCCAGGGGAAGGAACGCAGACTGCTGTGAGCCCCCTCCTAGGCCTGGCACCGGGGTCACACGCCCGTATAGTTTGCATGCACAGACCCATACATCTGCATGCTTGCACCTACAGGACGTCCTCGCTTTGAGCCAGAAATTTCCCTGCTGGTTGATTTTATATATTCAAAGCATGAATTTGTGAAGACAGCTATTCTGAACCCAAACCACATGGGTGTTCATATGCACATGCACCTGTATATCTCTACAGACACCAATTTTGGGGCTCACACAGGTGCATGCCTACCTATCTCTGTGCATACACATCCTGTATCTGGAGAATACCTGACACTTATTACCCCTCACAAGTATTACCATGTTTCAGGGACTTGTTAAAAGGATGATACCTGGGTACACACCAGCTCACAATACATAGAACTGCCCTCAAATGCACAAAAGCACTAAAGAACCCAGGTACACTTAGGGAAGCCAACCTCCCTCTGTTCCCAGACACTGTGATCTGACCCAAGAAGGTCCTGGCTTTTCTTCTTGTGAGAGGGCTGGGGGTTAATCTGAAATCCTCACACAGTTTCAGGCTTTCCCCATCCTCTCTTTTCCATCCTCTCTTTTCCATTCTATTACCAGGGAAAGGAGCTCATTGCCATGGTAGCACCAGATCCTTGTCTACCCATTGGCTCCATGGTTGCCATGGGCTACGGGGCTGTCTCTAGGCCTCCTGGAGAGGCAGGAGTGTAAAAAGGGTGCTGGACTGCTAAGGCTCACTTTTTATTGCCAGTCCAGGTGCACCTGCCTTTAGATGATAGGACCAGACCCTCAGGACCAACATTATAACCCACTGCTCTAGGAAAAGAGCCTGGATTCCAGTCACTAACAGAGAGTAATTCTGACAGCTCTCTTCCATGAGTGTCCAGACAGTGTCCCAAATAGAAACCAGCTGAAACTGCCTGAGGCTTGTTAAAAGCAGATCTTTCTGCAAACAGGCACCTGTCACTGGCTTGAGAATTCAGGATTTCTCTTGAGAATTGTTGTTGGCCTCCAATCTCAGTTCCTGTGGGGGTTTCAGGGCTTCCCAGGTTATTTTGCATCCCAACACCAACACCAACACACACACACACACACACACACACACACAAACTTGTGCCAGGTGTCACCCATAGAATCTCCTGGAGACATGTACATACACATCTCATTCTCACATGCATCAGGGAGACATGGGGCTGTGCTGACTCAAAAGAGCATTTACCCTGGACAGACATCCAGTTTAGAGGCATAGGTAGTCTCTGGATTATCCTGGCCTTTCTTGGCACATGTGGGTGGAGGATCTTGTAGAAGATGAGTATTGCTGATCATTTTTAAGCCCCACAGAAGTGCCTTGGCAGTGCCCATGGGCTGAGTGGACTCCAGTGTTGTGGAAGTAACCTGTGAGGGAATCCAGATGCAAGGTGGTGGCCAAAGACTGAGGAGAGTTGGAAGGGACAGCACATGGCTATAGGGATGATAGTGTGTTTAGGATCTGGCACACTGAAGGCTGGGCTGAGCCAGGCCAGGTCACAAAGAAGCTTTTTCCAGGGAGCCAGGGACTAAAGTAATTTGTAGAGCTAATTGGGAAAACCTGCCTCATTCTAGGGAGGTTTTATCCTGTTCCTAATAAAGGGGACCCCACGGAGGTAGGGAAATGACTCTGTCCTCCAACAAGTGCCTAGGACACTGGTATCCTAAGCAAGAAGTAAATGGCACTTGATCAAGCCCAGGTCCAATTCCTCCTCCCACAATCAGCCTAGAGCACTAAATCCTGCCATCCTAGAAGCCTAGCTGTGAGGAGCAGCTTGGCACCTTTGCAGTCCCATACTGCTTGCTTTCCTTATTCTTCTGCCATCGTGCTGTCTTGTTATGCAGTAAGGAGGTAGGTATCAAACTGTAGGTGGGCTGTAGTCAGAAGTTTCCAGGACCCCTCCTTCCCTGCCTGCTGGGTATTTCTGGGAGTACAGAGTCTGGAAAAACATTGAACTTGGGGGGTAGAATTCTGCAATGGAGAGATTTGTACTCAGAGAAGGAGTTTCAAATTGTCTCTTACATTAACTGGGCTGCTGATTACAGGCAAAGCCACAAGCCTGTCTGATCACAGAGAAAACTGGGGCAGAAAACAGACAAGACATTTTATTTGCAGCTGGGGGTGGGGCAGCTGCATGTGTGCATGTGCTTTGACTGGCACGAGAGGTTTCCTTAATGTCACAGCTTGTCAGAATTGGAATGTGACATTTTGTTTGGGAGAGAAGGGTTGGCTGACATCTTGTTAGCTCTGCTGGTGGGGTTTTACTCTCTCTGGTGGTTGCATCTTGCATTCCCTGGGTCTAGCTCATTTTCTTGAAAGTAGTGATAATTGGTGATAATCTTCTTATGGGTAATTTTAACTCAGTTTATAATGATCATGGAATAATCTCACATTCTGACTTAAAGCCGTTTAGTTTATAAAGGTGAACAAAAAGAATCATTTTTTGCCTTTTATTTTTTTCTATTACTATAGTAATTTTCATTTCTCCCAGTTTATTTTTACCTGTATCCTTTAAAAAAATTTAGAAATTTTGGTGAATTAGTTATACATAATAGTAGGGTTCATTTTGACATATTCATCAATGCATATAACATAGTTTTTCCCCATTTCTTGAGGAGTATTAAATGCCCATAATACATGACTTTACAACTGTTTGTAAGTTGTAGGTGGATGTCTCTCTGAGCATGAAGAAGGACTGTGGCCATAGGTGTCTTATGCTGAGTGCAGTTGATGGCCAACTCTGTACTCTTGTCTGCATGGTCCTAAGGCCAGTGTGTGGTGTTTCCCTCACAAGGCCATAAAACCCTTGAGATCAGAGATATTACATTGTTCCTGACTGTGTCTCCAACACACATAAGATGGCCTACTTCTTTGAATTAATGTGGCATCTCCAGGTAACTTTTAGGGCTCCTTACCTCTCCTGGCTCCACATTTGGGTTTTCCGCACACCTGAGGGATACAGTGCTTTCCCAGCACAGCAGGGCTACCTGGAACACTGCTTACCAGGTATGGCTCTAGGTCACAGAGACTCTCAGGCCAGAAGCACCCATGCAGATCGTTTCGTTCTTTGTGTGAATGCCCCCAGTAGCATGCCTGCCAAATGCCTTCTACCAGCTGGCTGTGATGGTGGAGAGTTCTTCCCTTGAGTTGAACCTGAGCATGGATCTGGGTTCCTCCTCTTTTGGGCCCTTGTTAGGTTCCTCCTTCCACTTGCTCACTTTGCTTTCTAGGGAGCAATATGATTGATTGCTGATTGAGCAAAACTCCTGACTACTATAGTTCTGCTACTAGATATAGCCTTAAAGGTACCCTGCATGCTTAGGGCTACTACTTTGCCTCTGGCAACTCCTTCTAGCAACTTCCCAATTTTCTGTTCTCTAAAGATCACAAGCTGTGTCTCATGGTTTCTTTTTGCATGGCAGAGTGTTAGAATTACCTATGGCACTTGCTTAAAAAAATAAAAGTGAGTGGGGAGCGCACTTTGATTCTGGGGCATGTTCCTCAGCAGTTCTGAATTACCAAGTCAGGGCTAGTGCCCCTTATAGTTTTAATGCACCTGATATGTTTAGGAACCACCAACTAAAATGGGGACAGCCCATCCTAGAAAGCCAGAATTCCTATGAACAACATTGCCCTTTTTTCTTCTGGAGCTGGCCCCATTCTCAGTGTGTTCCAAGCAACTGCAAAGTAATGGAAGCCACAGATGTGGACTTGCTGGGGTCTGGCATTGAGCATAGGGTTGCAATCAGATACTCTGAGTGGCCTGCTTCCCCAGACAACCCAATTCTTGGATCCCTGGGTCCAGCAGGGGCAGCTTCTACTGTGACTGGGAGAAAGAATAAGGACAAGAAGAGGGGAAGTTGAAGTGGGCATGGAGAAAGTATCCAGATGGTTAGGTCTGTCCCCAGGCCTCTGGCTAGCACTGATGAATTAGATGGAGTTTTTAAGTATAAGAAGAATGATAGAAACAGGTTTCCTAAATATGTTGGCCATGTCTGGCTTTTTTTTTTTTTTTTTTTTTCAGCCTACACAAAAAGTGCCCCTGTGCTTTTTATCATCTTTTTGTCAATCATGATTCACTCCCCAGGAATCTGTCAAGTGCCTCTGGGAGAACTGAGTGGAGGCAGCAGGCCTTGGTCCTGAGTAGAGCAGTTGAATTGGTGGACACTGCAGATGAGATTCAGTGGCTGATACTTTCCTGCACCTCCTTGGTCTGGTCCTTAGCAGGAGGTGACTGTAATGAAGGAGTCTCCAGGTTCAGCTGGAAGACCTATTCATCAGTACCCTATCTTTGTCCGAGCCTCCTGGCGGGGCTGCAGCTGGCAGCCTGGGCTTGGCAGTAATTCCATTGTTGGAGCTCTAGTGATTAAAAAACCATTATTGTCTCCTTGCGTGGTTTTCATTTAGTGCTGCCTAGAATGGTGCCCATCAAAAAGAGGCAGGCTGGGGAGGTGTTTTTGAGAGAGATCGACCCTTAGGAATGGTGCTGCAGTGGAGATGAGGAGGCAGGGCTGGCTGAGGGGGCAGAGAGGGAGCAGTGCCTGTGAGGAAGAGAGGAGCTATGGTCTTGCTCCTCGCTGGAGACAGCCATCATTGTCATTGATCTCCATGACCTGCTGCCATCTGCTGGGGGATTCTTTGATATTCACCCGGGAGAGACATTGTGTACTTGGATGCATTGTCCTTAGGCAGGAACACCCTTCTAGTACAAGCTTGTCACTGCCAGGTGATTGTGGTCTTTTCATAAGGAGCAGCTCTCCAAGAAACATGTGCTTCCCCAAGAACCTGGTTTCACCCAGTGTTGTGTCCACTCTCAGGGGCTCCTAGTATCAGTGGATTTATCATAGGCCTCCCAGGTGGGTCTTACTCAATCAAGCACATATTGCTTCCCTTCTGTCCTGCTCCTTCCGAGCACGCTCCCTGCCTTCGAGGGTATTCTTTCATGTCTGGTGTCTAGTGAGGTGGTGAGCAGCTCTTTTGGGTACTTCTGAAATATCTAAAGTTTATAGAATCTCTTTGAGAAACTTCACCCTTGTGTTCATCCATCTTACTCTGAAGGCCACACTAAGTTTTTTCTACCTGTAATTTTATCTGGTGATCAGTGTTATGAAATCTGTCCTTTTTCTCCTAACAAATTGGAGATGGGGACAGAGAGAGGAAATAATGTATTCATGGAAAGCAGTCTCATGCCTCAGACATAGCTATGTGAAGTCCATAGAAGTGACAGTGCTGTGGTAGGAAAATGTCCCCTTATTAGGGGCACAGAACAGTGAGACTTCTGTTTCTGGAAACAGTTCATGTTCTTCAAGCTACTACTGTAACCTAACATTTCCAGAGGTGGCTTTGTTGATGTGACCTTTATCTCTCAGTTGGATGGCCCCTTTTCTAAAGGACTCTAGAAATACACATATGCACCATGGAAGGTATCTTCTTTGTCCTGCTCAGCCAAGACCACTGCTGTGGATGACCCAGGTGACTGCCTTATTCCTTGGCACTGCCCTCTGAAAGTGTGTATGACATCCCAGTCAGCTATGAAATGCCCTGTCCCTCTGGCACCAAGGAAACCTTGCACTGTCTTACTGAGGTCATACAGAGACTTCTGTGGCCAGACCACTAGCACATGACTGTGAGGAGTTACAGGATGTCCCAGGCTCCTGCCCAAAGCTCAGCAAGCAAAGCCCAGCTGATTTTCAGACCATTGTTCCTGTCAGCCAGGTGCAATGAACAGAGCCCAGACTGCATTTTAAATCCATATTCTGGAATTAGGGGAGTGACTGTGCACTGCTCATGCCATGGTGCTCAATGAGGTTTGGAAATCAGTCTGTGAGCAGATACTTTGCCCTTGGGTAACTCAGTCAGGCCTTTGACTTGAGGTACAGAGATGGTGGATAGCTGTGGCCTCTCAGACCTGGCCCAGGTGCTAGAGATGCCCTCAGGTAGCCCCAGATGCAACTGTCCCCTCTTAGGGCTGTTTTTTGGGAGACTAATACCTAGAAACATGTCTTTTGAGCAGTGTCTTCTCCTGTGCTCTGGCAGCTGAGGGTTTGGTGAACAAAGATGTTGTGCACACAGCCCTACATGACAGTTGGGGCTCTTCTGATGTGCATAGTAGCATAGGAAAGGCCTTCCCAGATGTCAAATAGGTAAGACAGATGCCAGCTAAAAGGATGCATAGCTCTCAAAGGTTGTTGTGGGTGAACTGTGATACATGGACTTCCTTCCATCCTTTGGCTGGCTCCCTCAGAGATATGAGTAGTTCAAGGATCATATAGGTCAATGTTTGTTCCAGCTAGAAAGGGCTAGCTGTCAGGGAGTAGAAATGGCTTTACCTTGTCTTTGAGGTGATAGGCCTCTCTTTCCCTTCCACACACCATACTCACCTTTACACAGGTATCTGCATGCATGTTTGCATACATACACAAGATGTACTCACACATTCCTTGTAGACCACAGAAACCTAATGCATTGGGGCCTGCCTGAGCAGGGACCCACACAGAGGTCTGGTTTGGCGAAGGCTCCTGCATAACTGCACCAGGGCTGCCTGGGACTTCCCAGAGTGCAGATTCTTAGGATTCATTTCCACTCCATGCAGCTGTCCTGACTTTGGCTTTTATAGAATTTGGGCCTAGGGTGTCTTGGGCTAGCCAGAAAGCTAAGTGGTTTGAGTTGCCAGCTTCCTACTCATGTTCTGACTTCCTGGGAAGGAATGCCAGGCTGGATGAGATGAGGCTTCCTATCCTAAGACTGGTCAGCTCCCTGTGCTGTTTATGCCACGTCTGTGACCAGGGAAGAGCTGGTGTCTGATTGCTGGGCAGACATTGACCTACTGGGGCCATCCTGAAGACATCCCCACCCAGCCCTAGACCTGCTCTGAGAGAATAGTGGATTTCTTAGCTTCCCTCTCCTAAATGAGGAGGACACTCTACCCTCTAAAGGAGAGTGGGAAGGTGGGTGGTGTCTGCCTATCTGGGAGCCAGGAGTTTGGGATGGGAGAAGGGAATCTATCCCAGAGGACCCAGCCTAAAGGATAGAAAGGAGGAACAGGAACTGGTGAAATCACCATGGGAAGCTGGAGGGAGCAGGCCCCTGGTTTGAAGGCCAGTTCAGGCCTAGATTGTGGCTGATGCTTCTGCGTGGGTTTCCTAGGTCTTAGTCAAGCCTGCCCTGTTTTGGGATCTAAGAGGAGAGGCTCATTCTATTCTTATTGGGTCCAGGCTGGCTGGTAAGTCCTTGGAGCAGTTAGTCCTATCAAGAGATAAGCTCCTGAAGTGTCAGAAATATGACTCACACCCTTCAAAGTGGTTCTTAGATGGCAGCTTCCATGCTTCCTCCCTCCACCAATTGGCTCATGGAATGACAGAGCCATGACTAGAGGAATTTAAAAGACTCATTTGCTGTGGGGTGGACTCTACTCATATCCTGGCACCTGGTGGATAGGCTCTGAATACCCCTCTCTCATTCTGCAGTGTCTTAGATGATGAGGGCAGCAACCTGAGGCAGCAGAAGCTTGACCGGCAGGTGAGTGAGGCTGGGACTGGGTGCGAGGGCAGAGTCTGGATTGGGTATCCTCAGGCAGAGAGGGAGGGCTCTTTCCATGGTCCCTGGATGTTCCTATCAGATGGGGAAGAAGGGAGCCTGGGAGACTCCTGCACTGAGGCTCCACACCCCAGCATGGCTTTAGAGAGCCCCACAGGGGCTTTCTGCTGACCTGGGTAGGTGAGGGGTTTATCCTGTTGGGTTTGTCCAAGCTGAGAATGTCACCCAGCCTAGGTGAGGCTTCTGCCAGGGAGGCAGCCTGGACAATTGCATTTAGAGGGCTGAGTTGCTGTGCTGTGGTCTTCCAAGATAGCCAGGCCTGAATTGTGCCACCCTTTCCTGGACCCCAAGTTTGGGGACGCTGAGGACATGAGGCCTTGACACCCAACCCAGTCAGCAGGGCACTCTCTCTTGCCCCGCTGTGGGAGCCCTCCTGGTGGAGGCAGGGGTGGGTGGGGGGACAACTCACCTCTGTGTCTTCCCCGTGCCTCTATAGCGGGCCCTGCTGGAACAGAAG
Source organism: Callospermophilus lateralis (assembly GCF_048772815.1). Taxonomy (NCBI): domain Eukaryota; kingdom Metazoa; phylum Chordata; class Mammalia; order Rodentia; family Sciuridae; genus Callospermophilus; species Callospermophilus lateralis. The sequence continues at coordinate 158,095,909 of NC_135306.1, forward strand.
CAGAAGAAGAAGCGCCAGGAGCCCCTGATGGTACAGGCCAATGCAGATGGACGACCCCGGAGCCGGCGGGCCCGACAGTCAGAGGAACAAGCCCCCCTGGTGGAGTCCTACCTCAGCAGTGCTGGCAGCACCAGTTACCAAGGTACACCCTGCTTCCTGCCCCAGGGACAGCCAGCCTGGGAGACTCCTGCACTGAGGCTCCACACCCCAGCATGGCTTTAGAGAGCCCCTCAGGGGCTTTCTGCTGACCTGGGTAGGTGAGGGGTTTATCCTGTTGGGTTTGTCCAAGCTGAGTATGTCACCCAGCCTAGGTGGACAGCTGAGTGGGGTGGGTTAGAGACACCAAGCCTTTGGCCTTGTCAGATGCTGGGGCCAGAAGGCTAAAAACGAATCTGGAAGTTCAAATTTCCAGGTTTCTGATGTGGAATATTTGAGATCAGGAGGCAGCTCTTAAAAGTAGAACAGAGCCTGCTTTTTTACTCCATTCTATCCTGAGAGGAATCTCTCTCAGCATTGAGCACCACACCAGCTAGGGTAATAAGGCATAAATACCTGTTTCCTTCCCCATCTTGAGCTCTCTATACCTTCAGTCTATCTGACTTCTGGCCTGTAGGTCACTGTCCCTGGCTCAGGACTTCTTCAGAGCTGTAGTGACCGGTGGTCTTCTGCTCCCCTCCTTACACTTTCTGTTCTCAGCAGAGCCCACTTTGGGGGAATTCTCTACCACTTATCCTGCAGAGGGATGGCTCCCTTATATCTAGGACCTAGGACCCTCACTTCTGTTTGGGTTAGGTTGAATATGCCAGGCCAGATAGTGGGTTGGTCTCTGAGATAGAGGAAGACTGAGTTGTCACTGCACCCTGCTGGTATGGTGCTGGTCATGCAGGTGGCTATTCCAAATGCAGTAGTACCTGTGAGAAGATTGCAGGCATCTGACTTGCAGGTAGGAAGAACCTTAGCAACCATAGTGCTCCCTCCCTCTGTGGCTTCTTTCTGACCTGGAGCCTCCAGCCACATGTAGCTGCTGGTAGTTTCCTTATCTCAGGACTAACCTCCATCTAATTGCTGGTTTTGTCCTCTTGCCTCAGAGTTTCTCAGGTTCTCTGTGTTACTATAACAGCCCTTAGCTCACCACACTCCCTTAGTCTGTGCTTTAGAGGGCAGCAACCATATGAGTTAGAAGAAAACCATATTCATTTTTAATATTCATTTTCTATTCGTTTTTAATCATAGAAGTTGTATTTGGACATTTGCTAGGGCTAAGCATGGGGCTAGGTGCTTTACCTGCATTATCATTTCATCCTCAGTGACTCACTAACCCCACGTTTGACAAGGCCTGGGCTTGGAGGGGCTCCACAACATGTTCACAGTGTGCTGCTGGTCACAGATTAGACTTTGATACTAAAAGGTCTTTCCACCATGTTATGTTGCCTCCCTGTTAAGATACTCCTTCCTGGTAATTTCCCTGTGTACAGCATCCTGGACACACTTAAAATATCTGTACTCCATGTGAGAGGCCCTTCAGGATCCTCCTCAGGGACCTCAGCCCAGCTCTCTCAGGCAGCCCCAGCAGCTCCTCATGGAACTACCCCTTCCTGACAGCCTCTTCTCCACTTCCCCTCTGAGTGCCGTTTCAAGATGGTGCCCTACAGGGAAGGCAGCCACTGTCCTGGGTTCTATGGAGCCTCACCTGCTGCCATGTAGGCATCACAGCTCCAGCCTTGCCAAGCATCTGAGCCATCAGGATTGCATGTGAGATGGGAGCCTGCACCCATGATTTGGGGCCCTGAAACTTTGTGCCAGAGGCTACGTTTTGAGGAGTCCCTAATATAGAGGCCTTTGGCAGTGTCTTTTAAATCCTGACTGGGTGAGGTGGTGCCAGGCTGGCAGGAGACTGCAGTAAGAGCAGGGGAGCACCTCTGGGGTCATGCATGGCTGGAACAGAGTTTCTGGTCCTACCACTCCATTACCTGCTCACTTGTGACTGTGGGCAAGTCACTTGTGGTCTCCAGGTCTGTATTCTCCACTATCCAATAAGGAAAAATCTGTCTTAGGGCTTTGAAAATTGAAGGAACTGTAGTGTGTTCCAGCATGTCCAAAACCAGCTGATTGCTGTTCCTTGCTAAGACTCCAGACCAGGCCAGGCCTCCAAGGGCCTTCCCTACAGGGACATTTGATATCTGTGAAGTGTGTTCCCCTGTGCTTGACTGGGGGCTAAATCTTTCTCCAGCTCTGAGTGGTAGACAAAGCTCTGGTACGCTGCTATCAGCTGGCTGGCTGCCCTGGGTGCTGGTTTCTGAGACTACCCCCACCCCTCCAATGGCATCAGCTGCCTCTTGCTCTGCCCTCTGCTGGCTCTTGGTGTTAACTACAAGATCATCCCAAGGGAGTTTGACATGGTTTATCCCAGTAAAGTGTTTGACCTTATATTGGCTGTATTTGTTCATTCTACATATTCATTCATTTCTTAAATATTTATTGAGGTGTCAGGCTCTGGATTAGAGACAGTGGTTTCCAGGCAGCACAGGTGGGTGTAGTCCTGCTCTTATGATCCAGGTGAGGAGAGTGTTAAATAGGTGGCAGCTGTGCTCTGTGGAAAGAGATTGGCTCAATAAGGGGATGACAGGGCAGCTGCTCTGACTAGGGAGCTGGGGACAACTTCTCTGAACTGAGATCTGCAGGATGAGTGGGAGTTAATTAGGCAGCAGAGGCAGTACAGGTAGTGGGGACAGCCAGAGCAAGGGCCCTGTGACACAGGGGAGTACAGCATGTGCATGAGAAAGCCTGCTGTGGCTGGAACTCCTGGCTCCAGGTGGTTGAATGTGTGGTTAGATCAAGGAAAAGGGAGATGGAGGAGCCAGATGTGCAGGACACTGTTGGTCTTTATCTTAAGTTCAATCAGAAACTATTTGTGGATTCCGAGCATATTGGAGTTTTTCCATGTGGAGAACATGGAGGCCACCAGCTGTCACCTTTCTGAGACTTCCTCCCAGGTGTGTGGAGCTCTTTGTATCCCACAGGTGCTTCATATTCCATGTTCCCACGGGCCTGACACCTGAGGGCTTGTGCAGGATCCTTAGAGTACTTGCCCTGGCTGTGGTCCCTGCCAGAAGATGCAGCCTTTGCATTCTCCTCTGCCATTTTCCCTGGTGCATATTTTCACGGACACATCCTACCTCTGTTCAGGCTCAGAATAGTGTGTTGGACCAGAACTTTGCTGACTAATCATGGCTTTGGCCTGCCATTGACATCATCACACTGGGTTGATGGTGGCACCAGCACGCCCTGCCCAGCATTTTTGCACGGTAGAAATGAGTGGGTCTGACTCTGGGCACAAAAAGTGGCACAGGGGACCAGGTGGGAGTAGGGGTAGGAAGTATATTCCAGTGGAAACTCTAGCCTCACCTAATATCCGATTCGTTTTCTCTGTTTTGGGTTCTCTCCTGAGCAGTTCAAGAGGCCGACTCACTTGCCAGTGTGCAGCTGGGAGCTGCCCACCCAACAGCACCAGCCTCAACCAAGAAAACCAAGGCAGCTGCTGCATCTGGGGGCCAGAGTGGGGTCTCTAGGAAGGAGAAGAAGGGAAAGCACAAAGGTTAGCTTGCCTGCTCCACAGTCCTCCCCAGTAGGCCTGCCTGCCCCTCCACCGCCATGAGGTCAAGGGTAGCTTCCCTTCCTAACTTGGAGGCAAGGTCTGGGGTGAGCAGTCTCAGTGATATAGAATGGCCAACAGAACTTGTCCAGTTCACGGGGTATGTGGGCTGGCCTGTGAGTATGGGCAGACTCTCCATACTGCCAGGAACTGAAGTTCAGTTCAACTGTTGTCCAGGATCACCCCTCCCTTCTGCCATGCCTTGACCCAAGCTCCCTCCATCCTGACGCTTGAGCCAGGACATTCCCTTCAGTGGGGGCTCACTATATCTCTTGCAGCCTGCCCCATGCCTTGTGCAGCATTTGCTATTTGCTCTTGCACTCCACTCCCTGCTCTAGTCCCAGTTCCACCCTCTGAGCCAAAGAGCAGTCTGTTCCCTCTGCTCTTCTCTGTACAACAAAGATCCCCAGAGGTCATGGACAGTGATGGCAGCTCCTGCCCCAAGTCCTGGCTCCTGGCTAGACACCCCATTTCCTCAACCCTGGGTGATGGGCAGTGATTTCCAGGCCACTGCATCATAGTTGGACAGTGGTATGTCAGGTCCATGGGCTTCTGGAGCTGGCTGCATCACTTTGAGCATAGCTCAGCTAGGCAGGGCAGCTGCCACCAGTGTAGGCTAGGCCTTGCTTCTGTGTCTGAAGCTGTTGTGCAGCAAGATTGACGTGGGATGGGAGATCCTCTGCCTAAAAAGGCAGTGTATGAAAAACCAATCTTTTCTCAAGGGCCCTCCTATGTTTTTAATGATGTATGTGAGTTACCCTGAGTGTGTGTGAGAGAGACAGACAGACAGACAGACAGACACAGACGGAAACAGAGCCAGAATGTAGCTGGCCATGTCCGTGAGTGATTGTTGGCCTCAACTATGAACTGTGGTCTGGATCAATCCTTGTTCTCCACGTTGTTTTTTCTACTGTGCAGTTGGTTTTGTAGATGGCTGCTGTCTGTCTTAAGCATGTGGGGTATTTCAGATCAACTCTTGGTAATTAATGTGGGGAAGAGCAGAAGAATTAAAGCCCATATCCCTTCACAGCTTACCAATCATTAACAGGCTGACAGCAGTTGTTAGTTTTTTTAAAAATCAGTTTTGTGAGTAAAGTTTTACAGAGGGTCTCCTCTCACTCATCCCTCACTCCCTTCATGGACGTCTGAGAATCCAGGCCCTCTTCTCCCTCCTGGACGTGACTCAGGAGTGTCTGGCCTACAGGCACCGGCGGGCCAGCAGCACTGGCAGAAGACAAGTCTGAGGCCCAAGGCCCAGTGCAGATCCTGACTGTGGGCCAATCAGACCACGCGCAGGATGCAGGGGAGACAGCAGCTGGTGGGGGCTCCCTGTCCAGCCAGCAGGACCTGCGTGCCACGATGCAGAGGAAGGGTGAGCCCCGTGGGGGCCCAACTGGAACCAAAGCTCAGTCCCAGTTTCTCAGGTGCACCCTTCTCTGGGAGCATGGCCTTCCTGGGTCAGGTCCAGCTCCTCCCTGACCACGGGGGAGGGACATACCTGGGGACAAATGACAAGTATGGGACAGGGGCCTTGATAAGGCCAAGTTAAGGGAAACTATGAACTGGGATAACCAACCCACATTCCAGCCCTATCTCATGCTCCCAGGAAGCCCAGGTTTGAGGGCAGATTTTCTTTCCCTTTTGCTTCCTAGAAAAAAATTTTAAAAGGAGTTGCCCCTTTGTCTGTTGAGCTAGAGGGAGCAGGGCCAGGATGCTAAGAGGCAAGGCATAAAACCTGCTGCCCAGTTTCCCCACCATGAGCCCTGGTGCAATGTGGCAGACAGAAGAAGCCTGGCAGTGCCACCCACTTTGTGAGAAATCTACTCAAGGATAGCTTCTTGGAGAAAGGGCTGTTGAGACAATTTGAGAGATGGGTGGCATTCCAGGCAGGGGAGGGGAATGCGGAGAAAGCTGAGATAGAGGCTCAGAGCAGGCTGGGAAAGGTGAGAAGTATGTGGCCCTGCACACCATGCTGAGGGAGAAGCTGAGGCCTTTTCCCTGGCAGAATCTATGGCCCAAGCCAGGCAAGGCCTCTAATAGGCTCAAGGTCAGAATAGAGGTTCGAGGTTCCCTGTGAAGGTGCAGCGCAGATAGGCTGTGATGCACAAGAGATGGGGGCAATGCTATTGCTAGAGAGGAGAGGGGAGTTGATGCAGGGACTGAGCTGAAACTGGGTGGTGGGGATGTATCCTGAGGATTGTAACCAGCCCCAGCTCAAGTGTGCATCTGAGAGAATGTTCCTCATGTGTATCTGTGTATGGGGGAGTAATGTCACTATGTGTGTGTACATATGGCTGTGTGTGTGTCTGGGTACAGATGTCAGTGTTTGAATATGTCCACATGTGACGACATCTACTTTGGAAGGTAGATCCTCCTCACTCATCCCTCCCGGTTCTTCTGCTCACCTCAGGCATCTCCAGCAGCATGAGCTTTGATGAGGAAGAGGAAGATGAGGATGAGAACAGCTCTAGCTCCTCCCAGCTAAACAGCAACACCCGCCCCAGCTCTGCCACTAGCAGGAAGTCCATCAGGGTGAGTGAGGAGCTTCTCAGTAAGAAGTTGGATGGCAATGTTCAGAGGACTGCCTGTCCAGAAGAGGTGGACCAAGTGTGTGAGGACATGATGGAGATACCATGATAGCTCTTCTGGGGCCATGGGCAGGACCTGGTGCCTATCAGGTGCTTCTCTAGCTGGGCCCTTCTGCCCTTCTACACTGCCTCCTAATATCTTCAACCAAGCTATGGACCTGGGGTGTCTGAGGACCTGCCTTTGTATTCCCATCTTTAGCCCTAGGAACTGTTGAAGAGAGGGCAGGGATAAGGAGATAGCCTCTGACCCTAGGGCAGGATGGCCAGGCCCATATCCCAGGGATCCTGCCCTGTCTCCCACCACTACCACAACAGGATGCAGATTTGGATCTCACACTTCCAGCTTTGGCTGGTGGGGCTTAGGTGCCTCTCTCCTTGCTCATAGGACACAGCCTCAGCCCCCAGCCCAACAGCCCCAGAGCCACCAGTGGATGTTGAGGTCCAGGATCTTGAGGAGTTTGCCCTGAGGCCAGCACCCCAGGGAATCACCATCAAATGCCGCATCACACGGGATAAAAAGGGGATGGACCGGGGCATGTACCCCACCTACTTCTTGCACCTGGACCGTGAGGATGGAAAGAAGGTGAGGTTGCTCTGGGCAGGTGTTTTCAGCAAGGCAGGCTTGAGGGGCCTGGGAGCTAGAATGACTGGAAGCCTCACCTCAATACTGACCTCTCAGTACTCCAGAGAAACCAAAGCCTCCATGCCTGCTTAGTACAGAGCTGTGTGTTTTCCAGTGTGTGTGTGTGTGCACACACATGTGCACTTGGGAGTTGAAGCAAAGGCAATATTTGTGTGAATGTGGGTTTGTGAATGGTACTTATGATTGTGTGTGGACCAGAAGCTGGGTCTGAACATGACCTTGCTCCATTCCCTCAGGTGTTCCTCCTGGCAGGAAGAAAGAGAAAGAAAAGCAAAACTTCCAATTACCTCATCTCTGTGGACCCAACAGACTTGTCTCGAGGAGGGGACAGTTACATCGGGAAACTGCGGTACCAGGACTCCCCCAGGATAAAGGCGGGAATGGGAGGGAGGGGCAGAAGAGGCTCTCCATAGAGGGCATTTCTTGACCTTGAAGATTTAAGGCAGAGTTGGATCCTTTGGCAGGATCCTCTGTCCATCAAACCCAACCACAGTCCCAGTCTATGCCCAGCCTAGGGCCAGACTTGAATTAAGCAGTTCCCAGGCATGTGGGTTCTGGCCCATCATGGTAGATGGATCACACCCAGGATGTTACTGATGATGTAGGGCAGCATGGAAGAGCTGTTTGGGCCCCATGGTTAGTGCCAAGGGACAGGGCTTGAGAGTAATCTCTTGAGGGAAGAGCATCTCAGCCATCTTAGGGAGACAGAGGGGCAGGGAGGCTTTTAGCAGTGCCTCATGGGGGCTTAGGGTTTGCCAAAGTAGAGTACCAATTTGGGAGGCATAAATGAAGATTAGAGGTAAGTAGCTAAAGCTGGAGATGGGACTGGATGGAACAAGGCAATCGTTTTATTCAGTCTCCAAAGGGTAAAAGACCTAATTTTCCTGGATACCATTATGCTTGCCCACTTCCCATGAGGGCAATCCTGTTCTCCCATGGAAATCTGTGGAATTCTGATTTACCTCCCTAAATTTCCTTAATTGAAATCAGATTCCCTTTTGAGTAAACTCAGACCAAGTCCAGGTGTTCTGCTTAAGAAGCACTTTCAAAGGTGTGAATTCAGTGAGCAGTGTGCCTCCTGAGGTCTGCTCATGGCCCAGCTTAGTGTTTTGCAGGCTCCTCATGGGACAGACTATGAGCTGTTCCCTGCCCCAGAGCAGTGAGTACGTAACCCTATACTGATTGTGCCTTTCCTTCAGGTCCAACCTGATGGGTACCAAGTTCACAGTTTATGATAATGGAGTCAACCCTCAGAAGGCATCATCCTCTACTTTGGAAAGTGGAACCTTGCGTCAGGAACTGGCAGCTGTGTGCTATGTGAGTCCTGGATTCCTGGATCTCTGGTCTCCAAGTTCAACCCACGACTTGCTGCCTGATCTGGGGGCCATCCCATCCATCTTGGTGGTAGCCAAGGCTGTGTGGATAGGGGATTCCCCCTGCAGAATGATCCCTGCCTGGGACAGGGGCCCTGTCCCTCCCCTCCCATCTTCAGTGATCAGGTGACAGCAGACTATCTTCCTAGGGACCACTGTGAACCATTCCTGGCTCTATGCAGCCTGGAAGTCTCCTGAACAGGAGATTGGAGGTAGGAGGCCTGGGTTCTGTATGTGCTTGCTCTCAGATCACCTTTCTAGATTCGAGGTTCTGCATGAGTCGCAGGGCCCTTTGCACAATCATCTACCTAAGAGGTAGATCCTATTTTCTGTATATTTAGGAAACTGCAGCTAGAGTTTGAGTCATTTGTTAACAGCACAAGCCAAAATGGAATGCAAATTCAGAGGACTTCTCTACCCTTCTGAAGCTCAATTTCTTTGTTTCTAAAAATGAGGGATGGTTGTCCTATCCACCTACCCTGAGCATGGGCACTTCTTGGAGGCTACTGGGAATCCACAGCTAGTTTGGATGATCCTATGGTGCCACCTACTGGTCAGTTTTGGAGAGGCAGCCTTAGTTTTTCAAGTACTGAATCTTCTGTCTGTATTCTAGGTCCTGTTGAGTAGAGAATATAGTACTGAACATACATATATGTCTATACCCTTATGGGGTGTCTATATACCCTTATGGGACTTAAACCCCTAGTGGGAGATAGAAGTTCTAAAACAGACATGTAAGAGACATAAATATGTTCCTGATCAATACTAAGAAGGAGAAAAAGTAGGGAAGGGGGCTATGAAATGTCAAGGTGTGTGTGTACAATTTTAGGAAAGATGGTAGAGAGCATCTGACCAAGGTAACTTGAGTAAAGAAGAAGTGAAAGCCAGTTGTGAACGTGCCTGCATGACAGCCAGGGCAAAAGTCGTGAATGTCTGGCCTGAAGAAGGAATGGGAAGGAGGGCAGAGTAAATGCAAAGAGAGTGAGAAATGGGGGCCACATCATGCAAGGCCTTGCAGGTAGAGTAAGAGCTTCAGTGGACAGCCACTGGAGGAGTTTGAGCAGAGGAAAACCTGACTTAACAGGCTGCTGCCTTTCTGTGTTGCGAACAGACAATGGAGGAAACCGAGTGCCAAGGACAGAAACAAAGGGTACAGTTAATGGCTATTAGATTTTGGTGAGAGATGATGGTAGTGAACAGTAAGGAATTCTGGGTGTAATCTGAAGGTAGAGTTGACAAACTTGTTGATGATTAGAAATGAGGTGTGAGAAAAAGAGAAGTCAAGTATGACTCTAGGCAGTTTGCTGGAGCAAAGGGAGTAACTGAATTGCTGTTAACTGAAGTAAGTTAGTTCAAGAAGTAAGTTGTGGCAGAGTAGAGATCCAGGAATTCAGCTCTGGATATGTTACATTTAGAGGTGCTTAGTAGACTTTTAAATAGAGATAGTACAAACTAATATTTATTTCCTTCTCCCAGTTTCTCCAGGAGGTAATGACCCTCTTCAGGTGGTCAGTGCTGAGTTCTTTTTATTTCCTAGGAGACAAATGTCTTAGGCTTCAAGGGGCCTCGGAAGATGAGCGTAATTGTCCCAGGCATGAACATGGTTCACGAGAGAGTCTCTATCCGCCCTCGCAATGTGAGTCTTTACCCCACCCTACCTCTACCCTATCATCCCAGCCTCTGCATGAGCTTCTAAGGGCAGAACTCTTAACAGGTGTGTATATGTGGGGGGGATATAATTTGAGAAGCCCTGGAGGTCTAGGGGAATCTAAGAAGTCCCATTTCTGTGAAAAATCCCTCCTTGGGGTGGGGGTGAGGTCATGATGCCGAGGCTTGGGCCTGACTCAGGCGAGGCTGCCCTCCCAGGAACATGAGACACTACTAGCACGATGGCAAAATAAGAACACGGAGAGTATCATTGAACTGCAAAACAAGACACCTGTCTGGAATGATGACACACAGTCCTACGTACTCAATTTCCATGGACGTGTCACACAAGCCTCTGTGAAGAACTTCCAGATCATCCATGGCAATGACCGTGAGTGTCTCTGCCCCTCCTCATACTGTTTGTGTGATATCTGGGGCCCTTAGTTTTGGGTTCGGCTCACCTAACCCAGTCCATGTCGGCCAGAGTTTAGGATATGGGCTATATGGCTTAGATGAGATGTGAAGAATATTCTAACTATAATGACTGGGAGGCTATAGAAGAATCTTCTTTGGAGCCCTGGCCCTAGATTCTGTGTACTCGGCAGAATCTCAGGCATGGGAATACCCTTTAAATGGACTTTTTCTCCTCTCTGTCTCCTGGTGTTTGTATGCATCTTTCTCTTTCCTTTGTCATCTGCTGCCTCTCCCAATGATCCTTTGTTTTACCTCCTTTGGGATTTCCTTGGCATCTCTGCTTCTCACTTTTTCTTCCTCTGTGGCTTGGGTGTCTGTGCTATCCCCACCATCCCTGCTGTTTTGTTTTTCTGTGTCCATGCTTGTGCCTGGCCCCAGCGGACTACATCGTCATGCAGTTTGGCCGGGTAGCAGAGGATGTATTCACCATGGATTACAACTATCCGCTGTGTGCACTGCAGGCCTTTGCCATTGCTCTGTCCAGCTTCGACAGCAAGCTGGCCTGTGAGTAGAGGCTTCCTTCGGGGTTGCCCAGCCTGGAGTGGAGCTTGCCTGCCTGCCTGCCTGTGGAGACAGCCCTGCCTGCCCTGTTTATAGGCCTTCTGCCAGATGAAGCTTTGGCCCTCAGTGGGCTCCCTGAGGAACTGGCTCCTCTGCCTCTGCTGCTAGGGCAAGGGAGTAGTGGGTAGGTGTGAAGGGATGAGAGTCATTCTTTCTGTGCCCCCAAGGTCACCACACACACCCCATTCTTGGGTTAGTATCCTGCTGTAATTATTGGCCAAGCTGGGCAACCTCCTCAGCTGGGAAGGCTGCAAGAGGCATAGAGAGGGAGGAAGCACAAGCAAGGCTGCGGTGGCCCAGCTGTCTACTCATCTAGGAGTCAGATGACAACAGGTGCCCCAACGGGCAGAGAGTGTGTATGTGTATCTGTGTGTGTGCACGCACACATGCGTATTTGCATGTATGAGTAGGGCACATTAACTTATGTAGCAGAGGGCTTGGCAGCCAAGCCTGGTCCCTTCAACTGCAGAAAGCCTTCCAACTTCAGAAGGCCCCAGCCAGGCCTGAGGGAAGTTTAGGGAGCAGAGGGGATAGATGAGTGGCAGGACCAGCCACTATGGCAGGGGGTTCCCTATCTGGCTGTGGGAATCAGCTGGTGGTTTAGAGTTCTAGCTAATTTTTCTCTAGGTTTGTTCTGTGCTTGCAGAGGCAAAGGGAACCCGCCTCTTAAGGCCAAATATCTTAGTAGATGGGTACTACAAGAGGTACATGAATAGGCTCCCTGGACAGGGCTGTCCTGGGGGCCCTGCCAACTGGTCCAGGAGCTCTCTGCTGAGCAGCCCCAGTGCAACCCCTGGGAAATGCAGATGGGAACCAGGTCACCAGCCCTTGCTGGAAAAGTACCATTCCCAAGCCAAGGCATGCTCCAGGAAGAATCTTACCTCTCTCTGGAAAGACCCAGCTGTGGGTGCTCTTGACTGTGTTTCAGCTCTCACTGCTGTCAGCCAAATTATGGTTGTTGAAGGCTATGCGTGGTTCTTTTTGGAAGGGAATGGGACAGGGTGAGGAAAGGAGAGACTATTTTTAAATCAAGAGATCAGAGGTGGCAGGAAAACTTGTTGCTTTCAGTGAATCATGTTGAAAAATGGGACTTTCCCTGGGTTAGTTAGCTAGTTTAATGACTGAGTTCAGAATCTCAAGTTCCTTCATTTGTTTCCACTTTCCCCCAAGAAACTAGTATCTATGGCTCTTTGGCCTTATGGAGCCCATTCTGCATGCCCTTTTCCCTTCCTGATTCAAGAGATTTAGACACATCCTGGTTGGTACATATGACGGAAGCCATTTCAGTAGAGAATTGGGTATTTCCCTGTTGGAAATTGTCTGGGTTTTTGCATGTCAGTCTGATCAGGATTGGCCTTTGCCCGGCCCCTCCATGAAGACTGCACAGTTGTGAGCAGGCCTTAGCAAGCTGAGACACATTTCTCTGCCTAGATGTGACAGGCAGCCTAAGTGTTACAGGACTTGGCCTAAACGTTCCCTCCACTGCCACTATTTCTTGGATGGCACCATCCACCCTATAGGCTTAGGGACTCTAAACTCTTGTTCAGGCTGTTTATCTTGGCAGAGTCTTCTTACCCAGATAGTGATCAGAAATCTGTGGGAAGCAAACAGCAGTTGGACCTTGCTTTAGAGTAGAAATGCTTGGAAGGGCTAAGTAGAAATTTTAAATAAATACAAGTCATACTTTAAACATATTAGTGACTCTATAGGTGAAGTTGTTTTGACTTAAGTGGAATTAGTATGCTCTCATTTTTGTAATCAACATTTTTCTATGTGAATGCTTAAAACAAGGCACACCTGCTTTTAACAGGAGCTGCCCACACCTAAACTATACATCTCTCAAGAGGCCCCTCCTGTAACCTAGCCTTTGTTAACATGGTCTGGTTTTTAGAGAGCATCAGGATTTTCTGTTCTGGTGCTGGTTCACTTCCTGATGAAAGATTGCCATCCTCCCTTCTGTAGTTCTCCTTTGGCTCTTCCTTCCCTGACTCTGGAGACCTCTTGATACTTGACTTGTTGGAAACCAGATGATCTCTAAAGTCTGACCAAACTGTTTCTTTAGGCCTATGACTTTAAGGTAGAATAGGCTGAATCTGGAGTCTAGGAAGACCCCAGCGGCAGAGTGAAATAATCAGAAGCACAATGGAAATACTGTGGGCCTCTGCTCTCTGCTTCAGCACACATGTAAGGGGGGTAGCTGGCTATTTTGGTAGGGTCAGGAGATATAGGCTGGGAGTAAAGGGGAGCCTTAGCACAAAATCTTCTGGGCACTGGTGACAAGCAAGAGCAGTTGAGTCACTTAATTAAGACCAGCCTCACAAGGTCAGCTCTTAAGACCCCATTCCTGGTGTTGCTGCCTTTCCTTGACCACTGGCCCTGTGGCCAGGGGCCCATGGACTCACAAAGCTGCCAAGGCCCTGGAGACCACCTGGGTTTAGCCTCTCTCATGGTAAGAGTTCCTGCCCTTCTGCCCAGATGGCCCTTGATTGGACAGTGAACCAGTGATAGGATAAGCAGTTCCTAAAGATGTAGGGCAGCTGGGACCTTAGGCAGCTCCTCTATACCTACTCCTGGCTCTGTACCCCAGAACTCTATACCTTCTGCCCCCAAATGGTTCCTCTCCTCTCCAAGTCTAACTCCCCCACCCCTCCTTCTGGCTCCAAGGTGCTCTGTGTCCGACATCTGTGGTGTGTGTGTGCGTGTGTGTGTGTGTGTGTGCACGCGTGCATGCACACGTCAGCATGTCTCTTGTATCTGGGGAAAAGGGTAGCAATCTGCAGTCAACTGAGGTTTCTTACCATATTTCTAAGGATGAGTAGAAAAAGAATAAGGATGCAGTTAACAATCCCTGTGGCTTCTGTCTCTTCATTTCATGCTCTTTGAAAGAAAGTGTTCCTGGGAAATTACCAGCTTTTTATCCCAAGTTTCTGAGCAGGAGGAGACCATCTAAGAAAGTTGTTAAGTCATTCAGTTCCCACCTGGTGTTATCAGAAGAGATTGGTCTGTTGCGTACATACTTTTCAGATGAGTCTGAATATATTCTAGTGACGGTGCCTTAAAAATCACACTAGTTCAGGGGAAGCATGTAAGGTCCAGATCCATGAGGACAGGTGTTGGGAGTCAAGGGATGTGATGAGGGCAGGCTAGAAGAGAACTCTTGAAGCCCACCTCCTAACAAGACTGTAGAAGCAGTTTTTCTTCATACTGGAAATAGCAAGACATTTGCCACTAAAACACACTTACCACTTATGTAGAGGTAATTCTAAATTTAACAAGCAATAGGGTGATTTTAGAGGAAAATATTCATGCTTTGTGCAGATGGGGTCTGCATTGAGTGAAGGTGCTGGGATAGCCTGTCTATGGCTCTGTTATGCAAGCACAAATTCCATCTCTTGGATGGATGCCCTGGTTTTCCCTTACCACAGTAACCTTGACCTTCCCTTCTCTATAACTCCATGCCCCAGCTGGAACATCCCTGTGACCTCAAGATGCCAGGTGGCCATCAGAGCACACTCTTCCAGGGAGCTGAGTTTGCTTTCCTATGATACCTAGCACTGTGACTGGGGCCAGTTACATTTCCCTCGGCCCTGGCTTGTAAGCTTGTCACAGCTCCCAGTAATAGGCCAAGGAATGGTTTCTTGTTTGAGTTTTGGCAGCCTGTCTTGTGTATCTCCAGTTTGCAATTTTCTGTCATCTTAAGATATACAAGGGAGGGACAGAAAAGAAATATTGACGAATTGGTTTTAAGTTTCCAATGAAATGGAAAGATATGTTGGTCTTACAGAAAGTAGTACTGAACTTAGTAGCTATATGATTTTGAGCAAACTGCATGAACTCTCTAGGTCTGTTTCTTAAGTGAAGATGCTGGATTATCAAAGCTTGCTGTAGGATTCAGGGTGAATGAAATTTAATTTCATATCACTACCTTTTCTAGCTCATCATTGTGCCTTCTTTCTTAAGAAAGACAATGCACCCCTCTCCTTTGTTCTCCTGTCCCCCACCCCCCATCAAGGTCCAGGCAGAGCTGGAGGTGAGGCTAAGGTCCAGAGTTCTTAGAGAGCAACTCAGAATGGCTTAGAAGGGCAAGCCCAACTCTGGCCTCTTCAATCCTACATTTGAAGATAGAGGGGACTTGGTCAGGATGGGTAACATTCCTCTTGCTGGGAACACATATTTAGCCAGTTTTCATAATGCCTAGAATGTGTATGTCTACTTGCACAAGATTGTCTTTTCCTATTTTGGAGTGGTCAGACATTTTATTTTTGTTCAAAATTATCTGGAGTTTTAGACAAACTTGCAAAACTGTGCTTTTATTAAGTGACTTTTTGAATAAAATTTTTTGGTATTCTGAAGCAAATGTATTTATTTATTGGTATGTGCAATGACAAACTTGGTATTTTCCCATATTGACATTATGTATGTTGTAGAATGTAGTGTTTGTCTGAGTACATATATCAGCAAATTAAACTTGAATTGTTTCAACACAAAAGTGTTCTTTTTTTTTTTAATAAAAGGAGAAAAACATGTCTCTTTCCTTAAATATTTTTCTACACCAGTTGTTTCTAGGAGTCTCAAGTGGTTAGATGGGTGGTAATAACAAAGGGATCATAGCTTGTTTAGAACCACTGATGTGGATCAACACAGCCTTCCCTCTGGCTATGCCTTTTAAGTTCAAGGATCATCAGAGCCACACTCAAGAGGTTGCTAAAGGGCTCAAGATAGGTTAGAAGGTATTTAAATTATAGCAGTCCTTTTCAGGGTCAGTGGTGACATCTAAAGGAACCGATTGGGGGTTCCCAAGTATCCCTTGTGAGCCTGGCCCTGGGGAACAGGATTTTTGGGCTTAAAAAAAAAATGTGGGAAAGGCCCAACAGATATAACATGAAGACCCAGGCACTTGACTCCTCAGCCTTATTCATTTTAACAGGATTTGCACATGCATGAAAATTGTTTCTGCAGCTGTGGCAGATTTGAAGTCAAGAGAATAGAGGCTAGAGTTGAGCCTGGAAGCAGACATGAAAAGCTAATGATCTGATCCTAAAGGAGGAGATCACAACTAAACTCACCTAGAGACTACAGAATGACTGTCAGCCATTCCTAGCAGTCAAGGTAGCTGTAGAGTGTCTAGTGTGATGACTCAGCAGAATAGGACTTGAGGACAGAGTGATGACTTCTGTTGATGTTGTCACTAAGCCTCATCCAGTGCTTCATGCTGGGAGGGACACTAAACAATATCTAATCCTAATAGCCCTGAAAGGTGGGTATTATTCCCAATTCATAAATGAGGAAATTGGTGCTCTGAAAAGTTAAATTATCTAAGATAACATTTTTTTTCTATTTTCTTTGTCCAAGAAAATGGTGAAAGGTAAGTACATAACCGAGGTGATGGCATATGTGTCATTCATGTTTTTCTCAATATTGCTGAATAGCTGACCTCCTAAAATTTCCTTTGGAATACAAATAGTCTAAGTAATTTAAGAGTGTGGTAATGAGTGGGTTTTTTCCCCCACAATGAGAATTCTGATGTGACTAAGGGCATTTCCTGCCTGAATCATGGCCTACCCACTGTGGCCTCTGTAGAAAATAGCATATATAGGAAATTCTTAAAAAGGAAAGAAGTTTTTGTTTGTTTAGGCATCAAATTGAAGAAACATCTTCACTGATCAGACCTATGTCCAGGGTAGCACTGGTCAAATTTTAGTCCCTTCGACATAATTATTATTAAAGCTTCTTTTTCACAAATAATCCCAGTTTGAACCATAAGTTTATTTGATCATTCAAGCCCACAGTGCAGAGAATGAGGGTTTTTTTGGGGGGTGGGGGTGATACCAGAGATTGAACTCTTAGGCACTCAACCTCTGAAACACATCCCCAGCCTTATTTTTTGTATTTTACTTAGAGACAGGGTCTCATTGAGTCGCTCTGAACTCACAATCCTCCTGTCTCAGCCTTCCAAGCTTCTGGGATTACAGGTGTGTGCCACGACACCCAGCAAGATTGTGGTTCTTAAAGCCATTATTTCTAGAGGCCAAATACACCTCTTCAGCATACTTCTCTGGACCCAATTCTGGAGCAAATAAGATGCTTTCCTTGTGTTGCTGGTGTGACTAGGAGAAGGGATCTCCTGGCTGGATTACCTACTTGCTTTACCAAGCATGATCCCAGATAATGTATTGTTGATTAGGCCAATTATCTGCCCCCTAATTGATGCTTTATGTACTCTGCCACAATACCTAAAGGTTACTACAAACCTAGTGCCAGGGGAGTGATCAAATTTTAGTCCCTTCGTTCTGAGAAATGAAGACACATCAACAAACATCAGTCTCATGATTTTGGTCACCCTAAGTTTTATACACACACACATACACACACACACACACAGAACTGTCATTCCTAAAGGATAAAATAATTCAGAAAATCCAAAAAACATTGTCTAAATCTTAAATAACTAAAAGTTACGTTAAAATTTTTGATACAGAAACAAATATATTCCTGATACATAAACCAACTAAGATCTAGGTAGCAGGAGCCATGATGAGGGTTTAATGTTTTTGGCAGGAACTATTTCCATAAGCCATTTTTTCCCATAGGGTATCACTTACAAGATTGGTTATGCAGCACTTTACACACCAGCCTCATCAAGATACCTGAATATCCATATACTTTCTACTTCACTGCTTTTGCTAATACTATTTCCTTGCCCACTTGGAGAAATTCTTGGCATACCCCAAGGTCCACCTCTGAAAAGTTTCTTGGAAGCAGTTTTGGCAATATTATTTCTCTTTCCTTAATGTTCCTGTAGTTTTAGGTCCATACCAAATCACAGCATAAAACACTGTATAATAAAACAGCTATTACTCAATGAGTGATTATCATGCATGAATTAGAAGCAATGCCATTTTAAATGCACTGATGATTTCATTTAATACTTAAAACCTTGTGAGACCTGGACTTTTATTATGCTTACTTTATAGATGAAAATGCCAAGGCTCAGACTGCCCAAGGAGCTGACCCAAGGTTCCACAGCTAGAGTATACAGGGAAAGATCATGAACCATTTTCCTCAGCCTGCATAATTCACAATCTTGAGTTGTCTTACAGTTCATAGTTCATTTTATCTGTCAGGCTCCTATGTTAAATTGAGGTGGGTTTTTTTGTTTTGTTTTGTTTTGTTTTAAAAGTAGGAACTGAGTCTTCTGTTCCTAGTACCTAGCACTAAGCAGTTAGCTGTTTTAAGTTTTAAATGAATTCATTCTAAATGAATGACTGGATGAATAACTGAAAGGAAAACAAAAGTACTTATTTCTAGTAAGGGAATCACATCCTAAGGCAAAAAAGAAATTTAAACCAGAGACCCAGGGCTTTACTTATAAATCAGCCCCTCATGATGAATGAAGGAAAATCACACAGAAAACATTTTACCAAATGGTGAAGAGGACCCTACATTATTTTTACCTTTAGTATTACATGGCATTCTAGGTTGTCTTCTGTACATTTTAAATAGCATTCTTTAGAATGTAAAACAAATGTTCTACACAGAGATAGATGCATTGTGGTCTTCTTTCTAAGGACTCAGTCTTCATTGACTTTGTACAGTTCAATTAACAAGTAATGCCTTGTAGTAACTGACATACCTTCTGACAGTAGTCTAAGCTTACACGTGTGATTTTAACTATATTCTGGGCATCATATTCGTGCCAGGCACAAAGGAACTCTAAAATCTATATCTACCTTCATACAATTTCTTAAGTTTTCCATCTTTCTCATTTTATAATGTGATAAAATGTCCTCAGGAACATGTCCTCTTAAACTCTCAGGTCTTACATATAAACTGTATTCACTCATCCTTTCTGTCAGAATTCATAGGTGCCATCTTGTCTCAAGAGCTGAATGGTAGCTTAAAACATGTTTCCAGCCTGGTCAAAATTCTCCCAGTCCTAATTTACTTCCTACATTCCCCAGCTCTCTCAAAAGACCCAAACATTCAAATAGAGAACACATGGTTTCTTCCCTAAGGCATGGCTATATTGGTTCTCTGTGATGGATAACTGTGCAACTTCCCTACTATGTTGGCACTTTGTGTACAAGCTCAGTCCTCATTTCTGTCTTGGTTCATGCCGTTTTGAGAACACATTTCCCAATGGGCACAATGTTAAGAAACAGCTTTGAGGAAAGGACTATCCAAGAGTGCACAGGTTCTCTTATTACTGGGTCCCTGACATTCTGAGCTCTTCCCACAGGATCACTACACTTGGGCAGGCCTTCCCAGAGCCCAAACAGCCCCTGTAGGGCAGGGACTAAAGTCTCTAAAGCTTCCTCTGGCTGCTGAAGACCAGAGGTACAAAGATACCTCTGGGTTTCCCTGGTCTTTTAAGCAGAAAAGGGGATAGAATAGCAGAATAGAAAGGAAGCTAGAAAACCAAGCCATGTCAGAGAAAAACAATACCCAAATAGGCCTGCAGGCTCATTCACAGGTCAGTGGTAAGTCTTCCACTATTCCGGAGAAAACAGAATGTCTGAGAAAAGAGAATGTCTGGGCATCAGTGTTTTGAGAAAGACCCTCACTGCATGAAGAAATTTCAGCTCAGCCAGCAGAGTCTTGCTCTGCTCTAGGACCATGGACCACACAAAGAAAATGATCACTTCTCCCCAGAGGACCACTATCCTGCTCAAAACCCAAAGAATAAGGCATCCTGAAGTCCTAAATCTTCACTTTTACCACTTTAAGTCCTCATCATCTGTAACCGAGTTCATTCACAGGTAAACTTGTTGCTCCTAGCAGGAAGAGTCACACCTTTTGATAGTCTCATATGTATCTATGGCAGACCAAACAATTATTCCATGGATCAACTTCCCTGATGGGGGAAAAACAGGAAGAGGAAGAGTGAAGCTATCCTGTGTTTATACTAATGACTATGTTTTACAAGGTGACAGGTGTGTAAGCACCAGGAAGGATACATGATATCCATGGTAGTGGCCTGATAGCTATGACATCTGAACACAGAAAAGTAAGTACAGGGCATGAGGCCAAGGATGAAATCAGAGAGAGGAGAAAGGTCACCTTGGGACTAAAGTAATGGATACTTCACCAAACTGGCTGCTTTCACTCTAAACCCTGGGGGTTACGCTTCCTCAACACGCCACTTGTAAATGTTTTATCAGCATTGACGCCCAACCCTTCATCTCTAAAGTCTTCGGGAGAGTCCTCTTTGGAGGCTTCCTCTTGCTCACTGTAGCTATCTGCACTGAATCCAGCATTCTCTGCCAAGACAGCAGGATCTTCTTCATGAAAACAGCAGGAGCATGTTTCTGGCTTTGGGTCACACAAGATAACAGAATTATCCTCCTGGGCTCTTGGGTCAGTGGGCAGACCTTCCCAACCCAAGTGGTCTGATTCTTCCTCTTCCATCACTTCCATTCTTTCAGCTATTTCTTCAGCAGAGGGCTCTTTTGGATCAGGGTAATCCACCAGGATTGTTTCTTGTCTACGTTTGATACAGTCTGAAAGGTCATAAACTGGATAAGTTTCTTCTGGGTAACCTAGAGAGAAAAGCAGCACAAAATATTACAAAGACTGTCTCTTCAAAAAAAGTATTAGGCTCAGAGGGGATTCTCAAGCAATGGCCATCATATCCTAACAAACACATTCAAGAAATCTCTTAAGATGATTCTAATAGTTCTAAAATTTCAACTGAACAAATTCCTAGCAATCTGGCTGACTATCCCAGGGCTCTCTGAAATACAAACCAATTCAGAGGAAAATCCTTTCTTAGTGTAGGGTGCTTGGGACAGAGTTCAGTCTCACTCCATGTGCTTTTGCAGTATTGATGAAGACTGAACAAATAACATGAGCCTGCAGTTTAAAAATGCATCAAATACCAGATGGAGAGAGCTTAGCTTAAGGCTAATGTTTATAATTTCTATTTGGAATCATTTCCAAATCTTCTGAGGTGGGGGTGGGAGGAAAAGAACACTAAGCTCTTTGAAAAATACACCATGAAATTTTCTACTTATCAAAACAATTGAAATGGCTTGCAAGCATCAGAAACAGAGGACACTTTAGCAATACATGCCCAAGATCCCAAAGGACAAGCACTGCATTTTCAGAAGACAGAAGTCCATTGTTGGCTTCTTCGTCTTCACAAAATGGAAGAAAACAACAAACTGGTAAGCAAAATGAGTAACACTGATTCTGAATCCTAGCTATGATAATGAGAAAAGAGAAAACATTGCCAAATTAAGGAATGAAATGAAATAAATCTGTGTCAGCCAAGCCAAGCTTGAGCAGCAGATGGGCCGTGCTGGAGCTCATATGCCTGAGCTGGCAACGTGGGCCATACTCACTACACAATGTGAAAAGCTGGAGAATTCAAAATCCATTTGCACATTATGATAACTGGCAAATTCAACTCTAACATAAACCACTTTTTGCCCACCAATTGTGAAAAATAACAGTCTTTTTTGGTTCAGTGTAGCGTATGCAGAGACATTTTTATAACATTTACTGTTTTTTTTTTCTGATTATAGAAGGCATACAGACTCACTGCAGAAAATCTGAAACAATACAGACATGTTTAAAAAAGAAAACAAATCACCCATAATCCCACCACTGATGATAATTTGTTGTATTTACCTCTGGTCTTTTTACCATATATAAATGTTTATACATTTTTTTCTTTTTTTAAATAAAGGATCATACTGCATATGAAATGTTGATTTTTCATTCAACCTTGTTTCATGAACATTTTCCAGCGTCATTAGGTATTTGAAAGTTTGCTGTAAAATATTTCATCATGTAGCTATACAACTGACATGATTTACCATTCTTCTTATGTTAGACATTCAGATTCTTTCCAACTTTCCCCATTATAAGTAACATAGCAGTTAAGAGCTCTGAATATAAATTCATGTTCACTTTCCTGATTCTTTAAGACAGACTTCTATAAATATGAAAACTAGACCAAAGAGAACGGACATTTTAAAAGCCCTTTTAATACTCTGCCAAATTACTTTCCAGAAGAGTGGTATAAAAATTCAATCCTACCAGTGATGTAAAAAACTGTCCATCTTATCACATTCTTGCTAGCACTGACAGTAGTATAAGAATCTTGCCAAAACAGTCTTTATTCCCAGGATGAACTTAGTGTGAACAAAATGCTAGCTTAACAATTCCTGTGGTCTAGGTGTTTGCCCCCTCCAAAACTCATGTTGAAATTTAATCCCCAAAGTCATATATGTTTTTAAAATTTTATTTATTTATTCTAATTTGTTTTATATGACAGCAGAATGCATTTCAATTTATAGTACACGTATAGAGCGCAATTTTTCATATCTCTGGTTATACACAAAGTAGAGTCACACCATTTGTGTCTTCATACAGGTACTTAGAGTAACAATGTCCATTTCATTCCACTGTCTTTCCTACCCCCTTGTCCCATCTCCTCCATCCCCTGCCCCTGCCCTATCTAAAGTTCCTCCATTGTTCCCATGCTCCCCACCCCCGCCCCCACTATGAATCAGCATCCACATATCAGAGAAAACATTTGGCCTTTGTGTTTTGGGGGATTGGCTTACTTCACTTAGCATAATATTCCCCAACTCCATCCACTTACCTGCAAATTCCACAATTTTTATTCTCCCCAAAGTCATTGTTAATTGTATTTGGAGACAAGCCACTTGGGAAATAATTACAATTAAATGAGGTCATGAGGTAGGGTCTCCATGATGGCATTAATGGCTTTATAAGAAGAGCAGGCAAACTTACTCAGTCTTTACCTTTGACAACATGTCAGATCCAGCAAAAAAGACCTCACCAGATGACAAGTAGATGCTGATACCATCATCTTGTACTTCCAAACCATGAGCTAAACAAATCTCTTACTTTATCAATTATCCAACCTGTGGTATTAGGTTATAGCAATAGAAAATGGACTAAAACAGCTACACAAGGCCTTCACCACCTACTTGGTCAACAGCAGAGCTAGGGAAGCCTGCTTGCTAGTTAGGTCTCAGCCACTAAATGCTTCGGAGAAGTCTATTTGCTGTACATCCTTTCCTTCAGCCTACACCTAGAACAAAGCTTACCTTTGAATTTTGACTATGGTTTAAGAAGACTCAGGCTCTAAGCGCAGTCCAACTACCCAGTTCTAGGCCAGGCCCCATAAGCCCCACCCACAAGCTAGCCACTGTATCTCCATAATCCAACACACCCAGCATCCAGGCCCATCCCAACAGACCCTAGTGCTAGACCAGTCCCTTTAACACCAGACCCCAGGATCACCTCTGTGGACCCAGGTTCTAGGTTAGCCTTGCAACACTAGGACCCAGGTCAGCCCTCATGGCCCCAGTTTTCAGGCCTATCCCCTGCATATATTCAGGCTCCAAAACTGCACAGCACCAATCCAAGCTGCAGACTCAGGCTCTAGGCTTATTCCTGAGGGACCAAGCACCAGGCCCACCATAGAACCTGGCTGCCTTCTGCAGTCTCAGTCTCAAGAACAACTCCAGCCCCAGGTCAGCCACTTGGACTTAAGCTTCAGGCCAGACCACCACAGATAAAGATTCTAGGCCTACCCTTGTAAACCCAGGTTCCAGGCCCACCCCTAAGGACTCAGTCAATAGGCTGATGCCAGTGGATCCAGGCTCTAGGCCCAACTACAAAGACTCAGCACCAGATCAGTCAGCCTGAAGACTCCATCAACAAGCCCACCATGGACCATGACAAATGGCCTGTCCAGAAAAAGTCAGTACACAAAGACTAGAATAAATCTTTGTTTCTTCAAGTGTGCAGACCAACATACAATGTGTTGAATATATTTAAGAAACAAAAAGACTCAATTACATGCTGCCTACAAAACACTTCACCTTTAAAAAACACACACAGGTTCAAAGAAAAGGATGTAAAAAAGATATACAGGAGATGCTAATATTTAGATAAAACAGATGTTAAGTAATAACAAGACAAAGAAGGTCATTATATAATGATAAAGAGTCAATTCATCAAAGAGATATAGTAAATTGCTAGATATATATATATATATATAAATATTGCTATATTTATACATATATATATATGTAAATTGCTAGATATATACAAACTACCAAGACTGAATTAGAAAGAAATAGAAAATCTAAACAGACAAATAATGAATAAGGAGATTGAATCAGTTAATTAAATAATTTCTTAACAACAAAAGCCCAGAACCCAATGGCTCCACAGCTGAATCTACCAAACATTTAAAGTAGAACTAACAGCAATCCTCAAAATCTTCTAAAAAACTGAAGAGGAGGGAAAACTTCTAAACTCATTTTACAAGGCCAGCACTACCTGGATACCAGAGTCAGGTAAGGAGCTCATGCTTCCTGATTAAAGAAACTACTGAAAAGCTATAGTAATCAAAACAACATAGTAACAGTATTTAAAAAAAAGATATAAACACCAATGAAACACAATAGACCAGAAATAAATCCATATATTTATGGTCTAAAGATTTTTGATAAAAATGCCAAAAATACACAATAGATAAATAGTCTCTTCAATTAATGATGCTGAAGAAACTGGATATATCCACATGCAGAAAAGTGAAATCAGACCTTCATCTCACATCATATGCAAAAATTAACTCAAAATGGATCAAAGTCTTAAATGTAAGACCTGAAAATATAAAACTACTAGGACTAAACAGGGAAAAAGTTACATGATACTGGTCTGGGCAATATTTTTGGATATGACCCCAAAAGCCTAGGCAATGATATGAAATTTAAAAGCTTCTGCAGGGGCTGGGATTGTAGCTCAGTAGGAGAGTTCTTGCCTAGCATGTGTGAGGCCCTGGGTTTGATCCTCAGCACCACATAAAGATAAATAAATGAGATAAAGATATTGTGTCCATCAACAACTAAAAAAAATATTTAAAAAAAGTTTCTGAAGAATGAGGTAAACAATAGAGTGAAAAGATAGCCTAAAAACAGAAGAAAACATATGCAAACCACACATCTGATAAGGAATTAATTTCCAAAATTCATAAGGAACTCAAACAACTCAAAAGCCTGAAAACAAATTACCCAACTATAAAAATGGGCAAAAAAATTGAACAGATAATTCTCACAAGACATGAAAATGTCCAACAGATATTAAAAAACATCCAACATTACTAAGCATTTGGAAAATACAACAGCTATTAAAATATGACTCAGATGTTTAAGAAGAAAATATGAACAGATGAGGAGAGAAATGAAAGATATGAAATGGAAGTTCCCAAATGGAACTTCTAGAGATAACAACACAATGTTACGATTAAAAATACATTGAATAGGATTAACAGCATGTTAGAGTACTATAGAAAGAAAGAGCAATAAGCTGGAAGATGCAACAAGAGAAACTATTCAAATTAAGCATGGTGAGTAAAAATGACAGAAACAAATGAACAAACCATATGTGAACTGTGGGGAAATAGCAAACATGTGTACCATTAGAAAGCCAGAAGAAGATGACAGAAACAGACTACTAATGAAATAATGATTAAAAAAAAAAAAAACTGATCATGGATCTAACCTTCCACCTTAAGAAACCAGAAAAAGAATAGCAAATTAAACTCCAAGAGGCAGAAGAAAGGAAAGAGAAGTCAATGGAATAGGAAACAGAAATAAAATCAAAATACAATTCTTTAAAAAGATCAACAAAGTTGATAAACCTCTGGGCCAGTCTGATCAGGAAAAGAAATAAGAGAAAGAACAGATTACCAATATAAGAAACAGAACAGGGCACATCCCTACAGATATTACATACTTTAAATGGATTATAAAGGACTATTACAAAAAAACTTTACCCTAACAAATTTGATAACCTGGATGAAATATGTAAATTCCTTGAAAGATACAAACTATTAAAGTCCATTCAAGGAAACCTAGATAACCTTAATAGCACTATTTCTATTATAGATATTCAATTCATAGTGAGTTTTCCCATAAAGAAAACTCCTGGCCCAGATAGCAACATTGGAGAATTCCACCTAATGTTTATGAAAGAAATAATGGTACCTCTACACAAACTCTTCCAGAAAACAGAATATATCCCAATACATTTTGAAAGGTCACCATTATCTTGAAATAAAGACCATTGACATTACAGGAAAAGAAAATCACTGATAAATAGCCCTCATAAACCAGACATTAAAAAAAATCTTTGCCTATTAAATAGCCATTTATATCATCACATCAAAATAGGGCTTATCACAGGAATACAAAACTTTTAACATTTAAAAATCAATGCAGGGGCTGGGAACTTCAATCCCCAGAACCACAACCATTTTTTTAAAAAAATGTAATTCACCACATTAACTGACAAAACTATAATCATCTCAGTTGATTTTTTAAAAATTCAATACCAGTTTATGTTTAATAGCTCTCAGAAAAATAAGATCAGAAAGTAGCTTCCTTGACCTGAAAAGGAGTATCTAAGGAGCATATGAGTGCTTTTCTCCTGATACCAGAAAGCAAGGAGATTTGCTTTTACCATTTCTGTTCAGCATTGTTGTGGAGACTTAGCTATTCAGTAAGGCAAGAAAATAAATAAACAAAAGGCATATAGGCTAGAAAGGAAGTGAAATTCATAGCCAATTTGATCATCTACACAGAAAACCCTAAGGAACTAGTCTTAAGTGGCTGTGTATATTTTTTAAAGCTATCAGAACTAAGTGCATTTAGCAAGGTCACAGGATAAAAGGTCAGAATACAAAAATCAATCGTATTTCTACTGCTCTAGTAGCAATTAAAATTTTAAAAATATCATTCATGATATTACTACTTAAAGACAAATTATAAAGCATGTGCAAGACCTATACGTTGGAAAAAAAGACCTATATACTGAAAACTTCAAACATTGCTGAGGGAAATTTTTAAATATTTAAATAAGTAGAGAGATATAACAAGTTCATGGAATGAAGATTCAATATAGTTACAATATCAATTCTTACAAATTGATCTAAAGATTTAATGCAATATCAATCAAAATACCATCAAACTTTGTCATAAAACAACTACCTTTGACTATAAATTCATATGAAAATGTGAAAATCTTAGAATAGCCAAAATAATTTTGGAAGATAATTAAAGAACCTGTAACTACCTGATTTCAAGAGTTAGTATAAAGACACAGTAATAGAGGCATTGTGATAAGACAGAGATCAATGGAACAGAATAAAGTCCAAAATAGACATATATACACATGGTCAACTGATTTTCAATCAATGTGCCAAAGTAACTAAATGTATCAAAAGAAACTGGAGTAACTGCTACTGATATGTAAAATATAAAACTAGGTCCTGATACTTCATACCATATATAAAAATTAACTCAAAAGAGATCACAAGCCTAAGTATAAACGCTAAAACCATACAATTTCTAGGAGAAAAAATAGAAGTTAGAAAAATCTTGGATTGGGCAAAGATTTCTTAAACAGAATACACCAAAAAATATAAATTATTAAAAAAAATAACTAGACTTCATCAGAATTAAAAACTTCTCTTTTTTAAGATTTTTCTTTGTTTTCATTTTAGCATGAACCTTTTGTGCTGGACTGAATTGAGCAGTTCTGAAGAATAACTTATAGGGAAAAACAAAGGGAGAAAAAAATCTATATACATTAAAAACAAATACATTAATGAAAAGTATTTCCTTGGACCCAACTGCCCAGCTTCTCCATATCAGCAAAACCAGGTATCAACCTGTATACCTATTTTCTATTTCAAGTATTAAAACCAGTCATTTCTTTCTTTTTGCCAAAAACCTCAAAGTTTTTGTTTTGTTTTGCTTTTATGACAAATGCTAAACACTTCTGATATCTTATTTCATATATATTTGTAGATACACAATACCTTTATTTATTTTTATGTGGTGCTAAGGATCAAACCCAGTGCCTCACCCTTGTGAGGCAAGCACTCCACCACTGAGCTACAGCCCCAGCCCGTAATATCTTATTTAAGTATTTTAAATTTCTATAAATTAATGTCTTTAAATGTCATTATTCCAAATATAATTGATCTTTGAAAATTCTGTTTACTGTCCCCAGAAACTATTTTTTTAAATTTGTTCTTTTAAGACATATATAACAGAAGAGTGTATTTTGAGATACTATAAATATATGGAGGATGTGGGTACCACATTCTAATTAGGATCCCATTCTTATGGTTGTACATAATGTGAAGTTTCACTGGCCATATATTCATATATGAACATAGGAAAATTATGTCATTCTACTGTCTTTCCTATTCCTATCCCTTCTCCCTTCCCTTCATTCCTCTTTATCTAATCCATTGAACTTTTATTCTTTCCTCCTACCTGATATTGTGTTAGCATCCACATATCAGTGAGAACATTTGGCCTTTAGTGTGTGTATGTGTGTGTGTGTGTGTGTGTGTATTTTTTAGTTGTCAATGAATCTTTTATTTATTTATTTATGTATATGTGGTACAGAGGATTGAACCCAGAGCCTCACACATGCCAGGCAAGCACAATATCACTGAACCACCACTCTAGCCTCTTGGCCTTCAGTTTTTTGGGGCTGCCTTATTTTACTTAGCATGATAGTCTCTATTTTCATTTACCTGCAAATGCAATAATTTCATTCTTCTTTATGGCTGAGTAATATTCCACGTGTATATATAATACGTTTTCTTTATCCAATCATCTGTTGAAGGGCACTAGGGTGGTTCCAATGCTTAGCTATTGTGAACTAAGCTACTATAAATATTGATGTGGCTGCATCATGTAGTATGCTGATTTTAAGACTTTTGAGTATATTCAGAGGAGTAGAAAATTGGGTCAAATGGTGGTTCCATTCCAAGTTTTCTGAGGAATCTCCACACTGCTTTCCAGAGGGGCTGCACCAATTTGCAGTCCCACCAGCAATGTAAGAGTGTGCCTTTTCCCCCACATCCTCACCAACATTTATTATTACTTGTATTCTTGAAAATTGCCATACTGACTGAGATGGAATATCAGTGTAGTTTTAATTTGCATTTCTCTAATTGCTATGCTGTACAGGTCGTAGCATTATACCAAGATTGTGGTATGATTACACAACTATATACACTTGTCAAAACTCATCCAAACTGTATATTTAAAATTAAATTATTATATTATATCTCAATAATAGAATTGAATTTTTTCATACATTTGTTGACCATTTGTATTTCTTCTTCTGTGAAGTGCCTATTCAATTCCTTTGTCTATTTACTGGTTGGATTATTTTTTTGGGGTGTTAAGAAAGACTTCTCCTCTTTCAAAAATGTTAAGAAAATAAAAAGGCAAGCCATGGATTAGGAGAAAATATTTGCAAAATATGTAACTGATAAAGGATTGTATTCAGGGACATACACAGAATTTTTGCAACTCAGTAAGAACATAATGTCAATAAGAACATAATTTTAAAAATGGCCAACAATTGGAATGAACACTTCATCAAAGACATACAAATGGCAAATAAGCACATGAAAAAATGTTCATCATCATTAGTCAATGGAGAGATGCAAATTAAATTCACAATTGAGATACCACTATATACTCACTAGAGTGGCTAAAATTAAAAAGACTGATAATACCACAAGTTAGCAAAGATGTGGAGTAAATGAATTTTCATACATTGCTGGTGAAAAGGGAAAATGTTAGAGCCACTTTGGAAAGCAAGTTGACAGCTCTAATGAAGTTAAACATACATTTACCACAAACCTTAGAAATGTCACTCCTAAGTATATATTTCAAAGAAATACCAATTTATGGCCAAACAAAGCCTTGCATATAAAATTTTGTAGCAACTTACTTATAATAGTTGAAAACTAAAAACAACCCAAGTGTTCCTCAATTGGAGAAGGGATGAACAAATTATGGTATGTTCACATAACAGAATACTATTAAGCAATAAAAAATAAAGAATTATAGATACATTCAATAACACATATGAATCTAAAAATCATTGGTTAAATCAGAGAAGCCAGAAGCCAAAAAGCATAAACAGTAAGATCCATTTATATTATACAAGCAAAACAACAGGAACAGAAAGTAGTTCAGTTTTTGCCAGAGGTAGAAGGGAACTTTCTAGGGTGATGGAAATGTCCTATTCTGGGGAGAGCAGATGAGCCCGGTTATTGGATGATCCTGTGGTATAGGCAAAAGCCAGGCCTGGGAAACATTCCTTGCCAAAAGGCAAGGATGCAAACAGCCTTGATACCTGGCTTTAATGCTAGTGATAGTTATCAGACATTGCAGTACAAAGGGTTTTCTGGGTACCACAAAAATGTAGATAGCCACAAAAATGGTTCTAGCTCTGTAACTTTTTAGTACACAAAGAAGCCTCCTGATAACTCACAAGCCTTGAACAATTTACAATACCACTATAGTTAAACTCCCTGATTATTAGACCCTATATGATAAACTTGTGGAGCTAGTTCTGGGTTACTATTCTTCCATCAGAGGGCACCATCCCACCTGGCCCCAGCTTTGCTTAAAAATCTCTCTCTTTTTCTTTGTCTCCATGTTTTTCCTAATCTCCTGTCACCCCTACTAGAGATCCTTTGTTTATGCTGTACAGGTCACAGTACTATACCAAAACTTTGTGGTATGATTACACAACTATATACACTAGTCAAAACTCATCCAACTGTATATTTTAAATTAAATTATTATATTATACCTCAATAATAGAATTAAATTTTTAAAAAAATTGTAAGCTCTCTTTTCTGGGTTGACAACTAATGAAGAAATGAAAAGAGACTCCTTACCTTCCCAGTCCTCCATGTAAGGGGCTTCCTCAGCTTCTTTCTCTGGAGTGGGTCTGTCAATAAACTTTCCTTCTTTCATGACCCTGGTAATTTCTCGGAGCTGATGCAGCAATCGTTTCTCTTGGTCAGAAGTCACAGACTGTACTCTGCTTAGAAAATATCAGACAATCCAGCCATTTAGCAGTAAATACTCTGAGGTAATGGGCAGAAACATCACTATGATCTGTCTGGATCCTAGAACTGCATGACCAAGAACTAATGTTAGCTCAACATTTTTATCTTAAAAATGGGAAATCTAAGGCCAAGAATAGATCAGGGAAGAAATTAACAATGAGTTAATGTCAATACTGGGGATAAAACCCCAAATGTCTGGGCTGGGGATGTGGCTCAAGCGGTAGCGCGCTTGCCTGGCATGCGTGGGGCCTGGGTTCGAGCCTCAGCACCACATACAAACAAAGATGTTGTGTCCGTCGATAACTAAAAAATAAATATTAAAATTCTCTCTCCCTTAAAAAAAAAAAAAAAACCCAAATGTCTTAGCCTTTAGTCCAGTGATCTTTCAGTATAACTCACTGCCTCGATTCCCTAATCCTAGTAAATGGCAGCATTATAACCAAGACTAATGTGATTTCTAATAGTATTCTCTGTGTGTGTTGCTCAGGATCAAACTCAGAACCTTATATAAGCTAAGCAAGTGCTCTACCATTAAGCCACACTCCAGCCCTTCTGTGCAATTCCTGAAACACAATGCTCAAGCTCCACAGTTCAAAAAATCTGAACTTGACTGTGTGGCTCTAAACAAATATTTGCAAAAATAATATGAAGCTCAAGAATAACAGTATGATCAGTTCTTTAAAGCACTGTATCACACGTAAAGACAGTTGAGACTAATTTTATCTAGTGGCAGGATTTCAGATTTCAATTTTTTATTTTCTCCTTTAAATCTGAGCATTCCAAATTAACATAATACTCTGTGCAATTAACATAATAATGTCTGTGCAAGCCCCATGAAGGTGCCCTCTGTTCTTCTCACTAGTTTGTTCTGGGCCTACATTCATGTTTTATGATCAGCTTAACAAATTTTAGCCTTAATGACTAATAGGGAAAAGGAAAAAAGTATTTCTCCTTCTGAAGGATATGAAAAATGACAACCCCCAGGACAGGGAAATGACAACCAAACCCCCCAAAACTGTCTGACCCAGAGAAAGATGGAGGAGGAAGACAATCATTAATCCTCTCCCAGTAAATCCTTTCCCAATAACAATGGACCCCAGGGAAAGAAAGAAAACTTTCATCCCTTCCTGGGCTTCCCCAGCATCTCCACCAAAAGCAAACATTCATTCTTTCCCAGCCACAATGGGTCCTGAAGGAGGAGGCGGATACTGAAATGCTGGGCCCTGAACTTTTACCCTTTCCCATTGCTGATGAGTCCTGGAAGAAGAAAAGCAAATAGTGATGCTCTGGGTAACAATGGGTCCTAGAGGAAGAACATAAGCAGTGAACACAGAGTTCTAAGCTTTTCCCAGTGACAATGAATTTTGTACTTTCTACAACTTTTTTCCTGACTGCCCACACTGACACACTTTGCCTCTGTTGCCAATCATTAATTCACCCTCATTGTAAACTATAAAACTGAGACTCCTTCATTAGTTGACAGCTTATTAATTAAGATAGTAACTGAGGAAAATGAAGGCGTGACATTTCTACCAGTCTCAGTGGGAAGAAAACAAAAACACCATGATGAGCTCCAGTCCTTCCACACAAAATGGCTTCAAAATTTTGAACTGAAGAATCTATCCATTCTACTTTCAGCTAGAATCTTATAGGACCTTTTACAATTCTATTCATTAGTACAGGAGTCCTAACTCACCAGGACTGCACCTGGGCCTCACAAACCCCCTAACTCTTACTGCTGAAATAACCCACTCTGTAGAAGTAGTCAAAGGTAGACCAGAAGAGCCTACCTCACAGAGTTCTGGCCTGCAGGCTTCACAGGCTACTTCTCTAGACTATATGCAGGAGCATTCTGATGTTTACTGAATGAAATAATCTTGAGTCTCTGCTTCCTAACTCATGGAAAGTTAGAAATCCTTAAACAAAAAAGAATGGCTAGGCTCAGAGAAACAGGAACAGATAAAAATTCCAAATAAAGCCACCCTCTTTTAACTTGGAACAAGCATACTCACATTAAATGTATTAGTCAGTTAACTATGGTCCATATTATAATGTCTTCTAAATTTCCTACAATGAATGTTTTCATGGATTCCTTATTTCTCAACTTGAATTGATTGTCTTGGAGGGCAGTGATAATATGTTCACAACAAAACAGGCACAGTGTCATGATCATTTTAAGTGCTTAATAAGTATCTATTAATAGTTGGACAGGTTCCCCAAATCCTTACTATCTGTTTTCTTCCACCTCCCTGAAATCTGGCTTCCATCTCATTATTTTCACAAAAACTTTAAAAATCATCAGTCACCACTTCTAAGCCCCAGGGTTTCTTTCTCCCAGTTCATTCTTTTTGGCTTTTCTATACTGTAAATCATCCTTCCCAAGAAACTCCCCACCTTCCTTGGCCATTGAAATATCTGCATTCCTCTCATTTCTTTTAACTATTGCCTTTAACTTTAATCCTGGCTCACCTGTAATCCTTCTTTCACCTAAAAATGGTTTTCTCTAAGGCTCAATCTGAGGACTCTCACTGATCCATTATAATCCCTGGCCTCAAGAAGCTGAACCAATATCAAGGAATAAATCATTACCTCTATGCAGAAGATGACCTAACTCAGGCTGGGAATGTAGCTTGGTGATAAAGTGCTTGCCTAAAATGTGTGAAGCCCTGGGTTCAATCCCCAGTGCCCCCCCCCCACACACACACAGTCCCAATCTTACTTTTTATATACAAAGATCCACCTTGGAACTATCTCCTGGGCATTTCCACTTGGTGGCCTTGTCACTACATTACACCTTAAATTAATCTTAATTTCACTATTCAAAACCAGGATCCAGCTGGCCCAGAATCACAAGCAACAGAATGAACAGCAGCCTGGAAAGGTTGAGTATGGCAGATTTTGAGATGCTAGTAAAATGAAAGGTATCAAGTAGGAGATAATATCACAGACTTTTATCCAAAATAGTCATTAAGTTCTGAACCTAAGAGTTAAATAGAGAGAAAATGAAATAGACTCTAACAACACCATTCATAGAATAATGTAGAATAAAAATCAAACCAGAAAGAGTCTGCAGTCTACTACAGAAGAGTATGAGAGGCCTCAAGGATTTGGTGATCTTCTCTTTCCCCATAGTCTCTATCTCTTACCCCCAGCAAATGACTTCCAAACCTAAGTCCTTTGTTCTGACCTCACAACCCAAATTTACTACTGCTATTATATATAATATCTGGATATTCTGATGGCATCTCAACCACATTCAAAGTTGAACTCATGCTCCCTATCTCGAAGTCTTATCTTCTTTCACCTATGTTTTATCTTGATTAATGCCATAATCTCCTTCCAGTAAAAGCTGAAAATCTTTAATTCATTTTCTTGTCTTTCTCCTCCTTTTCTTCTCTTACCTAGTTAGTAGGTTTCCTTTGCAGACCAACTTTTCTTCCACTCATGGTGCAAAGGTTAAGTAAAACCATTCATCCCCTTACCTCTCCTTTGAGGGTGGCCAAGTGGCTATTCATCAGATTCCATCCTCTCTTGGCTGCAGTGATTTTGATTGATTGATAGATCCAGGATCAAGCTGGACCAACTGTACTTTCTCCCAAAACTGGATCTTGAACACAGTGAAGCCTGAATTGAATACTTTTGGTGTTAATATATCTTGGTAGCTAGTCTCTGACTGGTCTATTCATTACCTTTGAAGAGACTGTCTCTTTGTTCCTGTCCAAGAGCTGATCTGGTTATCACCCTTCCTAAAACCTGGATATTTAGCTGTTCCTTTTTTTTCCCCCTTCCATTTTAATACATTTTAGCTGTTCCTTTGATATTGTAAACTATTTCATATTCTTCCAATATAATCTGCCCTCTCTCCTACAAATTTTTGCTAGCCAGAGTTGGTTGCTTATAACAAAAAATCCTGATAAAACCTGTGATTTTGTTCTTCCATGAAATCCCCTTCATTTTCTACTCTGGTCTATTTATTACCTTTTGCTAGAAATGTTTAAATAACCTTCTAACATGTAACCACTCTACATTTCATTGTAAGATCAATTTTTCTAAACACAGAATTTCATGACATTTCTCTTCCAAAGTCTTCAGAGGTACCCCTCTATAAAGAATTAATTCTAATCTTCTCAGCATACTATTCAGGACCTTAGTATATGGCTTCAGTTTACTTTTCTCATTCTCTCAGTACCTACATACCTCCTTACCCATTTACCCCATCCCTAGTATATTCTACCCTTATTCCTTAGAACTATTTGCTATTCCAAAAACTTGCCTTGATTCTTTTACCTTTTCTTCTTGTGCTGCCTTCTCCTCTGAAACATTATTTTCCTAACTCTGCCTACAGAAATCCTTCCATATTGTAAGGCTTATTCAAATTCCTCTTTTCTAATTCTCTTCTATAAAACCTTTGGTGGAAAGCAGAATAAGACCCATCTCAACTCTCCAAAGATATCCAGGTCCTAAACTCTGTAATCTATGAATATGATACCTTACATGTAAGAGAAATTAAAGTTGTAGATGAAATTAAGTTTGCTAATCAGCTGATTTTATAATAGGGAGATTAACCTGGATTATCTGAAAAGGCACAATGTAATCACAGGAGTCCTTAAAAGTGGAAGAAGGAGGCAGAAGAGGTCAGAATGATATAATGTGAAAAGATTTGAACCTACGGTTAATATCTTTGAAGATGGAGGAATGGGGCCGGGAGCCAAGGGGAATGGGCAGCTTCCAGAAGCCAAAAAGAGTAAGCAAATTCTGTTCCAAGCCCTTGAAAAGGGAATGCAATCCTACCAACACCTTGACTTTCACTCAGTATAAGACTTCTAACCTACAGAATCATTAAGATTATAAATATGTGTTGTTTTAAGCCATTAGGTTTGTGGTAATTTGTTACAGAAGCTAATTCAGGCTCCCATAGCACCTCTTTTCCATACAGGTCTTTATAGAGAAAATAATACTTGCCACTGATAACCATACAGGACTGCACAAAGCAAATAACAAGGGGTTCCAAAGAAGATATTTTTACTGCCAAAGCCTCCTGCTTTAAAGTACTTTCTCTAGATCTACCTTATTCATTTTTTTAAAGATATGTGAACATTGTCAGTTTACAAGGAATATAAACTTGAACAATGAAAATTTTCTGCCCTTAAGAAATTTACTGAGCATTAGAGAAGTCAGAAGTTAAAAGAAAATCAGAAAGTAACATGATGCATATAATACCCAGCAAGACCAGGTCGTGTGGAACCACATGGGAGGAATAACTAGCCAAGTTTTATGGGTTCAGGGAAGGACTCTCAGAGAAAATAACGTCTATGTTGAGATCTATTAGACAAGCAAGAGTCATAATAAGTGTGCGGTGGTGATGGGGTGATGGCAAAGGAAAAAGTACATGCAAAGTCTTTGAATCAAAGGTGCACAGATATTTTAGAGAATCAAGTGGTCAGGCTGGCTGCAACATAGAGAAAGTGACAGAGAAAGATAAAGCAATAGAGGTATGCAGGACTATGTAGGTCGTGATAAAGATTCTGCACTGTTCAAGATCAAAAGGCATTTCTGAAGGTTAAAAAAATTTATATAATACTTCCTTTTGGAAAGCAGAAAGTGACCTGAATGGAGACAAAACTAGAGAAAAAGAAATCACATGAGATAGTTCTGACTTATGTCAAAACCAAAGCCATCCATTCTTTCTTCCATTTCAACTATACTTTTTTAGAGCTTATTATGGGTCCGTGCTAGGCTGTAGAAACTAAGAATGATAATCCTTACCCTCAAAAAATTTACAGTCTTTTGCACACTGAATGCATTACCAATTAGGAGGAAATGGTAAGACCCGGTGATTAATAAAATATGGGAAGTAAAGGAAAAGGCGGATCAAGCATGATGCTTAATTTCCACTTTGGGCAACAAAGTAGATGGTAGACCCATCTGCTGAAATGGAAATATTAAAGGCAGAGTAGGCTTAGCTTAGGGTGGAAAATAAATTCCACTTTAGGACATTTATCTATTCAAGAAATTTTTATTATTTGATGAGGTTAACAATAGGTACCTATAAGATATGTCTGTCCAGTAGAGCTATGAATAAAGAGTTCATAAAGGAAAGAAAAGAAATCTCAACGGGAAATGGCTATGCTTTATTCTTCTATCATGAAAATAATGTACAAAAGCTTATGTCAAAAAAAGTGGATAGCTATTCTTATTTGACAAGTACATATTTAGTACCTACTAAAACAGAATAAGTTTATCCTCAGAGTTTATGTTCTAGCAATCCATGCCAGAAATCTACCAGCAATTCTCAACACATATTCAACATGTCTTCAATAGCTCTTCGTTATCAGAGGTTGTTGCTTCCTCATAGTTTTCCTTGTGACATGCCATGTTTCTAGCACGTAAATAGTTACAATTGGGCACATGACTCTTGGAAGGAAATTTTGCTGATCCTAAGGACAAAAATGAGGCTTCTGGTTCCTAGATCCTTTCCTTATTCTGTATTCCTGAGCTAAATGTTATTCTTAATTGTTAGAGTCTGTAAACAAGTCAGAATGGCGCCTGGCATTTAGAGTCTGTAAACAAGTCAGGATGGTGCCTGGCATTTTGCCAGAGAAATGTTAGAGTCTGTAAACAAGTCTAGATGGTGCCTGGCAAAATGCCAGAGGGAGTGGTTTGTGAAGTAACACCAGCGAGCCATTAAGTGTGGAGATTCCTTATAGGTTGACTGCTGTATCGAGTTTATATTAATTAGATAAGCTGTGTGGAATGTATAAATACCGCTCCTGTCCTACAATAAACGGCTTCCACTCGTGCTGTATCAATCTACACAAGTTGTTTGTCACCCCCCGCTTATTTTGCTGCAGCCGGACTGCGGCACTTAATATGAGCCTAACATAGCATAATACTGACTTCCAGAAGGTTTCATTAAAATTTGTGTACAGACTTACACCACTCACAGGTGAAAGCTGTCTGAAAAGTTTTATTAGACAATATTAAAAACCTTTCCCATATTCCTATTCTTACATAAACATATATAAGACAAAGTTTTAGGCATATTTCTCTAATTCAAGCCAGCATCTCAGAACTATAAATGAACCATATAAAAGGACTTAGGAGGCTATAAATGAACATATCTTTTTTCTCTTAAATCTTCTCCTTTATCCCCAGAAGTCTGGAGCTGTGATAAAATCCTGATCTGATAGAAAAAAATACTGGAGTATTTTGGGCTCTTCTAATCATTACAGAAGCATAGATTTACAAAAGAACAAATGCCACAGAAATGAAGGTTAAAAGATATAAACTATAAGAAGGAAAGCAATGTAGAAACATGGGCTTCCTAGTCTTCAGTTTTGAGTATGGGAAGTCCTAAAGGGCTTACTGGTAAAGATAAAATGTGTTGGCCTAAGGAGGATCATAGAGAAAGTCATATCTTATGGACTAGAAAATTAGAGTTTGGGGAAGGGTGAGAAGTCATGCTCTCTTTCATGGAAGAAGAACTGCCCCAAAGTTCTTGACAAGTACTGCGGAAAATTTTTACATATTCTTTCCATTTTGGAAGCTGGAATCAATGTTTTCAAGGAGTCAACACCTCAGCATCTTGTAAGAAATAAAACACTCTAGGTTGGGACCTGTGGTCCCAGAAACAATGAGATGGTAAAACTCTGGATGCTGTGCAGGAAGAACTCCCTTAGCTCTACACATAAAATATGGAGAATTAATCCTGGCACAAGAGGACAGATAGTAGTTAGAGACTACAGTACACATTCCCAGCTTGGGCTATAGACAGATGTATGCATGGGTTGGATGGTAGATTATTTCATTTGGACTAAGGGAATGTGAGTACCAGTGAGTAATAATGAGAAAATATCTTCATGTAGTTTTTTACTCCAAAGCCCAAAGGGCTGGGTCTCACAAATCAGGGCTCTGCCCATAGATATTCATCTATGGTTTTCATGACCCTATGTGTGGCATTGGATTTTCAATGGCCCAGGTAAAATTTTTTTCTTTTTTAGGGCATGAGGGTCTATTAAAGCCTGGGTAACTGTGAGTGGAAGCAATCGGGTAAGGATAGAAAGGCCAGAGAAATATAACTGACGTGTAATTAGTTTTGTTACGCATACAAACAATCATACATTGGATAATTTATATAAAACAATTACCTCACAGCATGGTCTTTAGTAAGTACTTAGTTAAATTCAACTATTATTTATATACTCACACAGATATATTGTATATATACTACTTTAGAGAATATTCTAGATAGTAACAAATACTGCTTTCTGGACCACAAGAAGGTCAAGGCTCCTGGGCCTACATTGAGGCAAGATTCATTCTCAAAAATATAATTTTGGCAGCACTATAGATATTATAGGGAAATGCCAAGGCAGAAGGCTGAAACCTAAGAATGGCCACTCATCTATCCAGCCAAGATGGGGCCAGTGAGCTGAAAAAGGGACATGGGGCACTAGTATCATCAAGAATGACAAGTGGGAGACTGGGGATATAGCTTAGGGGTAAGGTGTTTTCAATCCCCAATGTATCTATATTCTCCCTGCCCCCAACACACATGGAATGGAAAAGAGAAGGGTAAGGTAGAACACCAGCAATTTCCTGGGGCAAAGACTCCATAAATGTGCCCATGAAGCTGCAGAAGGAACCTTTGATACATCCTCCTGCATGAGATTTTGCACTCACCCCAAAGTTCTTCCAACATGGTTGTTAGAAGGCCTAGATGAACCAGAATCCCTCTTTGTCCTTAATCTCACATTCCAGTTTTTCTGCCCTGGGTCTTCCAACATCCATATATTCTTAGTTATTGCCATTTCTATCAACCTCTTACAGCCACCTTTTCAGATCCTTAGCCAGCAAGGTAACAAGAGGAGTGTGCCTTCTCTGTGGGGCATCCTAAAGGGCTAGTATGGTTCTTGACACCTATTTTACATGTCTAATTCTCTATGGGCAGTCAGTCAACACAAAACACAATTAAATGCCTAATGTGATGATAGTTGCTCTCTTCTGTCATCTGGTCTCAAACAGAAAAAACAATATTCGACAATCTGGTTTTAATGGAAATTACACTTTTTTTTTTTTTTAAAAAAAAGATAGCCAGGAAACTGTCTTTCTTAAAAACAGATTATTTTATCCTTTAGGATTTACTCATATTTTTCCTTACTCTGACAATAATTTGTGACACACTAAACTCATAAAAAGTTGCTCAATAGTATGAAAATGGAAATGTTCAGCAAGATTATGTAAATAACAAATAATTTGACAATTAAACAAAATGAAAATAAGTGGTCCATATATCAAAGAAATGAAAAAAAATTTTAATTGATTCTCTAAATGGGAAATGAGTCCTATTAGATGAAAACCTACCTCTCCCCATTAGGTCCCACTCTGTTGATTAATTTTTCCATGGCTTCCTCTGTCTCCTTCAGTTTTTCTTGAAGTTGAACAAGTTCAAAATTAGCTGCAAAACAAGCATCAATCTAAGAACCAGCAACTGTATACTCCCTAAGCCCTTTCATGAAAAACCTAACCATGACACTACGGTAATCCAGGTAGGTTCTGAGACTCAAAGAGACCAGGAGTCTCTCCAGTTAATCTAATCAGTACAAAAAGAGTACAGAGGTCTGTATACCAAGATCTATAGGATAGATGTTTAGTGAGTGATGAATAAAATCACTCTCTAATAGTGATATAGCAGGAAAAACTAAAGAAAATACCCAGGAGTGAAAACATACCCCTACATAGCCACACAAGAAGAAACAGAGACGATAACTATACATTTGTGATCTAAATGATGTTTAAGGGTAAAGTACAAAAGCTATAATGTACTTTTGAAAAGGAGTTAAGACATAAAATGAGTACTATTTTATCTGTAAGTAAGGTCTGAAACATATCTGTAAGAAAACAGTTTAAACATTAGACTTCATCAAAAAAGAAGAACTCCTCAACCAGTGCTAAAACCTATGCCCAAAGTTTTCTACCTTGGTTATCTGGATAAAGAGCATGCTATGCTATGTAACTCTGATTCCCAGATGCAATTTTTCTCAACCAGGGTCAGTTGGGAATACGTATATCTATTGAAGAGAAAAAATAAATTACTTAATCAATATGTGAAATAAATTTTAATGCAGTAGGAAAATAAAATGCTAAATGAAATGCTATTCATTATGTAAGTAATCTACTTTTTCTATTTCATACTTGAGTACTCTCTTACCCAAATATATTGAGAAGGTCATTATAAATATAATATTTCAAAGGCCTTTTAATGCTTTTAGAACAAACTCTCATGCATACAGTTAACATTTATAAAGTGTCTACAGGACATAGTGCTTATTAGGTTATTTTTTTCCTGCATGATTCAAAATTAAAGGATAAGAAGCTATATTAAACTATTACCATTATTACAAAAGAGCTGCTCTTTTTTTTAAGAGCTGCTCTTATAAATTCATTTGATCTACTTCTGTCTCAAATGCATTATGTGACAAGATATATAACTTGCTACTCTGTAAAGAGCAAATTTTTAAAAAAATTACTGATATATTTATCATCACTCTCTCTCTTAAAAACATATAGCTGCTTTCTTCAAGGACTCCTTGACTAAGTTTCCAAAAAGGATGCAGAATATGACTGAGATATCTAATTTCACAGAGAATTCCAGAGAATCCAAAGCCTTTATGGACTAAGCAAGATGCCTCTATGGCTCAGCCTCATTTCATTTTGCTGATACCTTTCTTTAAAAATGTCTGATGAGGCTTCATTATTCAAAGAAGAAAGTAGCAGTCTGGTCTTAATCTACTCAAGATTTCTTTCCCACAGCTGTAGTATATCAACACCCTCTAGACCTCCATAAGCTCAAGAAATTGTATTTGCCAATATCTTACTCAAGCCATCTGATTACTCCTTCACAGCCACCCAAAGTGATTTCCCATCATGCTTATGGTAAGTCCCTTCTTTCTAAACTTTTCACAGGTTATTTTTCCTGATGTCTTTTCTAGTCAATAAATTCTTAGAGGAAAAAGTTATGCTATATACATTTCATCTCCCTAGAGAGCACAGAATACTCTAGTTTGGCAATAAATATTTGATGATTATGTTTCAAGAACCTCAAATCTTCACTCTTTCCTTAGAGCTAATAACTGATTTGGACAATGATGTGATTTCTCTGCCTCAGTTATCCTCTCTGTGAAATAAAGGTATCTGCTACCAATATTTTGAGGTATGGAAATGAGAAGTAACCCATTCCAAATGTGAAATACTAATTTCCCAATACAATAAAACAGTAAACTGGCAGTTTTGTACTTTCTGTAGCATCCTTCCCTTAAAAGCCCAAAAATCAATAAGGAAACTTTTGAGAATTCCCAGAGCTAAGATAAAAACAGCATCAGATGAATTTGGAACAACGTTTGAGAAATGCTGTTAAGACATACCATAGATCGTCCCTCTGACTATATTACTGCTGTCTGACTCAATAACACCTGTGAATTTATTGAGAAGAGACACTTACTAATTTTCCTGTGGGTGTTTCCAGGTGTGACACTAGAGCATTTCCGATCCTCTGCAGTTTTCCCCTTTGAGAGCTGAGAATTGAAGGAGGTACAGCACATCAACAGCAGCTCAGAACCTCAAAGTCATGGAACCCTCATATTAAATGGAAAAAAAAAAAAAAGGTTGGGAGACAAAAATTAAGTCAGAAATCAAATGAAGTAGTAGTATTAGAGAAACATCTTTTTTTTAAAGCCACTGAGAGATTTGAGAAGGTACCCAAGTAAATATTATTAAGGTACAGGGGAAAAAAAATCTTCCAACAGGTCATTTGCTTTGCCCACGCTTATCTTAAAGGGGATGCTAAGCCCCAGGGGTATTCTTGCAGAATCAACTCTGGTGGTGTGCAGCATTCCTGGGCAAGAAGAAACTCAAATCACCTAATCTTACTCTAGTTAGGAGTACAAAGTGAAGCTTCTGTCTCTACATGATAGTGCATAGGACTGTGGCCTACAAAAGCCTGCCCGGAGGTGGAATTTAATTGGAAATCTCTTTTTAAAAGACCCACACCATGTCTCCCCAGAACTAGGAAATATCAAGCTCAGTTTCAAGATAAGATAGTTCTGTCCTAGGAGAATTACTAGAGAGGATATTAAAAATAACAATGGCATATTAGTGTGGGGAGAAGGAAAACAAAGTCATATTAGTACAATCATTATTTGGTCTCACAGTGGCTTCCTGGAAATCACTGTGCCAACCCTAAGAATAAAGCTCTTAAAGACTTCAGCTTGCAAAGATACTCAGTCCTTTTTTTTTTTTTTAATTTGGCTTTGAATCACATTGCTCATTGGACTAGAAACTGGAAGATCCAGGTCCAAGTCTTGGTTTTGCCTTTTTAGTTGTAAACTGTGGGGCACTCGAGTTCTGAGCCAAGATTTCTCATCGGTAAAGCTGAAATAATGGCTATCCTAAGTATCTCAAAGAGGAGGCAAGGTTTAAAGAGATGATGGACTTGAAAGAGTTTGATAAACTTTAAAGAGTTTTAAATGTAGATGATTTTTATTAGACTAATATTAGATTTTTCTCTCATAAAATATGACATAATTAAGATGATTCCACTTACCTTAAATAGAATGTACAGTATATATAAAAAAATCCCAAAGCCATATATTGGAATAATCTGCCCCATCAGGCCTCTTCCACTACTTCCTCCAGTACCTCCACTTGATCCTTTGGCTTTTGCAAATGCCTCTGCAAGGTGAGACCTCTGGAAACGAGCCTCAGGGGTTGGGCCATCTGAGGGTGCCAGGTGATGATGCATTACAGGTGGAAATCGGCCCAATTTTCCTGAGAAAACAAATTAATTGATCTTTATCTCTTCTACTATTTTAAATACATTTATTATGAAAATACCTCATGCAATGATGTACAAATAACAGAAGCTAACACAATTTTAAGAAAAAAAAAAGTTAAGCCCAGGGGCAAATGCCTATAATCCCAGTGACTCAGGAGGCTGAGGCAGGAGGTTCAGGAGTTCAAAGTCAGCCTCAGCAATGGTGAGGCACTAAGCAACTCAGTGAGACCCTTTCTCTAAATAAAATATAAAAAAAGGCTGGGGATATGGCTCAGTGGTTGAGTACCCCTGAGTTCAATCCTTGGTACCAAAAAAAAGGAAAAAAGGAACTTGATTAAAGGATACCAATATGGTATGGTAATTGCTGGCTGCTCACCAAACCCATTTTCTCTTCCTTCTGGGTCCAAAGCTAAACCATATTTTTCAGCCTTCCCTAGAGTTAAACAAACCATGTGAATATAAATGATTGTGCTAGTTCAATACCTGGCCTACTAAATCTCCCATGTATTCAACTTTAGGGTCATAAGTAGAATAAAGAAAAATGAAG
Source organism: Callospermophilus lateralis (assembly GCF_048772815.1). Taxonomy (NCBI): domain Eukaryota; kingdom Metazoa; phylum Chordata; class Mammalia; order Rodentia; family Sciuridae; genus Callospermophilus; species Callospermophilus lateralis. Next base: position 158,140,171 of record NC_135306.1, read on the forward strand.
ATAAGGAGAAGATTTTACAACATTTAAAAACTGAAGGGATTACTCCTCTATGGGATGTAAGTAGAGTCTATAATTCAACATAAACATTATAGGACACCCAATAGAAAATGGACAAAAGTTACAAATAGGAACTTACAGAAAGAGAAAACTAAATGGCTAACAATATATAAAATGATGATTCAATTCAGAGTAAAGCAAATGAGTAAAATGCAAATTAAAATAATGGTACAGCACTTTATACCCACCAGAAACGCAAAAATTAGGATGGTAGATATAGCAAAGTTAGCAAAGATGTGGGGAGGCAAGAACTCAATGCACTGTGGGTAAGAATATAAACCGATACAGCCACTTTGCTAAGTGATCTATTTATACTTAGTGACATGTATAGGCTCTATGATCCCGTGATCCCTCTCTGGGGAATAAATCCCTAAGAAATTCTCAAATAAGGTTATATATATGCAAATTATATACTATAGACCTGTATGAGAGTGTTCACCATGATGATAATGCAGCAGGAGCTTGAAGTAACATTGATTTCCATACTGGGAACATGGAAAATCAAATGGAATGGATATAAATAAATAATTCTATGTAGCTTTTAGAAATCACACTTTAGATGTGCCTTTAAATATGAACACATCTTTAAAATTTGCTAAATATACTGATTTGGTAAAAATAACAAATACCATATGTAAGACTGAACACACACACACACATAATTATATATCCTGCAAGCAAATATGTAGGAAAAAACATAAAACATATAGGAGTGGATGCATCTGAGCTGGGAAAGGAATGAATATGTGGCTTGAGGATAAAGGGTTAAAAGCATAAGAAAATAACTTTATACTGACAAAGTTAATGAAGTGCTAAGAACTAAGGATTATCTTCAAGCCAATTCTCTGCTCTTGTGGTAAGAAGGAAGGAAGAAGGGAGGAAGAAAGTCAGGGAGGCAAGATAGCTAACTCTTGATCTTGGAAGCTGCTTTCTGCCTATGTCCTTCTCACCCAAGCTCCACTCTAATAATCCTTCTTTCCTTCCCAATATTGACTTTGGATGACATGAAAATTATGGAAAGAAATGCTTTCATTTAAGAATGAGTCAGCAACAGAAGCAGAGCTTTGGACAAAGAATGAAACCATGAAGTCACCATCTCTTATTCTGAGTGTTGGTAACTATGTCTCTTTTAAATTGTGGAAGATCTTATTATTATCATATAGTGAGAACACTTTAAGGTTATTACTCCTTTAAAAAAATGCCTAGCAAGCATACAGGAAGCTAACCTCTCTCTAGAGAATCTGATATATTGAGAAGCTAGTGTTCAATAAACCAAATTTAATATTTATAGTAATATGTTGTCAAATTTAATATTACTGTATTGAGAACACTGTCTTTAAAACCTGGCATAAAATTAAAAAAATAAGAAGTTAAAACCAGATAATGACATAAAAGGCACAACTTTGCATTTTTAAAACTGAAGAAAAATGATGCTAAATATTACACATCTCTTCATAAACTTTTCTAGATCTCTCAGCCATGAATATTTATTTAATATTTATTATGTTCATGATTCTGCCACAGGCCTGGCATGGTGGCACACACCTATAATCCCAGTGGCTTAGGAGGATGGCAACTTCAAAGCAAGCCTCAGCAAAAGCAAGGCACTATCAACCCAATGAGACCCTGTCTCTAAATAAAATACAAAACAGGGCTAGGGGTGTGGCTCAGTGGTCAAGTGCCCCTGAGTTCAATCCCCTGTACCCCCCAACACCTCCCAAAAAAGATTCTGCCACAGGTAGAAAGAGATCTATAAAAAAATATAGAAATAATAGTACTCAAATGGAATAATGATGTAAAGCCGTATGTCCAAAAAAAGATCAGCCTCAATATCAGGGTATCATGGACTTTATTATATCTAGACAAACTAAATGTTTAAATGTTAAAAGGATACAAAAATGTAATTTTAAAAAGAGTCAAATTAAGTCAGTCATTGAAAGGAATGAGAGATTAAGACCAGCAGAGAAGTTAAGGCACACCAGGAGAAAAGAGAGTACATAATAAGGAGACTGAGAACAAAGAAACCAATAAGTAGGGTTAAATACCAAACTAATTTGGCTCCATTTAGGGAAGTAACAAAAGGAGAGTGCTAAGAGCCATAGCCAAGTAAAAATGATGCATGGCATTTTTGGTTGTAAGGTGACGCCAGCAAGCCGTTGAGTTGATATGATTATGTTAAGATCTGCAGTCAATTGGATATTAGACCCCTACTGTCCACCTCGGCCTGCTACAGGACTCCTGGAGAGTTCCCATTGGTTGGGTAAGTGCGGTAGGAGGGAATTCCAGAGGAGGGATTTCCTGTTGGTGTGTGTATCCGGGAGAACGCCGCGTGTGTGGGTCGGCATACTTCCCGGGAGCATACAGGGCATTGGCAGGAGTTTCAAAAATAAAGTTTGTTCCTGTTTGAGAGGCTCGTGATTTTGTGCCCAGCCAGACTACGGCAACTGGTGGCCCGTACGGGGAATGCCTGAAGCTCAGAGGTAAGTAAAATTGCTCGCCTCTGAGGAAAGTCGAGAGAATGGGTGACCATTTCAAAAAACAATGTGTTCTTGTTTTGATTTATTTTGTTTTTTGTTTCAAGCTGCCTATCCCTAGAACTTTCTCAGGCAAACTGGGAAAAATGGTTTGACTCAAGGTTTAAAGTTGTTTGGCCCTGAGGAAGAGAAAATTGATACAACGATTTTTTGTTCCATTTTTGTATCATTCTGTTTTGATTTTGTTTTATGTTATCTTATTGGGTTGAGTTACCTTTATAGTAGATTAGAAATTAGTAAAAAACAAACCGAAAGAGTGTTAAGTAAATTGTTAGAGGTCCAGACTATGGTAGAAAACATGTTAGGTCAAGCAAAAGAGAAGGTCTCTCGAGCTAGTCAGATAGAGGAAGAAAATTTAAAGGAAGAAAGCTTAGAGAAAAAACAACCATCGGGGGGGGGGGGGAGCTACAACAGGAGGCTGCTACTAACTCCGTTCTATCACCAGAGGGTGTAATTCAGCCAACAGCTCCATCTATAGAAACAGCTGAATGGCCCTCAACCCCCATAGTTGATAGGTGGAATCCTGAGGCAGGACCTCAAAGATTAGCATGCCCTGTATTTGAGCAGGCAGGAGGGCAACAAATTCACAGTGCTTTAGATTTCAAAACAGTGAAGCAGTTAAAGGAGGCTATAACAACCTATGGTCCAAAAGCACCCTTCACTGTAAGCATGGTTGAATCCATTACCAACGTGGACATGACGCCAGCAGATTGGACTAACATGTGTCGATCTGTGCTAAATGGAGGACAATATTTGTTATGGAAGGTTGCCAATGAGGAATTTTGCACGGAGACAGCTAGGTGAAATGCAGCAGCCGGTTACCCTCAAAGAAATCTAGATATGTTGTTAGGAAAATGACCTTATGAGGGTCAACGGCAACAGATTGAATATGATCCTAACGTATACGCACAAATTGCTGTAGATGCAGTTAGGGCATGGAAGACTTTACAAGGACATGGAGATTTACAAGGTCAATTATCTAAGGTAATATAGAGATCTAATGAACCTTACACTGAATTTATAGATAGGCTTATTCAAACAGCTTCCAGAATTTTTGGGGATACAGAACAAGCAATGCCATTAATAAAACAACTGGCTTATGACCAAGCAAATCGTTGATGCAGAGAGGTCATTAGACCATGGAGACATGAAGATTTAAACACATATATTAAATTATGTAGAGACATTAATGAACAAGGGCAAGTCTTGGCAGCTTCAGTACAACAGGCTTTAGATGCCAGGCCAAAAACATGCTACAATTGTGAACAAACAGGACATTTTAAAAGGAGTTGCCCCATAGGAGGAGGGTTTAACAAAGCTAGGTATCAAAGGAATAGAATACCGGGCATTTGTCCACAATGCCGTAGAGGGAGACATTGGGCTAATGAATGCCATTCTCAAATCACCATAGAGGGTACTCTGTTATCAAAAAATGGACAAGGACCAAGTGCTTACCCACGATATTGTGGAGAAAGGCATTAGGCTCCATTGCCAAAAAACAGACAGGGGGGCCCAATGCTCTGGGGCCCACAACCACAAATATACAGGGCAATGGAGGAACCCAGCAACACCATCAGGGAGCAGTATTAACTCCAGAGATGGGAGTTCAAATCATTCCCACAGGAGTAAAAGGACCCCTTCCCCAAGGAACAGTAGGCTTATTATTGGGATGCAATTCTTCTACATTAAAAGGACTTATGATAAGTCCTGGGGTAATTGATCCCGATTATGAAGGTGAAATAAAAATTATAGCTAGTTCTCCAAGAGGTATATCAGTAATTTCACCAGGAGATAGAATAGCACAGTTATTAATAATACCCAGCCTGCATGATAAATTTTCCAGTCGTACTGTAGAAAGAGGTTCCAGGGGATTAGGCTCTACAGGAGTGGATTGGGCTATGCTGTCTTAAAATTTAGATTCTCGCCCAATGCTAAAACTAAATATTCAAGGACATGAATTTAATGGGCTACTGGACATAGGTGCTGACCTTAGCATCATATCTCATCAAGAATGGCCAAAACATTGGTCATTACAACAAGCCACTCAAACACTTCGAGGCCTAGGAGTGGCAACTAATCCCCATAGAAGTGCAATGGTATTAGATTGGAAGGCTCCTGAAGGATGTGAAGGAACTATACAGCCATATGTATTGGATCATCTTCCTATAAATTTATGGGGACGAGATGTCCTAGATCAATTAGGTTTGACATTAACAAATAACATAAATCCTAACGTGCCCACTACTAGGGCTAAACAAGGTATTAGGAAAGAAAAAAGATTAAGAGAACAAGAACAAGGTATAACAGCACCAATTCAAATAGATCAAGGAATAAATAGACATGGATTGGGTTTTCAGAAAGGGTCACTGAGACAATCAAAATTACTTGGAAATCAGAAAGACCAGTATGGGTTCCTCACCCTGACTAAAGAAAAGATACAAGTAGCCCATGACCTGGTCAAACAACAATTAGCGGAGGGACATATACAACCTTCTGTATCTCCCCATAATACTCCCTTTTTTGTCATTAAAAAGAAATCTGTTAAATGGAGATTATTGCAAGATTTAAGAGCCATTAATAATGAGATGGTTATTATGGGACCTGCTCAATCAGGGATTCCCCAATTGTCTGCTTTGCCAAAAACCTGGTATGTTTTAGCTATAGATATTAAAGAATTTTTTTTTCAATTCCAATTCATCCTGAGGATAGTCCACGTTTTGCATTTACTATCCCTGCACTGAATCATGACGGTCCTGATCAGAGATATGAATGGAAAGTACTCCCTCAAGGGATGGCTAACAGCCCAACTATGTGTCAAATTTATGTTAACAAAGTAATCCAGCCACTTAGAAATCAAAATCCTGAACTACAAATATTTCACTATATGGATGATGTATTATTGGCACATAAAGATAAAAACACATTGCTAGAATGTTATGCCACACTTACAAATTTATTAAAAAATTATAATCTAGAGATAGCAATAGATAAAATACAATTAAATCTTCCAATAATTATTTAGGAGTTCTATTATCCTCAACCATGATCCGTCCACCAAAAATTCAAATACGAGTAGATCAACTCAAATCACTTAACGACTTTCAAAAGTTACTGGGAGACATAAATTGGATAAGGCCTTATCTAGGCATACCAACAGGAGAGTTGGGACCTTTATTTGATATCCTAAAAGGTCCATCAGATCCAAATTCACCCCAAATGTTAATGCCTGAAGCAAGAAAGGCATTAAAAATCATTGAAACATATATGGAAAATATGCATTTGGATAGAATTGATGTAAGTTTGCCTTTATTATTTATTGTACTACCAACAAAAAATATTCCTACAGGGATATTTTGGCAAGAAGGTCCATTATTGTGGATACATTTACCTTATTCTCCTAACACTATTCTTACTAGGTATCCTGAGGCTGTAGGACAATTAATACTCAAAGGAATAAAAGCAGCAAAGGGAGTGTTTGGAATTTCTCCCAATAACATACTATGGATCAAATTGATAAGTTAGCTAATAAGTTAAATACTTGGGCAATAATCATGTGTAAATATAATGTTTCATTTGATAATCACTTACCATCTAATCTTTTATTGTCTTTTTGGTCTTCGCATCCTGTAGTTTTTCCAAAAAATGACAAAAAAAAAAAAAAAAAACCCTATCATGAATGTTCCAAATATATTCACTTATGGGTCAAATAATGGTACAGCAGCAGTAGTTACCCCTGATCAAACTTTTACATTTTTAGTACCCAAACAATCAGCTCAAAAGGTAGAGCTTAATGCAGTATTACAAGGTTTTGTGATGTTTAAAGATTCTGCATTTAATTTATTTTCTGATAGTCAGTATGTAGTTAATGCTATAGTATCCCTTGAAGATGCTGGTAGGATTTCCCCTTCCTCTACTGTTTTCTCTTTGTTTTCCACTATACAAAGTCTAATCTGGGACAGAAAAGATCCATTCTTTATAGGACATATCAGGGCACATACAGAATTGCCTGGAGCCCTTTGTTTGGGCAATGAATTAGCAGATAAATCTACACATGACATACATATTTTCTCCACAATAGAAGAAGCTATAAATTTTCATAAAAGGTTCCATGTCAATGCTAATACTTTACAAAAGCGCTTTAAAATAACTAAGGAACAAGCCAGACATATAATAAAACAATGTCAAAATTGTATGACCTTTTTAACACAAGTTAATCTTGGAGTCAATCCTAGAGGATTGATACCTAACCATATTTGGCAGATGGATGTCACACACTTGCCAGAATTTGGAAAATTAAAATATTTGCATGTTATAGTTGATACTTCTTCCAGATTTTTGATGGGCTCCCTTCATGCCGGAGAAAAAACTAAAGATATTATAGCTCATTGCTTACAAAATTTTGCCACTGTGGGCATTCCAAAACAGTTAAAAACAGATAATGCCCCTGGTTATACTTCTACCTCTTTTAAACAATTTTGCTCATCATTTGGCATTACTCATATAACAGGAATTCCATACAATCCACAGGGACAAGGCATAGTTGAAAGAGCTCATCAAACTATTAAAATGTACTTATTAAAGCAAAAAGAGGGAATTGGAAAGGGGTATATATCCCCCAAAGATAAACTTAAAATAACCCTTTTTACTCTAAACTTTTTAAATTTGGATTCATCAGGGCTTAGTGCTGTGGAAAGACATTTGTATCCAAAAATGTACATAAGCCTAAGGTACTTTGGAAGGATATTCTAACAGGACAATGGAAAGGTCCTGACCCAGTGATTGTCTGGAGTCGGGGTTCTGTTTGTGTGTTTCCACAGGGAGAACAGCAGCCGATTTGGATTCCAGAGAGACTAACCAAAGTGATTTCTACAGACCAAAAAGAAGATGATTTGACTCAAATCCATAACAGCTGATATCCAGAGCTCCAGCTTGGCTATTCTTACATCTGCGACAGCGATTAACCAGGATGCTTTTTTCAATATCTATTTTATTATTGCCTTTTCCCACATCATAAAGTTCTATTTTATTTTTTGAGTTCATACAAACCTGATCAGTTTTATTTTTTGACTGTGGAGTTTTTAAACATTGCAATGGAGATTTTACCTGTGTAAAGCTACAAGGCCTTTACTATTATCTTATGTGTTGTACATTTGTGTGCATTCTTGTGTTTCGTGTTGTATGTCTGTGTGTGCGTATGTCCATATATCATATATGAGGAGCGCTCATGAAAAAATGGATTCGAATTTTCTTTTATTCACATGATTTTAATGGTTTCATTTAAATTGGGTAAACAGCTGTTGAGGATTTTTTTAATATGTGTACAAACAAGGAGGTTAAAAGATCTGTTTGTTCACTTTCACCTTTCCTTTTCATTATATTTAATAATTCTGTTCAGGATAATGTCAACTGTTCAGAAAACTGTTTTCTTAGTACCTGTTGGAATGTTACATATTTTTTTTAGCATCATTGCCAGAATTCCTATCTTCATCCCAGTGCTGGTGAAGACAAAGATAAAACCAAACTACAGCTTCTATGATAGCTATCACAGTAATCTGTATAAACTGATGCATCAATGAATAATAACTCAACAAATAACGCTCAATCAAGGAGTCGATTTACTTTGGGAAAAAATGGACATATTGATAGATTCCTCCGCTTTGAACTGCTTGCAGAACTTGCCTGGACTATGTATCACTTGTATGCATTGTGAACTATCTGTTGGTGCAGCGAATTGTGGTAGTGCTGGCGTATCTTTGCTGATAGTGTCACCAGTGATACAATTTTTCCAAAGGAGCTGTCAATTGGCTTGGTGTCGTGGCATTTCTGTATCTTCCTCCCTTCTGCTAGTGATGGTCTAAAATTTGGGGGCCAACAGAGGTGAGGCAAAGAACCTCACCCCCCCACTGGCACCAAGGCCAAATTTTGGGGCCAACAGAGGTGAGGCAAAGAACCTCACCCCCCCCGCAGTGGTGCAAAGGCCAAATTTTGGGGCCAACAGAGGTGAGGTAAAGAACCTCACCACCCCACTGGTGCATAGGCCTATCCACAAGTATGGCTGTATGCTGGACCGGTTGTCAGTGATGGGTATGATCCAATTGCAGTGGTACCAACCTAAGACAGGAGGCTGACGCCTAGAGGTCAGCTGATCCGATGACGGGTAAGGACCATATGTTGAATTGGACAACCTAACAGGCACGGTCCCTAAGCCACATTGCTTGTTGCTTAATTAAACAGAAGGGGGGAGATGCTGAGAGCCATAGCCAAGTAAAAATGATGCATGGCATTTTTGGTTGTAAGATGACGCCAGCAAGCCATTAAGTTGATATGATTATGTTAAGATCTGCATTCAATTGGATATTAGACCCCTGCTGTCCACCTTGGCCTGCTACGGGACTCCTGGAGAGTTCCCATTGGTTGGGGAAGTGCGGTAGGAGGGAATTCCAGAGGAGGGATTTCCTGTTGGTGTGTGTGTCCGGGAGAACGCCGCGTGTGTGGGTCGGCATATTTCCCGGGAGCATATAGAGCATTGGCGGGAGTTTCAAAAATAAAGTTTGTTCCTGTTTGAGTGGCTCATGACTTTGTGCCCAGCCAGACTGCAGCAGGAGAGGAAAGTAAAGATTGAAAGAGTGCAAAGAAATTTAAATGTTAACTTATATGGAGTATAACTCTACTACCACAGAACATTGTTCTGGAAATTGATATAATCTGAAAGGTACTTCAGGGGGGTTAATATAGGGTCTGGAAAAACAGCAAAAAGTTTCTTACAAAGGACACACCAAGGAAAGAAAACTATAGACCAATATCCTTGATGAACTTAATAAATGCAAAATAGTTAATAAAATATTTAACGAATCATGTTCAAAAACATTAAGAAGACTATACAACATGACCAAGTTGGTTTTATTCCAGAGATGCAAGATCAATAAATGTAATTTATCACACAAATACAAAATTAAGGACAAAAATCACTTAGTCATCTCAATAGATTCAGAGAAGGTCTTTGAAAAAATTCAACACCCACTTATTGTTTTATCATAACACTAAAGAAACTAGGGATAGAAGGAATCTACTTCAACATCATAAAGACTAAATATGAAAAACCCAAAGCCAATCTCATAGTAAACGGGAAAAAACAAAAGCATTTCCTTTAAAATCTGGGACAAGACAAGGATGTCTACTCTCATCATTCCCATTTAAGAAAGTGCTAGAAATTCTAATCACAGAAATTAAGCAAGAAAAGGAATAAAAGGGATAAAAATAGGAAAAGAAGTCTAATTATCACTATTTGCAAATGATATGTCTTATACTTAGAAGATTCAAAAAAATTCACCAAAAGACTGCTAGAACAAATATTTTAAAAATTTGGCAAAGTAGCAGATTATAAAATCAACTTACAAAAATCAATAGCTTTTTAATATACCAAGAATGAATCTGCTGAGAAAAAAAAACAGAAAAACAATTCCATTCACAATAACCTCAAAAAAAATAACTACTAATAAATCTAACCAAGAAAGTAAAAGAGTTCTACAATGAAAACTATAGAATAAAATTGAAGAAAGAAATTGAAGACTCAAAAGATGGAAAGACCTTCCTGTTCATGGATAGACAGAATTCATATTGTTAAAATGACCATATAAGCAAACCAATATAATGATTCAATGCAATCCCCATGAAAATAGCAAAGACATTCTTCACAGAACTAGGAAAAAGTCCTTAAATTCATTTGGAAATAAAAGACCCAGAATATCCAAAGCAATTCAAAGCCTTTTTTAAGCAATGCTAGATGGAAGCATTATAATACCTGACTTCAAATTAGACTACAGAGCTATAATAACAAAAATTGAATGGTACTGGCATAGAAACAGACACATAGACCAACAGTACAGAATAGAAGACACAGAAACAAACCCACACATCTACAGTCCTTGACAGATCCCTGACAAAAGTGCTAAAAACATACATCGGAGAAAAGATAGCCTTTTTAACAAATGGTGCTGTGAAAACTGGTTATCCATATGTAGAAGAATGAAACTAGATCCTTACCTCTTACCTTACACAAAAATCAACTCAAAATGGATCAAAGACCTAGGAATTAGACCAGAAACTATGCAACTCCTAGAAGACAATACAGGTCAGAATTCCAGCTTTTAGGAACAGGCAATATAAAGCTCAGGAAATAATGCCAAGAGTGCATAAATAGGTTAGCATCAAATTAAAAAGTTTCTGCACAGCAAAGGAAACAATTAGAAATGTGAAGATAGAACCTATAGACTGAAAGAAAAATCTTTGCTAGTTATTATTATGACAGAGGGTTAATATCTAGAATATATAAAGAACTCAAAAACACTTTACACCAAAAAAATCAAACAACCCAATTATTAAATGGGCAAATGAATTCAACAGACTTCTCAAATGAAGAAACAAATATGTGAAAAACTGTTCAAAATAACTAGAAATGCAAGTCAAACTACACAGAGATTTCATCTCATTCTAGTCAAAATGACAATTATCAAGAATAAAAACAATAATAAATGCTGGAGAGGATGTAGAGAAAAAAATCACATTTTACACTGTTGGTGGGAGTATAAATTAGTACAACCACCATGGAAATCAGTGTGGAGGTTTCTCAAAAGACTAGGCAAGGAAGTACCATAAGACCTAGCTATACCGCTTCTTGGAATTTATCCTAAAGAATGAAAGTCATCATACTATAGTGATACATGCATATCCATATTTACAACAGCAGCACAATTCACAACAGCCAAACTACAGAACCAGCCAAGGTGTCCATCAACAGATAAATGGATAAACAAAATGTGGTATATAGACACATGGAGTTTTATTCAGTCATAAAAAAAATTATGTCATTTGCAGGAATAAGCCAAACTCAGAAGGTCAGGGTCATGTTTTCTCTCATATGTAGAAGTTAGAGAAAAGAAGTTGTAGAGGCTGTATTTAATTCCACATTACTTAAGGTATATGCAAGGATAAGAGCTCTGACTGCCTCTTTCTCACCAGTTTCCTCCAAGGGCTCCATCTCCTTGTATGCCGCTTCTACCTAACTCACATTGTTGTCTGCTCATTTTTCATCTTTTATCAACTTCCTGACAACCACTTCACTCAATATATTACTGAGAGAGATGATCATGTGTCTAGGTTACTTAGCACAGGGCTTAGCTCATGGACTCAGTATACATTACCTATCACTGTTTTATTACCAGAGTAATCGTCAAGCATTATTCCAACTGATCTTGTCATTTCTCTGATCAAAGGCTTTTAATGGTTTCCTCTAACACAGCAAGAAGCTATGTTGCAGCAGAATGAAGGCAGCAGAGCGAAGGAGAATGTTCATCCTTTCAATTAGTCATTGGTTAAGATCCTAGCTATGATGTGGCTTGACACTCACAGCTAGGTCCTGTCAAATTCCTTTATTTATAAAGAATTTCAGCATATCAAAATCAAAGAGGGCCATTCTGTGACACGCTGGATCAAAAAAAAAAAAAAAAAAAAAAAGACCACTCTGTCTGAACACAGAGAAAACATGAATATTGTCCAAGCTACAAACATCCCCTAGTGCTAAATAAGTGACTGTCACTTCTTCAATTATAGCTTTAGCCTTTTTCTAGTCTGTCCTCCCTTAAGACAAATCCTATTAAGATACTCATCCTCTACTCTAGTGGTCTTCCTTCTATTTATTTATTTTTAATTGGTGCTTTATAAAAACACAAAGATGAAATTCACTGCAGTATATTTTTACATGCATGTAGTATAATTTTGTCGAATTTATTCCACATTTTCTCCTCTTTTCTTTCCCATCTCCCCAGGTAGAAGAAGGAAAACAGGGGAATGGAGGAGGGGGGAGAAAGAAGAGGTACCATGCATGTATGATTATGTCAAAATGAATTCAACTGTTACGTAAAACTATAATGCACTAATAAAAAACACTTAAAAAGATACCCAGTCACAGAATTTGGCCCACTTCATCCAATTTAGAGCAAAGCCCCAATCTTTCTCAAACTCACCTAACAAGCCTAAATCTTGTAAGGTTTTTCCTAAAACTGTCTTACTGAAATGCCCTCTGATTCTCAATGGTTTGCATTTTCCCTTACTGTAACAAATACTAAACCCAAAATGTTCAACTATAGGTATGTTCCTGGTAGTCTCTAGTCAGAGGACAAAATGAACTAATAACTTATTGAATAAAAGTTTAGTGTTTTAATTATATTTGGGTTTCTCCCACAGGGCATACAGGTCTTGCATGTTGAATTTGTTGAACTGGACTGGATAAATTATACTGTTGCCTCAAGATCCAGCCTAATCACTTGCAGGGCTAAAAAATAGTTGTTTTGTTGTTGTTTGTTTGACCTCATTATGCTGCCAGTTTTCAATTTTGCAATTTCTAGAAAAGAAAATGGCAATGGGGATTACTGATCATTACTATTCTCTTGGGAAAAAAAAGCCTAATTTAATGTATTTACAAGTTCTCAAATTGCTCCCACTGTTTTCTCTTCATTTACATAATATATTAAGAGGAAAATGACCTTTTGAAATCAAAATAATTTTCTAATCTCTTTCTCCTTTGAACATTCCTTTAGAGTAGATCTGATGTTTCACTAGGAAAAAAGAAACGTTAAGGCACCAAAATAATACATTTGGAAAAAAAAATTCATTTGTTCTCAGGCACTTATTGTCCAATATATAGGGAGTTAATTTAAGACAACAAAGAATTATGTATATGTGTTATTATATATGTATGAACACATATACATAGTGTGCCTTTGTATTTCCATAGCTCAGAGAGATTAAAACTCAGTAACATAGGATTCACTTGATAAGAACATAGTGACAAAAGAGTATTAGCTATTCCAAGAGAACAAGGCCACTGGAAAGTGATAGAAAAGGAACTCTAAGTGTTCAAAGTGAGGTGCTCACAGGAAAACATGAACAGGAGGGATGCCAAGATATGTGATTATGGGAACACAAAAGGCTCCCAGCCCAGTGCAGGTGGTAGATAGGACTCTCCTGAAGCCAACTATAACATAAAAGCAGCACACTCTCATCTTGGAAGACCTCAACTCCCTGGTACCTATTTAAAGTCTCATTCAGCTAACCCTGGAACAAGTGACAAGTTTTTGACTTAACATGCTGACATACTTATATTCCACTCAAGGTATATATGGTAAGCAGAGGAACTGCTACTCTGAGCAAAATGGTTGATAAAATGAAAGGAGGACTTTAAGAGAATGAAACCATGCCATCTTAGTATTTGTAGCAACAAAGGCAGGAGTTGTGTGGAACAGGGTCTGGGAAGGCAGATGAAAGTGTTGAAAACAAGACATTCCATGGCAAGAAACTCTTAAGAGGAAAACTTTTAAAATGCACTTCTGATTGGGTATTTCAAAATTTTTCAAACAAATAGGAAAAGGGGGGAAATAAAGCACATTTTCTGTGCTTTTACAGATAATTCCTGTAAAGGCACAGAAAATGTTGAACAGAAAAACACATAATCAACACAAAAAAGTGACAAGACTTGGAAAAGCTACAAGAGAAGGCCAAGATCCAAAATAAACTAAGATTTACAAAAAGACTAGCAAGAGTAAAAGAGGTATTTTAGTGATGTTCAGAGAAAAAGTCCAATTTGCCCCATAATAAAGTATAATTGCTGAGAAAGCAGAACTTCTTACTCTTCACTTCTATGCTCTCTATCAAAGAAGATAACTATGAGTTAAAAAGGGGGGAACTGTCAATTCTAAGGTACCAATATATACTACATTGAGGAACCCTGAAAACATGTTAGGTTAAAAAAGCCAGTTACAAAATATCATAGGCAAATTAACAGAGACAGAAAGTAGATTAGTGATTGCTCAGGGCTGGAGACAGAGCAACAGAGAAGTTGGGGAACTATGGCCAAAAGGTATAGGAAATCTTTAGGGATGATGAAATATTCTAAAATTGATTATGGTGATGGTTGCACAATTCTGTGAATATACTAACTCATACACTTTAAATAGGCAAACTGCATATGTGAATTAGATCTCAAGAATGCTGTTACAAAAAAAAAAAACACCTTTCCTCTTCTATGAGACTTTTGTTAAAACCCAATAAAATGGACCCTTACACATATGTATCTTCCCCCCGTAGATTTGAATTGATGCCATGTCTATTTTCTTATACTAAACTTTAGGTTCCTTGAGGTAAGGTTTTGCCTCATTTTTCTTGAAATGCACAGTGTATGTACATTGTGTGTATACTATGTGATAGTATACATCATAATATTTGTTAAAACACTCTTAAAGGCTGTCATGTGGAAAGGGGACTGTATTTTTTTTACACACAGCAGACAAAAATGAAAGTACAATGAAACAAATTTTATTAATTTCCAAATAATTGGGACTGCCCCTTTCTTCAAAGCAAGGACTTCCAGGTCTTATCTGAATTGAATAAAGTTTTGTGTGTATGTATAAATGGTACACATTTTTTTCTAGAGAGAAAATACATAGCTTTCATCAGATTTTATGTAACCCAAAAATGATTAGGATTCATTGCTTTAAAAAATATTAATGTACTAGGAAAGGAATTTTTAGGTGGCAAACCTCAGGTACTAGCATGTATCATTCAAGGTAGTTTTTTGCCTAGTCTATTTTACTTAGTAGTTTTTAATATAAAATGAAAACTGACAATACTAGTAGCTTCACAATCTTAAACATTCATTTAGACGTTTTTATTGACTTCCCACTATAGCCAGGTGCTAGTAGTAAATGAATAAGATAAAATCTCTACCTTTGCAAAGTTTACATTTTAGAAGGAAGACAAAAACAAGTAAACAAATAAGAAACTTTCATCTCACATATTATGTCTGTTATATGGGAGAAAAAAAAGCATAATAAAATAGGAAACAATAGGGAAAGAGTTACTTTATCTAGGGTCATCAGGGAAGATCTCTTTAAATAGGTTAAATCTAAGCAGAAACTTGAATGATAAGAAGTAAGCTGAGGGAAGAGCTTACTTCAGGAATAAAAAGAACAGAAAGTGCAAAGATCCTAAGATACCAGCACTAGAGTTCTTAGGGGAAGAAGCCATATCTAATTTCCACTCTAGACTCTCTATTACATTCAGAAGAGTGTTTCCCACTCAAATGCAATAATACTTGTTCAAGATAATTCACCAGCCAGGCCTGGTGGTGCATGCCTTAATTTCAGCAACTCTGGAGGCTGAAGCAGGAGGGTCATGAGTTCAAAACCAGCCTCAGCAATTCAGCGAGGCCCTAAGCAACTCAGTGAGACCCTGAATCTAAATACAAAAAGGGCTGGGGATGTGGCTCAGTGGTTGAATGCCCCTGGGTTCAATCACTAGTACCCCCACCCCCTGCAAAAGATACTTTGCCATAATGGGAATCCAAACCAGTAAAATCAAGTATTTTAGAAGAATCTTCATTGCTCAGGGTCATCATGAATTTACTCTTCTTCTAAGCAGACAAGGTTACTGGATACAGTGAGAAAACCTTTTGAATTTTGCAATAAAGACAAAAAAAATATCAAATATGAAAAGATGTTTCAGAAGTCTAGTCTAGACATAGTCTTATAAGCATGAAGACTATCAAAAAGATTCTGTTAACAAAATCATGCCCTTCACTCCTGGAGCTAAGTGCTATGCACGCACAGTATTTGTAATGATGCTTGTGGGAAGATGGAACTACAGCCAACATGTACAAATTAGAGTGAAGGGGATTACAGTTCAAAAGGAGCTGTCCAGCATTCAACAAGTTAAACATTAGAGAAAGTGTTCAGAGACTTTAAAATCATGTCTCAAGGATTTTACCGGGATGATTTACAAGAAAAAGTTACCGGCAGAACTTTATGACCTAAGGAGACTTGTTTTGGTTCCTTCTCCCAGTCTTCAGCATATACGCCTTTACATTGATTCTATAGAGCCCCCAAATGCATTCAAAAAGGCAGATTTTTAAATATCACAATCATGTGAACAACCAATATATATATATATATATATATATATATATATATATATATATATATCTCTCTCACAATCATGCCAATAACAAACAATTAACAGATTTTAAGTACAGGAGACTTAGTATTTTGCTAATCTACCCCTCAAGAAGTGAAACTTGATTTATTAAAATCTTCAAGTTCTATCTTTAAAAGCACAAAAACAGCGCTCAACATCACGTTAAAAACCACCGATTCCAACTAACTTTATTTTCTACAAAAGCACGACAAAGAACACAAACCCTAAAGGAAACCCTACTGACCCAAACAAAGCTCATGAACAGATGATGATAAACTGAGTTGAGCAAGCCACTGAGTGAAAAACGAAGGATCTGCAAGCAAACTACCGCGTGCGAGGCCCCCGGGAAGGGACCCAGGCATGTGTGCATTCCTGGCCACTCGAGTGGAAGACCCACTGGGGGTTCCTGGGGGCAGGTGGAACTGGGCTGCCGCCCGCTGAGGCCCAGAGAACCGGCCAAACGCCGTCTCGCCTACCCTCTCTGAAGGGTTTGACAGATACCTGGGCGAAGGCCGGAGACTCCTAGCGTCACCTCGCTCAAGCAGCACTGGCGGTCCTCGCCGGGCAGCTCACGGGAATTAGCTGGTTCTTACCTTCGGGAGCTGGAGGCGGCTCCTGCCGCTTTCCGCGAGACAGGAAGGCCTTGGGCAGCAGCAGCGACACAGCCAGGACGAGCCCCGAGGCCAGGGCCACTCTCTGCACTGTGGAGTACGCCATGGCTGCTTCCTGTGGCCTCTCCCCGTGGCCGCAGGTGAAGACTCCCGTCACAGCGGGAACCGGAACCGGAACCGTGACGCCGGTGCCCGTCCCCGACCAAACCGCGGGCTACGCGGACGGCGTCACGCGAGGGACAAGGTGCGCGAGGGGGACCTGACCTGCAGCTCCCGCGTGGTTATCCGTCACTCTAAAGGGTACCGTCACCCTCGCGTTTATACTCTCTGCAAAGTCCTCCTTCTCCCTTATTCCCCATGCTCATCTGTCACCGAGTTCTGTACATTCTACCGCCCACACATCTGGCAGTTTTGCCCTTCTCTCTGTCCCACTGACATCACCACTTATCCCAACCCCTAAACCATACCATTGATTTCCTCCCTACCGTGATGAACTCTGTCTTCCAACTTCCACTCATGGCCCCTGGCGTCCATATTCCATCTATAGCCAAAGATGATAATACTAAAATAAAGAACTAATTATCTCTCTCCCCAACTTAAAATTTTTCAATAACTCTCCAATATCTTCAGAACTACAGTTAAATGTCTTATGACCTCAAGGCCCTGCGTGATCCTGTCTTATCAATGCTCCATCCAAACTGGGTAATTTGCTACTTAGCATTTTTATTTCCAGAGAACCTTTGTTCATGCTCTTGCTTCTGCCTAGAAAATTCCTCATGTCATCCCTACCTGTCAAAAACCTCTGAAGAAACAGATTAAAACAACTAATTTCATGAAACTTTTCCAGTCATCCTCTTCATTCACTAAAAAACCTTCCTTATTTCTTATTGTCTTTATTCATTTGTTTAACAGTCTTTTAGTCTTTAATTATGAACCAAACCCTGAATCTGGCACTACTGATAAATAAAATGGGTTTCCTTGTGGAAGACATAGATATCTAAACCAGAAAATTCGGGAAATATTCTGGACTCTGGGGCAGTCAGCTCAACTGGAAGGAGGACAGGTCAAGGAAATCTCTTAAAAATGGTGAAATTTTTAGTTATTTAATAGACAGGTGAGAGGAATTAGAAGGGTATTGAAAGAAAATGACTCAAAGCTAATATATGAAAGCTCCAAGATTCCTAGTTTGTTCAGGAAATCATCAGTAATTTATTTTGGCTGGGCCATATAGTTGGTGACAGGACACAGAGTGAAAACACTTAAGTAGGAACTATGTTCTAAAAAGCTTAGCTAGAACTTCCAGTTAACCATGTCAGATCTGACACTTGAATTTATCTCCACTTGCCCAAGACACTTCTCAAAAGTGAAAAGTAAAGACATAATGCATAACCACAAGATAATGATAGAAAACATGACAGCTGATGAGAATTGTCAAAATTGTGTAAAATGCACAGCAAGACTGTATAATAGAAACATAGTAATTATGTTAGAAACATATGTAATTATGTGGCATTTATACACAATGGAATATTACTCGACATTAAAAAAATAACAAAACCATGGCATTTGTAGATAAATGGATGGTGTTGGAGAAGATAATGCTAAGTGAAGTCAGTCAATCCCCCCAAAAAACAAATGCCAAATGTTTTCTCTGATATAAGGGGAGTGACTCATAGTTGGTTAGGGAGGGAGAACATGGGAGGATTAGATTAATTCTAGATAGGGAAGAGGGGTGGGAGGAAAGGGAGGGGGAAGGGAATTAGCAAGGATGGTGGAATGTGATGGTCATCATACAAAGAACATGTTGAAGACTTGAATTGGGTGTCAACATACCTTACGTACAAATAGAGATATGAAATATTGTGGTATATATGTGTATTAAGAATTATAATGCAAAAAGTACATGTATAATGGCATAAATTTACATGAACATACTTTATATACAGATACGAAAATTATGCTCTGTATGTGTAATAAGGATTGTAATGCATTCCACTGTTGTCGTGTATTTTAAAAAATAATAAAAATCAATAAAAAATTTCTAGTAGCCACATTTTTTAAAAAAGTAAAAATTAACAGGCAAAATTCATTTTAACATAGTTGAATTTAAACCAATGGATCTAAAATAGTATTTCAAAATGTGTAACACTAGTCACATTTCAATGGCACAGTAGCTATGTTTGATTCATTGGCCACCATATTGGATATTGCAGGTGTAGAGGATAAAAAAGTGGCCACAGAAGAAAAGCTTATGAGAAGCACACTAATTTGCCCCTAAAAACTTAGAAAGTCTTGGGCTGGGGATGTGGCTCAAGTTGTAGCGTGCTCGCCTGACATGCGTGAGGCATTGGGTTCGAGCCTCAGCACCACATAAAAATAAAATAAAGATATTGTGTCCACTTAAAACTAAAAAATAAATATTAAAAAAAAACTTAGAAAATTTTCAAAACTGGAGACACTGCATTCCTTCAAAGTCAGGGGCATAGAGTGGGGTTGAGAAAAGAAGGACTGGTTGAGAGTCTAGTTTAGAAACTGTTAATAACCTCCAAATCTCTTTCCTAAATTTATGAGTCAGGTGGTTATCCCTTCTTACATCATTCAGACATCATTATTGTTTATATCATCAATATCACTGAAAGTTATTGAGTATTTAACTATGTTCCAGGCATCTTACCTATCATAACTCATTGGATTCTCTCAACAATTTTATGAAGTAAACAATATTATCATATACCCATTTTACAGATGAGGAAATTAAGATAAAAAATCTTTAGAAACTTGTCAACAACTACAAAGTTATGGGTGTGAACCCTAGCATACTTACTCTAGAACTTGCACTTTTAATTACAAATTTTAGTCTCTGTAGAGATTAAATCAGAGAAGCTCTGGACTTATGAATAACAGGTGCAGTTTAGGGAGGAGGTAATTGGAAGTATGTGGCCACTAAGAGGTTCAGAGGAATCTGGAATGCCCTCAAAATTCTGGCTTGGGTTAATGAGTAGATATTAATTCTATACAACAATATTTTTAAAACAGAAAAATAAATAGGACTGTGAGAAAATAATGAGTTAAGGTTTTGAATTTGAAATTCCATGAAACATCCTTATAGAAATCACCAATTGGATACATAGATCTGGAGTTCAGAAGAGATGTCTAAAGTTCAGAAACAGGTATGGAAGTCATCAGCCCATCAATAGAAAATAAAGTCTGAGAGAAGATGACATTAACAAGAGTGCTCATGTAAACAATAAGAGGCCACAATGGAGACCTACGTTACAGTGTTATGTTGAACTTCTCACACACAATGACAGAAATAGGGAAGAAATAAATATAATAATACAGCTGTTAAAATCTTGAGTGAAAGAGGAGTTACAGGAAAGTTAGAAGGTGCCAAGTACGGTTATAATGAATGGACTTATGATATGCTCTTCTAAGGAAATGTAGCTTTTTAAAGAAGAGGGGAAAGAAACAATTTGGAAGCATCAAGAGGTAATAAGTTGTATATCTATTCTATTCCATGAGAAGAAAAATAACTCTTGCTTAGGGATGACTGCAAAGGAAACAGAGACCAGAGGGAGCAGCCACGTGTCCATTAGAACAAGAAAATTAAGAGAAACTTCAAAGAAGTAGAGGATGGTAATCTTTCCGATGACAGATCTTGGGTCTAGAAGAAACACTAAGTAGAAAGCTTGAGAAGTCGGAGAATGGAATAAAAGATGGAGTCAGGGTAAAATATGTACAGCAGTATGGAGATAAGTGACCATGTGAAAATAGATGGTTTTGGAGGATTGGACTTCAGATGGTGGGCCAAGGTGAACCATGTGAGCAGAGATCAGGTTCACAGTACTTCTGGAAGTAGCCTAGAGAAAGCTGAAAACACAAAGTTGTAGTGCAGAATATTTAGTTAGGATCATATTCATTGTTGCAGCCAGGTGTAATGTGGGCCTGGAAGAGACAGGAACCTACTTGGGAGAAGGGGACAAAGCTGTTGGCCATGCTGTTGGCCATCTTGAGTGGAACCTGGGCTGGCTGCTCTCTCTGGTGGTATCATGGAGCCAGGGTACACTATAATTCAAATCCTCTTTTTTTTTTAAGTTGTTGTATATGACAGCAGAATGCATTACAATTCATATTACACATATATCAAATCCTCTTGAAAAATGTCAGGTTTTATTCGCAAACTGAGAGCTTATTTTTTTTTCAAATAAAATATTGAAGAACTGATGTCAGAAATCTGATGATTATAGGCTGACAAAGGAACAAATGACAAAGAAGTATAGATGGAAAGCATGTTCCACTCTCTATGGAACTGCCATGAAAGTAAATTATTAAAGATACAATAATAATTGAAGGTGGCTGAGAGTTGAAGAAATGTTGTTCTTTCCCAAATGAAGAGACAGATGTGTTTATACGTTTAGGAGGGAAACATCCAAAACATGAAGGTGGGAAATGTAATAGCAAAGGGGACCAATATTGAAGCATCAGACATGAGAACCATGGAGGAAAGAGGGAAAAGACCAAGAAGGAAAAAATAGATATGAAAATAGCCTTTTTATAATTTCCCTGGTCATTCACTCCTGACTCCAACACAGTGTGCTCCAACCTCCAGACTAGGCTGAAGTCTAGGCCCTGAAACCTCTTCTGCTCAAAAGTCTCAATGATTCCCTTTTGGTTGCCATATTTAGTCCCAACTCATTGGCCTCCCTTTTTAAAAAAATTATTTAATTTATTTATTCTAATTTGTTATATAAGAGGGCAGAATTCAATTCAATTTATATTACACATATAGAGCACATTTTTCATGTCTCTGGTTGTACCAAAGTAGATTCACACCACTTGTGTCTTCATACATGTACTTGGCCCATTTATTTATTGGGTTATTTGGTTTTTTTTTGGGTTTTTTTGGTGTTAAGATTTTTGAGTGCTTTATATATCCTATTAATGAGTGCTCTATCTGATGTGGGTATGGTAAAAATTCGCTCCCATTCTATAGGCTCTCTATTCACCTCACTGATTGTTTCTTTTGCTGAGAAGAATCTTTTTAGTTTGAATCCATCCCATTTATTGTTCTTGATTTTAATTCTTGCACTGTAGAAGTCTTATTAAGGAAATTGGGGTAATTGACCTCCCTTTTAAGGACCAATATAATTCATCATTTTGCTCCAAATCATTTCCTCCTTTCCAAGCCAACACAAACTTTATTCATCCTCCTCTCAAAATGCTCACTCACTCAATTTCATTCCTTCCTTTCCTTTCACAGAAAACAGTCCCTAAGATATAAGGCCCAAAAGAAATCTGAACCTCTTCCAAGAAGTTCTTCTGGACTTCAACTCATGACTCTTCCTTTCACTGGATTCCTGGGAATGCTCTTTCTTCTGGGTTTGTTGAGTCTTTTCACCTAGATGAGAGACCCTGGAGGATAGGATTGTGTCTTTTCACAGGGTATGGCTGAGCACAGAACTGGTTCACAGTAGGCATCTGGTAATTCCTGGGGTTGCTACTTTCATAAACACACCACTGCTTCAAGCAGCTGGTCACCTTTCTAGGAATCAATAATTAGAATTTCCTTGAAGAGTCACCCCAAAGAATCTCATTTCAAAATGTTACTGATTTTTCCCACCAGAGTGGACTCTAAAATATCTGCCAAAATTTCCCCTAAGGGACTGTGATGGTTAGTTTTATGTGTCAAGTTGGTGGTACCCAGTTACATGGTCATATTTTGGATGTTTCTGTGATGTTGTTTGGGATGAGAGTAACATTTAAAACTGTGAAATTTTAGTAAAGTAGATTGCCTTTCATAATGGGGTGAGCTTCGTTTACTCAATAGAAGATGTGAATAAAATAAAAGATTTGACATCCCCAGAGCAAGAGGAAATTCTGTGCTGACTAAACTTTGGAATTGAACCACACCATCAGCTCTCTTCGGGTCTTCAGCCTGTTGCAGAGTTTGAACTTGTCAGCCTCCAAAATCATAAAGATTTTCTCTCTAGAGAACCCTGACTAATAATACAGTGACCTTGACAATTTCCAAAAATTTAATTCCTCCTATAATTGAAGCTTTTCCATCTCAGAAGAGATTCTAAAGATCTTCTCAAATGGGGAAGGGTAGGCAAAGTTTAGGAGGGAGAAGGCAAGGTGAGAAGACCTACTGCGTCTCTACCAGCTCTCCTCATTGGCCTCTGCCTCTGAAGGATGCAGAACAGAGAGAAGTCACAGTTGGATACCTTGCGCCTTTCTGCCTCAAATAAGGAGAAATAGTATTTGGCGCCAATTAATTAAGCAAACTGATAGAAATTCTCCACTCAAGTCACACTTTGCATATCCATAATCTCTGCACTAAATTTTCTGTATACTTTACCTCTGGGTAAAAATTGGTGAACATTTAAATGCTTCCTCACATAATCCTGCTAAAGCACACTCTTGCCTATAAATATTCATGCCACTGCCAAAACATTTGCAAGCTTTCCCCAAAGGTGAAATGTGTGTAATGTACTTTGTCTTCTGGGTATAAATATTATCCAATACATTTTGGTTAATATGAATACACTAATTATTCCTGTAACCCTTTTTAAAAGGGTCATCTTCATGATGTGAATTTTTTAAAAATGTAATTACAGTAATTGGATACTTAATCTAATTAAAATTTGCTTTATCTTTAATGGAAATTTTTCTAAAGAGGCATAATGACAATTGGCTTTTTGATAATGACTGTTTTCTTTCTGCAGGGGGATCAAGTTGGTGAAAACTGGAGAACTAGGTAGGTTTGTGCCCTGGCTGCTGAGCAGGGCAAGGCCAGTCTTTCTCTTTCTTATGATCAGTACTTAAGCAGTGAATATGGGTTTTAGTTAATGAAACAGATGAAGCTGCCTCTCTTCCACCATGGGCATGTGACCTAAGCCTGATAGATCCAGGTTCCTGTTGGGCTTGCTGCAGCTGGAGATAGAGAAAAAGCTCTATGATGATTTGGGAGATATCATGCTGGAAAGAGTCATAGTCATAGTGGATGTTATAGGTGCTCCACTCACATTCCCCTGAAGACACTGTACACAGTTCTTATACACAGCAGTGATACTGGGTCTCTTTGCATAAGGCCATTCCCTGGCCTGGGAAGCAGACCAACTCCAAACAAGAAGAGTGTTGGCAGACAGATTCATCACCTTTCTTGCTCCTCAGGGGAACAATTATGAGGGGTGCTCCATACTTTCTTTTTAAAGCATCCTAGTAGGATTGAGATCTAGTTGATCCTGCTATAACCCACTCAATGACACCCTGTTTGAACTTTCTCCTGCCTAATGGTGTTTCTTGGGGTCTCCTTCCAAACAACGTACTGCACCTGAACTCTTGCCTTAGCATTGCTTTATGGGGAGTTCAAAGTAAGGTAGATGCAAAGTTAGGGTTTCCAGGTAACTGTTTTCTCCACCAGGTGGAGTAGCCCTGTCTGAAGAAGGGGAGAATGAAGTGCACACACACAGCAAAAATGAAGTAGATGGAAAGTGAGCATGTCAGTGTTGAATCCCTGGTCCACCCCCAACACTCTCCGTGCTCTTGCTCATCCTGTTTCTCTGCCCTGAGTCCTTCCCAGCCATGTGAGCCAATACATTCCTACTCCACTTTTTTTTTTTTTTAAGCGTTAAGCTTGTTTGAGTCGGATTTTTTTTATCTCTTGCACCTGAAAGTATCAAGACTATTTCAAAGAATAAGTGAATTCACATGCAAAGCATTTCAAATGGAGCCTGCTTTCAATAAAATAATGTTACTACTATTAAGTGGGTACTATTATTATTTAATGACTGACTTACTTCCAGCTGGAACTGTGGATCTAGAGCCTAGAAAAGAGCCACAAAGAAGTCAGTTTAATTCTACCTAATTCCTCCCTTTTGTCTTTTTTATAACTTGGTGATCTTCTTACTCATCACTAACAATGAGAACTTAAATGTCATTCTCTTTTGCTTAAGGGTCAAATTGGTTTTACACAATTATGTCACAAAAATCTGAGAAACAAACCATTCTGGGTGAATGACCCAGTTAAGTTTGAGTCATGGCAGGTTCTGTCGAGTTTCAGGGCCTAAGATACTTTTGTCTTTATGGGCCCCATCCACTATAAAAATATTTAAAATTGTATTTTATGTCTGTGCTGATATAAAGACAAATATGTGAATATTATATAATAAGACATATTCTTTGACCTAAAATTGTGTTTTTCCTTCCAATTTTAAAAGTTCAAACATTTTAGGACCCACTGTGCCAATCATTAAAGAGACCCTGCCTAGCTGAATGTACACCTGATGTTTGGTCAGTGACTCCCACTCCAGGAAGTGGAGTGTATAGTGAAGAAGAGATATGGCCCTTGTTCCCCATAACATTTCATAGGTTTTAATTGTTCCAAGCATCACAGAAATAAATGTTGCCATTAAAAAAAAAAAAGTTTAGAGCATATGCTTCTGTATTCTAGCAATGGTGGGAGATAACTTGACAGAGGGAAAATGTTTCCATGAATCTTCTGGTTATACAGACATGGCCCAGAGACACATCCATCTCGACTGAGTAGGGATTGAGACAAAGAAGATGAAGGAACTTTTCAGAATAGATTAGTGTTTTCCTTCAATGAGAGGTTGTTACATTCTAAAAGTTGGAACTTTCTCTCTAGTGGCCCAGTACAGGAATTTGACAGCCTGGAGACTGGGGAAGAGAGGGCAGCATTGAAGAACCATGTCTGTGGAGGAATGGGGCCCACCAGGGAGTCAACTGGAAGGAGCTCTTGGTGGGGAGATGGCTGGTGAGTTTCCTCAAGGAAATACCCAGGTTTTCCTCCAACATGGTTTTCCTCTTAAGGTTTCTTCAAGCCTGTAGAAAAGCCTTGGCATACCATGGCCTGTGCCAGCAATCTTGGAAAAAGGGAGGGAACTGTTCCCTGCTCTTCCTCCTACAGGCCTACAGAGCAGCACTGAAGGAGTGAATTATGCTCATCCTGACTATCAGGTGACTAGTAACTGTAGGTGGAGGGCTGTGGTGCAGCAGGAGCAGGCTGCAGCATGTCCAGGTCAAGAATGCACTTGGGACAATGTTCCCATATTCCGGAAGACAGTGATCCTTGAATGAAAAGAGACAAGGAGAGAAATTAGATTCTGCTTTGATATGGTTAGGTGTCCCCAAGCAGCAGAAGTTTGTGAACATCTTCACCTCTCTGAGCTCACTTTCTACAGTTTCTTGGCTTGCAGCTCCAGACACATTGGCATCTTTGCTGTCATCAAAAGCATGCCTGGGGAGCATCTACCCTGAGCCTTTGCACTTGTGCCCTCTGTTTAGAAAGCTGTGACCCCAAATATATACAAGGCACAATCTCATCCCCTTCAAGTGATTCCTCAAAGATCATCTTTCTCAGTGAGGCCTTCCCTGACCAACCGATTAAAAATATGACACCCATCCTCCTGCCCTGCTTTATCTTTCTCCATTGCTCTTACTACTTTCTAAAACTCATTTGATTGTCAATTTCTCCTCTGGAGTATAAGGTGTAGGAGGGCAGGACCTTTTGTCTCTTCTGCTTACATCTGCACCCCCAGTGTTCAGAACAGTGCCTGGCACATGGTAGACTGCAATAACTATTTGTTAAATGGATGAGTGTATAGATTCTGCAGATAAAGTGCTTTGAAAAAGCTCCAAACTGACTGGAAATACATTTATATGTATATTACATAGCAACTGAAAACCACAATTGGGTAAATGAAGTAGGAACAGGTTTGCATTGAATGATTGATTACCCACATTCTCACATTTGGCCTAGATGGTATTTATCAAGCTGTATGTAGCTGGGTGGTTTTTAAATGGTGTTTTGTAGAAACAGGTACTGCAGGGCTTCCCTCAATGTTGTCCTTTTCAAAAAAAATTATTTTTTTAAAAAATAGTTGTAGATGGACAGCATGGCTTTATTTTATTTATTTATTTTTATGTAGTGCTGAGGATCAAATTCAGTGCCTCACATGTGCTAGGCAAGCACTCTTGAGCTACCATCCTAGCCCCTCAATATGGTTATTAATTTTATTTTCAAATATATTTTTAAGTATTTTGAGAATAAAGTACAAGCTTGAATGCAGGATATAGTAAATTTGAATATATTGACAACTTCTGATGTCTTAGCTAGAACTGTTGGGTTAATTAACTTTTTAAAAAGATAGCTTGAGAGTAAAGATTATTCTTCCATTTCCATGAATGTATTTAGATTTCTTATAAATGTGCTCTTAAAATTTTATTATAAGTTTGGTATTCCTCATTTGTGAGGATTTATTTGTGATAAAGAATGCAAGCAGTTAGATCATCCTAGGGTTGTTCTATTGGAACAAAAACAGCTTTGTAGTGTTCTCTTTGAAGTTCCTGAAGCAGGTTAATTTTTTTCTCAGTACTGAGGATTGAACCAGGGCCTCAAGCATGCTTGGCAAGTGCTCTAGCATTGAACTACATCCCCAGCCCTTGAAACATGTTGATTGAAGATTGTTTTGAGATTTGAATGATGAACTTAAAATATGTTATTTTTTTCTAGTTTCTCGTATGTTAATTATTTAATTGCTTCTTGTCTAATGTTAACTGTGCAGTTAAGACAAGGTTCACTGGATTATATATGCATTGTTGTTCGCCTATATCTCACAGCATCCCTTGAAATTTGGTTTCTGCCATGTGACTGGTTCCAGCCAATGTACTTTCAGCAGAAGTGATGTATGTCTTGCCTGTATTGAGACAGTTAAGAGTTAATATGTTTTCTACCTCTGTCACTTTCCATGACTAAACACTCAAGGTCACTCCAGGTGAACTGGGCTGCACAAAATAACCACAAAGAGACAGAGAAATACCTTTTTCTTTGGGTCCTGTGATGGCTTCTCTGATCTTAGGAGAGAGGAGCATGTGCTGAACTCCTTTATAAGGAAGAAGTCATTCAAATGAGGCAAGGGGCAGGATTACAATAGAAAAAGTGAGTGTAACTCAACCCCTCTGAGTGCCAACTACTCCTAAGGCCACTCCCAGGGCCACACCTTATTATCTAAGCGAGGGAAAAGACAGAGTCAAGAGTCAGGGCACTACCACGCTGGACTATGGTGATCTTTCAGATCCCCGTGGTGCATCAGGACTTAAAGGTGCGTGCATTTGGAGTGGCTCCCCACATACCTCCTCTTCCTTTCCCTTTTATGCGTAGTCTTGTTTGCCATGTGTTCCAGTGAGGGGAGATACCATCCTCAGTTACCAGGTAGAAGATCCTTCATCAGACTGCGTTGCTGTTGGGTGAAACATGAACAAGAACTAACATTTATTGTGTTAAGCAACTGTGATTTTTGGAATCTTCCTGTGGTTCAGCTATTAGTTACTTATCTTTTCTAACAATGAGATTGAGGCAATGAGTTTTCCTCTGAGCAGAGCTTTAGACATATTCAAAGGTTTTGATGAGCAATTAAAAGAAGATTTGGGGCCTTTTCCCTCCTTAGTGATGTACATACTAATTTTCTTCTGTTCATTCTCATAGCTGCAAGATACATCTACTTCAGTTCAGTTCTTGAAATCCAGTCTGGTCAGAACTCCAGGCCTTCTGGATCCACTTAAGTCAGTCTATAAAAGCAAGTTGTAACTGTCTTCCAGTGTCCTACCCCCAGGACATGTTGCATTTGTTCCTGACTTGCTTCTGTTCAAATAACATACCCCACCAGATTATCAATTCTTGATTCCATCTCTCCTTCAAAAATTTGCTTCTTCAGGGGCTGGGGATGTGGCTCAAGTGGTAACGCGCTCGCTTGGCATGCGTGGGGCGCTGGGTTTGATCCTCAGCACCACATAAAATAAAAGAAAGATGTTGTGTCCGCGGAAAACTGAAAAATAAAATATTAAAATTTTCTCTCTCTCTCTCTCTCTCTCTCTCTCTCTCTCTTCTCTTCTCTTCTCTCTCTTTAAAAAAAATTTGCTTCTTCAATGTTCTTGAGATCTGGAGTCCAACACTTTGCCTGAGGCTTTCCTATAGACCAATTTGAATTCAACTCAGGTGTTTCAGGTAGCTGGTGCCCCATTCCAGTCCTACCTGATTCGTTTGGTGAGAGGGTGAAAGGGAGATATCTTCCTCAGTTTTCCCGGCAGAGCCTCACCCTCTCATTCCTCCTCCTTCTCATGCTCCCTCTATTGAAGGAGAGATGCACATGCTGCACTGGGTAGGTGCTGGGGGGTCTAGGTAGTCTCAGCTTGGCACAATGAGAACATTCTGCAGCCCGTTGGGAGGTCTGAGGGAGGATGGAGACATAGTGCTGCTGCTGCTGCTACTACTGTTTTCACAGCTTCAGAACAATCTGTATTCTTGGGCTTTTTCCTTAAGAGGGAGTGTGGGAATACATATGATTTATAATGTAAACAATATACACTGACAGGATGTGAATGAATAAAAGATGAGTAAATAAAAGCACAGAAATAAATATGCCTTCTACCTTATCCCTGCTCTGAGCGGCAAGAGAAATGGTGGAAGCATCCCAGCAGGATGGGGCACCCGGAGTCTGCTGCCTCAGCATTCCTCCTCACCAGAAGCCTGGGCAACCTCCCTGCTCACCCACCACTCTCCTACCCCAGAGTCTCCTACATTAGGAGCCAACCTTTCCACACTGGGGCAGTCTTGTATGCAGAGGAACCACGGCACAGATAAGCACTAGTGTTGCAACCTCAGGCAAATCAGCCTCCCTCCCTCCTGCTGAGCCTCCAGATCTTGGTTTTCCCAACTGTAAGTGAAGGGATTCAGGAATATGCTTTCATAGTCCCTGATATTGGGAGGGTCAGTGTTATGTACCCTATCGCTCCTCCTCCTCCTCCTCCTCCTCCTCCTCCTCCTCCTCCTCCTCCTCCTCCTCTTCTTCTTCTTCTTCTTCTTTTTAATGGACACAATACCTTTATTTATCTGTTTATTTATTTATTCCTCAAGGGTACCAGGGATTGAACTCAAGGGCAGTTGACTACTAAGCCACATGCCCAGCCCTGTTTTGTATTTTATTTAGAGACATGATCTCACTGAATTGCTTAGTGCCTCACTTTTGCTGAGATTGGTATTGAACTCGCAACCTCCTGTCTCAGCCTCCCAAGCCTCTGGGATTACAGGTGTGTACCACTGCACCCGGCCCTTTATTTTTATTTATTTATTTTTATGTGGTGCTGAGGATCAAATCCAGTGCCTCACATATGCTAGACAAATGCTCTTCCTCTAAGCTACAACTCCCACCTGATTACCTTATTTCTGAGCCTCTGTTTTCTCATCCACAAAATGGGGAGTTCTGATAGGCGGTCTTAAAGAACTTTTCCCTTCCTGATGCTCTTCTAGGTGGCTCTGACTCCCCTAACTTGTACTTAGAGTTTGCTAGCAGATGTACACAGCCCCAGCCCCAGCCCTCTCAGCTTCTGTAGCTCTGGAATGGGACTAGTTGTTACAGCCCTTGGGCAGACTGGAGACAGCACATCCATGAAGCTTCCCTTCCAGATCTTCAACACGTTGGGCCTCGTAGCCCCCTCTCTCCTGGTTGATGCATGGCAGAGGGCACAGGCATCTCCTCCTGCCTCAAGTGGCCACATGCCCCCAAAAGCCCTCCTGCTGCAGTCCTTGGCAACACTATGGTGAGCCTCTCTCTGCCCCTGCTCTGTGCCTGCTCTGGGCTTAGGATGGAATTCATCCTAAGGGATTAACTAAAGGTTAACTAAAGGTGGGGAATTGGGGAAGAGGAACTCAAGATAGAGGAGAATTGGTACACTGAAGGGATGTGAAAAACAACTTGGGAGGCCAGAGGAAGCAGGCAGGCAGGCAAGTTGCTTCTCTGTAACTCCAGCAGATGGCAGTGTGCGTATGGGAACCAAGGTGACAGTTCCTGAGATCACCAGGGGACAATTTTGCATGCTAGAGAGCAGGAAGGGAACAACTGTCCTTCTTGTCAAAGAGCTGATAAGGGACCGTTTATTCTGCTGAAGAATCACCCACTACCCCCATGAACTGATAGGGGGAGCTTTTCTGGAAGTGCTAGTACTATGGTGCCTTCTCTGTTTCCAGGGGTCCAGGCAGGCCTCCCTACTCTGTGTGGGCTTAGATGAGGGGCAGGGTATCAGGATTGGCTGAAAGTCCTCAGAGTATCCCCTCACTAAGGAAACCCACCCCTGTGCAGCTCTGTGGCTGCAACTTTGTTCCCAGCTTTCAGGTTAAAGTTGCTCTGGGTAGCTCTCCCAAGTCCATTCCATTCTGTGTCCTATGACATGCAGCAAAGGTAGGTTGTATGGGCCTTGAGCCTATTCCTGGCATCCCCTGCAGTTTGGTCTCATGAACATGGTCCCCTTCTACATCCACCACGGTGCCTGGAAGAACAGGATCGAGAACAGCAGTTCTAGGTTGTCTACCCCATCTCCCAAGACCTGGGCTGACTCCCTAGCCTGAGCAATGAGCTCCCACAGTTGCAAACTGGCCCCCTCTCAGTCCAAATTTCAGAATTCTGGACTTGTAGTGAATCACTGGTACTACCTAACATGGAGAAAAACAGAAGATGGGTCCCTAGACCCTATGACTAACATGGCCCAAGAAAAAGTGCTCTACCATATCATATACAACCAGAAGAGTGAGAAGTTATACTCCATTTATGCATGATATGTCAAAATGCATGCTACTGTCATGTAAAACTAATTAGAACAAATTTAAAAAGAAAGAGAAAGGGGAAAAAAAGAAAAGAAAAGGTGCTCTAGCATCTGCTTGTCCTCAGTAGGCACTTCTCTGGAACCTCCAGATACCCTTTCTCCTTCAGCTGCATCACAGAAAGAGCCAGGGCCATGGAATCAGACATGATTTTTAGTAGTCACTCTATCAGTTCTCATCTGTGTGGTGCAAGCAAATGATTTCTTCTGTGAGCTATAATTTCCTCTTCTGCAAAAGTGAGAGTTTTAGTAGTACCTACTCCTATAAAGTTTTGATGGGTTTTGGATGGGTTCCAGCAGGTGGAGGCTGCTCTGTTCTTGGTGAACATCAACTGGTAAACATTCTCCAATTAAGAGAGAGAAAAGGTAGTAGGAGACTGGGTTCAGACTTGACTGGGTTCAGATCTTTTATTCCAGAGCAGGTCTTAGGCCTGGGAGGCCAAGACTCTGGTGCTATAGCTAAGGGAAAAGGACAACTTTCTACATGCACTGCCAGAATGGGAAGAAAAAGGCTGATCATCACAGGTGTCCCAATTTGTCACCCTCTGGAAACCTCTGAGGGTATCGAGGTCCTGGCTCTTATCATTGACTCTGAGCTGGGCTCTGGGTTCCAGGCTCTGGACTTGAGCTGTGTTGACCCAGAGAAAATGTTGAAAATTATAGTACTTGAGAGAATCATAGTTCAGTTAAGGTTTGTTAAGTATAAGGCTTGGCACTTGATGAGTGGATCAAAAAATAATGAATGAATGAATGCACACCGTAGTTCATTGATTGCAGTCTCCTAACAAATCCTCTCAACTGGTTGGGGATCTTTTCAAACAGGAAGGAGGCAGGAGATAGGGTTCCAATTCCTGCTCCTATCTTTTGTTAGCCTCTGTGACTTGGGGTACTTTCCTTTCTGAGTCTCTGTTTACTCTTTTACAAATGGGACAGAGTGCCTCTTTAAGGTCTTCCAAGTCTGGGACCACTGGGTCCTAAAGGGAGAGCATAGCAGGGACCGAGAACATAGAGAATCCCTCCTGAGGTGAGGACTTTGGAGGTGGTGGTGGTTCCCCAAATGTGAGTATATCCTGGGGGTTGGAATAGTGTTTTCCAGGGTTGGCAGGAGAGAAAGGCATTGTGGGCAGGATCAGGAGTAACAGTGGGGTCTGGATATTAGTGCTACAGCTGCATCCTGAAAATACATTTCATTTGCCCTACAGCCTCACAACCCGATGACCTTGGCAGCCATTTCTCCTAGGTCTGTCTACCTGAGTAGGTACTGGGGACCAGAGAAAATAAGGTTCATGGATAGGCAGTGATGATGTTTGTCTGCTTTTGCACCTATGAGGCCTCACATCTTGGGAGATACGCTTCTGTTTTATTCAGGGGTCATTACTGTACACGGATCAGAGTTCACTCAGGTCAACTCAAATAAGTGAGGTGGATAAGAAGGGAATATGAGCTTTCAGAAACTCAAGGATATGACCCTAATGGAGAATGGTCCCAAGACCTTGGGCAAATACTGGTTCCAGATCCCTAGTAGCCACAGGATTTCAGTGGCAGGGGCTTACACTCCCTAAAGCACTATTCTGACATTAACCAACCTTCTCTGCCATTAACCTGTGTATCTGCTTTTCCTCTGTCAGTTACCACCATTTTTCTCATATCCTTCTTTTTGATTTCCATGTTTCTAGTTCATTTTCCCTTGTGGCTTTTCAATTTCATCTTGCCATAACCCTCTATGGCCCTTAAGACCCATGTCCCCTTACTCCATTGTAAGACCTTACTAGATGCCCCTTTTTTTAATCTTCTACTCCTACTACAATTTATTTTCTTCACATTGTATAACCCATATTTTCAAAAGTAAGAATATGGTTTGCCATATCCTGGTCAGAAACCAAGTTCTTGTCCAATTAGCTATATTAGGAGAAAACATAGTACAACACTGTCTGCCTACAGAGGACAATATCAAACTCTTTGATGGCACACAAGGAGCCTCCTTTCAGTTAGGTAAGTTGTAGGTCCACAAAAGAGTCTGACTAAGGAGAAAAATGGGGACTATCTCCTATTTTCACTTTTGGCAAGTCATGAACCATTGTGTTATGGGTTGAATCAATCCAGAAGGAGGAGAAGAAGGTGGGGCTTTTGCAGAAATGTGGCCCTGTGGTGTGTCCTCTATTGATTATCACATAATCATTTTATTTCTTAGGACAATGCATCTTTTATCGCTTCTTCACTCAATCTGTATCTTCCAGGATTTACTGCACAACAAACCAATGCTCCACCAAATTTGTGGCTTAAAACAATAACAATTTATTATTTCTCATGAATCCATGGGCGGGCCAAATGGTCCTATTGATTTGAATCTGGTTTGGTCAATCCAGGCTAAGCTTCTTCATGGAGACCCAGCTGGATGCAGGATGAGTCCAAGATGGCATCCCTCAATGGCTCACAGTTCTGCTTCTGGAAGTTGGCTGGATGCCAGTTGGGTGTGCAGAGGCATCTAGTTTACATGTCTCCTGTTAATTCGCAAGCCAGCCTGAACATGTGCACATGGCAGCCCAGGCTCCTTTTGGTCCAGGCTTAGAATTTGCACAATGTCTATTCTGTGGTATTCTCTTGACCAAGTCACAGAAACCATTCCAGATTCAAGGGACCGGAAAAAGACTCTTGATGAGATATGTTCCAAGTCACATTGCAAAGGGGAAAATGGAGGAAGAACAGTTTGCAGTCATTTTTGTAATCTATCACACATCACCAATTTAGCCATGATGTTCCATCGCAGGCAGGGAAGAGGTGACCTGAGAGGGACCTAAGCATAACTCAAGGGAGCTCTTGAGAGCAGAGAAACACATGGGCTTCTCCTAAGTTTTGCATATGGATTTGATATTCTTAGATGTGGGCTCAATTGGGTAAGGAGTGGAGAAAAAAACCACAGTGCTTCTTTTTCACTAAAGCACCCCATATCTTTGTTCTCACAATTTACATAACATGAATCCTCACAGTTGCTGATTTCTCCATGAAACTTACATCTCATAGAAACTCTTAGCCAGCATGTGGGGAAGAACAAAAGACTGTGATATCTGTGGGGAGAGCTTTCTCTATACCCTGACCTCCCAGTTTCTCAACTTCCTTCTTCCTTGTGCATATGTCTCCATTGCTTGTCTCCTACTACTTAGCAGCTCTTGCCTATGGACACAACCTTGATCTTGTCCTTACCCAAACTGCTTTACTCATAAAGTATGTGACTAAAGCCTCAAACTTTTTGGATATTCACACGCCCTTGCCCTGGCTTCTACTGTTCATATCTTAATTGGGCCTGGAAGCTTCTCAAGTCCTCCTTTATCTAAAAGTCTTTCAGTCTTCTCCTGGCACTATTTCCTTATTATCCTTCCACTGATCCACTACATTTACCAGTGTCTTGTCAACACACTTAACTCCATTGTCCTCTATTTCCCCACTGCCATTGTTAGTAAACTCCAGATCAATCCTGGAGCAATCCAAGCTTTTGTCTTTCCTGTCTCTGCACATAGGGAGCTGAGTGCTAGTTTTTCAATTGACTAAACACAAGAATCAAAATCCCACAAACTATGGTGCCCTTTCTGCCAGGCTCTCGACACTGTTCACTCACCGTCTGCCCGCAGCATCTGTTTCCTGTTTTCATAAAAACTATTTCAAAATGTATTCTCTCTTCTCTAACCTCCTCTTGCACCCCTTGCCACTTCACTCATTATTTTAAAAACCATAAGAAATAGAAGCATTCATATGGAAACTCCTTTGATGCCCTTCTCTAGCAATAACAAAGTGCAACCTCTCCCTGACTGCTGGCTCTGACTCTAAATAGTCCTCAAACTACATCTTTTCCTTCCTCTCCTAGAAGGTGAGCCATTTCAAAGTTATATCCACCTCAGTTGTCTGTTTAGCTTTAGCTGGAGGAGGACATAGCATATGGATATGGAGGTCTGGGTGCCATGTGGGGGCTCCTATCCAAGATAAGACCAGGGCAAACTAAATCAGACCCCATTTTTGGAAAAGTCAAAGTCCATTCACTAGAAGCACCCAGAACAAACTCAAAGTCCAATAGGATAGTGGAAGGATCAAAGTTTTGGTTGTAGGGGCGAAAGTTGAGTCACAGGGAATGGCATCATGGGAAAAGCAGTTTAAGAAGGATCAAGGAAGAATAGATCTAGGTGATTTTAAGCAGCCTCAGAATATCCAGATAATCTTGCTTGGACTTTGAATGCAATATGCCAAAACACAGGACCATGGATTAATTTAAATGTGTGGGAGATGGAGGTCACCAACTTCCTTTAGGGATAAGGTGAGAACAGGTTTTTCCTGGATTCTCCTAGAGGAAATGAGGATATCCCTGAGAACAGAGTTGCCTTCCTGGCCTATTCCGCTCCTTGACATCTGCACTGAGCTGTCCATGGTACCAGGGCTTTGCCTTCTCTGAGTTGTGCCATTCTAGAGTGTGGAAGAGAGGAAGAAGGCAGTACCTGGAGATATGGACACAACCTTGACTTCGTCCTTACTCAAACTGCTTTACCCATGAAGCCAGTGACCATATCCAGGATGTTCTGCAGAACAGTTTTTGGCACACAAGAGGACCTCAGTCAATATTTGTTAAATGAACAATAAATGACTCAGGAAACTGAGATTGTCTGGAAGATAAGTTATCCATTTGTTGCTTTCGTCAATCCAGATGAGGCTCTTTTGGACTCTGGCTCCATGAAGATATGCTCTCTCAGCAGATCCTAAAGGGCAGATGAGTTATACCCCTTTGTTGTCAGACTGGATCAATTATGGCAGAGCCAAAGTTTTCTTTCTCTCCCTACACCTGTTCCAGGAGATGGTGTGCTTTTATGGGAAGAATTCTGCACTAGGAATTAAACACTAGTGACCTGGTCCTTTCATCATCACTGACATTGAGTGAGCTTGGGAGGTTGCCTGCTCTTG
This sequence comes from Callospermophilus lateralis, assembly GCF_048772815.1. Lineage (NCBI taxonomy): Eukaryota > Metazoa > Chordata > Mammalia > Rodentia > Sciuridae > Callospermophilus > Callospermophilus lateralis. Next base: position 158,177,012 of record NC_135306.1, read on the forward strand.
GGGCCCCAGTTTCCTCTGGAGATAATTAGGTTAGTCAGATTTCCGTCACTACAATGAAATACCTGAGATAATGAACTTGTAAAAGAAAAGGTTTACTCAGCTTGCAGTTTTGTCGATTCCATTCTTTGATCCAGTGGCTCCATTGCTTTGGGCTTCTGGTAGGGGTGCCAAATAGCAATGGCAGGGAGTATGTGGCAGAGCAAAACCATATACATCATGATCCAGGAAGCAAGAGAGAAAAGGAAGAAGAAAGTGTACTCCCAGTGATCTAAAGATCTCCCACAAGGCCCCATCTCCTAAAGGCCCACAGCAACACCCTGGGAACCAAGCCTTTAAACACATAGACCCTTGGAGGACATTCAACATCCAAAGTATGTCAATAATTGTCTCCACTCTTGTGAAGTTATTGCAAGATTGAATGCACTAATGAAATTAAAGAGCTTTGCAGATTGTAAAACATGTTGCTTGTGGGGTAGAAGTGGGATGATAATGAGGCTGAGCATGACATTCATAAGGTCTTAACAAGGCAAAATATTCAAGCTTTTTGAGGGCAGGGCTCATGGGTGATTCTTCACTGTAGCCCTGTGGGACCCAGTAAGGGCGGCATGTAGATGTTGAGTAAGTCATTGAATAGAACTGAATTGACTTCTTCAGAAGGTTCTTGGTAGTCACCTGAATCTGGAGGTTTAAGGCTCAAGGAAGGTATACTTCTTCATCATCTGCTCTTCCCCCATGCCTCAAAGCCTCAAAGAGAGCCTGGAATCTGAAATTCATGGACTTCCCCCTCTGTACTCCTATTACTGTGGACTGCTATGATCATTAACAGGTGCATTGTGGCTGGCTGCCTGAAGGGAGGCAGATTCACAGCATTAGCATCTGTAATCTGTCATTTCCTTTTGGAACTACTACTTAATGCAAAACTCCAAGCAACAGTTATGATGACTTTATCTATTTCTTATTACTGGAATTCAATCAAGAGGGCAGCTTTAATTGTGCATCTATATGTCATTTTATAGTTTTCAATTTCTTGTTATGTTTGTCCAATAATTTACCTGTAAATTATAGTCCAGCTCGCTGATTCATACCATGAATGAGATCATGGGATACTCTCCGGAATACACACCATGCCTTTTCTCCTTTTACAACTGGCTGCTGAGGATGTCTAACTTTAGCCCCATGGGCACTGTTAAGGGCAGTGTGAAGGGAAGAGAAGAAGCTATGGATTTAGGTGACTATGAGAGAGCAGGTTTGACCTGAGCCCAGAGAACAAACCTGAGAGCAAAGACTCTATATGCTCAGGAAATGATGGTTGTGTTAGAAGGACTCTTTGATGTTAATGGACATTTTATAACATGTTTTCTGCTGGATTGGGTGAGCATGCATGTGTAAATTCAGATCCAGGAAGGATTTAACTCTCCCAGCCTACCAACAGTGGCTCATGATATGACTGACCTGCTTATTCTCTTCTCCCTTTCTCTGCTCCTCCAAATGACTTCCCTCCCCCCGTCCTGGTTATCTGTCTTGACATCCATGTAACCCTTGGATCTATCTCCTTTCACTCTTGCACTCCTCCAGACTTATCTACCTCCATAGGTAACTCTAGGAATGAACATGGTAAAAGGGGTCAGATTGGAAGAAGATAATGTGAGGAGCCACGAGAGGTCTTCCAAGGCCTAACATCATCCAGTTTGCATGTTCCTGTACACGATTTTGATGTTGGAGAATAAATTCTCTACTAATCCATTTATTTAATAAATGTTAATTGAACACAAAACATGCATCAGGCTCAGTTTAACCATGTTCACTGAAACAGGTGAAATACTCACAGGAACATTTTTTTAAATATTTATTTTTTACTTAGAGGTGGACACATATCTTTTTATTTATTTATTTTTTTATGTGGTGCTGAGGATCGAATCCAGGGCCTCACATGTGCTAGGCAAGCACTTTACCACTGAGCCACAATCCCAGCCCCATCACAGAAACATTTTGAAGAAAAGTTAAATATCAGGGCTCGGTGTCTAAAGACTTAGAGCTGTCTGTCTTCAAAATATGGCTCTATTCACTTGCTCTATAATTTGGATAAATGGTTAAATTTCTCTGTGTCTCATTTTCTTAATTTGTAATATTGAAAGACAAATAACCATGGTAAGGGTATGGTATGAAGTTAGGTGGGTCCATATGAAATTACCACCATGTAGCCTTTGTGAACCTCAAAAACATCAATTTCAAATGGTATAACCTTCCAAAGTCCTTAGTGTAGTGTTTGGTACAAAATAAACTGCTTAGTAGGTGGTACCTCTGCCTGTTATTTACATGATACAAGCCTAACAGTGAGTTTTCTTACCTTGACTGTTTGTCTTGTGCTAACATTTGGATAGGAAGCTCTTTCTAGTGCTACCAGGAAGGTTTTTAAATTTTTTAATTTATTCTTTTAAGTTTTACATGACAGTAGAATGTATTTTTACATATTGGACATACATGGAGTGTAACTTCCCATTCTTGTGGTTGTACATGATGTTGAGTTACAAGGGTCATGTAATCATATATTAACATAGGAAAATTATGTCCAATTAATTCTACTGTCTTTCCCATCCCATCTCCCCTGTCTTCCCCCAACTTCCCGCTGTCTAATTTGGTGAACTTCCACTCCCTTCTCCCCCACACCTATTATTAATCAGTATCAACATATCAGAGAAAACATTTGGCCTTTGGATTTGGGGGATTGGCTTTTTTCATGTTAGCATGATAGTCTCCAATTCTACCCATTTACTGGCAAGTGTTGTAATTTTATTCTTCTTTATGGCTGAGTAATATTCCATTGTTTATATGTACCACATTTTTCTTGTATATATGTACCATTTATCTGTTGAAGGGCACCTAAGTTGGTTTCATAGCTTAGTTATTGTGAATTGAGCTGCTCTAAATATTGATGTGGCTGCATCACTATGGTATGCTGATTTTAAGTCTTTTACCAGGAAGGTTTTGACTCAAGGTTGACATACCCAGTGGATTAATTTTACACCAAACTTGGGGATAATCATGTCAGTGATTAACAACAGTCATAGACTAGCCAAAGAGCTACATAATTGTGTCTAGGAGTTGGTATTTCTTTAGGTCTCATCCAAAGTAGTCTCATTCACATCATTCAAAAATAAAGTTAGCTATTAATGCTAATTCATATTCTTTCAGTTATTTTAAGAATTCTGGGCTGGGGATGTGGCTCAAGCGGTAGCGCGCTCGCCTGGCATGCGTGCGGCCCGGGTTTGATCCTCAGCACCACATACAAAGATGTTGTGTCCGCCGAAAACTAAAAAATAAATATTAAAATTCTCTCTCTCTCTCTCTCTCTCTCTCTCTCTCTCTCTCTCTGACTCTCACTCTCTCACTCTCTCTTTTAAAAAAAAGAGTTCTATCTATAGAAAATCATAATGGAGTGGAAATTTTCTCTGTTCTTAATAACAGGTAATGTATCTATTAATCTATCTCTTATCTGTGCGTGCACGCACATACACACACACACACACACACACACACACACAGTCATATATTTAAGTGAAGTGCCAGGAAGTGGGAGAAGCAGGACCATGTTGCCTGTAAGCTGAGGAGAGAGCAGACCTAGTCCTAGAGGGACAGGAAGGATCTGGGAGGTAGAATCAGATTACGTTTTCCAGAAAGATTGAATTCAGGGGAGCATGGAGCTTGGGAGCCGGGACCCTGGACTAAGCCTTTCTGCTCACAGTGTCTTCTGTTGAGTGAACCTTCAGGCAGTACTTTCACTGAAGACTTCAAGCTCTGTCCTGCCAGACACCAGCCCCTAGGACCCTGTGTCCAGAACTCCTCCCACAGCAGCACTGGATCTCTGCTCCAAAGCCCAGAGGTGAAGAGCTAGCAGGCATTCAGACAGCATTTCCACGAGCACCTTGTGAGCAAGACAGGCGTCTCCAGCCTTCATGGATTTTGTCAGTACCCATCGAACTCTACTATTTTCTCCAGTCAGGACCTAATTCCTAATTTTAGAGGAATTGAGGCAAGGCTGCTAGCTCTGCAGGTTCTGGGGCCTTTGGAGTTGACAAAACAGAAATATATCAATGCTGCTGTGGCTGTGAGCCCTCTCCTATTTTTCCTCACCTCCCTTCTCCATCATGTATCCAGTCTTTAGATAAAGTCTGAGGGGGTCTTAACACAGCGTCTATATTTTTATTTACAGTCAATGTGAAGAGTGGCAAAGAGAAAGTGAAAATACACTGTGGTTTGTCAATCACTGCAGAAAAGGAAAGCCCTGCCCACATGTTGCACAAGAGGCAATGGATGCTCAGAGAAGGGGAGGGGCTCACCCAAGGTCACACAGCAATTCTCTCTTTTCCTTGCTCTAATAAGCTTTTCTATCCACAAGACCATATTAAGGCCAAACGGTAGGCCACCCTCAAAGAAGAAGAACTAAAGAACCAATCTCAAAGTCTGCATCTCAGCCATAGAACCCTCTGTGTTACAAGGCCCTAAGGAAATGCAACCCCCCAAGTTTGAAGTGAGGAGGCCCCCTCTTGAAAAATCAGTTAAAATGCCCTCCTTTATGCACATGCCAACTTTGACTTCAAAAAGACTTTATTCCCAAGGATAAACAACCCCATGTTTGTGTAATATAATTAAGTGAAGGCATCTTTAAATGTCATACTAGCTTGTGCCCATTTCAAATTGTTATGCATCAACAGAACTTAACGAGATAGCCAAGCCTTCCCCTTGCTGTGAGACTGAGATAAGCCACAGCACTGTGGGCCCTTTAATAGATTGCCAAAATAAAGCATTTTCTATGCAAATTATTCATGCAGTGGGACAGCTAATCGCTTGCCAAGAGCCCGCCCACCGCCTCTCTGCAATTAGTCGTGAAGTTGAAGGAGCTCCAAACTCCGCAGGCGCACTCAGGGCCTCCTGCTCCTATGGCTTGTTTTCAGGTTAGCAGGAACTTTCTTTCCTCCCATGTTAGGGCTCATACACCCCCGCAAAGGAGAGAGTTGGGTGTGTGGGGAAGGGGTGCAGTAGGCAGAGAGCTAAAGGTAAAAGAGGGAGGACTGTCCCTGGACTGTCTTGGCCCAGCTGCTGACCCCAATGTTTACAGTGTGTACTCGGGCACCTTTGCACCTGAACCTTGGTTTCCTCATCTATAAAACTGGGGTGGACACTGGTCTGAGGGCTCCAATATTCTTGAGGACAAGTGGCAAAGAGAATTGGGAGTAAGCTCAGCCCTCTCCCTGCTCAAGGAAGAGGGCTCCCAGGAAACCAGATACTCAAGGTCATACAAGGGATTTGGAGTCAAGAAAACCAGTAGGGTCCCAACCCACCACCACTCCCATCTGGGAAGTAGTCGTTGTGGGTATTGCATGTCTCTGTGGCAACCAAAGGAGAGTCCTAGATAATCCAGACAGGGATAGGAGCTCTCTCTCACACAAGCCTGCCAGCTCTCTGGAGGCCTCTCTCTGCTTCTCTTGTTAGTCTATCTCTGAGTCTCCCCATGACTCTCTCTCTCTCCAGCCATCTTCGGTCACTGCCTCTAACTACCTCTGACCAACAACTGGCTGGGGAGCCTTCTGAAACAATCAGAACAGATTTGACCTGGGGAAAGAAGACCAGGTTGTCTGGCCCTTGTACCTGCTGATGCATGGCAGCATTCATGACCTGGATGGCACGTTCACTCCCCAGAGGGACTGGGCTCTAACCCAAAGGAGAGCAATTTGGGGCTTCCTCTTTCAAGATTCAGTGAGATGGGCCAAACCCAAATTGTCCAAAGGAGCAGACTTGCTTGGTGAGGGATCAAGGAGTCCCATGAGAGCTAAGGCCATGTGCCTGAGCATGCGTGGGAGAGAGAAGAGAATGTTTTTGGTGCCTGGGCAGCTTCAAAGCTAATTGTTTACTTGCTAGGTTAGGCCCTGAGCTCACCCATGGGTTCTCAAGTCAATAGTTTGCTTATTGAACAGACAGCTGTATTTCTTATTAGAATTCAACACATTTCAATGGCAGTAATTGAACCTGGCAGAGCAATGACTGATGGATACTTGCCTTTGATATTCTTCAACAGTCTTATGATACACTGAGAGCCTCGGGGAGGGCACAGATGAAAGGATCTTTTGGTTGGGACCATGAATATCAGCCATGCCCCTCCTCATTCTGATTACTGTCGACTCTGGGAGCCCACACAGTCAGAGCATGCAGCTGAGCCTCCCCTGAGGCAGATCTAGAAGTGCCTGTTGGTCTTCCCATGCAGGACCCCATTTCTAAAGGGAAAATGACCTAGGAGGAAACGTCCATTAAGCCTGTGTTGCAGGTTCCCATTAGAGACAAAGGAACAGATCAGATGGCCAGCTACCTTTAGAATATGTCCAGGAAGTAGAAAAGACTTTCAGCAGCTCTTGCTCTTCATTCTAGTCTCACTCAGTGTCACATCTGGAGGACTTCAGGACTGATGACTTTATTCTAATTGTTTTGAGGCTGAAGGCTCTGATGGCTCACTTGTTCAGGACACCATCTTCCTAAGCTTAGAGCTGTCCTTTGCTTAGACCAGTGTTGTCCCACCATACCCCACAGATCCCGTGACTGAGTCCTATCACCTTTTAAAACTCAGATCCTTACACGTGGCCCGGATTTAGGAGCCTGGTCCTGAGTTCTCTCACTAAGCTCCACCATTTGCAGAGTCCTCCCCTACCGTGTTGATAAGGACCACAGAGGCTTGGTATTTGGCCCTTAACCTTGGGGCCTCCTTGTTCTTGATGCTGGTCTAGCTCACACACAGCAGGTAAGAGAAGGTGGAGCGAGAACTAGGGGGTATTCTCCCTACGCACCTCATCCTAGGCTACCTTGAAGTCCAGATCCCTCTATGGCCCTTCTGCCTTAGTGATCAGACTTGCTCCTTCACATGAAGAGACACAACCAAGGGGGTCCTCTAGTGCCCATAACTCTGGATGTGTGGGTCTGGGTTGGGAGAAGTTAAGGAAAAGGATCTTTTGGTTGGGACCACGAGCATCAGCTAGGCCCCTCCTCATTCTGATTACTGTCGACTCTGGGAGCCCACACAGTCAGAGCATGCAGCTGAGCCTCCCCTGAGGCCTGGGGCAGATCTAGAAGTGCCTGTTGGTCTTCCCATGCAGGACCCCATTCCTAAAGGGAAAATGACCTAGGAGGAAACTTCCATTAAGCCTGTTTGCTGGTTCCCATTCCCTCTGAGACTCTGAGCCCTTCCAGAGAGGGCAGGCCTGGGAGGGTGCCATGATAGAGAATGAGCTAGTGGGGTGAAGGGAGAAGATGGGGCACCACAGGAATATAGGGCCCTGAAGAAACTTCCCACTCAGAAAGTAGCCAAATCTTTATCCTAGGCTTTGAGTCTTAGTAAGAGTATAGATAAGCCCCTTCTACCTTCTTCTTTCCTGAGTTTCTACTTCCTTCTCCAGCCTTCCTGATCCTGTGACCCGCTCCTATAAAATGGATGTGCTGAAACTCTGTTCTACTATGGGTCTCACGGTATCTGGGGGCTAGCTTGGAAAGGTACCCTCGCGTGGGGACCCTTGTTTTTGTGGAAATTCATCCTGGCTCCCAATGGATTTCTGGAGGCAGAGCCCTGTATAGCTAGAGCTTGTCTCAACTGTTGGTCATGTGCAACCTCATTCCATACTGGACAGGACCCCCATGGGCATGACCATGACAGCCTGCTTTTCTACCTCTTTGCTGGCCATCCTATTGTTCCCAGAGTGCCTTATGCCTACAGTTCTCAGGACACATACTCCATGACTAAAAAAAATGTAAGTCTACACTGCAGGGCCTGGGAATATGTGTATTTAATCTTCATCTCCACCTCTACCCCACTACCATCACCACCACTCCCAGGTGATTCTAAGACTAAGCCAGGAGTGGAAACCCTGATCTTGTCAACTGCTTCTTAAACTTCAGCATGAAAGTCTTCTGGAGAGCTGGATAAAACAGACTCCTGGACCCCATCCCTATAGGCTTATATTCAGAAGATCTGAGGTTTCTACCAAGCTCTTAGGCAATAGATTCTACAAGTTCATGGACCGTACTTAGAGTAGCGAGGATCTGGGCCAACCTCTTGTTTTCCTGAGAAAAAGACTGAACAATGATCAAAGCAAAGCAAAGGATGCTGGCCACCCACCCAAACACCCAAGTCTATAGGGCTTAGGTTCCCATTTAGGATGGCAACAAAATTTAGGCCAAACCCAGTGGGCCATGTTGCTGCATGTTGGGCTCTGGCCTGGCCCAGATGGCTGGGGCATAAAGAGTGTTAGCCACTGCCATTGGCTGATCCCTCATTGACAGGTTGTCATTGACGGCAGAAACCTGGCCAATGGCAATCAATCAGGGGGCCCGCGCTGCCTTAAATACCAGCAGAGCAAACAGCCTCAGACAAAGCTGTGCCATATATCAATTACCAAGAGGCTGCGTGCTCCTCTGGGTGGAGGCAGCCTGAGTGAGCGGCCAGGGCTGCTGCCCCAGCTGATAAGGGCCCGCATTGTTCGGGGACAGCTGGCAGCCCGATAAGGGCCTGCTTGCTTGAGATAATGGCAGTGGGCAGGCGCCTCGCGGCAGTTTAGAATTTCTTGGGTCTCCAAGAAAGGTTCTATTAAGCCCACTGACCCCAATTGAATATTAATTAGCTAATTAACGGATTTATTGTTCCACGCCATTTCTGGAGAGGCCATTTTTTTCGAGTGCCATTATTTTTGTAAATGATTTTTCGCATTGTGCATAATTGAATCTTTGCAGCTGCCAGCATCTTCTGCATGATTTGGCAAAAAAAAGGAAGCAGAAGCACTTAGGGTTTTCTCCCCCCACCCTCTCTCTGAACAAATGTTTTCAGCTCCTCCTGCTAATGCTGGAGGAGGGGGAGCAGGGGGACTGTCTCTGTTTCACAGGTTTGTTTCTTAAGCTCCGCGGCAAAGTCCACACTCCTTTTTCCTGCCTTTTGTAGGCAGCTGAGGACTGAGGCACTCTGGGCGGTCCCATACTAGCCCTTTGTCTGTTTGTCTTCAAACTGGCTGGACTTAGCTTTCTCAACCCAAATCCTTAAAGCATTGTGCTTTCTATTAGGAGGTAGATAGAAGGAACAAGGCCTGAGCTTGTCCTCCTCAGAGCTCTCCACAGAGGGAGGCCAGCGCAGAACTGCCGGAGGATGAGCTCTGACCAGCAGGGGAGCTCTACCCGGGTCTCTACCAGGGCTCCCCTATCTACCTCACAGTTCCTTACTGGAGCCTACTGTGGGTCTGACTGCTCTGCTCTGTTCTGGGGGAAGAGAATTCTCATCCCAGTGCCTCTCTGCTACTCTTTAATAAGTCTTTGCTCCAAATTTCACATCAGGGTGGCCTGATTCACTGATACTGGCATCTCCCCATAATAAGTTGACCCAGATGGTCCCACAGGCAAATGACTGATTGAATCAAGCCCATTCCTCTGCAGAGGGTCTGGAAGGGAGGGTATGTGTGCTGGGGTGGGGCTGGGGTGGGCGACTTGGCAATATTCTCAGGCAGCATCAGGGAGCCCTGTTGGACCTCTTGGCCCCTTCCGCATGGGTAATGAAGCCAGGGGCAGACAGAGGCTCCAGGAATATTAGTCAGGGCCCCCCGGTGGGCAGATCTAAAGAAAGCTTGTGCCCAGGACCTGCCCCTGGCCACCAGGGGCTGCAGAGCTTTATTGGGATTTTTTATTAAGCCACCTCTTCCTGCCCCGCTCCCTGTCCCTATCCTGCTGTTTTGTGCTCAGAAGAGGAATTTTGAGGGCTTTTCTGAGCAAGGAGATAAGTCAGAAAGGAGTTCTTGAGTCTTCCTCTGCAGGCACTGGCTGGGACCACCTTATCTATCCCTTTCTTTTCTTCTGGGCTGGAATAAAGTTTAGCAGACAAATGGACAGACTATCATGGGCATATCATCCAGGTGCAAAAGTTATGGAAGAAACCACATGAAGTAATGCATATATTAATTAGCTAGATTTAGCCCTTCTACAATGTATGTATAGTGCAAAACATTATGTTGTGCACAGTAAGTACATGAAATTTTATCTGTCAATTTTAAAAAATCATATAAAGGATGACAGAAGTCTACTTAAGAACTGGTGGTAGCCCTTAGAGTTGGCTCCCCAACTCTAATGGAATGGGAAGCTCACTACCACCAAGGCAGTTGATATTAACTACTATGTGCCACATGCTATACTGGGTATTTTTCATATATCACCTCTTGTAGTCTTCCTATTGTCCCTGTGAGGTAGGGAAGATTTTGAGGCACAGACATAAGAAGTAACAGATGCAAGGTCATTAAGGAAAGTAACACCACTGAACACTAAACCCAGTGTTGACAAATGCCATACTGCCCACTTTTGACCACTTTGCTCCATGGTGTGGAATACCAGGATCCCGAGGCTGCATTCCTGCAGGGAAAATAAGCTTAGCTGCTATAGCTGTGCCTCCTTTGAGGTCTTTGCTGTTCTAGACCTTCCTCCAGAAGAAAGTCTCCTGGTCTGGCCAGGAGAGAGCAGAGTGAGCCTGTCATCTTCCACAGTTTAACCCCTATATTCTGTTAATACATCCTGGGTTGGAAATAAGGTTCTTAGCAAAGGGTCACAATCCTTCACAACGTCCCCTCTCCAAAACATTAGACTTGATTTAAAAAAAAAAAAAAAAAAAAAAAAGCTAAAAAGGTCACCCTCTCTAATCTTCTGAATTGTAGAAAAATTTGGTCAGATTCTCTCCAGGATGCAAAAGGTATAGCTTTCCCTAGGATCTGGACAGAGATCCCTTCTTTGATCCTAGTGACACCTGTAACCTTCCTGCTGGGGTTGGTAAGAAAAGGAGACCTCCATCCAGGAGGCCAGGGAGCTTGTATAGACCTGGTCTGCCATTTTATTCATGCAATCCAGTGAGGACCATCCAGCATGGGCAGGATGCCTCCTGCTGGCCTCTCTGGGGTCCATGAGCCCCACCTTTGGTCATGAGGGACTTTCCTTCAAGTTGAATACTTACAGAAGAGTTGGGGCTCAAAGAGGGGGAAAGAACTACTCAAGGTCACTCAGCACTCCAAGGAGCCCAGACCATAGCCTATTCTCTGCCTGTAGGGAAGAGCCAGAGGAGTGTTTGGTCATGGATGTGGGAAGCCAATGGTCATGACTGGTTCAGAGGACAAAAATTGGGAGGCTGGTTCTCTGGAGAGGATACCTTCTGGCCACTGGCCACCCTAGTCAGGCAAGCTGGAGTCCTGTCCCTATTCCTGGAGTCAGTATCATTTAAACCCTGCCCCCCACACCCTGCACTTCAAATGTTTTCAAGGCTCTTAACACATTAGATGAAACAATCTAGACTCCTGTGAGCCAATCTCTGTTCCCGGGTAGTGTCACCGCTGACAGAGCTTCAGAGATTGTGCTGGGAGTCAAATCCATGCTTTTTGACTCACAGGTTTAGGGTACTTGGGCAAGTCAACATCTCTCTGAATGTCCATTCCTCAACGATACAGTGGTGATAATAATAATGATGCTCATCCTCACTTGGTGAAATTATTGGAAGAATAGGGTCTGTACTGCCATGCAGGAGTTTTTCAATTCCACGGAATAGGCATGGGCTTCTTCAATAAACATTTTAAGTAGACAGGAACTTGAAATATGTATTTTGAGAAGCATGTATTATGCATTGGCAGGAATGGTTATTACCTTTGATAGGTAGTGCCTGGAAGTGGGCACTGGGGACTTCTGGCAATATTCCTTTTCTTCGTCTGGGGGCTGGTAATATAAGTATGCTCATTCTGAAAATTTATTGTGCTCTATTTTGATTAGAGTACTTTTGTTTATGTCATACTTCAGTAAAAAAGCTTACTTTTAAAAAGATATATTATCAACTGATATGCAAAGATGCACGTGAACTTTAAGACAAAGCATGAAACTTAAAAATCATCTTGCATATATGGAAGATCACATTCCTCCAAGGTTCCCTGAGAATTCTGATAATTGGGGCCCTTTAGAGGAAAATTATGAGGTGGCACAAGGGGGTGGCGCTTCCTCATGGTTTGACTACAAATGGTAGAGCCTGGGGCTTCAGGCAGATAGATTGGGGGATATTCTGGAATGTGGTGGAGCCCCCCAGATCACAGAGATAGGCTCCCATCTCTTCTGTAGGGAGGACCACCTGCAAGCATCCAGGTACCAGAAGGCAGAAGACTCATGTTCTTTCTAAGATAGGAGAATGTGGGATAAATAGCCTCTGGCTTGGGCTAGCAAAGGCCCTATGGCAGGCTCTTCACTGAGCCCAGCCATTTTAAAGATGACTCAGATTTTACTGAGGAAAAATATCTTAGCTACAAAGTAGAGAGACATGGAAAAAGAGGGGAGAAATGGTCAAAGAGAAAGAGAGAGACTAAAAGGGAAAGGGAGGGAGAGACAGAGATGAAGACAGGAAAGAGTCTCAAAGGAGAGACAAAGAACATTGCCAGGGAAAGGGCTTTTCAGTGGACCAGGCTGGACATCAAAGCTGTCAGCATGAGGCATCAGAGTCCCTTTCATGCATCCAAAGCAGGAAAGAGAGGGAGATCAGTTGTGATGGTTCCTGCGGTCCTAGCCATGCCATGCCTTGGAGCCAGGGCAGGATCTGCTTTAGAGAGCCTCTCCTCACTGATGCTTCAGCCCTGAGGAAAGGTAGATTCTGGGTTTTGCCTGCCTGTCAGTTGGCCCCTTGTTGCACTGTGCTGGGGTCTCATCTAGGCTCCGGTCCCAGTTGCTACCTGTATGTGCATGACTCCTCTCCTCAAGTGATAAGATCCGGGAGTAAGAATGCTAGAGTAAATGGGAATGAATACAGGGGTGGATTTGGAGAGAACATCCATTCTTTATCTGCAGTACAAGCCTCTCCTTTTTGGCTCTCAGGTGAGGTGAGTGCATGATCCTCTAATACTATTCTCTTGAGAGGAAAATCAGGAAAATTGTCCCTGGGCTCTCAGGACAAGGGGTGCTGTCTGTGGTCTGAAATCCCTCTGGGTAGTGATATCCAAAGGTATCTGAAGGAGGAGAAAGTCCTGCCCTTTCTCTCAATGCCAGGATACATACCTATGTCCCCCCAGTCTTACTCATGCTCAACTCCAATGGGTGTAAGCAATTATATCTATTGAAACCTTCAGCTAAACACCACAAATCAACCCAGAGAGTTGGAAAGACCAGGGCATGGCATTTTATGCAGCCATAAACTTGTACCACAACAAGGGGCAAAAAACTTCACTGTTGGAGTCCATTATGGGGTGTACTAGTAAAGGTGCTTTGTGCAGAGAAACTTGTGAGCTGAGGAACCTAAAAAGTAGAGGCATTTTGAGGTGGGTTGGGTCCCAAGTATGTGTAACAAGCAGCTTAATCAAGCCACCAAGGACATAGATTTTTTCATTCCTCCATTTTGCCTTCGTTGGTAGAATCTTGATTGTAAGACTGGTTTCCTTTTTGGACATAGATGGCTGTCAGGGGAATATAGAACTACCTGTTTCCTTAGTCATATATGGAAAGTAAGACTGAAAACTCCTCCAGTCATAGAATAGTAGTCCTTAGTCTGATTAGGGCAAATTGAATATCTTCTAACCCTTGACCAATAGTAGGTTTCAGGCATCCTTTTTAGACAGATCTGCAGAATGGAGGTGCAGAGTCACCCAAATGTCCACCAGAGGGTGTCTCAGGGAGATGCTCCCTTGTTCCTATGCATGAGGAGATGTTCGTGACTATACTGTGGTTCTGCCTCTCAGCTAGGCATGGATGCCTGGATCCTCCTGAATTTATCTAATAGAAATTCACCACTGCTGCAAGGCTGATTTTTACCAGAAGAATTCATAATCCTACTTACCTGGTTTTTATTTCTCTTCAATAATTATTACCTGGAACTATTGTGCTAAGTACTTGCTTCATTTATGACCAAGTTTTTATTGCAGTTGGACTCCTCATTAACAAAGAATGCCACCATCTGGGCCACTTGGGAATACTGGCATCATTCTCAATTCATTTCTCATTGAGCCCAAATTGCCCTCGTATTGGGGGGATGAGGAGATGGCCACAGTTCATTTCATCTTATAAGAAATTATTTGCCCAATCTAAATAGCTTTCCTTTAGCCATTTTATTCTCTGTGATTGAAGATGCCCTAGGAGCAGAGAGTGGATAAAAGTTCCTGAGAAGAGATCTGGAGGTTGTGATTTCTGAAAAGGAAAAACCGGATCTAGGAAACACTGATTGGATGGGAGCATTTGACCTTCATATCCCCAAAAAAAGTTCTAGTATAAATATATGCTTTTCAATAGACATAAAAACAAAAAAGTCTGGCAGGGGCTTATGAAGAGGAAGTTGTGCAAAACTCATTTTTTCACACGAACAGTAGAAGCTGCAGGTGTTCTCACCATTGCTGTCTGCCCTGTACCCACCCCTGGCATCTGCTCCCTCTGATTTGCCCTTTATGTCACCCCAGAGTAATGTCTCAAAAAATACAGATCTGATCTTGTCCTTGTTCCACTTACAAAGCGTTGATATTTCCCTGTTGCCTTGGGGATAAAGGCCCATCTCCCTAGCCTGGCACAAGAGTCCCTGCCAGCAGCCTTGCAACTGTCCTTCAAGGCCCCTGTGTTCTATGTTGCAGGCACACCAAGCTCTGGACCAACTTCCAACCAAGCCTCACTCTTTCCCACTTCCGTGTCTTTACCCACCGCTGGATGTGCTCATCTTCCTATGTTTGAAGTGGTTCAAATATTCTTTCTTCAGATACTTTCCCTTCTCCTAGGCTTTGAGTCCCCTTCTATCCTTCTTTCTGAACCTGTATTCAGAGCTCCAACCTGACACTGACCACACTGAGTTATGATTTTTTAAACAGGCTAGCTCCTGACTCCCCTCCTCTCTGTGATATTTCTCAAGGGGGTCCTTTGTTTCATCTGTCTTTTGCATCTCCTTTGCCTTACAATCTATTAGACACTCAACATACATTGGATAAATGTAGAAAGTGGGATGGAGGGAAGGATAAGTAGATAGATGGGTGGATGAATCAAATCAACCCCACCTTTTTGCCCCAGTCACCAGATTTCTCAGGGCTGCTTGTCCACTTTACATGTGAGGAAATAAAATATGCTGCACTGTAGATAGATGGTACACAGGAAAGAATAGAAGTCAGTTCTACTGCTTCTTGGGACGTGGAACCTGCTCTGTGTACCTTAGGTATAGATTGCTAATGTAAGTAGTACATAGGGGGAGTGGATGGATAGGTACTTTGTTGGTAGAATTATGATGAAGTGATGTCTCATGTGGCAGAAAATACCTGAGAAGAGGCAGATAGAAAGCTGATTCTTCCACAAAGAAGAGCTCAAGATATGAAGGAAGGCCTTTAGGGTAGGGGAGGGTGGTAGTCTGTAATCTTGACTGGTTGATACAGAAGAAGGGGTTGGGAAATGGAATGTGTTTAGAGTTGAAGTGGGGGACAGTAGGGGGACCTGGATATCATCCAGAGGGGATCAGGAGCATGGAATCTCTATCTATTTGGGACATTGGAATTGATGTTCCTTCCTCTGCATGGAGTTCTTATCCTTTCTCAGACATTTACTTGCAAATATCAAAAGGCAAAGCTTGAAGACATACAGGACTGGTAGAGTGTAGGAAGAGGCTTCTGTGCTGAAGGTCACAAGTGACAAAAAACAGTGGTAAAAGGTTGAGTGTGATCCTTGCTTGGCCCAGAGCATACACTGGGGAGGCTTTGATGTCTACAAAAGAGCAGATCCTGCTGCTTTTTTCTTCTATTTTCTCTCCAACAGTCTCGGTTATGAGCTACACATTGATGTTCATGATCTGCTGGTGAGCCTGGGAAGAAGGCCTGAAGGGTCAGCTCACACCAATTGTCCCTTGGAAGGGGAGTAATGGGAAATGTGGGAGGGGGAGGGACCTTGAGGACTATGTAGCCAGTCAATCCTCAATGAATTCAGAGAGAGCAGAGCCAGATGGAGTCCAAAGCCTAAGTTAGAGGCCCAAAGTTAAAGAAAAAGCATTATGAAAACTAATTTAAATATAGGCTAAAATTAAGAATGCACAGTCTGATTTTTTTTTTTTTTTTAATTTGGATTTCCTATTTTTCTGATTCCAGGCAGGGGACAGAAGAAAAAAACACAAGTGTCACAATGAGGCACCGCGTCAGCCTCTTTTCTATAGTCAGAAACACCTGAGCAGGGGCCTCCATTTGTAGACTTGGGCTGCTCAGGTGGTAGTGAGCTCCTGTTTTCTAGAGAAAGGGCACCTCATAATCCCAGGAGCTGCTTTCCACCACCCCTTTCATTCTGAGCCTTTGCTCATGAGACAAAATGCTCTGTTCAGGAAACTTCAGGACCATGGAGAGCTCCAGGAAGCCCTGCAGCCCTGACTGGTTCCCCCTCAACCCAGCAAGTTCAAATATTGGATGTGGGAGGGGTAGTTTGGCAGCTCAAAGGCCCCAGAGGCTCTCCTGCCTGCCCGCAGTTCAGATCTGCCCCCTAACCCCCGTCTCAGCACCTCTTCATGTCACCTGCCAGCCTCAGCCATCCTGACCTGACGGAGGTGTCTGCCCAGAGGGGAAAGAGACTGTTGCTGCCTGAGAAAGTTCTGTGGGGAGCCACTGCCTAAGGTGGGGCTGGGTGGAGGGCAAGAGCAAGGTCTCTCCTCAGAAGGGAAATGTTTAGTAATTAGCCTTAATGAGGAGGGAAGGGTAGCCCATTTCACTGCAAGGAAATGGGATTTTTAAATCATTTCAAAGGCTGCGTCAGCTCTAAATGGCCTGTAGTGGGGCTCACAGGGGCTGGTAATTAGCTCTCTTGTCTCTAATCAAAGCAGAGGGCAAGAGAAGGGGGTCATTTAATGAACACAAGGATTAGCTTCCAAATAGGCCCCAAATAAGAAGGCAGGTGGGGGTGGGTGAAGGACAGGCTTGGGCGAGCTGAGCACTAGGTGGAGGGGCAGCCAGTTCAAAGGAACATGGAGAAATAATCCATGTTCTCCTGAGTCCCATGGAACTAGTGACCACCCCAACTCTACTTTGTACAAATTCAATCTCACTCCTTCACTGTAAGAGAGAGGCTAGGAGTAGAGGGTGGTCCCGTGGCCCCAGATCAGAAATGAGGGCCTACTGTTACCTTGAGTGGAATTTGAGAACCCACAGGTCTCCATGAAAGCCTAAGTGAAGCAGGCAGGGATATCCAAGGGGCCAGACAACACACCCTTCCTTCCAGGGGGCCAGCTATGCAGCATGTCGTTGACAGCAGACAGGAGCCTGCACATCTCAGCCTGTGAGGCACAGCTAAGAGAAACCCAGAAGCTTCATCCCATTTCTGGACCCCAGAAGCCAGGAAGGTTCAATAAGAACCTTGAGGCTGAGGCTTAACTCAGAACTCCTCTCCTCTCAGAACAAAACATCCAAGCCGAGAGAGGCAAGGGTGGTCCTGCCAGCTCTCAATGTCCTGTGTCCCGCTGGGCATTGCAAATTCCTGCTTTTATAGCAAATTGTCTTTTCCCCTAGAAAACTAGTCATGCAAAGTCTGCAGAGAAACCCGCTTTCTGGATACATCTTCTGTGGAGGGCAGTAATTCCAAGTGTTCAGAACCATCACACTAGAATCCTCAGGAGAAGCCCAGAAGCCATAGATCTAGCCAATGTGTCCCTAGTTGGTGCCATTATGGGATGGGAAGACTGGCAGTTCTGGCAGCCAAGAACCCAAACCTAATTTTTTGGCATTTAAGGAATAATATTTCTTAGTAACCTGGAAAACAAAGGGAGAGAAGCACTGAGCAGGTGTCAGGGATGAGTGGAGCTTCCTCTTCTCCTCACACTGGGTGCTCAAGCAGGATCATAAGCTGGAATGCAAGTCACAGGTTGCAGGAGGCAGAGCCCTGGGCCAGGAGACTAGGTCCCCAAGCTGGCCAGCTTACAATGTGTCCTTGACCATTGCTTCCTCTCTGGGCCTTAATTTCCCCAAAGCGAATTCATTTGTCTCATCCCTGTCCACTCTAAAAAGGCTTCCCTCCAGCCATTCCCTGCCTGCAGCAATCTTTACCTTGTTATTATCTATTTATTTGTTTATTGTCTCTCTCCCACTAGACTATAAACCACCCAGGGTCCTGTCTGCCTTGCTCACTGATGTTCTAATTTCTCAGCACCCAGCACCATGGCTGCCATGTGGCAGGCACTTGACTCCCCTGTTGACTGACTGATGGACTGGTTCCGATTGAATGAATGGTGCTACTGCATTGGGCCCCACCTCACAGATAAACCTCCAGCCCAGAGACTGGGCACGCTGCCTGCACTGCTTCTCCTACCCAGCACAGACCAGGCTTGGTGATATGCTCAGGACATGCGATGAGGAACAGAAATGTCCCAGGATCCTCCCCACCCAAGGACCAAGCTCTCAGTGGCATGTGGGTTGTAGAAGAAAATAGGGGTTTCCTTCTGATAGCTTCATTAGGAGTAAAATCTACTTCTGGACTCGCAGATCCTTCTGTTGTCTGGGGCTGCCTCCAGGAGGCAGTTTCACTTGGGAGTTACCTGATGAAAATTTTTAAGTTCAAATCCAGATTCTGTTACTTACTAGTACAGCAATTTGAGCCTCAGTTTTATTCAAATGCTAGTCAGGGCTGGATTTCCCCATGGCTCTGGGGTCCAGCGTCTCTCTGCAGAGGCTGCTGTGGTGAGTCAGTCCTCCTGCGGGAAGTGGGGCCAGGATCAGATCAGCAGGTCTAGGGTTGCTTGCATCATGGGAATGGTCCCAGCAGCAGCTACATTCATAGGGCTCACCATGAATCAGTTATGACTCTGAGCACTGTCCATATGATGATCTTCTAGTGCAAACCCCAACCCAAGTGTCACAGGTAGCCAAAAAGTTCCTAAACCCCAAAAGGGCCCAAACTTTCCTTTCAAAGGCCATAAGCTCTGCAAAACCCAGAGTCAGTGAAACAGTTGGGGACCTGAATGTTTGTCTCGGGCAAGTCACAGGATGCAGGAGGCAGAGCCCTGGGCCAGGAGACTAGGTCCCCAAGCTGAATGACTCCAATGTGGCCTTGATGATTGCTTCTTCTCTGCCCTCCACAGAAAATGTATCCAGAAAGCAGGTTTTTCTGCAGACTTTGCATGACTAGTTTTCTAGGGGAAAAGACAATTTGCTATAAAAGCAGGAATTTGCAATGCCTAGAGGGACACAGGACATTGAGAGCTGGCAGGACCACCCTTGCCTCTCTCAGCTTGGATGTTTTGTTCTGATAGGGGAGGAGTTCTGAATTAAGCCTCAGCCTCAAGGTTCTTATTGGACCTTCTGGAGTCCAGAACACATGAAAAAAAAAATCAGGGTCTGAACAGTAGCTACTGGAAGCCTCAGCTAGGTGTGTAGCCTGGAGTCGGGAGAAAAGAAGGCACTTATAGAGAACACCACAGCAATAGAGGGTTTCTACCAATTCTCATGAAAGAGAATGATGGTGTCCAGAATAAAAACCTCTTGGAAGAGTCCAAACAATTTGAATGCAATTCCATCCCTGCCTACCGCATTGGAAGTGAGCTTTAAAAGTCAATTTCTTTCTCCTGAGTTGAGAGTTCCCACCTCTCTGAGCCTATCAAGGCATGATCCAACCCCTCCTCCTCCTCACCCCTTCTGACATCACTGAAGACTGCTTTGAGCAGCAGCTGTCTTCTGCCTTCCTAGGTCTGCCTCAGAATCCCTGCAGGGAGGGTCATAAGGGTCTAACTTAGATACAAGGAGCCCCATCAAGTGATGTCCCATCTCTAAGAAGAGGATACAGGTGGCAAAACTTTTTACATGGAGGAAATAAGTTTGATGTAAAAGAATTTTTCAGTGGAAAAAAAGATGGAAGAGTTTTTCAGTGTTGAAGATACTTGTGTTTTAGGGAAGGTTACCACAGTGGTAGCATCAAAGAGATGCTGCTAAGTTGGGAACAGACCCCCTGGTGGAACAGGCTGGTTGTTGCTGGGTGACAAAAGAGATACCAGGAAGAAGGAGTTCTCATGATAAGCCAAGATGAACCCATCTTCATATCAGCTTATCTTTTAAAATTCATTTCCAGGTAATTCTAGTTTTAGAGGTAAAAGCTAAATATTGACTCACAGAATGACATCATTTTCTCACTGGCATTTTTTCCAAAGGCGATTCAAAAGAGTTGCAGCTACAATACATCTTTCCCAAGCCTATTTCACTTGGTACCATTGGGTGTTGTTGAGGATTACTCAGGGCCAGATTTGGTTAGCTTGTCTGTGAGTGGTCTCTGACAGCTGTAAGGGAGAGAGCAATTGTGTTTATAGAGATGAGATCTCCCAGGCAGGAATGTCACGTGGGTTTTGTCTACTTGTCGCATGATGTAGGGCAAGATTTCTGGGACCAGGCCCAGGAGAAGATAGGATCCATGTGAGGTTTCATGATGGGCTCTAAAGTAGTGTCAAAATTGGAATTGATACCTGAAACTCAAAGGTGGAATGTCTTCTCTCATAGTAGAGGCTAGAGTAAAATAAAGGAAAGGGGGAGGGAAGGGTAAGATTACAGAAAGAACCAATCAAATACAAATTAACAAATGAATGAAAGGAAGCCTAGTAGAGGAAGAAGAAGGGGAGGGGAGGGAGGTTGGGAGGGAGAAAAGGGAGGAAAAGGTAGGATCCTGAACTGAAACTGATTTCTATGCATGTCTGAGTTTGTCAGGAAGAACCCAACTACTATGTGTAACCATTAAGAGCTAATTTTTTTTAAAAAATGGAATTGAACTTCTTTCCAAACATGGACTATGTGGTCCAGCTTTAGACCAAAGACTGAGGACACAGCAGATACCATATTCCATGGGGCTCAGGTGCCCTGTTATGGTATTGCTGATACCAGGCCACCAAGGAGGTTAGGGAGGGGAGATGGGGTCCCACAGGCTGTTGGTGAGAAGAGGGGATTTGTGTACAGCTGTAATGCAATGCCTGTCCACATCCCCACCACCCATGTGCCCCAGGCTCCAGTTGCTACAGCTTTTGATCTTCCCATTCAGCTCTTCCCCGTAATCATTCATGGTGGGATGCTATCCCAAGGAGAACCAGTCCAGAATAATTCATGCTCTAAACTTAACCAAGGTTCTCCTAGCAGGGTCTAGGGGTGAGGATCAGGCTTTGCCCAGGTCACTCTTAGAGGTTGTGAATCCTCCCCTGGTGCTTAATTTCCAGACTCCAGTAGCTGTTCCAGTTCTGCTTTTGTTGAACCTAATACCTAGAAAGTGTGGCCTCTGCTCTCCCCCAACCCTCTGCCTTCCTACTGGTTTCAGATCTATTGATGCAATCAATGCTTATGTGGCTTTTTCTTCAAAGCATCTTTGGACTGATCTAGGACTTTCTGGTGAGGGGTTTCCCAGGCAAGACTTCACAAAGTCCAGGATGGTGACCCCAGCTCATCATGTAAGTGCAATACTTCACGTTGTAGATCTGGGCCATGTGGCTGGCCTGGGAAGCAGATCATCCCCGTTTCCTGTATGAGGGTGGTGAAACAGCAATAATTGGGTCCAGGATGCTGGGCTTGGCATGTTCCATGTCATCATGTTGAGCAGTGAAAGCCCCCGATGGGGTCTGGCGTGGGCAGTGTGGGGCTAGGGTCTTCTCAGAAGACCAGCTCTGTTCCTGGGGGCTTTCAAACCCTGCCTGCCTGTGTTTGAGTCTATCTCATTGTGAGTGAATTAATTGTTGTGCAACCTGGAGTGGTGAGACAAGTTAATTACATAATTACTACAAAATGACATGTTATTTCATGGCTGCAATATGGTAACTCTGTTGGAAACAATTGTAATTGCCCAGAAACTGCATTCGAGTGGCTCCGTTATCTCTCCATAACCATGTAATTAACTTGTGTTACAACTTTATCTGCAGCAAACTCTTAAGTTAAAAGTTAGGGTCTTGGGGTGGGCATGATCATCCTAGACCTACGGGTCCAGGAAGGGTCTGGCACTGAGCGCTTTACTATAATCCAGGGAAATAATTTGTTCTTCCAAATAGAGCAAGAAAATACCTCATTATGAACTCCAGTCCTTCATGTCTCTATGCACTCAAACTCATTCAAAAATTTACATTGCATATGATAATTATCATTGTATATGATAATTTCCTAGTCCCACAGCCACATCAAACCCACATCACACAAAAACACCCACTGTGGCCAGACTGACTGGCTCTTTGCCTCTCTTCTCTTGCATATACATGGGTGCAGCTCCTTTATAGAAGACAGATGCCCCCAAAGTTAAGAACTTTTACCCCAAGATCCCTGGCCCTAGCCATCCCTTCCCACGGACTGGGCCTCAAAATGATAACTTTCCAAGCACCCGTGTCAGCCAAACTATCCTCCCACTTCAAAGTGGAAGAGCAGGCCTGGGGCAGGGTGCTTCGAGGGTGTAGCCCAGCCCAACCAGTTCCCTGCCCAGGAGCAGGCATAGCTTCAGGCCACAGTCTGGCTATATCAACCCTTAGCTTCTGTCAGTGGTCAGGCTGAAAATGACCCCTGGGAAAAAAGAAAGCAAGCTGCCTAATGGTGGGTGGGGAGCCCATTCTACAGTTTTCACTGTCCAGGAACTAGAATTTCTCTTTTTAATACTTCTTAGTGATATGATAGCTTCTCAGTGCTAAGTTCTGTGCCTGGCCCTGTGGTGGTGTCCCTGCTGCTTAAGGTGAGCCTGGCTCAGCCAGGAAGGTGGAAAACACCCTGGTGTCTGCCATTTTGCTGCAGGTCTGGCTGTCTTCTGGCCTGGGCTGAGTGCCTGCTGGCTTGACTGTCTTCCTGCCTTGCCGGCACCTGTGTGTCTGTCTGACCGTGTGTCCATTGGCTCATCTGTCTCTGACTCTCTGGCGTCATGCAAGTGGTGGTGCCTGCTGGAAAGAACTGGCCTGCCCAGGTCTTTACAGTGTTCTGTCCTCACCGTGATGTGCTTTGTTTTCCTGGTTTTCTCCATCTCTGGCTTTGCTTTCTAGTCCCACAGCAAGCTCCTCAGAGGGCAGGGGCTGTGTCCCATCTATGATTCAACCTGTGTCTGATTTGCTCTGCCAGCCCACTCAGCATAGGGTTGAGACAAAGTAGATTAAGGTTTGCTGACTGACTGACTTGTCTCCAGCCAGCATGCGCCAAGTTGGAAGGAAAAAGAATTGGTCTCACTCACCGAGGAGCAGAAATTAAGACCCCAGGTCAGGCCCAAGACAACAAACACCGTCTGTCATCCTGAAAGGGAAGAAGGGCTGTAGGAAGGTACTTCCATGATAGGAGGCTCAGGATTTAAGGTCCTACTGTGGAGCAAATCAGAGCTAGGTCTCCATCTGTGCTCTTTCTGGGGTCTCAGTGGGGGTCTCAGGAACACAGGATCATCTTGCCCTTCTTCTTAGAGGCCTGCTTAGAGCCAGGGTATATATATTCTCAGCAAAGGGGAACACCCCAATTCTTGCCTGTGGCTGGGGATAGGAGACTCTGAGTTATTCCTTCCAGTTTCTTCCACCTAAGGCCACCCCCCTACCTGCTTGGCAATAGCACATGCTGGCTGTCCACTCTATACTCTACCCAGGGGGAGGGGACTCCAGGTTTGTGTCAGTCATGTGAACAACGCAGAGTAACATCCCCGGAAACATTCATAAGTTTAATCCACGCCAGTAATAAAATCGCATTACATTTCTCATAAAATAAATGTTCCCATTTATATACAGAAGACAGACTGTACAGGCCCAGCCCCAGCCCCAGAAGGGGTCACACACAGACAGGCGGCAGCAGTGGAGGAAGTGCCGCCCTCCCATTGAGGATGGAGAAGTTCTATGTCGGCAGGTCAGTGGCTGCCAGCCCTTGCTGGCAGAGTGGCTTGCCGGCCGGCCTGCCAGGCGGATGGCAGACAGACAGATGGGCCTGGAGGCCAGGCGCCGGGCGTTACTGAACCTGGGATTCAAAGGTGCCATTGAGCTGCCCCTCCTCATAGTCCATCTGACACAAGATCATGTTGTTCTTCAGGAAGAATTTGTCTCCCACGCAAAATCTAGAAAATCCAAGCGAAAGAGAGAGAAGCCATGGGAGGGATCCTGGTGAGTGACAGGACCCAGCCTGGCCCAGAAGGCAGGACGTGTGGGAGGTGGGGTCCTGGGATATGTTTGCTCCTTGAACTTTCTATAGGGGAAAAGTCCCACAGATGGCCTAGTTAATTACCCTTAGCCAGGATCTACAGTGTGGGATGCAGGACAGACAGACAAGTCAAGGAGGGACCACAGGTCTCCTACCATCAGGTCTCCCACGTGTGGGGGCATAGGGAGTGGAGAGGTACAGAAGTAACTTATCCCAAGAAAGGGAGAGAAAGAGAGCCCAAAGAAAGAAAAAGAGGAGAGGTGGTGAGAGATGGAGATAGAAAAGGGAGGTACAGATAAAATAGTTGGTTTTTCTATCTCTCTGTTTCCCCTCCCCTTCTTAGGAGGATGACTTAGCCAAGGCATGTTTCCTCAAATAAAATCTGTAGGCTACCTGGAAAATCCTTCTAGGATATCCTATTATATCATTTCTTCTCCTACCCAAGGGAGGCCATGCTATGAATCTCTAGTCCTTTACAAATATTGGGGGATCCCAGCCTTTCATTCAAAGATGTCCCCAGGGTGGCTGAGGACTTCATTGAGCCCCAGGGTCACTGGCCCAGTCCCAGCAGATCCCAGTCAAACCACCAGGTGGCGATATAACTTCACCAACTCCTCCTAGTGGTGGGTCTGGCCAGAGCCTCCAGCCAGACCAGAGTTCCCTAAAGGTCCCTATGGCCCTCACCCTCTGGGAATACTTGTGAATTCCTACCTGACCTGGGGGCTCCTGAGAAGAGGGCCTGCTTTCTGGTACTAGGCCCCTGTCAGGGGTGAAGGGCTCTGGCTCCTTAAGTACCCAGGGCTTCCCAAGGGATGGGGCACTGAGTAGGGCCCAAAAAAATCTCAAAAGCAACTGGAATCAGATTCACAGGAGTGGGATCAGGAATAAGTGGCTACTCCTTGCAGGTCTAGACTGTACATAAACTCACAAGCATGCATTTACATATAAGGATACTGTGTACACATACCCCTATATATGAACATTTGAAACACATTCACAGGCATACTCATCTATGTATACACAGTACACACACACCCCTTGCACATGGACGTTTAAAAACACACACATGTACACATATGTACATATGAATGTTAATTCCATGCATATATACCCACTGTACATAGACATAGACATGCATACTATGCATATACAGTAAACTCATGCATACCTCATCATTATATTCATACAGAAATATGCCACATGTGCACACCCACTATTGGGGTATGCACATTTCACGTCAAAGCTTAGGCATACATAAAACTCACGCACATGCGTGTTCCTGACAACATGCATACTCAGCCACACAACATGCGCACAACCCACATTTGCATGCCCACCTCCACAGCACTCCTGGCCCACCCAGCATGTCTCAGGCTGGGGTCTGGGGAGTATGTTGGGTCAGCTACAGGTCCAGCACTCACCTCTGGTTGCAGAGCTGGCAGGCGAAGCAGTCCAGGTGATACACATTGTCCCGGGCTCGCATCACCATTTCGAAGGCTGGGATCAACTTGCTGCAAGCAGCACAGTTTCCTGTTGTGCCAAACAGCCTGCCAGAGAAAGAGCACAGAGGACTCAGAAGCTTGCCCAGGAGCTGGGGGATAGGGAAACTGCCTCTACCAGAGCCACTCCCAGTCTAGGGGGCACAGCTTGCCTGGGAAAGGGGTAAATGAACTAATGTCATCATCTAGATCTTGCCAAAAAATTGGCAGCCTACTCCTAGCGAGACTGTGGAGGGGGATAGGGATTGGCTGATACTGCTCCCCAAAACCCCTCCCAGGTTCCCACTAGGGTCCATCAAGCACCTTGAGCCAGCAGGAGACCATTAGAATGGGCTCTGGAAAAAGGCTCCAGACTCACACAAGCCTGAATTTAAGAGGCAGTCTGCCCATCAAGGGTTGTATGTCCTTAGGCAAGTCACTGAATCCTCCTGAGCTTTTCTGAGCCTTGTTTACCACAACTGTTAAACAAAGACCAAAATACACTCCTCACAGGGTTGTTATAAACTCTTAGTCACAACTCATTTGGCAAACACCTGATGGGGTTTCCATGGGTCAGGTACCACTCTAAGAGCTCATAAAGATGACCTCATTTGATCCTGACAGTAGCCCTGCAAGGTGGATATTTGTATTAACCTCCATTTCCAAGATAAGAAAAATGAGCCAGTGGCACATGCTTATAATCTCAGCAGCTGGGGAGGCTGAGGCAGTTGGATCACAAGTTCAAAGCCAGCCTCAGCAACTTAGTGAGGTCCCAAGCAACCTTGTCTCGAAATAAAAAATAAAAAAGGCTGGGGATGTGGCTCAGTGGTTAAGTGCCCCTAGGTTTAATTCCTGAGAAGAAGAAGGAGAAGGAGAAGGAGAAGAAGAAGAAAAAAGGAGGAGGAGGAGGAAGAGGAGGAGGAGGAGGAGGAGGAGGAGGAGGGGAAAAGAAGAAAGAAAAAAAGAAAGCGGGAAAAAAAGGAAAAAGAAGAATGAGTCCTACAGAAGTAAACAACTTGCCAAGGTCACATGGCCTGGATCTAGGGGGAGGGAGGTTCTCTATACCACTGTATGGTGCAGCCTCCCCACCTTTAAAATTATAGTGCTTGATTAAATCCTTTTCCTGCAGTGAATTGTGTTACTTGCCCAAGTCTCCCTTTCCTTCTCTGAACCTCAGTTTATACTTCTGTAAACCCGGAATACTGGACCAGATGATTCTTTCTGAAGATGCATCTAGAACAGAACTGATGCCAGAATATGTTCCAAGGGCATGTAGCACAATGGCCTCCTTGAGGGTGGCACCTCTCCTCAGCTGCTGGCTGTAGAGCTCTAGGGAGAGAAACTTCACTCCTCCCCAGGAAGACCAATCCATGGCTGGATGCTCCAATGGTCTGAGCCAACCAAGCTCCTCCTTGCTTCTCTTCTGCATAGAGGCAGGACAAGCCCCAAGTGAGGCAAGGGGGCTGAAAGGCAGGCAGGAGGCCCCAATAATCCCTGATTTGTCCAGCTCAAGCTCAGGCGCCTGCAGACGAGCTTGGTTCCATTATTCATCAGCCTGAGATGCCTGGTGGCTCAGATAAAGGCAGACAAAGGCTGTGTCACAGCATTTGCCTGCCAACAGGGGCCTTCCTGCTACCAACCCAAGGAGTGGTTGCTGCAAAGGGGCAGGCTCAGGACAGCCATACTTTTGGCTGAACAGCTCAAGAAAGTCACACCCCTATCCTGGCCCACTGGTCTACTGGCCCCCAAAGTCATTCTGTGTCATTCCAGAGTGCAGGAAAAAGATCTTTCAGCCCCTGGGAGCTGTCAGTGCCAAGAATGACACAGGCTTTTTGGTTCTCCTGACAAGCACATCAAGCTCGTTGGTCCTCCCTCTAAAAGTCCTTTGGATGGTCTTCCACCTCTCCCTGGCATGGTAGGTTCAGCTGCCCAGGTGGGTATCCTAAACCTCCAGACTTGAAGGCCCTTTCTAGGTCCCCAAGGGGTGATTCCCAGGAGCATCCTTTACCCCTCCTCCTGGCCTCAGCCTCTTCACTCCAGCCCCAGCCAAGAGCACTAAGCCACAAATCCTGTTTCATTGCATCATCTTTTTAAACTCCCGCAAAAGGCAGGAGTTAGAAGAAAAAGTACAGACAGGTAAATCTCAGCCTCTTCAGGGAAGTAGGGGAGCTTCCACCGACAACCCCACCCTGTTCCAACTTGCCCTGATTTTAGTAGAGGAGCCCCATAGCCCTTGTCTCAACCTGTTAATTAATGCGATGGGCCTTCCTTCCCTACAAGGCCCGGCCACCATCCAGCAGTCTGTGACAGAGCCAAATGCAGGTGCTGGGTCTCAGCCAAGGTCCCTGCTTTGTGGCCTCCTTCCAGCCTTGCTGATGTCATAAATGGCCTGAGGGAGAGTTAATTGGGGGACACAGCCCCAGGGGATGAGATCCAGGTTGTGGGGAGGGGGTTTTAGAGCTCTGAGGAATGCAAGGCAAGGAAGCAGGATTCTTTTCACCACTTCACAGGGAAATAAACTGACCTCCCTACCCCAGAAAGCTAGAAGCCAAAGGTTCAGAGCTGGTTCAAACCCAGGTCTTTAAGCTCCAGCATTAGCTTGTCCTAGGGTGTGCAAGGCTACCTGCCAGGCTCCAAGGCAGATGGGATACCTAATCCCAAGCACCACCTGGAAAGGGAGGGAGTTGGGCACTGGAAGAGAGATGGGCAGGAGACTCCATCAGAAAGAAAGTCCCAGGCAAGCCTGAGCTTCCCCACCTGCTCCTCAAAACCCCTCTGAGGTGTCCCCTCCCAGATTCCAAGAAGAGGTGTGTCAGAAACACCTGGCAAGGGCTGGAGCCAGGCTGGTGTCCTTGGGAAGTTGCTACAAATGCCTGCCTGGACCAAGCTGGCCCCAAGTCCAAGGAGTTAAAGACATGGGCCAACCCTCAGGTGGCTCCTGGGGCATCTGGGAGATGCAGGGCAGGGGTGAGGCAGTGAAGAATGGGCTGTGCACAGGGGTGCTGTGGCTAGAGCTGAGGCAAAGTCACGCTGGATCTGGAAAGATGGGGGTACTCTCCAAGCAGTTCGGGGCTGGGGAGGCTCTGCGAAGGGGCCCACCTCAGATAGTCACGACGGCACAGGATGAGGTTGGCCTTGGTGTAGAGGGTGGAGCCCACCTCGCCCAGGCGGCAGTCACAGCAGGCACACTTGAGGCAGTCTTCGTGCCAGTACTTGTCCAGTGCCTTCAGCAGGTAGCGGTCCTTGATTTTGCGGTTACAGCCTGCACAGCCCTTCTGTTTCCCTTTGGGCTGGACGGAGAGCATCGGCACGCCTGGAAGAACAGAAAAACAGATGGACACAGGACTGGCTTGTGGCTCTGGGCCTCAGGGCACATTCTTCTTCTGGGAATGGGGAATTTGCTGCTTCTTTCTGCTGCTTCTGCTAAGTATGGGGCTCCCAGGAGTCCTCACTTTCTATTTTCTCTGTAGTAACTTTCTCTCCTGGCTCTGGATCCTGCCCTAGGAGCAGCATGGCCTGGCCTGCTTCCTGGCCCTGTGAAGAGGCTGCAAGCAGCAACAGCGAGCCCTGGAGTCTGCTCTGCTCCAGGGCACACACAGCCTCCTTTCTGGCCTTAATGAGCCACTCCTCCTCTTCCTGGCCACTGCCCTTGTGCAGTGTAATCTGGAGAGGCTGAAAGCCCTCTGCACCCAGCCACCATCTCATGGACTTCCAGCCACAGGCCTAGGAATGGGGTCCATTAGAATTCCCAGATCTTTCTTGCCAACTTGTGTGTTCCTCACTGTGCAATGGACAATGTGAATGGACCATTCCAATCTAGTCAGGCTAAACCTCTTGGTCTACAAGTGCAGAACTGTGGGAGTATCAGGAAGAAACTGAGTGTGATTAAAATACTCCCCAAAGAGCTCATGTGTTAGGCAATGTAGCAAAGTTCAGAGGTGAAAAGACTGGATTGTGAGAGCTGTAACCTCATCAGTGGATCAACCCACTTGATGGATTAATGATTTGAATAGGTAGTAACTATAGGCAGGTAGGGCATGGTTGGAGGAAGTAGGTCACTGGAAGCATGTTCCTCTCTTTTACTCTCTGCTTCCTAGCTGCCATGAGCTGAGCACTTTCCTTCACCAGACCCTTCCACCATGATGTTCTGCCTCATCTTGGGCCCAGAGTAATAGAGTTGGCCAACCACGGACTGAACCTCTAAAACTGTGAGTTCAAAATAAACTTCCTCCGCTGAGTTGCTCTTTTCAGATATTTTGATCACAGCAATGACAAAAAGCTGACTAACCCAGTGAGAGACTCCTGGGACACTCCCAAGAGGGAACAGGAGCTTCTGGAGTCCCAGTGCCTGCAGAGAGGTGGGGCCCTCTGGGGGTCTCCTCAGGACGCTTCGGCCAGAGTCAAATATCTACTTGCCCTCACCTTAGAGGGATGTTTGGAGCCTTGGGGCCTTGAAGGCTGGGAAGGAAATGTGAGGGTTCTCAGGAACCTGGCCTGAGACTTTGCCGGTGAGGTGCCTGTGAGAACTGCCTGACAATCCACCCCTCCTGAAAGCAGGGGTGGGGTGGAGGCAGGTGCCTTCCCTGACAAAGGCACAGCTGGATGGAGGAGTTGAAGGAGCCTCCGCTGCCTGCCTCCCCGCCTTTCCAACAAGGCCTGAAGTCTCCAAAGGACCACTGCTCTCTCCAGGGCAAGAGTTCAGCTCCTGTCCCCTGGTTATCACTCCCATTCCTGGCCTTGCACCTGCCCCCACCTGGGGGTGCTAGGCCAGTTCCCCTTTTCTTTCCCTCTTCAGGTATGGCTTTCCTCGGGCTTCAGGGGACAGTCATCAAGGGTTCTCAGTCTCAGAATCTACAGATGTCCGTCAGAAGGCCCTCAGTTCTTCCAGTCATATGCTCTTATTCTACAGATGGAGAAACTGAGGCCCAGATGGCTAGAGGGGCCAGGGTAAGCCATCCATCAAGCTGGCCCTGCAGCTCTTCCCTCTCTTATGCTCCTTTTCAGCCCAGCTGTATCCTCAGAATTCTATAGCAGAAGGGGTTGGCCCTGGGGCCAGAGCAGCCTTCTCTGCAGGGAGGGAGCCAGGCCTGCTGCAGGAACAGCGGGCAGGTGAGGGCAGGGAGGAGGCACCACAGGCTTCTCTCTCCTCCCTTCTCTAGTGCCCCCAGGGCCAGTCTGTTAGCTGGGAAGTTTTGCTGCTTAATTTCCTTAATGCAGCTCTAAAGGTTAATTGGTCTGAGAGAGTGATGGGGCTCAGGATGATGCTGTCCTCAGGCTTGCCTATATCTCCTCTGGTAGGGTCCAGTCTGTCCCTGTCACAGAGCTCTTGAGGAGCCCATAGAGCAAGTCCCCTGAGAGCTGAGGGTCCTATGAGGCTCCGGGGCCTTGCCTATAGGGATAGGTAAGGTATAAGAAAATAAGGGAGAAGTTAAAAACGGCTGGATTTAGGGAAGGCCTAGGGTTCAAAGAGTGGGACTTTTGTCCCTGAGACCTGTCGAGGGAATACCCAGCCAGCACAGCTCTGCATATAAATACTAATCCTAATCTCTATCTTGAGCACCTGTAAGGCTGATGTCCTTCTTGTTCACCTGGGCTTGCAGCAGGCCTGGCTCCTCCCTGCATCAGAGCCCCTGCCAGGGTTCTTTATTTGTGTGATTATTGGCAGGTGGGTATCTTTATCTCCTCAGGAGATACCCCAGCCCACTAAAGTATACCCCCAAATTAAGGGGACCAGTGGAGACTCCAGTACTAGAAGAATCTGTCCTACTCCTTCTTCTATCTGGGCAGACTGGCCTTCCAAGTTCAGGCTCCAGCATGCCTGGCTGCAGAGCCAGCAGGCTCAGCTGTCATCCTAACACTCTGGGGTGTGACACCTAGAAGAGCACGTGGAATTCCTGAGCAGCAATCCACAAGCTGTTCTTGGTTCCTTCTCTCTCTGCTTGTGCCTAGGCAGGCCTGCCACATGCAAGTTATCTAGAAAGTGTGGGCACCCCTCCTGTGGTGTGCGGAACTCTGGTTTCCTACGCACTTCAGAACTCTAATAGAAGCTTTATGGCTTCTGCCAAAGCGTCCCATGTGCCTCATGACATGAAACACCAAGGCCAGAGCAACGAGGGACCCTTGAGATTTATCTGCTTGGAAAGGCCAAGGTCCTGGGAGAAGCTGGTCCCAGAGTGTGCCTTTGGATGGACCTAGACTGGACTCCATATCTGCAGCTTCTGGCCAGGTGGTCTGAAGCTGGTGTCTGGTCTTCCTGGGCCTCAGTTCCCTTGCCTTCCCAGGAAGGAAAAATGAAACAATCCTTTGTTTCCCACTGAGGATGGAAGATCTCTGGGAGTCACACAAGACAAGGGAGTCTTTCTTTGGTCCTTAGGGAGCACCACATGTGGCTTGCTCCACTGGGCTAGTCCAGGAGACTCAAAAATGCTCCCAGGAAGGTGAAGAACTTTAAGCGGGGGAGCATCTTCAGTCTCTGACTTCCCAAATGGAGGGGAATGCTACCCAGAGGGTCCAGGCTCTCACTCCATGTCTTGCCTCCCAGCCCCCCACCCAGCAGGCCAGCCTGCCCCCTGCAGACCCTTCTTCCCTCCCTCCCTCCCTGCCTGGCTCTGGAAGCTAAGCCTCAGGCCATGCACTTTCCATTAAGGAGATAGCATCCCTTTGCTGAAGTCCATTTGGGATCCATTTTAGTGTTATCTAAAAATCAAATCTACATGGTAATCCTTTTAATGTACTCCTGACTTCAGAAAAAAACAGCTTTGCGCTCCTTCAGGAAAGGTTTTAAAGCATTACCCAGTAATTACTACTCACCCATGAAAACACTGATATTTTTACAATGGATGATGTCTGTGCCGACACACACGCCCGGGCACACGCTCAGGCGCTCACACGGCGTTCAGCAAGTAATCAGTTCACTGGGCCTGTGTGTCACCCCTAAATTTTAGGGTATGGGGGGAACAACATTTAAGGGGAAACTAGTCAAACTCCAACCCCTACCTCTATCAGGGTGGGGTGGTGGCAGGGCAGCTGGAGAGAGGCAGCTGGGCTACAGGGACAGCCTCCTGGTCTGATTCATCGGCTGCCAGACACTTACCCTCAGTGGGTAATCTGGGACAAAGCCAGACAGCCTGGGTGATGGGCAGGGACTGCCAGAGGTCATTCTGCCTCACCTGCATTCTTGCTCCAGTTAGGAGAGAAGCTCTTTTTACACGGACCTCCAGAGTTTCCTGCCAGGGCAGACTCCAGGCCTTGGCGACGCCTGTCCACCTAGCACAGCTCAGGCTGCCCCGCAGGCCCAGCATGTGGACTTTTTCAGAGGCCAAGCCTGTGGGATCCCAAGCCCAGTGGTACCTCCAGCTCGGCCAGTGGTATTTGTTGCTGTTACTTACTCCCACTGTCCACCAGTGAGCTCCTCCAAGGCCAGTCTTCCACCAGTGTGTCTATTCCTCCCGGCTCCAGGTCATTCCAGGCCACGCTCTGTGCCTCCCCTGCCAGGGACCACTATGGCCACCACTGAGGACTCTGCTGGGCATCTGGGAACCCTCCTACATGCCAGTGCGTCCTGCTTGGCACTGCTGGACTGACTCCTGGCAAAATCCTGGAACGCTGTCCTTTCCATCCCACAAGTGGCTCTCGTTTGCTCCTGTTCCAGGCCTGCACTCGCCACTGCTCCAGGAAGAAATGCCTCTGTCCTGCCAACGACCTCCCTTCCCCAAAGGTCAGAGTCAATGAGGGCCCAGCTAAAAGCTCAGACCTGAAAGAACAGTGGCCCTGGAGCAGACCCCATCACCTTTCTGGGGAATGGTGCCATACAGTCTCTTTCCACATAGACTGTAGAGAGGCAAGAAGGAGTCACCACCCTGTGACCACAGCACAGAGGTTGGCACCAGCTCCACCCAGGGGATGCCATCCCTGCTTGGCTTTTTATTCCTGCTTTTTTTTAATGTATTTTTTTAGTTTTAGATGAATACAATATCTTTATTTTTTATTAATTTGGGGCTGAGGATCAAACCCAGTGCCTCATGCTAGGCAAGCGCTCTACCACTGAGCCACAACCCCAGCCCCCTGCTTTATTTTTTTATCTTGACATAATTTCAAACTTTCAGAAAAACTGTGAGAACAGTAGAAAGAATTCTGTATCCCCTTCATCCAGATTCCCTAAATGTAAACCTTTCATCACAGTTGCTTTATCTTCCTCTTTCTTTCTACCTATCTAAAATTTCCTCTCAAATCATTTGAGAGGCTCTCTACCAGAATACTTTGATACGTTGTATAATCACAACACAATAATCAAACCCAGGAAATTATCATCCAAGTAATATTCCCATCTAACTACAAATCTTATTCTGATTTCAACAATGCTCCCAATAACATTTTTTTTTTTTCTGGTATTGGGGATTGAACCCAGGGCTGCTCTACCACTGAGCTACAATCCTAGCCCTATTTATTTATTTAGAGACATGGTCTTGCTAAGTTGTCCAGGCTGGCCTTGAGTTTGTGATCCTCCTGCCTCAGAGTCCTGAGTAGCTGGGATTACAGGTGTACCCCACTATGCCTGGCCCAGTAATATTTTTATGGCAAAATTTTGGGTCACACATAGTGTCAGTTGCCACTTAAACATGAAAGAATTTCTATGCCTTGCCTTCAAACATAGATATGTTTGAACCCTACAAGCCAGTTATTGTATGAAATATCCCTCAATTTGGGTTTGGCTGATTCTTTTACCCAGATGACTTTAATTAACCATGTGCCTCAGTTGCCTTTTTGCTAAAATGGATAGGAAAGCCATAGTTACAGAGTTACCATTTGCTATAAAGGAGTTAATGACGTGACATCCTTAGGACTAACCGAGCCTGACAGTAAAGTTAGCTCTAATGAGTGTTACCCCATTTAGCACTCAGGGGAGGACAATCCCAGTCACAGCTCCATCTCAGGTCTCCAAAATAGTGAGGGATATTTATTTTGCAGAGTGATAAACTGATCTGAATGTGCCAGTGTGGTTAAAATCACAGAGGCACTGGTTAGAATCTAGTACCACCCAAAGGCCAGTCTAGTGGTCAGTGCATGTGTGTGCATGAGGTCAGCCCTCTCCATTCAGCAGGCCAGACTAGTGATCACTCAAGTGTGAAGTGGTGGCTGTGGCAGCTCAGAGGGCAACTCAGGAGGTCCCTCTGGAGATCTAGGGAGACCCCTGGGGACACGGGCAGGTATAGCCTTGGTATCTCAATGTACCTCAGTCCTGGTTCCATACCAGTGCCCAGGTCTTCCCTGGCCTGGGATGAGGAAACTCAGTTGTAGGCTCTGCTCAGAGCTCACAGAGCACAACACAACTGCTCATTGCAGTTCTGGGGCTCCCCTTCCTCACCACAAGCAATGCCTCCGACCCCTGGGACAGGGAGGGAGCCTGGGCTGGGCAATCTGCAGGGAGAAGATGCTGATTGAGTACCCACCAGTGTTCAGCTTCTAAGGGCTTTGTTCATAGCTGCCTTACGAAATAGGTACCATTTTAACAATGAGGCATGAGAAGTTCATAACTTGTCACAGTTAGTAGAAGACAGCTGCGATTTGAACCCTGGCAATTTGTCTCCTGGGCCCAAATGCCTGACTCATCTGCTAGGTGGCAAGGCTGTATGCTGAGGTGCTTAGAGACCCAAACAGGAGACTTTATGGAGACTAGGAGACACAGGAAGGTATGCAGTTGTGGGTCATACAGCCACAGGACACATGCACAGAGCACACAAATACTTACCCATGTATGTGTGATCACACAGGTACAAAAGGAGCACACAAGGAGAAACTGTGTCTGTTTTTTCACCCCACAATAGTTTTATTCCAGTGCCCAGCCAAATGCTGGCATATAAAAGGTACTCAGTAAGTTACACAAAAATATACACCCATGCATTCCAAACATGCATGTGCATGGTGTGTACAAGCATGCATTTGGTGTATTCACATAAATATACACCTCAGCACAGATGCACACTCCTGCATGGGCTGTCATGGGGATGTTTCCTGTCTTAAAAGACTACAGCTCCAAAAAAGGGGATCACAGCTAAAAATAAAGCTCTGATTTTAACAAACCCCCAAGTGGCCTAGAAATAGAAGGAAACGGAAGACAATGAGCCCCTTGGGTTCACCCAGGTGGATCCACATAGAGCCTCAGAGATTGTCCAGAATTCAGTCCAAAAGCCTCACATCCACCTCAGCTGCAAGGGTTTGGGGGTAATAGGCTTGAGAGGTCTGGGACCCTGCCAACTGCAAGGTCCTCTGCCTGCCCAGGGCCACACCTAGACCTGGAACTACAGCGCAGGCTCCCAACAGGGCCTGCCGGCAGCCCCTCCTGAACATCAATCCCCTTTAATAAGGAAATTTGAAAGTGTAATCTAATTCTGCAGAATCTCTTTAAATCTCGTTTTCTCAGAAGTAACTTCATTTCACATGGACACATCCAGCCTTGTGAGAAGGCCTCCATTTCACACCAGTTTTATCTCCACAATTTCTCGTCTCGCTGCACTCCTATCCCAGGGTCTTGCCATGTGGCAGGCAAGGCCTGAACTAATAGCATTTCCTACTCATTTGGAATCAAAAGCCAACGAGAACAACTGTTGAAACGCGTGGCCACAGCCACCTCGCTCACGCTTATTACTGCCTCCTCTACGCACCCATTCACAGGCGGCTGTTTACTGGGCCGGATGAGTGAGGGAAGTGGGGGATCCCATGGCCTCCAGCCCCCCACTGGGGTAGGGAAAAGAAGTCTGGGAGGCTGGACTTGGCTCACAGAGTGGTGATCTGCTCAGTGGAGGGACTGGCACCTTTGACTCTGGTGCTTCCCCTAAGGGGAGTCACAAGAGGCAGGTAGTACACACTTATGGACCACATGGCCTCAGCTTGAGTTCTGGCTCTGTCGCTTCCTAATTTTGCCTCAATTTACTCACCTACAAATGAGAACAGCCTATTTTGAAGGTCATTTTGAAGATTAATTGAAATAATAGGTGAAAAATACTTATAATAGAATTTGACATAATAGCTTAAAACAATCAACTAAAAAAATTTATATATATTTTATGGCCCAATAGTTCTAATTCCTAGGTATATGCCCAACAGAAATGAGAGCTTATAACTACCAAAATGGATACAGGAATGTTCATAGAAGATTTTTTCTAATAATAGCTCCAAACTGAAAACAATATGAATGTTCAGTCATAGCAAAACAGATAATAAATTATGGTTTATTGATGCAATTGAATACTATGCAGCAATAAAAAAGAATGGATTATTAACACACACACTACCTGGTTGAATCAGACAACATAGAGTTAAATGAAAGGAGCCAGACACAAAAGGTGCGTACTATATAGTTTCATTTATATGCACTTGCCAAACAGGAAAGACTGATGTGATGTCAGAATAATGCTTACTTGAAGGGAAGGGGACTGCATTATCAACTGAGAGGAGATATGAGGAAACCCACTGTTTAAACAGGTTTACACGTGTGTAAAAACTCATTGAATGGAAGGAATATTTGAGACTTGTATTTTTTATACATTATACTTCAATTATAAATAGAACTAAGATGGAGACCCTCTCAGACAGAACTCTGGATACCTATTCATAAAACCCACCATCTACTCAGCATTTCCTGGGCCAGCTGCTGGGCTCAATTATTTCAGTGAATCCTCATATGAACTCTAAGGTACTAAGTGATTACCCACATTTCACAGATGAGAAAACAGAGGACTAAAAAGGTTGTGCTCCTTTGGAGGCTCAAGTTAACTACATAGTCATCTGTGGCATGGGAGCAGGCATCCTCTTCCAATTCCTCAGTGTGCCTTTATCCAAAGTCACACAGCTCAAAGACTGCAGGGTGACAATGAAATCCTGGACCTCAGGCTCCCATTCTCATTCAAACCTGCCCCGCTGCCTCCCTGCACAGTCAGTGTGAAGGAAGAGGCTGAATTGGTTCTCCAGTGCAGCCTGGATGCTGGAAGACGCTGAGGGTGGGGTGCCGCATGCTTAGAGCGGTGTGGAGGTTCCGACCAGAAGGAATGGCTGTCCACGCAGGGCACTCATTTCATGTTCTGCGGGTGGGAGGGCCACAGGTTGTTTCGGCTCACCTGCTAGTCCTTCCAAAGTTGTGGCTGCTGTGAGATCTTTAAAGGGTTTCTAGGTGTGGCCAGCAAGGTGACAAGGGGACAAAAACTAAGAGGACCTGGGGCTGGAAAGGCAGCAGAAAGGTCATGCAGAAGCAGAGCCAAGATATTTACATTGCAGCCTTGAGAGGGACAAAGAGGCCTTGAGATGACACAGGATGCTTGGGAACAGACCCAGCTATGGTGGGGCTGGGTGGGGAGAGCTGGGGGGCCCAGAGCCGCAGTAGGGGAGGGAACCTTAACCAATGGCCAGGACTTGTGTATGAAGGGAGGGGGGGAGTGGAGAGGGTCCTAAAGGGGACCTGGCACCAAGGAAGACAGTTAAAGAAGTACAGAAATTCTCGCCTTCTCTAAGGTGCAAAGGTTTTCCTGCTCTCTCTAATCCACCACAGGAGGGAAGGCCTATGGGGAGGTCTGCTCAGTCCCACCCTCAGCATCAGCAGCCACTGTCCTCACATTCGACTGGATGATAATAAACTGCATCACCCCTTGCTGAGTGCTACTTCGTGCCAGGAGCTTTACACTTGTTAACTCAGCAATTCATGACCCTGAGGTTGTAGAAATGATGCGATTTGCCCAAGGGAGGCCTGGGAGTGTCCAAATGGAGTCAGAAGTACATGCTGCTGGCCAGGAAGTACCCTGTGCCCTTCCTGCTCTATCCTAAAACCAGAGGTAGTACTGCCACCTTTTTTTCTAAGCAATGGCAAAGTAAACTTACACTTGGACCCAGTTTGGATCCTGCCAAAAGAAGACTCTGAAATACCCCTGGCAGGGATACGTTAAGGCCTGGTAGGCTGCCTGGCCCCAGAGGCTGAACAGATTGGAACCCCTGGAGGGGCCATTTCCTGTGAAGAAATAGGAAGCAATAGGTATTTTTCACTGTGTGTTTTGGTGGAGGCAAACCTGACCTTAGCAATGCTGCACCTAAAGCCTAGACCTGCCATGACCTTGGAGTATCCAAAGATGAAGGGGCTGAGGTATTCCTACTCATGCCTTACAGGCCTTTGTTGTGGAGGGAAGCTGAGCCCAGCTGAGCCCACAGTGGACTGTCTTAGTCCTTCTTATGGTTCGGATGTGAGGTGTCCCCCAAAAGCTCACATGTGAGACAACGCAAGAAGGTTCAGAGAAGAAGTGATTGGGTTACAAGAGCCTTAACCCAATTAGTGATTTAATCACCTGATGCTATTAGTTGAGTGGTAACTGTGGCTGGGAACTTGCAGGAAGGCCCAGAGGACACACTGAGTGAGGGTCTGGGGCAGGTTCACATGGGATCTGCTCTTGCAGCCTCATGAAGTTTTCTGTGGTTCTTTAGTGAAGAACCTAGACACACAGGAGACTGCACGTGCTCCTTCAGAGGCTCAAGTTAACTGCATAGTCATCTGCGGCACGGGAGCAGGCATCCTCTTCCAATTCCTCGGTGTGCCTATAGCCTCAGATTTATCTCAAAAGCAACAGATCCAAAAATGGGACTCCTGACTTCCTCCCTTGAGCCGAGCCCCTGTGCCCTTATCCCTGGCTTCCCTTCTTGATACCCACACCATCATCCACCCAGAGGCTCCTGCAGAAACTCAGCATCATCCTCACCCTCTCCCCCTGCCACTTTCTGTACCCATGCCACCTTCTTCCTGTTTCCAGAGCTACCGCCATCTTTCACCACTCTATAGCAGAGCCCCCAGCAGCCTGTCTAGTGCCTACCACCCTGTCTTCATGAGTGTCCACAAACCAGTCCTCATTCAGCAGCGGGAGAAGTCTTTCCAAACAAATCAGGGCAAGTCACTGCTCAGCATGGAGCCCTTCTTCCATAGCTTCCAGGGACTGAGCATAACACCTCTACTCTT
This sequence comes from Callospermophilus lateralis, assembly GCF_048772815.1. Lineage (NCBI taxonomy): Eukaryota > Metazoa > Chordata > Mammalia > Rodentia > Sciuridae > Callospermophilus > Callospermophilus lateralis. The sequence continues at coordinate 158,216,578 of NC_135306.1, forward strand.
CATCTAGCCTACAAAACCCTCAGGTGGTTGGGCCCCTGCCTCTCCCGTCACACTGAGCTCCAGCAGCACTCTGGATCTCCTTCCTGTCTCGGAGCCTTCAAATGTGCACACACCTTCCCTGCCTCTTCAGTGGTCGGCACCTCCTCATCCTGGAACTTCAGCTTAAATGTCTCCTCAGAGAGGCCTTTCTTACCTCGTTTCGTCAAATGACCTGCCCTCCCATCCCCTCCACCCCTGGTCATTTCCTTCAGAGTTTTTAATCATAATTTGCAATTATTTCATTTTTCTTCAGTGTGCTTACCAGGAAAGTGATCGGTTTCTCTTCAAACAGCAGAAGTCCCATGAAGGCCTGTTCTTAGGCCCTTCTCTATCTTGTCTATCGTTGTATCCCCAGTGTTGAACCCCACAGCAGTGGCTTTTAAAAATATCAGTTCAATTTATGAATGAAGAGACTGGGTGGAAACTTTCCAGATATGATCGGCGAGAGTTTGCTGGCCAGAGTGGGCTGATTCAGACTGGCAGGCTCCCGAGAGTGGGGCCTTGATCAGGCTTGTTGCTGTCCCTGTGCCACACATCCCAAGACACCTGTGGCTCTAGGGCTGTAACAAAACAGGCAGATCCAAACTGCCTCAGCACCCAGGTCCCACTGCAATAGCAACCAAGGTTTTTGAGAGGCCCATTCCAGGGCCTCAGCTACAAAACAACAACACTCACATGAAGTGCAAACCCTTTATCCCTTCAAAAAAGGAACAGCAAAATTCTGACCTTTAGCCTCTGCAGACCCATGAGGAAGGAGACCTCTGCTCTCTGTCTACTTGATCCATAAATACTTCATCCGCCCCTCAGGGAGTGGCAGGAAGAGCTTAGGTCTGTATGTAAGGCCAGCAGCTCAGTCTTTTCCTCTGCAGTTCTGGCCTGGGCTCCTCCTCTCCCAGACACAGACCTAGCCTCCCTCACTCCCTGCAAGTCCTGTTTCAGCCTCTGGGGGCCAGTGAGAGGAAATGAGTCCTGGATTTTGTGACTGGAAAACCCCGGGTCCAAGTCTTTCTCCGTCTGGATCCCCTATCCCCAAGCCATCCTGGGCTGCTGGAGCCTGTGCCCAGGTTCCTTAGCAGGATGCTGCCTGGAGCTACACAGCTGTGGGGACCAGAGGGAAAGCATCTGGAAGCTGTGTTCTCCAGACAGCAATTCAGGTGCTCCCTGGGCACCCCCGAAGCTCGCGTCACCCATCTAATGAAACAGGGCTCCCAAGGGGCCTGCAATCTCCTCAGAGGAGGAGGACACAGACTCTCAGACGAGTCTCAATTTCACAGCATCAGAGATGTGAGCACCAACGCGCTGAACCAGAAAACGAGAGTCTGGCGGGAGCTGCAGACACACCGTGAGCGCCAGGGGATCGGAGATTAGGGCCCTTCAAAATCAATTTTGAATTCAAACTTTTAAATGTGTTCTCTAGGCACAAAGAGGGGACCCTCCAGGCAGGCTTGGCCTAGCCAGCTGCTGGGTCCTACTTCCTTCTCCATGTAGCCAGAGCCCATCTGCTAGCCACTGGGCTGGCCAAGAGAAGGGAGGGTATGGGGTGTAGGGAGACTCTGTGCCCTGGCCCCAGGATAGCAGGGATAGGAACCTCTTGGGTTTCTGCTCAGATAGCACTGCTCTGGGGCTTCCTGTGGAGGCCCTGGAGGCTGTTTCAGCCCTGGAGAAAAGAGATAAAGACAAGGACCCCATGGATTACAACCTGGCTGAGAAGGCTCATGGGGCACCAATGAATTAAGCCATTTACAGTTTGGGTTTTGGAGTCCGACAATTAGGGATTTATATTCTAGACCAGCCATGAGCTCTAGGGAGAAGATCCTTGTTCACAAGTAAATATCCCTTTTGGAAAACTGGCAAAAGAAAACCTACAGCTCCCAGGAAAGTGAGAGGGGCCTGAATCCCTGACATGGGAGCCAGCAGGGCAGTCTGGCTGCTGCTGGTGTGGCTGCAGGCTGTATGAGCCACTTCGTGGTTTCTGCAGCCAGGCAGCTGACATCTGCACGGTCTGTCAACTGTCAAGCCATGTCTGGAGTACTGAGTACCAGTCTGGACACTGCCCTGTGAGGTCACAGGGATGCACAGGGCAGTGGGTCACACTGGGAACCTGAACAGAATACACTGCTCAAGTCAACCCCTGGCCAAAAAGCTGCAGGGCCTGAGGGAGGAAGGTCTCCGAGCCTTGGGTTGACAGAGGATGCTCCAGGAAGCCTAAGCTGTGGACCTCTACTCCTGCTTGGTTGCTGGAAAGCCATGTTTGTTCTTCCCAGCCTATGATCAGCCCACAGCTGATGCCTTCCCAGTCTCTGGGTGGGGAAACTTGTCTATATATAACAATATTCTTTGACCCCTCGCTCCGGCCCCCAGTTCTCCAGACCCCAGGTCATCTCTCAACTTGAAGCCACATTCCTGAAACATAAACACACAGGACTGTGAACCATTCTGCAGGTGAGAGACAACAGAATAGGTACCAAGGCCTGGTCCCTACAAGGACTTCACGGGGAACCCTCCTGGACTGAGCAGTGGGAAAGAAGGCTGGGGTCCTCAGATCACACAGGGGAGAAGAGGCTGGGACTCCCCAACCCCTCCCACCCTCTAGCTCAGGAGAGGGCTGCTGGCTTTGCAAGGAAATTACAACGTGGGCCTGGGTAATGCTCCTTTTAGTTACAGCATAAACTGCGGCAATAAAGCGTACCTGGGGAATGTTTAGAGAAAGCACTAATGATTTCTTCCCCAGTGGTTAATAAATTCACTTCCAGATCAATTTGTTCGCGATAGAGCCCGGCGAGCGGAACCCGCGCGGCGGGCACAGCCGAGTGTGTCTTTTTCAGTATAAATGATTTATTACGATGATTAGCGGCACATAAACAATTTAAAATACAACGCTAATTAGTTTGGGGAAGAAAGGAGGGGAAAAGCCACCCTGCCTCTCTCCCCATTATGTTCTACTTCCCTAAGTGTGTACTTTTTAATTAAATCCAAATGTCACAATAAATTTAAAGTGTTTTATTACCACTCGGGCTAACTGAGGCAGTCATGCAAGCCCCCACTCAGGCATCTGCAGGCAGGGTGGGGGCAAAGATTGAAGCACCAGCAGGACTAGCCACAAGCTCTCCTCAAGACAGAGGTCATTCTAGATCCCTGCAAACCCCTCCTGTTTTCTGACAGCCCCAGGCTGGAAAACACTGGGACCACCCAAGGGACCTCCCACCTTCTGCTCACCTTCCTGGCCATTCCGAGTGAGATCTCCTTAAAGCTTGCTCTGACCAGCCCAGAAGCTAGTCACTTCTCCTTGGTGGTCACACAACACCCTGCAACCCTCTTCAACCCTTCTTGTGTGTCTAGAAACTTCTTCTACCTACTACCTTCTGTGTGCCTGGCACTGTGTGTCAACTTTTTACCAAATGCTGGTTCCAGTGCTCTAAATAATATTATTATATTAATAATTATTGTTTTGATTATATGGATGGGGAAACTGAGGCTCAGAGAGATAGAACAACTTATTTGAAGTCTCACAGCTAAAAAGCAGACTTTTGCAAAGTCTCCTTCTATAGTGAACTCTACCCTGGAGCTCACACCTGACCATTTTGGGGCCCTGATTTCCCAGCTCCCAGGTTGGGGCAGAGAACATGGCAGCTGCTCAGGCATGGCCTTGTCTTGCCCTGAGACACATCTGAGGAAGGGATTTGGACTCTGATGTGTGTGGGTTCGAGTTCAGGATGTACCACTGACTACCATGGTCAAGTCCTTTAGCCTCTCTGAACTTTGGCTTCCTCATGAGCAGAACTAGAACGGGTAAAGCAGAATGCTTTGGGATCCTTGACAGGCTGTGGTAGTAGTACATACTTTAAAAGTCCTCGAGATGAGACAAGATCAGGACTAATCCCATTGCATAGATTGGAAAACTGAAGCCATCACAGGAAAGGCTCACCCCAGCTTCCGCAGAACCCCAGGAACCCAGCTAGGACAAGGCTGCCAAGTAACTTCCCTTCTGGAAGTTCAGACATCCAAGGATGGTTTCTCTCCTAAACTCTCTTGCACTGTTCATTTGAATTTAAAAACAGATATCCCTAAACATAGAGTGTTCATATGATCCAACAAGTCTACTCCTAAGTATATGCCCAAGAAAAGTGAAAAAAAGTCCTACGCAAAATCTTTTACATGAATGTTCACAGCAGCATTATTCACAAAAAGTAGAAACAACCAACATGTCCATCAATTGACAAATGGATAAAATATTACACATACACAGAATATTATTTGACCATAAAAAGTAATGAAGTATTGGCATATGCTGCAACAGGGATGAACTTTGAAAATATTATGCTAGGAAAGATGCCAGATTAAAAAACCACATATTGTGTGATTCCATTTATATGAAATGTCCAGAATAGGCAAATCCATAGAGACAGAAAGTAGATTAGTGGTTGCCAGGGAGGGAGGATTGGGGAGAGACTGCTAATGGGTACAGGATTTCTTTTTGAAGTGATGCGAATGTTCTCAAATTAGATAATGGTGATGATTGTACAACTCTATGAATATAATAAAAGCCACTAGATTGCACGTTTTTAAAAAGTTAATTTTGTGGTATGTAAATTATTTCTCAATAAAGCTGTTATGTAACAATCATAAAATAAATATTCCTTTGAGAACAGGAGAGACTGGTTCATAAAAAAAATTGAGTCCTGGCCTCACAGGACAACCATAGGGAGACAAAGTTTCCAGAGTCCCTCTTTCCTTTCTATTCTCCAGTCTTCCCTCCCCATACAAAAATCTGACTCCATCCACTTTTCCAGTCTCACTCCCCAGGACTCTCAGACCTTACCGGAACCAGTGCTCTTCTCTGATCCATTTGCTTCCACCATTGCATTCATGTTTTATCTTTCCAAATTTGTTGAAATTTCTGCAAAAATCAAGGACTATGCCCTGTCTGAAAAGTAGCCTTGCCCACAGGAGACAGGTCCTTCTTTCAAGACTGTGAGCTTGTCTTATGTGGGGTGCCACAAGTGACATGTGCATAATGGCATGTGCACAATGAATAGGGTCACAGTGGAAGCTGGGGATGGAATGCTGCCCTCTTCCAGGACCTGTGAGCCCAGCCTGGGACAGGGTGTGCGAGCTCAGATCCAGGGCATGGTGCCAGGAAGGAAGGTTCTAAGGATGCTTTTGGAAGAAGCCTGTGTCCAGGCTAGGGATGATGCCCTTTTGTGACTAGTCAGAGAGTGACTCAAAAACATGGAATATCTAGGCTATCAGGGGGAGCAAGGAGAAAACTGTAGCAGGGCATAATCCCCTACCCCCTACATCTAGGGAATGATCAGGGTCAGGATGAGAGTAGCAGTGGCCATCCAGGCCTCATCTCAGCAGAGAAAGGCCAGTCTCCACATCTCTTGAATGTGGAGAGGGCCCAAGATGGAACAGGACAACTCTTGTCACTTGAGAGGGATAACTGGGCCTTGAGGCAAAGGGACACATGCCCATTTTCTAGGCATGAGGCTACTTCATGAGTCTCTATGGATTCACCATGGAGTGTTATCTTAGGAACTAGCCTCTAACTTCTGGGGAGCTAGGGCTGAGAAGTCCTCTCGGGGGTAAGGGTGGAAGGAACAAGTGTTACATGTACCCTTGCTTCCTGCAGTCACTGTGTACTCACCAACAATTCTTCAGGTGAGCACAGTGCTGCCTAGCTGACAAGATGCATGAAAGCATTGTTTTTCATTTGAGTTCTGGGTGGGAGACAGGGAGGATACCCTAGGCCCTAATTTATGTATGAGAAAACCGAAGCTCAGAGAGTTTAAGCGATTTGATCAGGGTCATGCAGAGTAGGTGGTAGATCAACACCTGCCTGAGATCTCATAGTCAAGGAATAGCAGAGCAGGACCTAGATAAAAAGTTTTATGTGTTGCCAGCCAAGCCCAAAGCAGGCTGCCTCTGCAGTAATTAGTCATGCCCTCATGAAGCTGCTGTTTCTTTTAAAGAATTCTAAAGATTACAATTCTATGTCTCTCCCCTTCAGCCATAGGCCCAGACTGCAAGTGCAGAAAGAAACTAAAGGAAAGCTGGAAGGAGCCTGGGCAGTCAATTAGGGGTGTGGGGGGAGTCACCTGTAAGGCTAAAAAGGAAGGACCTTCCACACATAGTGCCCTTTTCTAGCTTCTTGTTTTATCACTTCCAATGTATTCTCCATAGAATAGCCCAAATAAGCTTAATAAAATGTCAGTTTGATCATGAGTTTTGATTCTGCCTAAAACCCTTCAAAGACTTCCCACTGACCTTAGTACAAAATCCCAGCTCCTAACCGTGGCCTACACAGCTGTGCATAGGGTGACCCTGCCAATGCAGACCAAAACTACAGCCATGTCAATGACACTCTGGGCTCCAGCCCCAACGACCTCGCTGGCCACCAACTCAGAGTTCCTGTTCTCTCTCTTCTCTTTCTCCGGGACAAAGGAATCCTTATGATTTTCTCTTTTCCCCTTTGACCTCCTTTACCTGTTAACTCAGTCATTTACTCACTATTCAACAAATATTTATTAAGCATCTGCTATTGGCTGATGCTCTGGAGGGTTCTTCAACTACTTCCTCTCTGATGAACCCAGACTAACCAGACCCCTTCCTGCCCCCTCCAATCAGGCTTAGAATGCCAATGCAGAAAGAAGTGAAGGAAGGCAGGAAGGAAAGTAGGGGTGGTCCCTGACACTTGTAATTTGGTTACAATTATACCAGTGTTGTTTTTTCATCAAGAAATAGTTCTTACTAAACTACCAAGTCGACTTATTTTCTTAATCAATTTCATCTTCAATAGTGTTGAATTATTTCTACCTCCACCCCTGTTTTTAACTTATTAGCATTATTTTCTTTGGGATCAATGATTTTAAAATTTTTATGTGACTATTTTGTTCATGATCAGTTTTGGCTCATGTCAATTCATAAATTAGGCTTTTGCTGCTGTTGAGATTTCTTATGTGGCAATTATTTCTACCAGAAAATATTTCTGGAGCCAACTTCTGCAGATCTAAATTTTGTCGGGAAGCTTTGATTCTTCTGTCAATTTTTAGTCAATAACATATTTTACCAGGTGCAGTCTTAGTGTTGCCAGTTTTCTTTGTGTTAATTATTTCAACCAATTTTAATTTTTTCCTGGATCTTTTTTTTTTTGCATTCTTACTAATACTAATGAGATATTATTCTCATGCATAAGGCACATTTTCACACTGATCTGATAAAGCAGTCTGAAGATCAAAGAGAAGTGTGAAAACATCCTGGGGGCCAAAAGGCAGGTAAAAACATTGCATTCTGTGCTTGGGTGGCATGCCAGGCTGGAACCCAGTGCCCCAGGGAGCCCTGCCCACTGCCCACTGCTTCCCAGGCTCCTGAATGTGCATGATGCCTCACAGATGCAAAACAGATTGTGACAAGGGAACACAGCTGCCTGGAACAGCCAACCTCTGGCTGACAGGCAGATATGGGCCTCAGGCTGGGCTTCACACAGCTTCTTTTGAGCCCTAGACTTTTCTACTCAGAAAGTATCTCAGACACAGTGAGCTGAGCAGGATTCAGAAGCTTTGGTGACTCCGTTTTCTTGGCCATAAAAGGAGGGAAGTGACCATTGTGCTCTCAGCCCCGCGTTGTGACTTCCACTTCTTGGCCTTGAAGCTTTACCTGTTCCAGGGGACCCCTCTACCTCCTAGTTGAGACTCTATTCTACCAGGAAACAGCAGGGTCTAGAGGCCTTGGACCTGGACTCAAATTTGGCAAGACCAAGTGTAGAGGGCTGGGGTGGGGGAGGAGGCACAAATGTTCTCACCTGTGAACTCTGTGACCCCCAGAGACCAAGGAAGAAAAAGAAACCTCCAAGGAGTCCTTCCTTTTCCTGCTGGTCTCTTGCCCTACAGTCATGGTCCAATATCCAACAGCACAAGGAATCAAGCAGCACCCTTGGCAATCTAAATGGGGAAACCAAGGTCCAGTGAGGGGAAGGGACCTGCCCAAGTACACACTCAAGGTGGTGGCAGTGCCAGAATGTGGTTGCAGGGGTTCTGCTTCTGGCCTCGTGCTCCCTGGGCAGCTGATGGGAGTGCTTCATCCCACAGGAACCCTGCTCCCTCACAAGGAACTGGGGAAGCCGCCTCTGCCCAGGTTTCCTCACAGACCTGACTCCGCCTCACCTAGAAACATGCAGGGGGAAGGGAGGCCCTCCGTCAACAGCTGTGGCAGGCTGGCTCACAACAGTACCATCCCCACCTCCTTCGAGGGTCTGGTGAGCAACCACTAAAGGAGAAGAGAGGCCCTGATGGATGGTCCACAGGCCTCTACAACCTTGGCACACTTATCTATAAAAAAGGGAACCGAGCAGTTCCCAGTTCCATCCTCAGGGTGTGAGTGTGAGTGTGTGTGTGTGTGTCCCCACACACAATCAATACCATCCCCTCTCACCACTAGGGCCAGGAAAAGCCTGGGAGTGTCCTTTCCAACATCTCCCTAGGCTCATAGCAGGCAGGGGCCTTGTTCCTCTGAATTCTGTCACATGCCAACTTACTAGGGTAACCCAGGCAGGTGTCTATGGGTACAACCTACTCCTCTGCAAAATGGGGCTAGCTTATATTTGTCTTGCCAGCCTCCCAAGGTGCTATGAAGATGAAACGAAAGACTATGAGACATCTGTAACTTCCTTGGTTGAAACTGACTGGTGATGCGGCCTTCCCTAGTCATAGCTGATGACTCCAGGGGAGGCTAACCTGTTGGACACTTGGAGCAGAGGTGCTACTGCAGAGGCTAACCTCTTATGGCAGGCCAGTTGCTAAGATAGTCACCAGCAACCCTGTCTTTGGCATTTATGCCCTTGTATCATTTACCTGGCTTCCTCAAATGTGGGCTAGACCTATTGACTTACTCCCAAGGAAGAAAATACACCAAAAGTGATGGAATACCACCTCTGTGATGAGGTTGTAAGAATGTGACTTTCTTTTTTTTTTTTTAGTTGCTTAGGGCCTCACTAAGTTGCTGAGGATAGCTTTGAACTCCTGATCCTCCTGCCTTAGCCTCCCAAACCACTGGGATTACAGGCATACATCACCGCACCTGGCTTGTGACTTCCTTCTTGTGAGCAGACACTCTCTTGATGCACACTGCCATGCTGGAGTATCACACATGGCCTGGAGCCAAATGGCAGCCAACAGTCAACAAGGAATTGAGGCCCTCAGTCCCCCAGCCCATGAAAAACTAAATCCTGACAGCAGCCAGATAAGTGAGTTTGAAAGTGGCTCCTTCCCCATGGATCTTGAGACAAGACTGTGGCCCCTGTCCAACACCTTGATTACAGTCTGTGAGAAACTAAGGCCCAATTAAGGTGGAGGCCCAATTAAGCTGCCCCAGGTTCCTGTCCCACAGAAACGAGAGACTAAATGTGTGTTGCATTAAGCTGCTAAGTTTTGAAATAACTTGTTACTCAGCAATAACGAATCACTAATACACCACCACATTGGCCTGCACACTCAGGAGAGGAAAGACCTTTCTGCTGGCCTTTCAAGGGCAGAGATCCCTGCAGACAGATCTCTGCCCCACAGCCTACATTGCTGTGAGCATCTCTGAAGAGCACAGGCCTTGCTAGGAAGTGTTGTGAGAGAGGGGCCCAGAGGACACAACCCTGTCTCCAGCCCACCCCAGATTCCTGCCTTCAGTGGGCAGACTAGGAAAGAGGGTAGAACTGACCTACCTCCTCAGGGAGTGGTAGTCCTGGGTCCTTTCTGAAGAGCTCAGAACCTTGGGTGGGCTGGGAGCAGAGCAAGCTTGCCAAAGCACACACCACTTCCACTTTCTCTGTCTCTCATCAAAACCCTAGAAGGTTAGGGGAATTGTACCAACCATCCACAAGACTGTCAGACCTTTGCCTGATAAAGTCTCAACAGGCCTTAATGGTGGCTGTGATCATACCAATTTTATAGCTAAAATGACTATTAAAATCTACTCACTGGAATTACTAAGCAGAGAAAGGATTAGAACCCAGTCTATGGAACTCAAAGCCCATGCTAGCCACACTCATTTTACAAATGGGAAAACCAAGAAAGCAGAGAGTTCACATATTCTCGTGATACCCACAGGCAATACTACCCAATTGTTCCTGGAAAATTTGTCATCAGAGATGGGGGTTCTTAAAGACCCACAAGAGAGGGACGGTGGGCTGGAACAGAGCAGTTGTGGGCCACAGGAGCCCAGGCCTGTGCTGCTCCCACTCATCTGGGAAGAGTGCGTCTCCCATCCCCCACCAAGTCATTGTGCCAACCAGCAAAGTTGAATTATTAAAACTCCCTTCTGGGGTACCACACGGATTTCTCTCCACTGAGACTCAGAACAGAGGGGTGGCCACTCCCGCCACACAATATTAAAATGTCAGGAGTTTAAGGCCTGCGTTGGTTGAGTCATAAGTTATCAGCACCCAGTGAGGGCCAACAGAATGCCTCCCTTAAATTATTAAGCAGAAAGCGTCAGACTGTAATATTTTGCTAAACCAAAGTACAGACACAGACAAAGATGTCATTTCAATATTTGAAACCAGCAAGTTTAATTTAAAATAAGAGCAAACCAATAAGCTCAGAACATAGCGGCGTATGAGAGGAAAATTATACTGTGAGAGGGAAAAAAAAGTGGAAGGACTTAAGAAATTTATAAAAGTAATCTCCAAGTGGAAATTAGAAATCAAGGCCTAGAAACAGAATAACACAAAAGAAATATTACTGTCCACTTTCTAAATCAATATAACACTGCTCCACGCCGGAATTACCATGGTAACTCAAGTAAAAAGAATCAAGCAATTCTTATTATTTCAAAATAAAATCACAGCCTGAAGCCTGGGTTTTATTACAACCACTGATAGATCGCTGGCTTGTATTTATCTGAAATATTGCTTTTCAATCAGCTGGTTTATGAATGTACACAGGCCTCTCACCAGCCCACTTACCGCCCCGTTTTGAGGCGAGGGGCCAACCAATGAATTGATTCTTGCCAGACCAAATCTGCATATATGGTCGGTTTAAGTTACCTCTGCTGACCACAGAGCTTCACCCCCCCTTTCAAAATGTCTGTCCAGTGGCTTTGAAAGACAGAGAGGAAAAGCTGGAAGAGGAGGCTGATCATATGGTCCCCTCCAAACTTGCCCTTGGAGAAATGGGGACAGGACTCAAAGGCAGTCCCCTGACAATCTGCCCCCATAGCAAGTTCTCTCCCACCCCCGGTCATCCTCTGGAAGGCTCCTTCTACCCACTCAGTGTTCCTCTCCCCAATTCCAAGTCTGACTGTGGGAAAAGAAAGCCGGCAGAGCACAAAGAATGAGCACACAATTCTGTAGTCAGACCACCTATGTTCTTAGCCACCGCAGGCATTAGAGAGCTGTGGGGCTTGGGAATAGTTACTTAAGCTCTATGTACTACACTTTTCTTATCTGTAAAATGAAGATAATAACAGTAGCTTCTTCCTAAGGTCATCATGGGTATTAAATGAGATCATACAAGGAAGATACATGGCAGATTGATTACAAAAATGGCCCCATCCTCCATCACTTCCAGTATCCCTGCCCTTTGTAATATGACTTCTCGCTTCCTGCCTTCAAGAGTAGAATCTGTTTCCCCAGTCCTTGAACTTCGGCTGGATTTGTGATTTATTTTGGCTGATGGAATGCAGCAGAAGTGACAACATCCCCATGCCAGACCTTGGCCTTGGGAAGCCTTGTGAGCTTCCATTCTTCCTGGACCCCTCTCTGCCACCAAGAACAGGCCAGATGAGTCTGCCAGATGATGAGGGGTATGCAGTCCTGTCTCCCCAGCATTCCACTGAGCAGCCATCCTCCAGCCTCCAGGTGTGAGAACAGAAAAACTGCTCAGCCAGCACAGCCTAAATCACCGACCCATAGATTTTTGAGCTAAATGCTATTGTTTTGAACTTCTGAATTTGGGGTGGCTAGTGATACAGCAATAACTGATACATGTACATATTCCAATGCCTCATTTTAAAGTAAGCTTTCAAAAAGATGAAAGCTACTTTGTTTTTATTACCTCGGAAGACACAGAGGCTGAAGCCAAAGAGATCACACTGTACCATGCAGAAAGCAATGTCAATTCACACAGGCAGGAGGCTTCCCGGTATATATTATGTGTATATATGGACAGTAGGTGCCAGTTAGGTGTTGCTCCTATTGTAGAAAACTGAGGTTCAGTAAGTTGTCTAAAATCATACAGCACTCAGCTGGGACTAGAACCCAGGTCTTCTGAATCATGCTAGCAGACTGCACCTGGAGACAGCAGGGCACTCAGGAAAGCCTTGGTGATCTCCAGGGGAAGGGGAAGCAGGTAGGAGCTGATGACTGAACTCAGAAGACCTCCACATTGGGCATCTACCCCTGTAAACTGCTTCAGCCTGCCCACAACTCACACTACCTGCTTTTAATTTCCCAGGTGTATCAGCGACTATAGGCTTCCATGATAGAGCACAAAATAACATATACCAACCAATGAGAGACTAGCTTGTTGCAGGTAGGTATTCTCTGAATATGGCCAACTAAAGGATGCAGGGCATGCCAGGCAAGGGGGACAACAAGAGCAAGGGTATAGAGGCAAATGCTGGGTTTTCATGGATCACCAACCACTGTGGTCATATTAGACCTGCATAGCTTAGGGTGATGATAGAGGTATCAGTCAGTCTCAGGTAAAATGCCAGGGTAGCAGAGGATGGTTCAGTCTGTAATGAGCATGAGGAGAGTGAGAGGGGGTAGGTGAAGTGCAAGGATGGAGATAGCAGAACAGTAACAGGTAGGTCCAGAGTCCTAGGTGAACATAATCCAGTGATGTGCTGATGTTTAACTATCAGCTTTCCAGGAAAAAGCCCTGATTTGTTTCCATGATGTAGATAGTCCCGCCATGGTGAGTTCAAGCTACTGATGTGATATTACTGAACTCAGAAATGGGAAGACGTTCACAAACAAGCTGCTGCAAGTTCACTCCATGGTGTAGTTCTTGAGCATGGACCTGCCAAGAAACCATCCTAGTAGGCACTGTGAAGAGCTAAGTCTGAAGGTAGGAGGATATCCTGCATGCCTCAATATCCTTCACTCCCTGCATGTGGGGCAGGAAGGCTGGAAGTCAGGCAGGACGGTGTATGCACTAAATGCACCTCTAGGGTTCTCCAGTCTGAAAGGCCTAGCACGGACAAGTGCCCATCAGCATTTACAGCTGAAGACACAACAACATTCCCTGGGCTGGCAGTAGGCTAGCTAAGGCTATGAGTGGGACACCCAGGCATGCCATCCTAGTCCAGCTAATGTTCCCTGTTATCAGAGTTTTCTAGCACCCAGTCTCATCATGCCTTGGGGCAAGTACAGAGGACATGACAGTTGAGAATGGAACCCAGAAAGATGCTTAGGCTCTGCCACATAACCCAGGAAACTCTCTTACCCTCTTTTAGCCTCAACCTTCCCCCTATAAGTGAAGGATTTGTGAAGAGTCATCTTGGAGGCCTTTCGCTTAATGATCCCTGCCCTGAGGATCTGGGCAATGTTGAGAAATGAGGCCAGCCTGCTTCTCATTCAGCAGTGACCAAGGACCACGGTGGACGAACTGGAGGAAGGACAGTGAAGAACAGTGCTCATCAGTGAACAAGGCACTGGACTGGGTCCAGGACTATTTCATACCCTACTGAAACTGATCAGGGGGCAATATTGCTTCACACAGCTATGAGGCTTTCTGTGGATCAAGGGGGTACATGAACAGTATCTCACTTAATCCTGATAACAAACTTGTTAGATATGGCTTCTCTTATGGTAGAGGTGAAAGTATGGAGGTAAAGCAATCTCAATGTTGAGTGAACATGAAACACAAAACCAGTGGACACAGTAGCTGCACAACTTAGCATGAAGGTAGAGGTAGCAGAAGGTCCAAGGACACACAGAGGCATTTATACCCTTTTCTCCACCTTCTGTCCTAATTCCTTCCAATCTTCTCAATGACCCTATATCAGGGCTTTCCAGGAGGCTGCGTGGCCCCTGGAGATAAGTCCAAACATCCTTGGCCTCCGGGCTACATGAAAGTAGCACTGCCTTCAGTAAGGCACAGCTCTGGAAGAGGCTCCTAACTCTATACATCCACATCTGCTCAGGACCCCAACACACCTCAGGTCACTCCCTGCTCAGCCTCCTCAGGCTGCACTACCATAGCCCATCCAACCACAGCCACTTCCCAATTTGGGCACCCTTGAGCTGGCAGCTTAGCTGAGCCGAGGCTGAACTTTGTGTCTCCTTTGCCCATGACCCCAGAGGGTCAGCTGTCAATACTCATTGATAATCATCTATCTGTTCCAAGGGCATGAGACCAAACTAGGTCTTCTCTAGGTCCTGCTCACTAATGGGGCCTACTGAGTGGAACCTTAAATGAAGAGGGTAGGATAGTCACCTGGTCTGACTCTGGGACACAGGATAGGGTAGAGAATCAATTCTCAGGAGGAAAGACAGGTCCCCAGCTCTAGGCAATTACACATTTCCATGTGCTAAAAGCATCTTCGTGGGACATGTTCAGAGAGACAGCAAGAGAGAAAAGCAGTTCCCACAGCCACAGAGGCCAAGTGAGTGGCCATGTCAGCACTGAGCACCGGCATGCAAAGGGTGAAGCTTTTAGGCAAGCAGCGGCCAGTGATCTCAGCTTCCCCAGTTCTAATGCTCCTGAAAGGCTCTCTCCTGCTCCCTGTAATTGGGCATCAGTAGTTAATGCAGTATTGACTGCATTACACGCTCCCGTGCCTCCCCTCGCTAATGCCAATTGCATCACCTTGTACAGTCACCGGCTTGCTTAGCCAATAGCCGTTAAAAGCAATCCAAATCATGAATCATATGGGAAACTTTTAGCAAGACACCGCCATCCAAGGAGACAATTTACAGTTGAGTTAATCTGGGTACATTAGCGAGACATGGATTCTGGACGACAGACCAATTTATGTTGTTTCCCTGTTCCCCACCCCCCCACCCCGCCGGCCTTAGTGCGGGCAAATGAATGGAAGTGCAGGGAACCGAGAGGCACCTGCCTCTTTACCCAAAGCTCCAGAAGAGGGTAGGGGAAACCCATCTTTATAGACTCTGCCTGGCTGAGTTTGGGCAGGAAGGAGAAGCAGCTATATATGCTACCCAAAATTTCTGATACCTCATTCCCACCAGTGAGGAAATGCTGCTCCTGGCACTAGTTATGGTAGATGCAGATGGAGACAACCCCCACTTCTAGGTACCCAGTGAATGCCAGGTCTGGTCCCTACCCTGCCAGCCTCACAAGGTCTTTACTAGCCCTCCTCAGGCAGCAGTGCCTACTAGGGTCTGCCTGCCTGTCCTGCCAGCAGGCTGGGGTCTCTGGCATGGAACAACATCAGGGCCCATTCCCTGCCTCTATCTGCAGGGCCCGGTGGTCCAGACCACACTGTCAGAAAAGGCCCTGGGACCCTCTGTGGTCTAGGCTGTGATGGGATATCCATGGATGTCCTGCTGGTGGCTGAACAGGCGCTGGTCAGTAGCTGAACACAGCCAAGTGCCTGTCTCTTAGACAAACCAAGTCAGCTGTGGTGGCTGTGCTCCTAGCAGTCATTAACAATTGAAGACTCCTCTGTCTGGTCCTCCTGAGCCCAGCTCCATTTTCCTTAAGCAATTTTTACTTATTAAAAATGCTTTAGGAATCATGTCTGGTGTTTGGTTCCACAATCTGCCTGCTGCTTCCTGTGGTCACCCCAGCCGTCCTGCTGGGCCTTTACAGAGGCGGTTTATACCCAGTCTTGCCCTTCTCCCGCATGAACCTGGGAACATGCCAGTATCCCCAGCTGGGTGCCCTCAGCATCCTCTCTTGCCCAGGCCCACATGGCTCAAGCTGTCACTGTTCTGTCCATCCCTATGAAGGGCCTCTTCTTCAATAGCTGAGGCCTAATTTGATTCTCAGGGTTCAGTATAGTACCTCCCTTTGCTCCCCTGGGACTTCAAATCTCCTGGCAAAGGCACACATTCTGGTGCCAGCCCAAACTGCAGGTGCCAGGAGAAGACAGGCTGTTTCTCTGGGGAAGTTGGAGCTCAGCTCCCTTTCGCTGACAGGCAGACCCGGCAGCGTTTAGAAAGCCCGGACCCTGAGTTCCAGTAAAGTGGAGATAGCTAGGCCAACAGCAAGCGTCCAAATGAAAGCAATTAATCTTAAAACCCGAAGTTTAACCGTTTGCAAAACAGATCTTTCTGTCTCTGTGGTGACCCTTCACTGCTCGACCTAATGGATTACTTTATTAATAATGCACTGTGCTTAAAAGCAAAAAAAAAAAAAAAAAAAAAAATTCTGACTATTCAATACTTCAGAAAGTCTCTTAAACCCGTTGCTACGGCAAAACGATTGATATTTTATTATCTTTCAGAAGTGCAACATGAAAGCCCTGCAGCCCAGCAGAGCAAAAGCTTTGGTCCTCAGCAGCTGGCAGACCCGACTTCAACCAGTGGAGCCCCAGCCTCTCCCGACAAGATGCTGTCAGGTGGAGAAAAGGCATTGGGGGTGGTTAATAGGAGCCGGTAGTCCCTGCTGCAACCAGACAAAGGGTGCTGAGTAGAGCCCTAAGGAACATACTTCTTAGGACCTACAGAGCCAATGTAGCCACCCAGCCCAGATGGCCACTTGCGGGGGGGGGGGGGGGGTGCTAAAGTATATAAGAAGTTACTGTGGGTATGGACAATTGAGTGAATCCAGAGTCTTTCTCCCTCCCCCAATGAAGGTGTATGTACCTTCAAGGTTTCCTGGAACTAGGGGAAGCCAGACTCTAATGGGGAATGGAACATAGAGTTATGAGCAAAAAGGTTGCTTTTGAAGGACAGTTTTAGGCTGTGAAGGACAAGAATTTGGTGGTTGCTCAGGACTCCAGTCATGTGTATTTTTTGTGCTATAATGGACCCCAGAGCCTAAGAGAGTCAATGGTAGCAGGCACCATATTGTTTAGAATGGACAGGTGGAAGGACATTTTGAACTCTCCTTTGCAGCTCTGGCTGGGACTAGGGCAAATACATACTCTGAGGTGTACTGCAGTCCAGAGGCTCCAGAGATCCATTCCCACTCAGGGATCATTTGAAACTCTTAGTATTATCAGAGCCCAAGGAACTCTAAAGATCTGATCATAGATTCAGCTGCAGATCCTAGTTGGAGGTGAGGGTGCCATCTTGTTGGCACAAAATCAATCTCCCTGGCCTGAAGCCTCCCTTGTACAGAACTCTGGTCTTCTGGATTCCTAGCTTAAACCTGTGGAACCAAGCACATAAAATAACCTCAGCTAAAGATACATCCTGATTTCCATATGCACCCCATAGTAAGAGTCCCTCCAGGCACCAAGGAAGGACCATCTGTGCTGGCTTCTGCAAGTCCTTCGTTTTTACTGAGAGAGAGAAAGACAAGTCTAGGGATGGACATGACTGATCCAAGGTAACACATGGTTAGTGACAAAAGGAGCCAAATCAAGGTCTTTTCCCTGCCTGTCAGACCTGACCTCAGACTCCTTCTTCTCCCTTTCTTTCTATGCAAAATGGCACCATCCCAGTCTCCTAATAGTTCACAAAGGGTTTGGGGCCAGTGAGGGGAATCAGTCTGTGAATTCATAAGATGGAGATGATATCACGCTTCAAGCAGCCTAAAAGGATTTAGTTCCCCCACCTGCTTTCCTCTTTCTATATGCATGCCAAGAATCAGACTTACGGGCTTACCAGCCCCAGAGTTCCCCTACATATTACCTCTAAGCCAGACATTTTAAAGACCCCCTCAACTCCTGATGTTTCTGAAGGCATAGGTAGACTGGGGCATCTGATTATGGTAGTGTCAAAGTGAACATCCTGTGTGACCTTGAACAAGTCACATAACCTGCTATCTTTACCAATGATCATTTCAATAACACTACTGCCTGAGTGAGCAGAGGGCATAAGCCCAGTGAAGGACAGTCACCACACTCTAGGGAATGCTTGTACTCCCAGCAAGCTCACCTTTTCAGGTTTGCATCAAAGACAGATGCTAGCAGCAGTACAGGTGCCAAAAATCATGTCCAGTTCTCCCTACAAAACCACATGAGCCTCACCTGTAGAGCAGGCCAGAGGATACCAGAATATCGCCACTCTGCAGACCCTGGGGGCCTTAGGTCAGAGGTCATACACCATTTTTTACCCACAGGGGACTGAGGTGCCTAACTTTGTATGACTCTTAGGGAAAGCACTCCCAGCCAGTAAGTCTTTGGAGTTTATGGAGCCACCTGCTTGCTAGTGACCTCCAGCATCCATGGGCACCTGTGTTCTGACTTTTTGGCCCTGAGGTCTGGGGAGATGCACCAAAGTCCTTGTCCAAGGTAGGACCATGTTTCCCTCTACGGGTTATCCAGCAAGCTACTGGACTGTGGCGGGACACTTCCTTTGGGCCAAACTCCCGCCCCGCGCTCCGGGACAGAGATGGTGGGCCAGCACAGGAGGTGTCCTTCTCACCAACAGACGTTCGTCATAGCTGTGCCCAGGAGGGCCCAACCGGTCTTTCCCTCCCGTACTAGGCACCCTGGCTCTTCACGCCATCCTCCCGCTTGCCCCAAGCTCTGGAGTCTGATTCTCCCGAAGCCGCTGATTTGCTTTTGCGCCAGCGCCTCTCGGGTTACGCGGCTGGCGCGAGGGTGATGGCTGCGGTGAGAGGAGAAGCCGCAGAGACCAAATGCTCAACGCGAACCGCCACGGCGCGGAGATCCGAGGGCAGCCGGAGCCTCCACGCGGCCCCATCGCGCATCACACGGCCAGCGCACAGCTCACCAGCTCTGGGCCGGAATCCCGGGGTGGGGGTGGGGGTGGGGGTGCACGCGGCCCCGGGCTCCTCCACCCAACCCTGTCCCACCCCGACCCAAGTCGGTTGTACGCTGCCGGCTCCGCGATCCCAGCTGAGCCCAGCAAGTGTGCTCCGTTGCCCCTGCATGTGTTCCCGCGCGCCGCGGCGGGGGAGGGGGTAGGGTTGGGGGCGTCAGGACCCCCGCCCGCCACCTACCGTCCTCCTTGTCCAGCACCATCATCTCGGGCGCTCCGTGTCCAGCCGCAGCTCGGCTCGGCCGGGAGAAGGGCGCCGACTCGGGGCACGCTTGGCGGGGCGGCCGGTCCTCGGGTAGCGAGCGGGCTCTAATTACCCGCTTGTCCGGCTCTTAACCTAGATTGCACTCAGCTAGAATTACATTCAGGAGTGAAGCACTTCGCAGATACAAAAGCAGTCTCACCTACTTTTGTGCCTCAGAATTGCAAGGAACTACGAACTGCAATTTAGAGAGAGAGAGAGAGAGAGAGAAAGGGAGAGGGAGAGAGAAGGGGGAAGAGAGGATCAGAGCCGTTTCTTTGATTCTCACCTTCTAAATGGCTCAATTTGCCCAGTATAATCTGTCTTAATGTAATTGCATTTGATAGCTCATAACCCTGGCTCTGGCAACGACACAGCTTTCAGCCTCATAAAGTGTTTTCCCCTCGGATTTAATCTGAATCTCAATCTAAAATTATATTCAAAGAGATGGGGGAATCTCGGCGGCCGTCTCCCGCTGCCTTTCTCCCTCAATGTATGAGGTTTGCACTCCTGCTACTGAATAAATGCACACATTTCGCGAGGTCCCCCTCCCTCCCGGGTTAATGGGGAGTGGAGACGCGCGGCTGCCCGGCTCCGCAGCGCCACCTGGAGGCCTCTCGACCTCAACTCGGCGCGTGGCTCCGCTCTCGTCCCAGGGTCTGGTTCTCCGCTGTCAGTCTGGTGGACAATCGGGGTCTGTTACTTCCAATCCCTAGGCCTTGAGTTCTCTCTCTTCACAGAAGGGATATTTCTCTGATCCCGTCCCCTCCCTTCCTACAAGCCCTGCCTGGGGGTTCTGGTTGATTCTGGGATTGTCTGGCAAAGTAAACCCTCTGCAGGATACAAAACCTCCCACTGAGTCTAATAGCCTACCCTTGACCCTAGCAGCTCCAAAGAACACCCTGATTCCACGGAGTGGAGGAGACTGTCTCATCTTTTCTCTGAGCATGGAATGGCCCTGAATATTTTCTCCTTCCACTAATATTTATTGAGCATGTATTTTGTGCCAAGCACTAGTCTAAGGCACTAAGGATACATCAGTGAACAACAGCTTCCTGCTGCTGTTAACAACGCAGTTGACAATTTTTGCTCTGTAATTCATAAGGCAGGAAGGGGGTCAGACAGTGCCCATCTCTTTCCTTACCCCTGCTTCTCCTCAGAGCCCTGGGGCTGGTGCCCAGGCTGTCTACTCCTGGAAGGCCACCTATTTTTAAATCCCAAGAGCTTCCCCACCCCCACATATAGTACAGAGCTCCAGGGTAAAGTGGAAATAATGCTTTTCCTCCAGAGCAAAAAAAAAAAAAAAAAAAAAAGGCTCCAGATATATGTGCTGGGAATTTGGTCCTGGCAGCCACATCTAAGGACTTGACCTAGGCAAAGAGAAGGAAGCTGAAGTCTTCTGAGTGCCAAAGGGCCACCAGATGGGATTCTAACTCAACTCTGCCAATTAATGATGGTGGACCTTAGTAAGTCAGTTTCTCCCCTTGGGCCTCAGTTTCTCTGTATGTGAAGTGGGACGCCTACTCTTCCTGGCTCTAAGACAGCTGTGGGGATCAGAGGAGATAATGCACGTGAATGTGCTTTGTAAACTGTGGCACTCTGAACAATGTGGAGGATTATCTGGTACAAAGGAAACCTGGATGCTAGGTCTTGCCCCTTCTACCCTGAGAGGCCCCAGTGCTTGATAGGGTGGAGAATTAGGGGCTGAAGCCCATCTTCTCCTCTCCTAGGAAGGAAAGTCAGGCTTTGAGGAAACAGAAGAGTGGCTGCTTCTAATGAGATGCCTCATCTGCAGCTCAGAGGGTTTCGCTTTTCCCTTCATCTTGAATACTTAATCCTAATAGTCCTTGAGTATATTTGATGTTAAATATATAATTTTGCTCAGATTCGCTGTCCCTCAGGACTACAAGGTTGATCTCTCCCTTGCCACTTCAGCCGGAGCCATGCCTGCAAGGGCTGAAGGAGGCTTCAGCACCACTGCCACTGTCAGATTTGGTGTCAGTTCCCAACCCTGACCTGTGCTGGGGGCCAGACAGTGCTGCAGAAACCCCTGTGCTGCCTGAAGGCATTCACTCCATAAAAGCTGCAGCATTACTCCTGACCTCCAGGGGCACTTCTCCTCACTTTTAGGGTCTGGCCCTGACCCCCAAACCAGGACTTGACTAGCTGGTGCAAGACCCAGCATCCACATTTCCACTCTCTTGTCCACATGTTGTGCCTGGGCCTTTTGGGAGGATACCCAAAGAGGGTATCCAATTAACAGCAACATGGCTGCCTTCGCTTTGGGGAGTCAGGACCCTGCGTCTCCAAGTACTGAGCAATGGGCTGCAGAAGGAGATAGGGCATGTCAGCAGGAGATCAATGTTGTGTTTGAAGGCTACTTCTGCCCACAAGCAGCTCTCTCTCAGCTGTGAGCATGACACTTTCAAGCTGAGCCAGAGAGGTTGCCTTCACAGCTGGGTTACAAAACTGCCTAAAAAGTCTCAAAAGGTTTGGGTGGCTTAAATTTCCAGCTAGGAAAGGGCCTGCTGGGTTGAGAAAGCCAGACAGAAGTTTCAATCATTGGGCAATGTTCTCCTCAGCTCACAGGTAACTCTCACCTCTATGTTCACCCCCACCCAAGCAACCTCCAGGTCCAAGGACACACCCACAATGAAGTGGAATCCTCAGATCCCCTGGGGCTGGAAAAGGCAGTTTTCACCCAACACATTCCACAGGTGATGAGCATGTATTCTCACTTCTACATGCCAAGAGTGCTCCAAAATGCCTTTGAAATGCCTCTGGGGATAGCAGGAGGAGGCCAATTGATAAGTCCCCAAAGTTACTTTGAGGAGAAAGGGGGTGCTATTGGCTGGCATACAAATTTCTGGGCAGGTCTCAGCATTTTGTCCTTGGTCTGGTAGAAAAGTCCTGAGAAAAGGTTCCTGCAGTGGGGGTTGGGGGCTGGTAGGGCTCCATACCTGAGGACCCAGATATACTAGATATTCCAGAGCTCTTCAGTGGAGGCTGTCAGATGTTTCAACCTGAGGGCCCTGCTCTCAACACGGTGCCGTAGTCTCCAAAATAGGGTTTAGGCCTGGCCTTATAAGTAACACTCAGAGAGCTATTCTAAGTGACAAGGGTTCCTTCCCTGTGGCCACTATAGTTTACAGAATAGAGTGAACCTACAGTCTTTGCAGTGTGATCAGGATGCCTGCTAAGTTCAGATGCCCTGCCCTACCCCTGAAGCACACAATAGCAGCTCATGCACAGGAATTTGCAACCAGCTACCCTGAAGAAGTGCACAGTCTGCAAACTTTCCCTCTTTTGGAGTCTACAGAGCCCAGATAGGCCTTCTGAGAAGCTGCAGTCATAAATTGTTAGGCCTTGTGAAGGCCTAAGCCAAATCTGTACCTCAGAAAAGAAGTCTAGCTTACCCCTTAAATAAGTCTTACCCCCTGAACATCAGTCCTGAAAAAGTTGTAGGTGCTGGCTGACCCACTGTCCAGGTTTGCCCTAGGACTCAGAGATATCCAGTGCTGCAAATGGAGAGAGTCTTGGGCAAACCAGAACAGCTGATAACCATAGGGAATATGGTAAGGTGGGACAAGGGACTAGTGAGGCTAGAAAGAAAATCCAGGCAGTCAGATCCTTTCCCTGCAGACCAGCAGCTGCCTCCGGAATGCAAATTTTCTAGCTTCCTGCCCCACCACTTTCTCTTTCAGGCATTACTGGACTGTCCCAGCCCCTGAGGCGGGTCCATGGCCAGCCAGATCTTTGAGTTCTACCAACATACTGGCAATGTAAAGAGTGTCAGTTGGATACGGGGATGGATCGTTTTTGTGAAATCCAAAGTTGGCTGCAGTTTAGGGTGGAGGTTCTTTAAGCAAAGGAATACAAGATTATTAATACAAAATTACCACTACGGATCTGGCAGCTGAAAGACCTTGAGGACCCCAAACTTCCTTAGCTTCAAGACAAATATGCCTCAGAATGAACCTGGTATTGTGAGCTATATGGTTCATCCACCTCCTCTAGCCAGCAGGGCACCTCTCAACACCGGCTGGGTGAACTGATGGCATGCTTCCTCCTGGGCCCTGCAGGGGCGGAGGCAATATTAACCCCCCCGCAGCTATGAAGTCCCTGACCTAAGGAACCCCACGATCATGCTGCTTTGCACCTTCAACCCCGAGTTCTCTGAGAATCCCCCTCGGGATCACTTCCGCAGTAGGGGGACAGGCAGACGCTCAGGCCCAGAGACAGCTGGCAGTAGTCACTGTCGGGAAGCCCGCGGCTCTCGGGTAGCAGAGGCGCTCCGGATGCCTGCAAGGCGGCAAGAGCCGGTGAGAAAGTTCCCAGCCTGAGCGTGTGGGGTTGGCGGGCTCCAGGTGGCGGAGGAGACTTCCTAATCCTGGCGAGGAACACCGGGGACCGAGCCTGGCACCCCGGACACTCACACCCGCGCACACATCCAGCCGCCGAGCTTCCGGGGAGCAGCCAGCCCGCCTGAAGCGGCCGGAGCGGGCTCTGGAGACACTGTCGCCGAGAGCGGGGTAGTCACGGCAGAGCCCGTGCGGCCGCCCTCACCGTGTGCCCACGCGTCCCGAGTACCGGCACCACGCGTCGGTCACCTACCGTCCTCAGGGTCCAACACCATGGTCCTCCGGCGGCTCCAGCCGGGCACACGCCGAAGACGCAGAGGGGCGCGCGGCTCAGGCTCCCGCCGCCGCCCGCTTGCGGAGCTCTCGCCAGCCCAGCGCCGGCTCGGCGTCCAGCTAGCAGCGGCCGCCGACCCGCGCGGACCGACCCGCGCTCGGAGCGCAGCCCGGGGGGCAAAGAGCTCGGGAGGAGGGAGCGAGGGCGCGGCGCGGCGCGGGGGCGGGGGCGGGGGCGCGCCGGCAGGGCCGGGACGCCAGAGCCGCGGGAGCAGCCGCTGCCCGGGCCGGGCCGGAGCAGAGCCGGAGCCGCAGCGGCAGCAGCGCGCGGGTTTTTCTCTGAGCCGGCTGCGCTCGCCTCAGCAGAGTGCAGCCTGCGTTTCCCAGGGCCCCTCAGATTCCCCTGTTAATTAAATCAATTCATTATGCTCAGATCTGATTAGCGGCCCTTCCCCCCTTTGAATCAATTATTCAATACACAAACATAATTGCTTGGGCCAGAGGTGCCCGCCATTAGCTTATTTAACTCCAAGGACACTAATTACCCGCAGGGCACGGGAACTTTTCTCATTAATTCTGACAAAACACAAAAGCACAGCCAGAGTGTGTGCGAGTGAGGGACTCTGTGTGTGTGTGTGTGTGTGTGTGTGTGTGTGTGTGTTCGCATGCCAGAGTGAGGGCTGTTTGGGGTGGTGGGCCACTGTGTGAGAGGGGAGGGTGGCATGTGTGATCCCGAGTGAGAGTGTGCAGTTTTCAGCCTGCCACAGTGCAGCTGTGAATGTGGGACTCCCTGTGTGTGATTGTGAGGCATTGTATGAGTGCATCTGGCTGGGTGTGGCTCTGGACTGGACTGTTGTAGACCCAGCACAGGAATGTGTGTGAGATTGTGAGAGTGCTTCTGTGTGACTTTGTGAATGTGACTCTCTGGCTATGGTGGCAGGCACTCCATCCCCTCTCTTTTCTCATTACTGCCTAGCCATTGTCCACTGCATATTCAGATCCAAGGGGGCAAAGTACAGGCCACAGAAGAGAAACCAGGGAGGGTCAAGAGGGGATAGGTGACACAAGAACCAGGCTGAGCCACAGTATCCAACCCTCTCCCAATCACCTGTTCCTGCACTGATTGGTCTATGCTCCTCCCCACACTATCACCCTACCTCACTGCCCTGTTCTAACCCCTGCTTTCCTTGCCCTCTCACTGTCCCTCCCAGTTCTGCTACTGTCTCTACTTTTATCTCAAAGCCCCCTACACTTCATTTCTACATATGCTTGACAACCCCACCCACTCGACACCCAATTCTCAACTTCCTGTCTCAAGGCTATAAAGAGGGTGTGGTGTGCCTATGCCTGACCAACTTCTCCACATTTTACCTCCCAGGAAATCTCTATTGAGAGAGCCAGTGAGAGAGCCCACAGAGGCAGGGACACAGAGGGTAATTGATTCCCCCAAATTAGGTTTCTGCTTTCTAAAGACTGGTATTGTTCCTGTTCTCAATGTGCACAGAGGTATTGAAGATTTCCTTTTTGTTTCCTCAGGCAATGAATGAGCTTAATCCATTTGGCTTTATAAATCAGGAAACTAATATTCACTCCTTCCATAGCAGCTTTTAAAAAAATTTAATTGGTGGGGGAGGCGCTGTTAGTCACCCTTATGCTGTCCCCAAGCCCCCACTTATCAAAACACATTCTGATTGAGGGGTGGAGAAAAGGCAGGGGAAGAGGGGTCTCCTGCTGATTCTCCTGTCCTTCTCCACCCTTCAACATGGACCCACAGAGTATCTGGAAAAGTCTGTAAAATGATTGCATGAATCATACTTGATTTAATGAAGTAAAGGGGAATGTTCACAGTTCTTCAGAATGATTTCCCAAATTGGCTACTCTTAGTTCCCCACTAGCTCGGAGCCACTCAGAGTACACACGCCATGCCTTAGGTTTGGCAAATCCTCCTCCTGCACAGCCACTGGAGTCATTCCCTCTGGTGCCAAGATCTGGCCTTGTTTCTCCCCTGCTCAAAAAATCCTTGATAGCTGTCCATTGTCCACAAGATAAAATCATAAGTGCTTATCCTAATCCAACCTCCTTGTAATCTGGGGATGCCTTGGCTACCACCACTACTCCTCACTCAGTTCAGTTGATGTCTACTGAGTTCCAGCCACTTGCAGTACTGCAGCCTGCTGTACTGTAAGCGAACGTACCTGCAGGTTCTGACCCCAGTGACTCTTCTCACTCTGTCCTTACCTCTCCAAGTCCTCTGAGGAAACAGTTCCCCTATGATCCTCCAAGTGGGGTATCTCTGTGTGAAGGTTAGGTTTGCTGAGTGGTGTACGGATTAGTCTGTTGAGGCCTAGGGAATAAGTTCAGCCCCTGGGACAGGGTTCACTTCTCCCCTGGAGCGGGTGGACACATGGAATATCAAGAGTCTACTCTGTTTCCCTGGAGAAAATGGAAGCCTGAGGAGTAAGGGAAGGAACTTTGATTTCCTGGGCTTTCAATTTAAGAATGGAGGTTCAGAGACCCTAAACACTCACCCCCACCCTCCAGGATGTCATATAGATGTTATGAGAGTAGAGATTGGAGCACACTTCCTCTGAAGGAATATGTGTATCTGCATGCTCACTCTGTTCAGTTCTCTGGGGAGCCAGGCAAAGCCACTTCCTGGATTGGTGTTAGCTGGTACTTGTATTACGGTATCTTGAGCAAGTAAGGTTTAAAATTTTGCCCTCTCTCTACTCTCTCCAAGCTATGTGCCTGTCATGAGTTGTACTCATTCAGAGAGGGCAGCTTATGCTACTTTGCACAGAGTGTCATACGGAGTGGCATGGCCCCAAAACTGGGTATCTCTGCTTGGCCAGAGTTCACACTCAGAGAAGCCAGTCTGAGGGGTAAACACCCAGTCTCCCTGCCCTTACCTCACTTGTGGTAAAGGCTTATATGTGCTCTCAAAAGATCAGCTCCCGGGGTTTCCTAAAGAGATACAGAGAAAGAAAGTTCGAAAGCTTAACCATCATGGAGCAGTGAGGTGTTGCAACAGATGCCCAACCCCATCTGTGCATTTTATATGGGGCCTCGACTCCTGGTGAAAGAGTGAACTGAGTTCATAGCTGGGACTGAGATGGACAGACAGAACTGTCACAAGTACTGAGTTTCCCACAGGGATCTGTGATAGAGGAGAAGCAATAGGTGCAAGGGAATCTTCTGGGTTAACTAGACTGTGAAGCAAGGCATGAAATTTGGAAGAAGCAACAATTCCAGAGATGGTGCAAAGTTGAGCCTGACCTACTCCTGACCACCATTCTAAGAAGAAGAGGGTGGTGGTGCAAATGAGGAACCTGGTCATAGGGAGCTCTCCAGCTTTGTTATGGGAACCCCCTCTGAAAGAACTGATCACTAGAAGCTAAAGTGTCATCTTGCTAGGTCAGGAAGGAAAAGAGCAGCTTAGTTCAGTAAACTTAAGCAGCAGCTTAAGCAAGATGGCAGGAGCATCCAGGCAGCAGCTCTAATTAAACAGGAGACATCTATTCCCTTAACTCTACTGCTCACCCCTGGGATTGTTAGAAAATGACTCCCTAAAACTCAAAATCTAGTGGTGTCCAGAGAGTACTTCAGTTATTCATGTGAGCATTCCTAGAAAGGCCTCACAACTTTTTGGAGAGTAGAATCCTAGAAAGGAGAAGTGGAGCATCAGAATTTGGAGTTAATTATTGTAAATGTGTGAGTTCTGGTACTTGGTACTTGTATTATCTTTATGTTCCAACCTGTCTTAGCTGCATGACGAGCATGATGGGAAAGGCTGTGTGAGCAAGAATGGACCAGAACAATAACAGGAAGCACCCACTGGGACCGCCAGTCTTCTCTGGCAGCAACAGAGCTGGATATATCAGTATGTTACATTAAATGTGAAGAAAGTGAATTTTGCTATCACAAAACAGATTGTCTGAGTTAAGTTAAAAAATAAAATACAGCCAAATGCTGTTTACAAGAAATACTCCCAAAACAAGGTGACAAAAAAGACTGAAAATAAAGCAATAGGCAAAAATATACCAAGCAAATGCAAGCAGAGAGGGAGTAGGAACAGCAATATTAATGTCAAACAAAGTTAATTTCAAGGCTAAAAGCATAAACTGCTTGAAAACTAAGAAATGTACTCTTAAGTTACTACTGAATCAAGGATAAGATCAAACATGAAATTACAGATCATCCAGTAATGAAAAAGAGAACTCAGCATACCATACAGAACTTAAGAAACACAGCCATATCAGAGGAAACAATGCTTTTAAGGTTAAAAAAGAAAGACTGAAAGTAAATAAACTAGATATGCTATCTAAGAAATCAGAAAAAGAATAAACAGCCACAAAAAATAGAAGGAAATTAACCAAGCTAAATTTAGAAAATAACAAAATAGAAAATAAACAAATGTTAGAAAAAATCATAATTAAAAGGAAAAAAATAGAACCAAAATCTGTTTCTTTGAACAGACCAAAAAAATAAAAAATCCTTTCAAGCAAACCTGGTTAAGAAAATAAAGAGGGCTGAGGTTATGGCTCAGTAGTAGATTGTTCACCTAACATATGCAACATATGAACATATGGGTTTGATCTTCAGCACCACATAAAAATAAATAAATAAAATAAAGGTATTGTGTCCAACTACAGCTAATAATAATAATAATAATAATAATGAAAGCGAAAATGCAAGCCAGGTGCGGTGGCACACACCTGTAAACCCCGCGTCTAGGAGGGCTAAGGCATGAAGATTGCAAGTTCAAAGCCAGCCTCAGCAACTCAGAGGGGCCTTAAACAACTTGGTGAGGCCCTGTCTCAAAATAAAAAATAAGAAATAGGCTGAGATGTAGCTCAGTAGTTAAGCACCCCTGAGTTCAATCCCTTGCACAAAAAAAATGCACAATATTAGGTTTGAAAGAGAGTGATATATATCACAGATACAGCAAAGGTTAAAGACTTTTAACAATAATATGTATAAGCCTATAAAAATAAATGTGAAAACCTAGAGGGAATGGATAACTTCAAGTTAGGCAGAAAATTATCAGAACTGAGCATAAAAGTCAAAATTCTGAGTAGGACAATAAATGTAAGAGATTTGAAAAGAAATTAAAATTCTGCCATTAAAAT
Organism: Callospermophilus lateralis; assembly: GCF_048772815.1. NCBI lineage: Eukaryota > Metazoa > Chordata > Mammalia > Rodentia > Sciuridae > Callospermophilus > Callospermophilus lateralis. Next base: position 158,245,474 of record NC_135306.1, read on the forward strand.
ATCACAAGGTACCATATGCTCTGGCAGTTTCACTTTTGGATATGTAGCCAAAAGAATTGAAAGAAAGTTCTCAAAGAGATAGCTATATGCCCACATTCACAGCAGCATTATTTACATCAGTCAAAAGGTGAAAGTAACCCAAGTGTCCATTAATGGCTAAACAGATAAACAAAAATGTTGTATATCTATACAATAGAATATTATTCAAATTTACAAAGGAAGGAACTTCTGATACATGGTACAGCATGGATGACTTTGTGGACAGGATGCTAAGTGAAATAAGCCATTCACAAATAAGCCAGTCACTAAAAGACAAGTAGTGTATAACTCTACCTGTAGGGTACCTAGAGTATTCAGATTCATACAAAGTAGAATGGCAGCTGCCAGGGCTGGGAGGAGAGAAGAATTGGAGTTGTTCAATGGATATAGGCTTTCAGAATTTTTAGATAAAAAGAGGTCCACCGACTGATTGCATAACAATGTGAATGTATTTATTCTACTGAGCTGTACACTTAAAAATGGCTGAGATGGTGAATTTTACATTATGTGTATTTTGTCATAACTAAAATTTTAAAAATCACAAGATATAGATTATATTAAAATAAGGTTTGTATGACCTTTAAAAAGATAATTTTAATGTTGCTTAAACTACTCCAGACCAGAGAAAAAGTTGAAAAACTCCCTGGTTTGTTTTAAAAGCTAGCATTTTCTTATTTCTCAAAACTTAGAAAGAATAAAGTTTAAAAGAAAGAAAACATCTGAACAGTTTGAATATGAGTGCAAAATCTGAAATAAGATTTTAACTGAGTGCTGGGAAGTGATGTTGGCCAAATTGTGTTGTTATATTGTGTGCATGTATGAATGTGTAACAACAAGTTCCATCATTGTTGGTACAACTATAATGCACCAATAAAAAATAAGGAATGAAAGAAAAGATAAAAGATATTAACTAACTGGTTATGGGAAAAGGTATCAAAATAATAATGCACTATGATAAAGGCGGGGTTATTTCAACACTATGACCATGACTCAGCACCAGGAAATCTATCTATGTTAATCACTGTTAATCAACAAACAAAGGGAACAAAATATGATTATAGTAATAGATGTCAAAAATCATTTGATAAAATTCAGCATATAGTACTAGTATTAAACAAACAAGAAATAGAAGAAAACTACTTAAATTTGTTAAGACTATTTAACAAAAACCTGATGGCAGATATCTAAATAATGACATTCTGAAGCTCTTCGAATAAATTGGGAACAAGACAGATTATCCATTATCGGTGCTACTTTTTTTCCTCTGAGGTGCTGATGAGCACACCCAGGGCCTCACACATGCTAGACAAGTGCTCTGCCACTGTGTTACATTCCCCAGTCACATTTTTCAGCACTGCTATTCAACATCTTTTAGACTATTATTCAATAAGACAAGAAAATAGATTAATCCGAAAACAGCTGGTTTTAAAAAGGACAAACACATGTTTACTTACAAATTATGTGATTATATATCAAGAAAGTCCAGCAAAACTGAGTTTAAAAACTATTATAATTGATTAGATAATTGGAAGATAGCTAAATACAAGATTAACAGAAATCTGTAGTGATTTTTCTAAATGCAACTGCATATGAGAAATAGAAATAAAAAAATTGATACACTTTAACAGTGACAAAACTGTAAAATACCCAGAATTAATTTAAAAACCACCACAACAACCATCACAAATGGAAAGATCTTTGAAGAAAGTCCTGAAATCACATAATAAGATTTGAACATATAGAAAGACAGGCATGTTTCAGAAAAAGACTTCCTTTGTCTATGTTATCTTTGGCTATCCAAGTCTTTAAAACTCAAATATAAAGTATCTTTTCCTTTGTTCCTCCCACCAAATTTATGTTTTTATTATTCAAACCCATTAGTGGGGGAGACATAAATGGCCAATAAAAGGCTTACCCTCCTTATTAGTTAAGAAAATGCAAATTAAAGCAAAATAAGACTTCATTATTTAAATTCATCAGATTTGAAAAAAAAATGTAAAAGAGTAAAATGTTCAGGTTTACTAAATTTTTGAGAAAATGAATATTCTCATTTATTGCTAAGCAAGTAATCTAGCATTGTTACAATTTGGGGCAGGTAACCTGGCATTATTTATTAAAATTAAAAACATATGTGCCTTTGACCCAGAAATCTTTCTTTTGAGAATCTATCCTACAGGGGAAAATCACCTATATATAAAAATAATCCTATAATTTTAGCAGCGTGTGTGGTGGCTGAAAACTGGGAATCTTTGAATATCAGTGTCAATCAATGATTGAATACATTTCCTAGGCCCTACTGTAAAATATTATGCAACTATTAAAAAATGAGTTCAAGCCAGGTACAGGTCTGAAATCCCAGAGCTCGGGAGGCTGAGACAGGAGGATTGAGAGTTCAAAGCCAGCCTCAGCAAAAGTTGGGTGCTAAGCAACTCAGTGAGATCCTGTCTCTAAATAAAATACAAAATAGGGCTGGGGATGTGGCTCAGTGGTCAAGTGCCCCTGAATTCAATCCCTGGTACCACCCCCTCAAGGAAAACTGAGTTCAAGCTATAGCTACTGATTTACAGAACATGTCTGAAATGATGTTAATGAGACAAGTAGCTTGCAGAGTAGCAAGTAGTATTATCCCATTTAAAAGAAACCCTCCCTCTGTTTAAAGGAGAGAGTAAGTGAAAGTTTGCTCCTGCTCAGGCTATCAGCTTTCAAGTGAGAATGGAAGATGTCAGAGAAGGGGCAAGTATACACCTTTAGAATTTTTTCATTATGTATAATGACTAAGTAATTTATAATTTTTAAAATTTAGAAAAAACTCAATTGTAATCCCAGCAACTCAAGAAGTGAGGCAGGAGGATCTCAAGTTCCAGATCAGTCTTGGACAATTTAGCAAGACCCTATCTCAAAATAAAAAATTAAAAGGCTGGGGATGTAGCTCAAAGGTAGAGCATCCCTGGGTTCAACCCCCAGTACCACAAAAAATAAAAAAAAAACTAGACACAAATTGGCGAGTTGTCTTTTACATTCCTTTCAATCCCTGTCACTACTATGGCCCTAGACCCAGTGACCACTATCTCTTCCATGCTACTATAAAGCTTCTTATTAGCGTCCCTGAATCCAGCCTGAGCACCAGTAGTATAGACTCCATGTTGTGTATGCAGCCAGGAGATATTTTAAAAGTACAAGTGAGATTTTGCCAACCAACTCTCCAACCTGTAATGGCTTCCCATTGCTCCCCAGAAAGTCCCCCTGTCCTGACATCCCTCACCCCTCACTGACTTGCCCCTTGCTCCAAGGATGCATCTTGCATCTCAAATTGCCCTCATTGTTGCCCACCTTCAGGCCTGCAGAACTGCTGTTTCTTCCTGCTTGGAACATCCTTCCCCTTCTCCTCATTTGAACCATCTTTTGCTCACCCCTGGGGTCTGGGATTTAATGTCAGGGTGGCCTCTCTCTGCAAGACTAGGCTAGACCTCCCTGTTATAGTCTGACACATCCCTCTGTGCTGTTCCTCTGTGCTTATCACAATGATCTAGTTAATTACATAGTTATTTGTATAATGATTTGTGTGACAGGGATAAAAGAAAAACTATTAAGCTAGAAGTGTTTGTATCTTTTTCTCCAGTCCTCTGCCTTGGGAGAGAAATGGGTCAGACAAGGAGGTCTCCACAGGATCCAACCCAGCTCAGAAATTCTGAACTTGCCCCTGCCCATCATGCCTCTGCCACCCTAGCCCCAGTTGGGAGAATTTTCCTGACTCAAATAGTTCCTCCCATTCTTTCATTTATCTAACTAACTAGCTTGTTCTGAGCATTGATTATGGTAAAGCCCTCTGAGTTACTGGGGCAGGAGGTGGGAGGCTTGTAGGTTCTCCAGTCAGCTAGAGTGAAGTTGTAGGCTTACTCTATGTCCAGTGGTTTCATTTCTGAATCTCCTGTCCTTCAGAGACCCCAATGGTACAGAATAGAGGACACAGAAACCAATCCACAAAATTACAACTTTCTTATATTTGATAAAGGGGCTAAAAACATGCAATGGAGGAAGGATAGCATCTTCAACAAATGGTGCTGGGAAAACTGGAAATCCATATGCAACAAAATGAAACTGAATCCCTTTCTCTCACCATACACAAAAGTTAACTCAAAATGGATCAAAGAGCTTGATATCAAATCAGAGACCCTGCACCTGATAGAAGAAAAAGTTGGCTCCGATCTACATATTGTGGGGTCGGGCTCCAAATTCCTTAATAGGACACCCATAGCCCAAGAGTTAATAACAAGAATAAACAAATGGGACTTATTTAAACTAAAAAGTTTTTTCTCAGCAAGAGAAACAATAAGAGAAGTAAATAGGGAGCCTACATCCTGGGAACAAATGTTTACTCCCCACACTTCAGATAGAGCCCTAATTTCCAGAATATACAAAGAACTCAAAAAATTAAACAATAAGATAACAAATAACCCAATCAACAAATGGGCCAAGGACCTGAACAGACACTTCTCAGAGGAGGACATACAATCAATCAATAAGCACATGAAAAAATGCTCACCATCTCTAGCAGTCAGAGAAATGCAAATCAAAACCACCCTAAGATATCATCTCACTCCAGTAAGATTGGCAGCCATTATGAAGTCAAATAACAATAAGTGCTGGCGAGGATGTGGGGAAAAGGGTACACTTGTACATTGCTGGTGGGACTGCAAATTGGTGCAGCCAATATGGAAAGCAGTATGGAGATTCCTGGGAAAGCTGGGAATGGAACCACCATTTGACCCAGCTATCGCCCTCCTCGGACTATTCCCTGAGGACCTTAAAAGAGCATACTATAGAGATACTGCCACATCAATGATCATAGCAGCACAATTCACAATACCTAGACTGTGGAACCAACCTAGATGCCCTTCAATAGATGAATGGATAAAAAAAAAAAGTGGCATCTATACATAATGGAGTATTATGCAGCACTAAAAAATGACAAAATCATGGAATTTGCAGGGAAATGGATGGCATTAGAGCAGATTATGCTAAGTGAAGCTAGCCAATCCTTAAAAAACAAATGCCAAATGTCTTCTTTGATTTAAGGAGAGCAACTAAGAACTGAGCAGGGGGGATGAGCATGAGGAAAAGATTAACATTAAACTGAGACGAGTGATGGGAGGGAAAGGGAGAGAGAAGGGAAATTGCATGGAAACAGAAGGAAACCCTCATTGTTATACAAAATCACATATAAGAGGTTGTGAGGGGAAAGGGCGGGGGAGGGAGAGAACTGAACAACAGATGAGGTAGAGAGGGAAGATGGGAAGGGAGGGGAGGGGGGATAGTAGGGGATAGGAAAGCAGCAGAATACAACAGTCACTAATATGGCATTATGTAAACATTGTGAATGTGTAACTGATGTGATTCTGCAATTTGTATTTGGGGTAAAAATGGAAGTTCATAACTCACTTGAATCAAATGTATGGAAGATGAAAATAAAATAAAGTAAAATAAAATAAAATAAAATAAATAAATAAAAGATTCACCAGAGCCTCCAGAGTCACCTCTGAGACTACAAATACCCACCAACCAAGCTCCAGTATAAGCTGCAACCTCAGCATCTCAATCTGAACCCCCATTTTGCACAATTAAAAGCCATCTGTTCCCTCTCCCATCCCTCTTATCACCTGTCCACTGAGGACTGGAGACCCCAAGTGATCCTGGGCTGGGTCTGAGAGGTCAGGTGGTGGCAAGTGCTCCTGAACCTGGAACTGGTCCGTGAGCTTTATGGAGTCCAACTGACTGGTCTGTGGGACTGAACACTGTGACTCACTCCCAGAGAACAGACTGTTTCCCGACAGGCTCCCAGAGTGAACACACCCACACGCAGGTGGTCCCCTTGGAGCTACAGCCACATGTCCCAACAGCACACGCATCTCAGAAACAGTCCTCCTTAGTGCTGCAGGCAGGGACCATGGTATGTGGAGCTGGTTTCCCTCCTGGCTGTCCTCCTCTGGTCCCTTGGTAGGTTTTCCTGCCCCACCTCTGCTGCAGGATCCAAGAGGCCAGAGGGGTTCCTTCTCACCTCGTATCCAACCTGTCTGAGGGCCCCTGTCAGCTCTCCAATAAAACAAATTTGGGGAGAAAAACCTATTCCCTTCAAAAACACATATTCCTCCATGGCTGCTGCTACCTGAACTTGCCTGGGCTGCTCCAAGCCAGACTTTGAACCCCTAGGCTCAGGCCACCACTTGTGGTGAATCATTCTGAGTCCTATCAAGGTTGGAGGTCACAATCAGCCACCAAACAGAGCCTGCATGTGATGTGCCCAAGTCAAGCGGATTGAGGAATCCACAATCTGGGGACAGACTATTAATTTAAATGCTCAGAGCTCATAAGTGCAGCCCTGAGGCCTCTGACTTAGTGGCAACAACTAGGACCTAGATCCTGATTCTGATTCTAGTTTTTACAGGTCTCAGGCAGCTGCCCTTCCTGAGTGTGGCAGACTGCTGGTGATGTCCTCAGCGTCTATGCTCCCCTGTCCCCTGCATGTGTCTACCTAACTGGGAACAATGTTTTTCAACTTCCTTTGCAATAAGTGTAGATTGGTTACTGGCTCTCATTTGTGGGCAACAGAGATAGAAGCCACTTTGGCTTATACATTTACATACCAAAATATACATATATGTGTATATATATATATACACCAAAATATATATACATATTTATATATATTTTGCTTTTGCTTCTCTTGCTTGCAAGGAAGTTGCTTGTCCAGGATTTGCTGTCTTCCCCTCTTCCCACAAGCTGGAATCTGGGTGTTCTATGCAGATAAAAGAGCAACCTAAGGAATGCAGAGAAGTAATATGGAAGGATGCTTTGAGTGGTTTTTGTGGAATAGCCCTGTCAACTTGGAATTTTAAATCTCCTGTTATGAGAGATAGAAATAAAATTCCATCTTATTCCACTGGAGTTTGAGATCTCCTTGTTACAGCAGCTTAGCCTTTTTCCTAACTAATATACTGAGTCCCTGATTCTCCCATCAATCAATAGATATTTTCTTCAAGTTCCAAGTTTCCCATTCCAAATTCTGCTTTGTCATGTCCTGGGTTGCTGAAAAGTTGCCCAGGATAGGAACTTGGCCTTGACCAAGAGTGAGCTTTGATGAACCCCCCTTTTCCCTCCTTACTTTGAGAAATCTCCTGGTGTTCACATAAAGATCTGGTCCTTGGAGGGGGAAGGATATATAGAAGCATCAGGGCCCTATCTTGCTCAGGGCACAGCTGGAGCTGAGAGCTAAGGGCAAGGGGATTAAGATAGGCTGCTGCTCCTAAGATTGCCACACAGTTCAGGACCTCCCTGATGAGTTAAGTCAGATATTTATCCTGACCTTAACCTTGGCCATTATAGCTTAACTGCTACATAGGGCCACTGTCAGGGTCCACTCCTCACTCTCCCTTTCTACTGCTATAGACCAGATGCTCTGAAATTGAAGATGTGGTTTAGGTCTACAGACAGACACACAAAATCAGGGGTCTCTATATCCAAGCCCCATGCCATAGGACCCCAGATGAATCCCTGTCCTATTGGGTTAAGGACTTAAACCGGGGGCCTTATGCATGCTAGGCAAATGCTTTATCACTGAGCTATACCCCCAACCCTTTCTTAATTTTATTTTCAGACAGGGCCTGACTAAGTTGCCCAGGCTAGCTTTAAATTTGTGATCCTCTTGCTTCAGCCTTCTGAGTTACTGGGATTACATGAGTACACCATCATGCAGGGGCATGGTTGGGTTAAGGACCTTCTGTCTCATGCCTTGTGTGAGGTTCCCTGAGCTCAGGCCTGAGCAAATTGCTCAGCAACTCTTAGATCAATATAATAGCACACAAACCTAAGCCCCAGAGAGCAGCCCTCTAGTCCAGCTTTGTCCAGCCTGACCTTGAGCATTTTGCCGAGAGTTGCTCCTAATAGGAGCTTAGGAGTTGGAAGGTACTGGCCTAGAATCAAATGACCAAGATAAGTCCAGATCTGCTAGGGCCAGCCAAACTATATCAATGAGCATAGGTTGGGTTGAAATTTCTGTTTGCTAGTCTGGACCGAAAGTCCCCTGATCCTCCTTCATGTTTCTTTTGTCTATAGTGGACAGTGTCTTGTGCCTCCTAAGGCCAGACTTCACGCTGGGTGCCAAGGTTCATAGTCACTATTGTAGACAAACATGGGATTATCTGCTTAGTTCTCCCTCCCCTTGCCTTCCAAGTACTTCACCTCTACCCATCACTCTATTCAAATGTTCCTTTGGAAGATTTCCAGTTTTTATATAATCCTATCTCAAGGCCTGATGGATGCTGGAGTTGGTATATGATCCAAACTAGGCCAATGAGTCTTCCCACTAAAAGTTTTAGACTTAAAGCCAAGAGGCTTGGGTTAGGCCCTCTTTGGTGACTGGAGCTGTAAGACATAAAAGCCAAGACTCATATTCTTCTCCATGTAGATAAAGCTGTTCTGTGGAGAGACAAAGTCTAAGCCAACAAGAAGAGACAAGTGGAGATATGATAGGCAGACTCTGAAACTCAGTTCCATTCCTTCGT